>NC_080784.1:83068219-83717386 GCF_028018385.1 Neofelis nebulosa | reverse complement strand
TGTCCTTAGTCTTGAAGTACAAACCATAAGGAAGGCCTGTTCCAAAACTACTAAGATGAATTCATCACTTGGAGTCGGAGCTCAAACCACTGAAATATAATTTAAAAGATTTTTTTTTGTTTTGTTTTGTAAATAGAACATAAAACTGGTTATTTGGGAATAAAGGATTGGATAGTGGAAATCAACCCAGATCGGGTCCCTAAATCCTGTTTTTTTAAGCTACCTAGTTAGACGAGATTGTAAAATGATGATTTAATCTTGATGGAATGTCTGTTTTCTCCTGTTTATTAAATGAGAGTTTAAAGTCTTAAGTCCTTATAGTTCTACGATTTATTTTATATTAAAAGTCCTTGATATAGGAAGCATGTCAGATAAAGCAGTCTGTGGGATCAGAAGTAGCATTTGTGATCACACATAGAAAGAACTCATGTACATACAACAGGCCCTGGGAGAAATGTTAAGGATGCCATCCCAGACCTACACTGAGCTCAGTACCGGACCAAATATCGCAGCAGATTTTTTTCAGGTATTTGAAGCGGTCACCTCTCCGGGGAGAAAAACCTACCTCCACTAGTAAATCCAGGTCCAGAAACTGAAAGGGGCAGAAGCCCTATCTGGCCACTGAGGCCACTTTAACAGTAATTAGTTTAATCCCCTGTCCACTTCCACCATCATCGACTTTCACGTTAGTTTGGCGAAGCTTATGTACTAGAAGTGAAGCAAATCCAAATATGGGGAACATTCTTCCATCGCCCAAATGGGAAAACTGCCTTATCTCTTCTCCAAAATCCCATCTACCAGAAAGTCTGCCTCCCTCTTACTCCAATGGGCACAAGGCACATTTTGTGTGCAACCCTGCCATCGGCTCACTCTCACGCCAAATTGCGGGCATCGCGTAATCGTCAGGTCACCACTCTTGATAAGGTACAGATCTTTTTCGAAACACTTGTACACAGACTTCGACTAGCTGGGGGAAAGGTTATTATCTAGGTACATCGGGTTCACAGGGCATCCCGCTTCGGGACTCCCGCAAACCTGCTACGAATTCTTCCTCCAGAACTAATGCTTCGGTAGCCTCTGTATTTACACCACCCGGGAAATCTCCCCAGGATTTTTTTTTTTTTTTTTTTTTTTTTTTTCATTTAAAATGAACGCTGATTCTGCGGCCAACTTCCTCTGTCCTCCACCTGAGGGGGGGTGCGCTCCGGCGTTCCGGGAAGGTGCGGGCGGGGTCCAACTGGGTTCCAGGGCACAGGTCGGACCTCGGAAGGGGCGTCCGGGCCCTGCCCGCAGGACTGGGGGCCCCGACACCCCACCGCCTGCATGCAGACGCGCTTGTGTCACCTCAGCAGGGCGCGGCACCTTAAGCAAGGATGGATACTTCTTCTCGAACAGTCTTCGGACCGCCTTAACCTACTCGGCGGCTCGCAGGATCTGGGTTGTACCCCGGCCTCTAAATCAGACCCCAAAGAAGATCTTTACCGACTTGAGCTTCGCGTTGAAAGTCACCGGCGAGCAGGGGTTGGCCGTGCGGCCAGGAGAGGGAAAGGGGCGAAAAGCTCCCTCCCGCCAACTCCAGCCCACTCGGTTCATTCCGCCCCCACTCCCCGGCCTAGTTTGGGGGGGGGGGGGTGGCTAGAAGACGCCCCTTTTTTACTCACTTGCTCTCGGAGCCTCGGCCGGGCCGCTTTTAGCCGGGGGTAGTGCGGAGGGGCTCTGGGGAAGAGAGAGGAACCAGCGGGCCATCTCCGCGCGCCCGCGGGCCGGGGCCAGGGACGCCCCCAGCCGGGCGCCCTGGCGAGGCGGGCGCGCTCCGTCCCACGCCTTCGAGGCTGGCTCCGAGGGCTCCGCCAGGCCCTCCCCCTCCGTCCGCCGCCGCGGCCTGTGGCCCCTCCCCGCCGCAGCCGCGAGGCCGTCGGGCCCGGGGGACGCGCTCGCGCCGGGGCCGCCCCCTCCCCTCCACCCCCACCTCGGCCCGGGCGGGGGCGCGCGAGGAGCGGTGACGTCAAGGGGCGCGCGGTGGCAGCACCTCCCCGCGCGCTAGTTAAAAAGAAGAAGAAAAGAGGGAGCGAAACATGAGAGGCTGTGTGAGAAGCTGCAGCCGCCGGCAGAGGAGACCTCAGCATCATCTAGAGCCCAGCGCTGGCCCTGCCTGCGTCTGCCCCGCCGCCGCCGCCGCCGCCTTTTCTGTTCCTGCTACTGTCTCACCTAAACAACTCCCGTTACACGGACAAGTGAACCTCTGTGGCCGTCTTCTCCTCCTCTTCTTCCTCCTCCTCTTCCAACTCTTTCTCCTCCTCCCACTTCCCAGCCGCAGCAGGAAGCCCCTAACCCAACTGACCCTGGCACAACTGCAAACGGTGTCATCTGCACAACCCTGTCTCGGTCCTCGGACTCCCCTAAGGCACTGGACCCATCGCCTTGTCTTTTATTTTTCGCAAAGTTGCATCGCTCTACATATTTCCGCCCCCGGCACCACTCTCTGCCTCTCGAGTGTCCCCCGCAGCCTCCTCCTGGAGCTGCGCCCTAGTGCCCCTGGTGGGCAGTGGCGTTCCCCCCCCCCAGCCTCCCGCGCCGAGCCCCTGCCGCTCGGGGCAGACGATGCTGAAGATGCTCTCCTTTAAGCTGCTGCTCCTGGCCGTGGCTCTGGGCTTCTTTGAAGGAGATGCTAAGTTTGGGGAAAGAATCGAAGGGAGCGGAGCGCGGAGGAGAAGGTGCCTGAATGGGAACCCCCCGAAGCGCCTGAAAAGGAGAGATAGGCGGATGATGTCCCAGCTGGAGCTGCTGAGTGGGGGAGAGATGCTGTGCGGTGGCTTCTACCCTCGGCTGTCCTGCTGTCTGCGGAGTGACAGCCCAGGGTTGGGGCGCCTGGATAACAAGGTAAGCACGCACCCGCCTCACAGATGCGAGAGTGACATGCTGGCTAGGTGGGGGCTCCCTGGGGCTCCAGGAATGCTAGTGGCCGTGAGAAGGGAGAAAACTTGTTTGGAGAGTTCTGTCTGATAACTTTGTCTGAAGTGCTAGCGTGATTCGGTGGTGCGTTCTTCTGGGGTGCGCAGATAGCTCTCCCGCCCCCACGAGTCCGTGGTCGGGATGCTGTGCACAACTGCCTGTGTCAGAAAAGAGAAGCTTCTGTGGTACCCGCATTCTGGGCTGGGTAAATATTTTAAAAGAATCGCGATTAACAGTGTGTTTTGGGTCGAATCGGGCATTGGCTGCGGTGAAACTGTAAATTAAGGTGGCTGTGGTTTCCGGTTTATTTTTCTAGGGTAACAAGATTTGTGCAGTTTTCTCCACGTGCTCGGTGAGGGAGAGGATTGAATCGTAAAGGATGTTGAAGCATGGTTGGTTTATGATCCCCAGCCCCGTCAGAGGGGGTTGTCTTGCATTACAATAGTTAAGCTGCGAAAAGGAACTCCTGGTACTCCAGTTGAGAACCCGAAAAGCTGGCCAGAGATTTTGCTGGGGCGTATTTGTCACCTAAAACCGAGACCGTTCTCCGCCCCAGTTTGTAATGTTTTGAAACATTGTAAATTCAGGCTTTCAAATGGCAGCTAGTTGTCCAGGAAGATCTTCTTTAGAAACTTGTTTTAGGACTAATGGCATTTACACTTCCCTTGTGTTCTTGAGTTTAAACGAATATGAGATAGTGTCGATGGAGTGTGAAGGCAAACTTATTTTTTTTGAGTTTCCAACATCTTTCTTGTCATGGGACGCAGCAACGTGGGCTATCTACTGTACTGCAAAAGGAAAGGGGGGATCCCGTCATTAACAATCACTGCACGTGAAATAAACAATCAGGTGTCTTCGCTCCCCCTCCCGTTCCCCATTTTAGGTTTAATTAAGAATTCCTCTGTTACAACACTGCAGTTGTCAAGGTCTGAGAGACTCTTGGAAAACTTGTGCTTCAGTCTTGCTGGCCCAGGCATTAAAAAAAAAAAAAAAAATACCCAGGCTGAATCTAATTTTTATGCTCAGTTCACGGTAGATTTCACTCTATTCTCATGTAAACAGCTCCTACGAATCAACATATGTGTCTGGGTGGTATCTCTCACTTTGTTTTGTAACAAAAAGCCATATTGCATCATTTAATTTGCTCAAGTCATGCAAATAGGAAAAAATCAATAGGACAAAAAGGGGTCGACTTATCCTCCTCCCCACTAAACTGCTGCCCACACACAGAGTCCTGTTGCTTATGGCAAAAGAATAACAACAACACCATTGTGTTTGTTAGTTGGTTCACTAATGGGTGAAACTAGAGAACATCATTCTCTTTCAGTCCCCAGCTCTGTCCAAATGTTCATGCCTTTTGAGGGAGCATTTGTCCAACTCCCTCTATTCCCAGATGAGTGAGAACCGTCTTGCTGCAGGTTTTCAGCTGCAACTCTCTCTTTATTCTTACCATATGCAGCAGTAGTCTGCGATTCAGGGAACAGATATTCCAGCATTTTATTCAAAACAATGTCATTAAGCTCCTGTGTGGTAATTGAATTAAATCAGAAAAGCCACATTCACATCATCTGCAGGGTTTTACCAGGAGCTTCAGAGAAAGGTTTAGAAATATCTGCCATTAAGTCTCCCTGTGTGCAATGTACACTATGACTACACCAGTGATCTCCAGACCCCTGCAATGCTGAACTCTACCAGGAACATGAGGAATGAAAACTTTAACTGAATAGAGTGGGGAGTTGGAGGGGCCGGGGCGGAACTGAGGGGAGTTATAGCCCTTAAGAGGAGTTATATAAAAAAAATTTTTTTTAAGAAATCATTCTTTAGGAAGAAATCTGCCACGTTAGCTATCCACATTCCTTTCCGTTTTACGTGCTTCCAATCTCCAACAAACCCCTACTCATTTGGAAAATGTGTCTGAATTAAATTCGGTATGCTAGACTTTGCTAGTTCCATTACAAGTGCTTTATAAACCAACAATACTCAAATTGTTCAAAACAGAGAAGTGATATAGCTATGCATGTGCATTCTTGACCTATGTTAGCTCTCAAGTTTTAATAGTTTTTAAAACATGTTATTTTATAATAAACTTCAGTGTTTCCTTGTTTTCCCCTAAGCCTTCCTGGCTTATAATATATGTTAGGGTCTTATTTCATAACGTGTGTACAGGAGAGATGATGGCTGTTTGAAAGGGCCCGTTTTTGTTTATGGAAAAAAAAAAATCTCCAGAAAGATTTCTGCAACTTTTCAAGAAACTACAGGCACATCTTTCTCCTATAGGAAGAAACTTCATAGACAGTAGCAAAATAGGTAGGAATATTTGAGCATGCTCAGCTGTGCAGTTAAATCCAGACTCCAAACTAACACGTTTTCTTTAATGTAATGAACTGGCATTGAGTTCAATTCTTTAATGTAATGAACTGGCATTGAGTTCAATTCTTCATAATGGTATTATGCTTTTATGTTTTAATTTTTTGTACATTTTAATAATTTTGTGTATCGTAACAAGATTGTTAACTGCCATTATAAACAAATATTGCCAAAATTTAGGAAGTGCTATTGTCTTGGCAATATTTTTGCAGTTCCTAAATACAACATGTTAAAAGGACCTCATTCCCATTAGCCAAATTGAATCCGCAGCCAACTGAAATACCCCCATTTCTAAAACTTGTAGCCACAGAGGCATAGAAGCTCTCTCTACCTTGGGTGGTTTCACAGCCAAAGCTGTCAAGGAATGGGTGAAAAGTAATTGTTTTCAAGTGTGCCCTTTTACAATCATTTGTTTGCTCTGGCTCTTTCAGGGACAAAGGCTATTGTTGAACACATCCAACTAAACAAATAACTCATCCTGGGGTCCCTTTAACAGCTGCCTGAGTACAATGATCTATTTACATATTAGCCTAAAATTGAAACTGAACTCTTTAATGACATAATCCAGCACTATAGTGCCGAGACGCATGTGTTCCACCCAACAGCTGAACAGCCTTGTAGGCATATGATTTTTAGAAATAACTTTTTGTGTACCCACTGATCTTAAGGCGACATCTTAATATGCTGTCATGTATTTTCTCCTGTTGTCTGCTCATCAAAACCACGTGGGTGCCTTTTTATCCTCTTTGTTTAGTTACTTGATATATAAAGAGAAATACAGAAGGTCTCTGTCACCCATTTTACTATTTGTTGATAAGCTATAGTTCTAGGCCACACTTCACTGTGTACTACGGTGTTCATCTTACCTTTCTTCCGTGGATTTTACTTTCTTGTGGCCAAAGATTAAAGGATGACCTTCCAGATGTTATAAATTAGTCAGCAACAGCCACGGTCATTACTAGGCATGCTGTAATAATGTCTTGAAGTTTTACATGACTTTCAAAGTATATTTAGTTTAAACCACTATAATTTGATGGTTTCATATATGGCTTTTAAAAATCGAAACAGGAAATTAGCTTAAGTTTCTTCTTCAGATGGATGACATTGTCAGGCATAAAGTTAAGGACCTATATAGACACAAGCACATAGGCAAAAAAGAAGAAAAAAATACCCTACACACACCAGTACTCATCTGTCTAAAACAGAGTTGCAGCTTGGGCTGAGTCAGTTTAATTGACTTCAGTAAGACTATTGGTTCATTGAAACCAAAGCCAGAATGATGGCTCTATCTATCTTCAAATAGGTATTTACACTGCAGACCTCACACAGAGCAAAATGTTACCATCCTGCTGGGCCGGAACAGCGTGAAACTTTACAAAGAATAATATTATACTGGATTGCAGATAATTTATTGAATCCTATTTCTGAAACTTTTGATGAGAGATCTTGTGGCCAGGACACATTCCAAAAATTGTAAAAGACAAAATTCTTTAGGCACTAAAATCAAGCTCTTCCTGGATAGCAGCTGGGAGAGTACATGGGGATCAGTTTGTTTCAGCTATAAAAAATGGAAGTATGCATATTCTCCATAAAACTAAAGGTAATTACATTCCAGTTTTCCAGCCAGCAAAAAAGGTGGCTTCAGCATCCTGCAGTTGTTTTGTTCTTAGGGGACTGCTGTATGATAAACAAACAGAACAAAGTTGAACAGTATTAATATTGAATAGATCTGGTGAGGTCTGCCAGAGTATGGACAATAAAAGACATTTAAAACATTCTTGGAATGCAAATTGTAAGTGTCTGGCATATGTTTCCTTTTAGAAAATTTAACCATTTAAGCAATTGTCATTTAAATAAATTGATAAAAATCAACGTGTAAATATAATTGTGATTAATAATAACTCTTCTGAATGTTATAGGTAGTGACAACACAGAGTGTGTGTGTGTATATATATCTATATCTATATATGTACATATATATATATATATATATGGTAACTTCTGTAGAGCTTTTAATTACTGCATGCTAAAATTTCAGCATGCTTGTATTCAGCAATTTTTTTTTTTAGCTGCTTTGTTCTTTCAGGTCCAAATTTTGTTATCACCTAGAATATCTTTATCCTAAAAAATAGAAGCCATGCCATTTACTCAAATTAGAACCTCAACTCATGAATGAAGTATTTGCTTTGAACAATGATTTAGAGTTTCAAATGTTAATTTCAGTTCCTAGTTCTAAATAGTTAAGTATAAATTTAGTTATATAAACTGAGAAAAGGTATAAAATTCATTCCCATTATTGTTTTTTATTATGAAATATCAATGCATGATTTAGACAGCACTACACTTTACGTCTCAAATATTGTGCTGGTATTGTCTTCTATATTTATTAGAGGAGCTCCTGAAGTCAGTTTTTTAAAGTTAGTACTGGACACCAAGACCTATTTTATCTACAAATTACTAACTTCGGTGAATCAGTAACTCCCAAATTGGTCTTATTGGAAAAAAAGACATAATACTGTATAAATAAAGATAAAAGTATTCTTTTTTTTTTATTAAAACTCACTCAATCCTATACAAAAGCACTTTTATTAAACTCCTGTGTTTATTCACACATATAACATACCTGAGGAGCTGGTTAGAAAGTTTTTCCTGGCTAAGATAAAATGAATAATAAAAATTGGTCTGAAACCAGTTTCAGCTTCAGATATTATTTTTCTACAACATGAAAAGGCAATATTCCCCCCACTTTAGGAAACTTTCCCTATGCAACCTGTAGATTGAAAATGAACTGAAACTAGAAAAATGTAATTAAAGTAGTATCTTTGAGAATATCCTATCACGAATTTCAAGAGTGAAATACATTTTTACCTAAGACAGAAATGATCATATCTTAAAAAATTCTACTTTACATACAGTTGGATAAAGGTATTTAGAATTTTAAAGTCAAATATCACTATGCACTATGCAAATATTGCTATGCACTCTGATGCAGAGTAACATGGTAAAGGGTTAAAGGGTCTCAATATAGGTGTCATTTAATTTTTCATACCCAAAAGATAAACAGGCTTTAATCTGCAAGAGTAAGAAGGACTTTTGTGCATCCTTACCCTCCGCTCCCCCAGCCCAGCCCAAGAGACTGTACTTCTAGCCTTATTAAAAGCATCCTGTGTTTCTGATATGATAATTCTTTTCAGACAACTGCACTGGCTAAGTTATACTATTCTACTTATATGATTACAAAAAAACATAACTAGACCTAGCTTCACATGAATAAAAGGAAGTTTGTTTCTGATTTATGGCTTTCAGATATTTTCTGTTACCAACAACACAGAATGTGGGAAGTTACTGGAGGAAATCAAGTGTGCACTTTGCTCTCCACATTCTCAGAGCCTGTTCAACTCACCTGAAAGAGAAGCCTTGGAAAGAGACCTTGTACTTCCCCTGCTCTGCAAAGACTATTGCAAAGAATTCTTTTATACTTGCCGAGGCCATATTCCAGGTAAAAAAAAAAATTGATAAATTAAATAAACTACTGCAGCATATCCTCACAAGATACCTGATCTTAAATGTTTGCTTCTGAGAGTGTAAAATTTATCTCACCTTCCAAAATACCTACTTTTGCCTCACAATTAACCTTTACAAATTTGTAACCTTTCATTGCTGCTAAAAGGATTACTATCATTTCAGTCTGCACACAGTATGTTGGTTTTGATGGGATGTTTTACAGTTCTTGTTAAATCAACACTACAGTTGGTAATCTACACACATTGGATTATCAGTACAAGTTTCTTGTTGGTGTCTTCTTCATCCATTAGCATCCATATCAAGACAGCCTCCTCTTCTACATAGCTGATATGCAAGTGCAGATTGTCCATGGACTTTTAAGGTAGTATTCCCTTAATTAAAGTATCACTAGAAATCCAAAAAAAGTAACACCTTACAAAGCACCTTTACATGTAATGACTAATTTGCTCTTCAAAAACTCTATGCTGCAGGTAGGAAAAGTGAGGTCATCCCCATTTGACAGATGACGATAATTGAGCCTGAGGAGAAGTTAAATGCCTTAACCAAAGTTGTGCAGTGAGGAAGTGATAGAATAGATTAAGAAGTTCTTAGGTTGACAGTGTCACGAATATACCTGCTCACTACCATATTTTGGGCCTTAATAAACATATAGATTCTTGGACATGGATTAATTTTACCATCAAAAGTTTATAAACTTTGGTTGTTACTGCTTTAGTTGGAAGAATCAACATAGAGATACAAAAGAATTTAACGACACAGATTCTGTTTAGTTAAGCAAAGTCACACACAAACAAATCTACTGAAGCTAATAGTTTATAAAACTAAATGGCATTGAAGGAAAAGACAAGCTTTAAGAACTGTAGGATGCCCTTGGAGAACTTTTTAACTGCTATGCATATTTTACATTTTTCTCTGACCCAGAAAAGTGTGGATTTTTTTTTATAGAGCTCTCGCAATAACCTAAGAAAACATTTTGACTAGGATTGCTTGCTTCCTTTGGTGTACCATAACGTGTATCTAAAACCCATTCATGTGAAAATATTATTATTGTCTTTATAAACCACAACCATGTTTGTAAGGCTTTTCCTAAACCAGCTGTTTCTTCCTCTTTATCACGTTCCCCAAAAGCAAAGTAGAATAGGTCACGGTTGCATAGAAGGCCTGCCGAGAAGCGATAACAGATTAGGTACCATAAAGGTTTGCTGCAAATTTCAAGTCTTGAAGGTTTGCCTTTACCAATGTAAGTTGAAAAGAACACTGACACTTCCCATTTTCCTCTACCTTTATCTACTGGAGATAAATACAACTATGCTGTATTTAAAGACTCACCCAGAAAGTCTCCATCTATGTGAAGTTATTTTAGCTTCCAAAACAAACAACAAAAAGCAATATCCAGCAGAAGAAAGAGTGTAGCAAACAGCTCAGGAGCCAGAACTGCAAGCACCTCGCTCCCCAGATCAACATATGTGGTGACGAATGACAAATTTATTTTTCTACAAAGTTTGTATATATGTAAAACTGCTGAAGTGCATCAAGATGTCAAGTGCTTTTGGTGGCCACCCAGGCTGCCTTGAAAGATAACCAGATGAAAGCTCTACTCCAGTGGTAGAGAGAGCAGCAAGGGTGCTTCCCAGGGACAGGCTACAGGCTTTAGCAACAAGCAGGGGGGGCTTCTCTTGCCTCCGTCAAATGCTAATAATCATCCTGAATACTTGTCGCAAAAGTGAGTTGTAATAACACATTCTTTGTGTTAATTTATGTTAATCAATTTGTTAGCCAGACTGATCCTTGGCACACAGTTGACCATTTTCTGAAGTATGATAGATAGAGAAGATGGTAATCCTCCCCTCAGCCCTTGCCCCAACACAGAAGGCTCTTTACAATTCTAGAACAATTATCTTTCAGAAATTGCTCTCAAAGCAAATTTTTAATATTTTCACCTTCTCAAGTTTACTTAATGACATGGTGTAACTTTTCTCTGGAGTTCAAAGTTGCAAAAAACAGCTACTTTGTTTTTTTTTTTTTAATTTTTTTTTTTCAACGTTTTTTATTTTTATTTTTGGGACAGAGAGAGACAGCATGAACGGGGGAGGGGCAGAGAGAGAGGGAGACACAGAATCGGAAACAGGCTCCAGGCTCCGAGCCATCAGCCCAGAGCCTGACGCGGGGCTCGAACTCACGGACCGGACCGCGAGATCGTGACCTGGCTGAAGTCGGACGCTTAACCGACTGCGCCACCCAGGCGCCCCAAAAAACAGCTACTTTGTGATTCTTTCTTATAAGAAGTCGATATATTTGACTATTCTCATGAACAGCCTCATCTTTCTGCAAATCAAAAACTTAAAAATACAGCACTAAGGCAAATGCTAAAAGGGGTTGAGAGAGGAAAAATAATTTCTGAGATGTCTTCATTTCCCTCCATTGCCCAGAACGTAAAGAAATAAATACATAAATGATCTACCCCTTTGCTTCACCTTCATGACTTTCAGAAAGCACCGCCAGTCACTTGGGAATACAGGTACATCTGAAAGAAACTCTTTAGAAACTTTAATTCAGAAACATTCATGGTGTGCCTATTTTCAAAAAAATGAGAAAAGTTAAAAATTAATATAGTGAGGATATACTAGTGTTTTATTAATCATAATATTCACCAGTTGTGAGTTGACTTAGGGAAGTAAATTCTTAAAACTTCTAAAAATAACAAATTGCATTTGGAAAAAAAAAACCCCGCACACAGGAGCTTCTTGCTCAGCATCACAGGTCTTTTCTCCTGCTGCACTGTGATGAGCGGAGTAGATGCTTTCCTGTTCACTCAGTGATGGCAAGGTGCACTCTGTGGGAAGTGTACAAAAGGACAGACATGGGCCTTGCTTCTTCCTTTACAGTTGTTACCACGAGTATCATGATACACTTTTTATCACTCTCAGACTGTCATCTCTTCAGCTGTAGGTGATTTAGTGTGAAATGTCAGTACACAATTAGTTCGATTGGTTTAATCCTGTTGCTAATGAGGCCAAGGTCAAGGGTTTGATTCCACTGAGTCTCTCTAGTCCATAGCCACTCCTGACCCCAGGGAGATATCTTATACATGTGTCTTCCCCACGAGAGCAAGCCAGACGGAATGGATGGATACATCAAAATCCACTACCTCTATTAGAAAATGCTGTCAAGTGCAGGCCTTACTCACAATGGGTTTCGTTTCGTTTCTTTCTTTATTTGCTGAACAGCATATATAAGGAGGAAAAGTAACTTTTCTCTGGCATACATTCTGAGAGAAAAGCTAGGGCTTAGAATACTCCACAGAGAATATTTGTTTACATGAGCATGTTATGGGGTGCTTTGTGGTATAGTAGGACTGGATTCATCCCGCTCCAGGACATTTGATAAATTATCAGGAGTTTAAAAAAAATACAGCTGCTGGAATAATCTGTGTACTTCCATCATTAGTAGACTTGATGATACTGTGATGATACAGGCTGAACTAAACACCCACCTTCAATAAAATGCTCTTCAGGGTATTGTTCCAAATAAAAGGGTACTATTTGGTAAATCCTGTCTTCCCTGGCAGTAAATGTAAGCCCAGTGTCCTGAAGCCAGGTCCCTTTTAGCTCTTCACAGCAAAATATATCTTATTCATCACTGTCCACAAAATCAGATCATTGTAAAGTATTAATGAAAATGTTAGATGTGTGTAATTATGAGAAAATACCCATATCTTTATGTAAAAGTCTTTTGAGTTGACTCCCTCCTTCACACTTGTTCAGTATACTGAGATTCTATAAAAAGCTAGGAATAATTCATTGTTAATCCCAGTTTTGTTTTTGTTCTCCTTTTGATAACGATTTCTCACTTCCGCATGTTTGTCCCCAGCTAATAACTCCTTGTAAAATGGAATCAGCCATCAGCATTGTTTGTTAATTTCTCCTTAAGATGGTATTGGTTTACAGACTATGATGCTGGAATACAGGGGTTTTTTTTAAAGCAAATTTGAAATTTCTTCTCAGTTACACTTTGAATTTTTTGTGTGTGTGTGTGATCCTGCAGGCAACCATCATGGTGAAACAAATTTTCTCATTTTCACATTCAGTTATAAGTATATACATAGTATGACAGTATTCCTGCGTGTGTAATATTGGCATGGAGATCTTGCTGCCTGATGGGAGCTGTGTGTGTGTGTGTGTTTGTGTGTGTATGTATCTGTGTGTATGTGTGTAGGTATGTGTGTGTATGTGTGTAGGTATGTGTGTGTGTGTGTGTATCCAAAAAACGATCTAGCCCAAAACTGCAAAAAGTTTGATTTAACAACTCCATTCTCCTTCTCTTCTTTTCACCTCAGATATGATCGTTCAACACTACTGGGCAGTTTTCATGTATATTCTTAGCCAGAAAAGAATGGAGGAGAAAGTTATCTTTTGTAAACAGTGACTTGCTGAAGAAGAGTAAATGCTGTGCAGCCTTCATTCCTCTCCCCAATTTCTAATCCCTGAATTTTTTCAAAGAAAGATAACCTCCTTGCAGCTGCCTTGCCCCTTGTGTGGAGCACCCCTCCCAGCTACTATGCCTACTTTCAGTCTCACTCCCCATACCCCCATACACACACACACGCGCGCACACACACACACACATACACGCATATACACACACACATATACACACACAACTCCCAAGGACATCTGCTCTCACTTGCCTGGTTTCCAAGGATAAGATGCTTCTTAGTAGCCTAGTCAGATATTGGCCTTGAAGAGTCTGTCTCAGAAATTTAGAGGTGATACATTTTACTCAAAAGTTAGGTCAAAACGTACACCAAGATCCTCAGAATTCTAAGATTAGTTTTAGGTTTGAGAGGACCTAGGTCAAGGGCATAGAAAATAAACTTTTAGTCTTTCATGTTTCATTGGTAAGTCTCACTTGGTTAAGAATTGGTCCCCAATTCTTGTTTTTAGAAATCCTTACGGGGCGCCTGGGTGGCGCAGTCGGTTAAGCGTCCGACTTCAGCCAGGTCACGATCTCGCGGTCCGTGAGTTCGAGCCCCGCGTCAGGCTCTGGGCTGATGGCTCGGAGCCTGGAGCCTGTTTCCGATTCTGTGTCTCCCTCTCTCTCTGCCCCTCCCCCGTTCATGCTCTGTCTCTCTCTGTCCCAAAAATAAATAAAAAACGTTGAAAAAAAAATTTGAAAAAAAAAAGAAATCCTTGCAAACCTGGACCCATTACCACTTCTAAACATCAGCTAAGTTATAAGGTGCCTTTATCACAAAGCTGATAGGTGTACAGTAATCTAATTTGTTAGGTTAAAAAATCAAAACATTATGCATAAAGATATGACACCAGAAGCAAGAAGTTAGGACATCATATGAGGTCGATTCTGGTAGCCATATCATATTCCGAGAGCAGAAATCATCAGGATATGGAAGTGAATCTTATTAGTATGCCCTCCACCACAAAAAAAGCCAATACTTGATGACTCAAATTGTGAGAGTAATGTCAAAATTCTTTTTTGTCATCAAGTCCTCTTCTTTTTTTAGTCAAGTATAGCTGTTTTTATTTGATAAAAAATTCTTAATATGTAAGAAAAGAGAAAACAGCTTTCTTTCAGACTTCCTTAAGTAAGTCTATTTTGCATTTTTGTTTTGGCTTGTTGTCCTTGTTTGTTTGTTTTTTTTCAGTGAGGGGTGGTATACCAGCTTTCTGATTGAGAAGATTGAAGGGATATATTAAGTATAGTTTTGTTTTACAAAATAATCATTATTTTATATAAAGTGAGGTATAGGAAAAAGGCACCTACATATTTGAAAATGAAAACTCTGTTCTTAGCACAATTACTGTGAGCCAGTCACTTATAGCATCTAATGACCTTGTGATATTCATTAGATTTATTATTTAATCATATGTGAGCGACAGTACAAAAAAAAATTTGTAAAATGACCAAAATCAGCACCTAATAGCCTATCTCTTCTTTCATTCTAATTTGTTCTTCTTAATAAGTTATTTTTGCTCTGGGGGAAAATGCTGAATAGTGATCAGATAAACGTACAAGTACAACATACGTACCATAGAATCTTGCAAACAGTCAATAACAATAACAAGATTAATGCTGGATTTGTATTATGTGTATTTCAGATGAGTCTTTTAAAGTAGCCAATGCAATATTACTCCATTTTAACTGAAATTCTTAAATTTTTTTTGAAAAAAAAAATAGAAATCCCAAGCAAAAAAAAAAATTAGTTTTCATTCTTTTTATTATTTTCCTAGAATATTCATATACTTTCTAAAAAATCTCTTACTCTATTTTATCTTTCATATAGGATGTTTTTACTGTGACACTAAATATTTCTAATGAGTCTTTTTGCATTTCTTTAAAGGTTTCCTTCAAACTACTGCTGATGAGTTTTGCTTTTACTATGCAAGAAAAGATGGTGGGTTGTGCTTTCCAGATTTTCCAAGAAAACAAATCAGAGGACCAGCATCTAACTACTTGGACCAGATGGAAGAATATGACAAAGTGGAAGAGATCAGCAGGTTCATAAAGATAAATGCTCTTTAATTTTAAAAAAACAAAAACAAAATACCAACTGACAAATCTCACGGTTTTATTAGTGAATCAACTGTTTCTGTGCTTGATTCCAGCAGCTATATCCTCCAGATGCTTTTTTCTTTCTTTTGAATAGTTTGCTTCTCTAATATCATGTTCCCTTAAAAGCGTTTAATGCTTAGACTACTAATCTTTTATTATCATGAGTTTGGCTTCTCTATGATTCCTGTGAATTTCATGATTACAGTTTTAAACTTGAACTTTATGCTTATTGTTAGCTTATGGATATATTCAGCACAATTATCATTAGCAAATCAGAGTTTTATAAATAGATCTTAGAACCTTCTCTCTGAGGGCCTTTCTGTAAGGCTTAATTATTGTGAGTAAAGCTCATTTTAATTATAGTCCCTCAAAGATAAGATAATGAGCTTCTGAAATTTTAAAAGATGTAGCATTTTTATGTTGATTCTCTCTTGGACTTTCTGGTAGAAGGCTGTTTTATGTGTTCCACTGAAAGCAGTTTAAAAGAGTCCTGTTGTGACTTTTGGGGTTAACGGCACCTCCTGATTCTCAAAACCATTGATTCCTAGAGGAAGTACCTTTTAAAAAGGATGTTAAGTGCATCCTTTGCCTCCTTCACCTCAAAAAAAGCTTACTGGTTTTCTTTAACTTGTTTAGGAAGCACAAACACAACTGCTTCTGTATCCAGGAGGTGGTGAATGGGCTGCGCCAGCCTGTCGGTGCCCTGCACAGCGGGGACGGCTCTCACCGGCTCTTCATTCTGGAAAAAGAAGGTTACGTGAAGATACTTACCCCCGAAGGAGAAATTTTCAAGGAGCCTTATTTGGACATTCACAAACTTGTTCAAAGTGGAATAAAGGTTGGCTTTTTAAATTTTATTTATCTTTGCTCTGGCTATGTTAATTTTATTTTAGTGTTATCATTCTCACCGGAGGTATTTGTAATAAAAGAAAGAATATTTAAGGAGAAAATAAGGAGACAACATAAGGGAACAAGAATTATGGCAACTGAATTGGGACAGTGGCATTAAATGTCTAATGTTATTTGGTGACTATTAAGCAGTGCAATGAGATTGATATCTTGACATGCTTTCCCTATGTAATTTACACATTTAAACTAAGTCTTGGTTTTATATAGTATGTGTTTAAATGTTGTTTGACAGGCATAATGCGTAGAATTGTGTATCAGCATTTGCTAGTAGAAACAAAGAGGTCTTTTGGTTATTTGGGCAACAGCAAACCATTCTTTTCCCGCATCTGTTTGTGAGTCTGTGTCATAAAAAAAAATGCTACTTATACTGTGCCTTCCTTGTACAATGTTTTTGCAGGTAAGTCAAATGTTTTAATCTATAATTAGCCATCTTTATATTACATATGCACATATTGCCTTCTTTCTCACTTCTCCGATTGAATTCTCGTGTTAAATAATCTAGCGGCATATAAATAAAATTATTGTCAAGTTTGTTTTACAAGAGTGTGACATGCTATAATATTGGCAGTACTAAGCTGTAAAGCAAATTGTGGCATTTTAAAACTGAGGCACATTCAACAGCTCATGACTAAGTTAGGTTGAAACAAACTAACAGTATGATTTGGAAGAACTGGTTATCTTTGTCATGTCTTACCTGGGGAAAGAAATCAAAGGAGGATTTATACTCTTCTACTCGTAGAGAAATAAACTCCTCCTTGCTTTGTTGAGCTCTATTCAAAGGTAAGAACATCAAAACCAGAAGAAACAGTCGGGGGAAAATATAGCTACATTCCTCACACCAATTCATTACCTACCACTTAAAATCATTAGAACGATTCCATTAGAATATAGGGATTGCCACATCATTGACACCACCCCACTTCAAGAGTGTGTTGTCAGTGTCACTAAGACATCCTGCATACGAGAAGTACCTTATGGTACTTTTGGTCCTTTAAGGAAAAGTACTTCAGCACCAACACACAGATCATTTGGAAAACCTGTTTAGCTCAGTAGTTTCAACTTTCTTCAGGTAAAAGTTTTCATTAGACTTCACAGCAGATCATCAAAAGTCTCTTAAAATGAAGCATTTGTGTTTTGCACATAAGACTTCAACAAATACTTTTTGGAATGTGTTCTGATAATTCACTGCCAGTGGTACCTAAAAGAACAAAGAATTAAGATACGGCAGCAAATACATTACTCACTAGCAGTGTATTTTTCTTACTGTGAAAGTTATACTCTCTATGAAAGAAAAAATTGGGACTGCATTTTAAAAATCATCACCTATCATCTCATCAGGTAAAGAATATCACTACTTACATTTTGATATACCTCCAACTTTTATATTAAAATTAGATGAACTTATCCTGACTACAAAGGTAACACAGATCCATCCATATTAATAAATGTGGAAACACACAAAAATATGTTTCCTTGCAGCTTTTTCCCTAAGCAGCTTTAAAATAAAATTGAAATCAAACCATATATACATCTTTTTAACCTTCTTTTTTTGACATAACAATATGTCATGGGTATATTACCAAATTTGAAAACTTTTCTCAAAAACCTAGTTTTTATCTCCTCCGGGTATTCCATTTCCTAATTATGAAGTGTTTCCTTTTTAACATTGTAAATAATGTGCTTTATCATTCTTGTGTGTATTATTTAACCTGCTCATGAATGACTTCCTTAACGTCCATTCACAGAGCATGACTGAGATGTGGACATAGATCATTACACATCTTGCCAATGGCTTTAGGATATGTTTTCAAGTATTTGAACGAATAACGTATAGGGGCACCTGTCGGTTAAGCGTCCAACTTTGGCTCAGATCATGATCTCAGCTCAAGCCCCGTATTGGCTCTGAGCTGCCAGTGCAGAACCCACTTCAGATCCTCTGTCTCCCTCTCTCTCTCAAAAATAAATAAACATTTTTTTAAAAAAAGAATAACATACAGCTTTTAAGTATTATTTGAATAACAATGTTGGTATTAAAAAGATAATGAATGGTAAAATGTAGGTGTTAGAAATGAGCTCAATTTTGTTGTAAGAAGTAAAGAACTGATATTCTTGTTTCTACTTTAACTACCTAAAGAATGACTGCCTCTTAATTAGGGTTCCTTTGGAATGCCTCCGTTTCAGTTTGTGCCCATTCGTTGGTGTAATAAGTGAAAGTTTATCTTCTCTGACTTTGAGACATTTTATCATGCAATAAAATTGTATAAGCCAGGTTATGACAGTGCTATGGTTCTATGCTATCTATGTTCTGCAGGCCTCTGGAAAATCTGCAGAAGCCCTTGTGTCTTCTTTCTTATGCTAGTTCCAGGGCTTTTAGGGCTTAAATATAAACTTCAAAATCCATTATTCGGCATTTGTAGAATATATGACATGACATGTTTTAAAGTGCAATATTTGAATTCCCTTGAGGTTTGGCACTAGTGATGTCAGTAAGATAGGAATCTATCACATGGATTTTTGAGTGTGTACTGTGTAGTGAGTAATGATACCACAGCCTTGTTCCCTCAGGTAGGTGATCTGTCCTTTATCTTAGGCTCCATGAAACTTCCATCTCGAGTCATGAGTTGGAAGTATTAGGAGAGTCTGTCGTTGGTATGATGGGGCAGATGCCAACACTTTCATGAATTGGTCACACCACTGATTTTTGTGATATGCCCCTCAGAGACTTCTGGAGTAAAAACATTTTCAAACTATTTCACAGTAGTTTCTTTAGGCTTCTTGATGTATGAATAGTTAGTGTGTTCATGACAGTATTCTGTGTCAACATTTTGTATAGATGACACAAATAGAATTCTCAAAAATTATTATGTATATCACTTCTCTGTTCTTTCCGTTTTAAAATTCTAAGAGAGGACATAAAGCTGTTTTAACTAAGGTATTGATTGCAATACTCCATTCACAGAAATTAATAATGTATACTAACCCCAACCTTCGTATGTTTGAAATGAAAACAAGACAAACCACAATGAAGATCCCTCCATGACAGTAATTGATGACCAGTCTGAGTATATTAAATCAAACATAAAGAGGAATTCCTGATTATAAGAGTTTCTAAAAGCTAGGGCTTGCTAGAGGGGAATCTGGAATTCCTTTTCTGTTAATGGTCAAGTAAAAATCGACAGGAGTTTCTATCACCTGGTAATGGACTGACCTTTTTGTGGCAAGGAGTTGGACTTGGTTGATATCCTCAAACCTTTACCAGCTCTAATTCTTAAAACTACTTCACAGAAGTGCCATCCACATAGCCAACCATCTAGGGAACTTAGTCAACTCTTCCCTAAACGGTCCTGTCTGAAGCTAAAAATATGTTGTCTTATTTTTAAAAACCCAAATTGTGCTGCCTATATTGCAGGAGATTTCAGTACACACAATTGTCTGTCTCACCAAACCAAAGTTAGATACAAAACTGCAAAACACAAGCTAAAGACTTCTTTTTGCTATAGGAAATAAATTGTGGAGTTGGATTAATGGAATAAATTCTATGCCGTATGAATTTAAACTATCATTTTATTTGAGAAAAGACAATTGTATTCACAACTCAAATCCTAGAAGACTGGTGTTTGTGACGTTGCCAAATAAAGAGTGAATCAGAAAAATGTTTTAATTTTTTTTAACATTTATTTATTTTTGAGAGAGAGAGAGACAGACACAGAGCACAAGTGGGGGAGGGGCAGAGAGAGAGGGAGACACAGAACCCGAAGCAGGTTCCAGGTTTTGAGCTGTCAGTACAGAGCTCGACCCGGGGCTCGAACTCACAGACCACAAGATCATGACCTGAGCTGAAGACAGACACTTAACCAACTGAGCCACCCAGGTGCCCCAGAAAAATGTTTTAAAAGTATGTAGTGATTTGATCGAGTTTTGATTATAGTACACTGTAGAAGCTAACTACTAATACTGACACTGAAGAATGACCCAAGTAAGTGTTCAGCTGGTGAGCAGTCTTTAAAATCATCATTTGTGGATGTATATATGTGTGCACATGCATTGTTTGTTGTTGTTTTATCCCAAAGGGAGAAATTTAAAAAATTATACTCTCTATCTCCCCAGGTAAAAATTTGTTTAAGATACTGGTAGTGTGAGGGGCACCTGGGTGGCTCAGTGGGTTAAACATCTGACTTCGGCTCAGGTCATGATCACCTGGTTCGTGGGTTCCAGCCCCACATTGGGCTCTGTGCTGACAGCTCAGAGTCTGGAGCCTGCTTCAGATTCTGTGTGTCCCTCTCTCTCTGCCCTCCCTTGCTTATGCTCAGTCCCTGTCTCAAGTCTCTTTCTCTCTCTCTCTCTCTCTCTCTCTCTCTCTCTCTCTCTCTCTCAAAGATAAACATTTAAAAATAAGAGATACTGGTACTGTGAAATCTTTAAATTGAGCTTCTGTCTGAATTCTGAATCAGATCTTCTGGCAAGTGCCAGAACCAACTTCATCTATCTGAAGTCTTTGGAAATGACAAACCTGTGCTTCTCAAGAATGGATGCACAGTAGGGGCGCCTGGGTGGCTCAGTCGGTTAAGCCTCTGACTTTAGCTCAGGTCATGATGTCACGGTTTGTGAGTTTGAGCCCTGCGTTGGGCTCTGTGCTGACAGCTCCGAGCCTGGAGCCTGCTTCAGATTCTGTGTCTCCTTCTCTCTCTGCCCCTCCCCCACTTGTACTCTGTCTCTGTGTCTCTCTGTCTCTTAAAAATAAATAAATGTAAAAAAAATTAAAAAATAAAAGAATGGATGCACAGTATAATTGCCTGAGAGAGCTTTCAAAATTTCTGCTGCCCAAATTAAATCCCCCACTGTCTGGGATTGGGACTGAGGCATGGGTATGTTTTTAAAGCTTTCCCAAGTGATTTCAATGTGTAGCCAATTTGAGAGCCACTGATCTAGACTGAACCAAACCCCTGGGTCAGTTACATGTTGAATGAGACACATTTTTCTCTGCCCAGATTATGCCCAAGTGCTATTACTGAAACGACCACTAAGAACAAATGGTTGAATACTGGTTGTCATTTGCCCTATACTTCTTATCACTTAATTGGCCTATACATATTACTTGTCCACTTTGAGTGAAGAGAGGAGTTAATTTTTGTGCCGTGTAAGATTCTTGAAGTTTTGAAAAATAGTATTTAAAATCTCAATAATTCTGTTTGAACCATTGCTTTGCCCATTAAATTTTTCCTGTTTTTGTTCCTTTTGGGCCCTGGTATTCAGCTAATTGGCAAAACATTATCATTCCTGTCCCTCAAATATGCAATTTGCTTTTATATCTGTAAACTCTTGTAAAAATGACACCAAAAGCTAGTCTAGTGTAATTTTACCAAAGTTCTCCTGACTACCAAGGATCTGAAAGTCAGCCTTAGCTTTGTGTGTGTGTAGTAAGGACAAGCCTGCACCTGTTACCTACAGGGTGGCCCCTCAAGGAAACTAACACACAGCTTTCTCTGCCACTCAGTTCTCATGAGCGGCCATAGGACGGAGGGGCTCACATCCACAGCAGCCCTTTTGGCTTGCAGAGTGCAGCAGACAAAGCCGAAAGACTTGTCTATCACTGGAACAAGTGTGACTGGACTCCTGTCCCTCTCTATCTACTTGGATCCTCATTTCAAAAGATGCTTTTCGAAGCAATCCTTTTACCAGGGGAGGAGAGGACATAAGGCTGAAAGCTGCTGATTGTCCGGGTGACTGAGCCCATTGAGGTGGGACTCTTGAGAGACAGTGGCCCGGGTGCCGGGGAGCTACAGGAGCATGTGGAGGAGGACACAGGGTGTGCCGGGGCAAGCCCCAGTGGGGCAGCCTCTGATTTCACATGCTTGTAAATCACACGCATAATTATGAGCATCGAAAGTTTAATGAAATCCAAGTGCTCGTCAACCCATCAGGGCTGATGTCCTGCTTCTTGAAAGTTTGTCCGAGACTTAACCTTTCATGTTTTTCTCTGCCTTTAACTTGCTGTCTTGATGCAGCTCTGGAATGTCAGTATATTTTTGCTCAAGTGAAATAAGTGAGGGCAGAAGTGAGAAGCAATTTACTTCCCAAAAGTGCAGTGGAACATAGCATGCACACGTATGCATATGGCTGTGATTGGACCATGTGTCACATACTCCCTCAGAAAATCATTAGAAGTCTGCTTTTAAGCATACTTTAGGTTGGAAGAAAGCATGTGTTCCCTTGAAAGAAAGCTGCAAGATATATTTGGTAAATATTACAATAGAAGAATCACCATCCTAAAATGTTTTTGTATATATGACAAAATTTAAAAGTGTTTGATATTTAATATTTAAAGTGTTTGATGAAATTACTGCATTAAAAGAGAATTGCTATAGTGGTGGAAATAACCATTAGGTAACTTCATTCTGAAAGTGGGTAGAGAGTTAACTAAATAGTCCTCCTCCAAACAAAAGCTTTAAAATGCCTTCCTTTTTTTTGACGTTTAACATTCTGGTTCCAAACCATTAAGTTAAAATGTAAGCAAAATGTAGATTGCAAGTAAAATTTGGGTCCTCAGTTATTTTTTTTTATATCAAAGTAGTAAGTAATTAACGATATGGTATTAAACCCAACTCTCTTTTTTTTATTATTGAGTGTAGCTGACACTTTACATCAGAATGCCCTGTACTCTGTGAAAAATGTTTTTAATTTTCCTGTAAGTTTAATCTCATCTGAAATCTGCAAATGTCCACAGAGAAATTATTTTACGGAAAGCAAAAAGTCCCTTGGTAATGTGAAATAATCTCAGTGTAATTTTTTGTTTGGTTAAGTTGGTTTTCATTTCTGGTGTTCTTATTTCTTTATTTTGGCATTTGCATTGTTATTGATGAAACATTTTAATAAATATAAATGAGCGTATATATGGTGCATGCCAGTGTAAGCCAGTTTAATCTATAAATTATTTTCCATCATGTATCATGTTTTTTACTGAAGCAGAAACTGAAGTGGCAGATGTAATGTCTCTCCAGTTGAACAGAGAAAGGTCTGCCTTCTCCTACATTTTAGATCCCATAAGTCACAGCTGAGGTGAGGAAAGTTTTTACATTAATGTCTTTATATTTATCTAAGACTTGAAGGGCAGAGGAAATAGAGCCTATAAATCTCAGAAGTCTGTGGTAATCATTAAAACAAGTGAAAAACTAAGAAATCTGGACCCCAGAGGAAGTCTCTGCCACTCTTAGAAAGCATCTGTGTGAACATGGCTGCCGCCACCTCACGGTATCTGACTAGAAAGGGAAGAAGAGCTATTGTTGCTACCACCTGTCATTGCTTTCTAGTGGCTGCATTATCTAATGAAAAGGAAATAGCAGGCATCCCAAACTATCTGTAGAGAGTAGAAAGTAGCACAGCACTCCCTTTTAGAGATATTCAATAGCGTTCTTTCCCAAAACTACAGTCCTCAAGCAAGCTGCGTTAACAAGTATACTGCAGTCTGCATTCTTACTAATCATAACCACCATTTCTCCAGCACTTCCTTTGCTAAGCCATGACACAGATTACCTCTGTAATCCTGGCATAACTCTGTGAGGCATGTATTAATATCCCATTTCACAGACGAAGAGTCTGAGGCCCAGAGGTTAGGTAAACTGCCCAGCATAGCACAGCTAGCCAGCACCAGGGCCGGATTTCCAAGGCAGCTATCTGATGCGACGCTCTCAACCCCAGCGCTCTCCTGCTCTGTGCCTTTGGTCAGCTGACTGCGTGGGAGGAAGGACGGAGAGGTGCGTTCCAGAAACAGAGATTAGTGACGGGCATTCAGTAGTGCTCCACTGGGCTGGCAGGACAGTGAGGAGGCAGACAGCCTAGATCCAGCGTCAAGCATACAAACTTGGGTTCCAGGCACTGGGTCCCTGCCATGTGCTAATTGTTTGGCCTTAGGCAGATCTCTCTAGTCTTAGTTTCTTCATCTGTAAAACAGAGATAATACAAAGTTGCACCTAACACTTTATATGCACAATTTCACTTTGTTTCCATGGCAGTCCCGTGGAAACAAAGTGGTATTGATGTATGTGTGTGAGTTTTCTTTAATTCAAAAAGATAAACCTAGACTGTATTTTTATTTATGTGTGTAACTAGGAAAGACCATACCTTCATTTTTACAGCATCGCCTCTTGATAGTAGGTGTATACGGCATTGCTACCTACCTCACGATGCAAAATTCCCCAGTTCTGGAGTTCCTCAGGGCACATGCCTAAGGATGGTTAAGCACAAAGCAGCTGACCCAAGAGGACAGCAGCAACCTTTCACCAGAATTTCCCTGCTTTCATAGTAGTTTTTCTCAACCTGGATATTATAGTAATGAAGGTCTTTTTGTGTGTTTATTTTGGAACATGGTTTGTGTCAATCTGCCATAGAGTTAATAAATTGTAGGATTTGCAAAGGAAATATACTGGGACTGAAAACTAAGAAGGCACATATTTTTGCCCACTAGCAACTATTACTCAAAGTACAGATGTAGAATCTCAGGATTTGGAAAGGAAGCAGTTGGGCAAAGTCGCTATGAAGTTAACATGTAATGTCATGATACAGAGAGTGTATTACTCAACAAAGTTTTGCTTTGCTTTGCTTTGTTTTGTTTTATTTTAGAAACGTAGATCAGGGGTGCCTAGGTGGCTCAGTTGGTTAAGCATCTGACTCTTGATTTCACCTCAGGTCATGATCTCATGGTCCTGGGACCAAGCCCCAGTGAGGCTCCACGCCAAGTGTAGAGCCTGCTTGGGATTCTCTCTGTCCCTCTCTCTCTCTGCCACTTTCCCATTTGGGCTCTCTCTCTCTCAAAATAAATAAATAAACATTAAAAAGGAAAGAAAGAAAGAAAGAAAGAAAGAAAGAAAGAAAGAAAGAAAGAAAGAAAGAAAGAAAGAAAAGTAGATCAGTAAAACTTACCATGAGGTCAGGAAGAGAGAACTTTAAAGGAGAATTTCAAAGTTAAACAAAAGCAACCACAAACATCAGTGAAATGTACTAGAGATCAGGTACAGGAATATAAAAATGCAATGACCTCAACTATCTCCCTCTTGTTTATGTAGCATTTTGCTTTTAATAGACTTCTTTAATTTTTGTATTTATATGACATATAGATAGATTGATTTATATAATATATGATAATAATTTACAATAAATAGGTTATCAATTACTATAATACATTTTAGTTTATTTCTTGCTAGTATTCATCAATTGACATTAGGTTATTTTTAAGTCTATAAAGTCTGATTATGTTGAACTATCATAATGTCAAGGTGGCCAGAACTGAGGACATATATAAAGTGTTTTTAAAAACTGGATCACTGCCTAGATAAAAATCAGCTTTGGACTTTGCAATCAAAATATGCTTTGAAAAATAAAGTCCTGGGGTGCCTGGGTGGATCAGTCAGTTGAGTCTGACTTTAGCTCAGGTCATGATCTCGTGGGTTTGTGAGTTCAAGCTCCATGTAGGTCTCTGTGCTGACAGCTCAGCCTGTTTCAGATTCTGTATCTCTCTCTCTCTCTCTCTCTCTCTGCCCCTTCCTTGATCAGGCTCTCTCTCTCTCTCTCTCTCTCTGTCTCTCTGTCTCTCTCTCTCTGTCTCTCTCTCTCTCAAAAACAAACATTTAAAATTTTTTTTAAAAAAGAAAAAGAAAGTGCTATTTATCAAGGCCTTTCTGTAATGTATTATAATGAGAAAAACTTCAGAAAATCTTTTTCGAAATCATCTAATTTCCTATCCCAGCATGACTTTCTGATACCAGGTGACAACACATTTTGTCACAGTGGCTCTCAGAAATTACCATCGAAAGGGAGGTAAAATTTGAATCCTTTAGCAGGTTAATTTCCATTTCTATCTGGGCATGACATATACAATTTAATTTTAAGTTCATCAATTCACTCATTTTAAAATAATGTGTAGGGGTGCCTGGGTGACTCAGTCAGTTGAGTGTTCAACTCTTAATTTCGGCTCAGGTCATGTTCCCAGGGTTGTGAGATTGAGCCCCGTGTTGGGCTCTGCACTGAGTGTGGAGCCTGCTTAAGATTCTCTCTCTCTCCCTCTGCCCCTTTCTCCCATGCACTCTCTCTCTCTCTCTCTTCAAAAAAATAAAAATAAATAAAATTTTTAAAATTCAAAGATAAAATCAAAAAAATAAATAATGTGTAATTCCACAGGCCTATATTTCAGATCACAGAAATTCTGTAAAAAGTCATCATTAAAGATACAATATGTGCTAATTACCCTATCATACATATATATATGTAGGAAAAGAGAACATCAATTAATATGATTAATTACATCATTACTGGCAATTGAAATTATTTAATCTGATGTGAACTGAGCCCAATAAACTGAAGCTAATATAAAAATGAAACATTATGACAAAAGATATTAACTGTATATATTGTTACAAAATTCTTGAGAAAAAGTATGCCTTTCAAATATCCAAATATCCAATATTCCAGCTCTCTTTAAGAGCAGCTAAATTCTTTACTTTGTTTTTTAATTCTAATAAGCTGTTTCTAAACCAGCCTCTTATCCTAAAGCACCTTTGATCCAAATGGATCACAAACTTAAATAAAATTACATCTGTCCTCAGGCTATTTCTAGATAGGGAAAACACATCTGTTCTAAGAATCCTTAGCCAACAGTTTGAAACTGTTCAAAAAAATTCCTAAAAAAAAGAAAAGACAGTGTATGTAGTGTCAATGGAAGACTCTTGAAGTTAGAAAAAAATTAGGAATGAAGAGAAAAAAGGAAAGAAAAGGAAAAAGGAAAGAAAAAAAAAAGGATGAAGAGATAACCAAATTTAATTCCCATTAAATTTTAGGTTTTCTATGAAAGAATTGATGATGAGGCTTTCACAGTTCAAACATCTTTGTTGGATAAATGTGAACACACCTGTTCAGAAGAAGGTGAAACAAAACTTGAAATGGCTTCCATCCACCTACAGGTCACCAAGCATCTGTCATAAGTTATATTTTAGACTGGATTCAAGCCTGTGACCGAGGTTGAAAAAGCTACGTAGCTCATTTGCTCTCTTATGCAGTTGGCTGTGGTTTTTCCTCTTTTAATCACCATTCAAACTTCTGTTTAAATCTCCAGGGGTTTGGAAGGTCAGATTGACCCCATGACATTAATAACGTATTTACACCCAGGGTCTCAGTGCGTGTCACCTGGGGCTGATCTTAGTTAGAATTTTGTGACTTGCAGTAATGCGGCTAGCTCCAAAAAGATTTACCCAATAGCTGCCATAGCTCCTTAATTGCAACATAAAGACAATGAATGGCTCCTTGTCCAAGGAAGCTTGTGTATGAGTGTGTGTGTGTGTGCATGTGCGTGTGTGGGTGTGTGGTGTGTGTGTCTATTTTAAGATTTTAGTTTTGATTAAATGTCAATACATATAAAACTTCTGCAGAAAAACAAAACAAAACTTTTGGACATGACTGATTAGGTAAGCTTCTTCCCTTGTAAATAATCATTAGAGGCACTACTAAGTAAAACCTTTGGTGACAGCATCAATTTCCAACACCTTTGATCCCTAATGTGTTACATTCCTGTCATATCCCGCCTCACTTGGGTATGTGTGAGACCTAATCACTGCGTGGCCTTAATACTCATCCACTGCCAAGACAAGGGTACCAGTTTTGCCATTGGTTGTGTGACCTAGAGCAGTCTGCTTAGCCTTCTAGGATCTCTGGGTCCTCATCTTTGAAGTCAGACGACTAGGCTAAATGATACCTTAGGTCCTTTCTAGCTCTAAATTCTGTGAAATAGAAAGCAGTGTAAGTCTCCCAACAGTTTCTGAGGGAATTACAGTAAAGAGAAGCAGTCGGTGTGACTCAGGCATTGGGAGCTTCATGCTTGCCCAGGGTCAGGGAGTGTGGGGCTACCTTTGCTTTATTTTGGTTTTTGTCTTCTTTGTCCTGATGCAGCAACCCCATCAGTGTCTGCCAATGCAGAGCTTACTAGACACCTTACCACGCTGACCAATAAGTGCCCTCACCTTCTGTATGATCATCATCACTCCAATTAAAGCTGCATAACTCAGCATGAAGTGAGACTTCAGGTTTCAGTTAATAATGGCAGGGCAATATCTTTAGTGTATAGGGATAATGGCTGGTTAAGTTTTCAAACCTTCAAGTCTGAAGGTAAAGATCTATTCTGACCTTGAGGTGGGCTGAGGAAGAGACCACTCTGGAGCTGGGGAAAGAAAGAAGAAAGTAGTTCTAGAAGATGAGGTCAGAGTTGGGCATCTGTGTGTTGGTGGGGGCAGGAAGTATGTATTCATTATTTAATGCAGGGTCTCACATGTTCTCGGGTCTTTGGCTTTTACTCTGAGAGAAATAGGGAATCATTGGAGTGTTTTGAACAGAAGAGTGACATGATTTGACTTAAACTGTTTAAACAAGATCAATAGCAGCCTTGTTGACAGTAGACAAGGAAGAGCAAGAGAGGAAGCAGGGATATGGAATACTGACTTCTAGCACCAGCTCTCCTGTGAATGTGGCCTGTCATTGAGCACTCAAGCTTTGATTCCTCACCTATAAATGAGCAGATCGATAATGGCTTAGTTCCTTTCAGTTCCAACCTCCAGTGGGTCAGTACTTGGAGGAATATTTAGAAATTTATCCTATTTAATGTAATCACGTTTACACACAGTGTTCACTGAATTTACCTTCTTTCCCATAGCTTTAAAGTGCTAATTTTCAAACTCGGTACATTAACAATGTAGAGCATTCAGTGGGTTCCGGTGGAAGGTTGTAAATTATAGGAAAGTATCAATTGTGATACTATAAAGAAGAGGGCTCACTCTGCCAGCTGTAAATGATAATTCCTGAAAATAATAACCACAACCAAAAACTATGTGTGCACACATGCGCACACACATACCTCCTTGGGAAATGCAAATTTAAGTAGAGAAAAAGAGTCAGATGACTGTTTTTTAAAAAGATAATTACACTTAGGATCGCCTGGGTGGCTCAGTTGGTTGAGCATCTGGCTTCAGCTCAGGTCATGATCTCACGGCTCGTGAGTTCAAGACCCTTGTGGGGCTCTGTGATGACAGCTCAGAGCCTGGATCATGCTTTGGGTTCTGTGTCCCCCCCCCCCCAGTCAAAAATAAGTAAACATTAAAAAATGTAAAGGATAATTCCACTTGGATTTAGCATACCAAGCCAAATAAATCTAGGTGTCTTGAAGTCAGAGAGGATTAAAGAGATGACAGAATACAAAACTATGGACCTTTAATAAGAAGGATATGCAAATGTTGTTGCAGGGAATTTCTAACCATTTAAATGATAAAATAATGGCCTTATAAAATACCCATAATTCACTCTCAAGTAGAATATTCCCAGATATACTCAGTGAATTTCTTCTTTGTGGTCGGCAACTGAACCTCATTTAACTAACCAGTCTTTGGGACTATAAATTCAGCTGGCAAAAAAACGATCTCCTTTTCTACCTGCCTGTGAATCTACAAAAGTTAATTTTGTTGTGGATAGAATAGACTAGATGTGAGAAATTGAAAAGGGAAAGAGAGTAATGCTTGATCATTTTACTTGCACTTGTAAGGATTTCAGTGCTCTGTGTTTCTTTGAGAGAAATCCCATGGTGCCAATTAACCTAACTTATTCCAAAACAATTCGCTGTTTGGAAAGAATAATTTTCATTGTGGGTGTTCCTTGAAATTGTATGCCTCATCCCCTGTTATTACTGAGATGTGTGCTGTGCAATTGAAAGTACCAGCTTCGTTTCCATGCACTGTAGAGATTAGAGCTGTATCCCACACACAGTGTCAGATAATCTGCTTTAATTTTGTCCAATGCACACTTTTAACCTTAAGTAATTTTTTAAATGTGGAAAAGCCATCCCAACTTAATATTAAACCAAATATTTCATGTCAACACTATCAAAAACACGAAAAGCAGGAGATTTGTTTTAATCAGGAAATCGGTTTTCTTGCAAAAAAATGTTAAGTAAGTCAACTTTCTTGGCTCGGTTTAAATGACATTTTTATTTTTCTTTGAAATAATGTGAATGTGTTTTTTTTGCCTCCAGCATAAGACAAAACTGGACTAGAAAAGATTGAAAATAATTTAGCTAACTTGGTAAATGCATTCTCCACTTTGTTAGACTGTGTTGTCTATTTGGATTTCTGGAGTATTTTTTTTTAAACCTAATAAATCAATTAACCAGTATTCATTCTAAGATTTAATTCAGTGAATAGAATATATGTGCTTTTCATCAGGCCACACATCTTTTTTTAAGTCTGAAACCACCACACACAAAGAATTTAATTCTGACAGACATTTGTTCTCGGCATAAATACTTTAGGGCCAATAGTTGTCCCCACTTAATCATGCTTCTTAAAAGTGAATTCCAGAAGACTTGAGGCCCCCAGTGACCCCTGGTAAGGTGAGTTGTCAGTAAATTACTTTTATGATGTGCCCTAGGGAAGCAGGTCTGCTAGAAACTTGGTAGGGAGCTGGCCCCCTCTTGCCTGTAGGGATGACCTTTAACTTTATCTAACCTTTGCATTTCTAATTCTAAATTTCTGGGAGGCATTTAGTCACATTGTTGGATATCATACGAAAGTGAGACCTTTCTTGTGCCCACAAGATAGGGTTAGCCCCACATTTGTTGTTAAACTTCCAGATGAAGCATGCCAGTAAGCTTTTTATTTCTACAATTTAATTTTTTCCCTTTCTATAATTCGTAACAATTTAATTTTTAATACCAAACATTTAGTGAGTTGAAATATAAATGAGTTCAAAACAGACTTATAGTTAAATTATGACTGCCTTGGGTGACATTTGGAAAACACTGTAGAAAATTTAATCCCATAATTTTGGTAATTTGAATTTATTGTGGCACTTGAAAATTTATGGCAGCTATTAAAGATGAATGATATTGCATCAGAATACATTTAATTTTTCACAAAACATTTAGTTATTGAAAACAAGTCTTGTCAACTTTTTTATTGTCTCCATCATGAGAAAGTTTTTATTGTGCTTTTTGGGATGCTAATGTACATTGAAATTATCGAACAGAGGAATTCAGATTAAGTTTTGGATTAAAAAAAAATATACCCTCATTTGGCTATATTAGACTGAAAACATTGGGAAATAATGCCTTTTTACAAGATAAAAAATACAAAGTGATCATTAATGAAATGTCCGTTAATAATCAGGGCATAACTTGGTTGACCCAGATGTTCGTGTTTTATGTGCATGAATGTCTAAGTTCCCTTCCTTTCCCATTAGTTTTGGACATTTAATGGGGCAGTATTTTTAATTCTTCCCTTTAAAAAAGTATTTCACTGCTCAGTTTTATTGTCTATAAGTGTATTACATGGTTTAAAAATATGTAGTATTTACATATTTACACACATACTTCTACGTATACTTGCGCACAACAGAACTTTGCATGGCTGGATAAAATATTGCTAAAGATAAGCTTGTCCTCAAAATTACACACCTAATTTTTATTCAGACAGTGTTTAGGTATATAAGTGTAAGTGCACAGAGTAAATGTAGAATATTTCTATGATCTTTTTAATTTTTATTTCAGCTTATAGCACAAGCTAAGCTAAACTGTCTAAGCTTTGCATTTCAGCCCTTTGAAGAGATCAACAATAACAGTCGTAGAAGTAATTACTATAACGTCAGTGATTTTTTAGTGGGGAAGGAAAGAGATCAGCAAATTCCTTCCTGTAAATCAAAGGTTCTGGCTCAAGAGCATATATAAACAAGATGTAAGTTTTAAATATAGCTTAAATGCCACCCAGGAGAGAAACTTCATGGTAAAAGAATTGTCAACAGACAGGAATCTTTAAATGACGGGGACGATATTAAATTGGTGACACTAACATTAAGAGTACACATGCATGTGCTTCCAAAAATTTCAGCACAGAATGTCCTCTTCCCCACACCCTGCCCCCAATTGTTTATCTCTGGATCTGGGAAACAGACTAATTAGTAAAGCAGAACGTAGATGTAACTTGTTGATAGCCCTAAGAAGATTTTACTTGAGAAAATGGCAAACCCACAATTTTGAACCGAATTTGAAAACTAGAGTGAGAATAAAATAGATGATATGTGTTAAGACACTAATATTCAGACTGTCTTAGGTTGTTTGTTTGTTTGTTTTAATCCTACCAAAAGCATTTGTTTGTCATCATGTCTGCACCTGCTGAGATATGGCCAGGTGGTTTTTATTTGTCTGTGTGTTTGTTTTTGTTTTGCTTCATCAAAAATTTTATGTTAAGGTATCTTGATGATTTTAGCCAGTACAGCCTGCTCTTACACTGTCATTGTCTGGAGACTTGTTATTCAATTACCATTAAACTCGAACCAAGAAGCAATTTATAATATGTGTTAGGTACTGAACTCATCTTTGGAACCCAACCCAAAACCCAGGACCTGGAATGTGGAGGATAGTTGCCCACAGGAAAATCAGAGTGCTCTGACCACAAGGAATGGATGGTGGGCAAGAAAAGCAATAGGGATATGAGAAACTCAAATCTATTGAGGGAGCAGGAACAGTAAATTACCTGGTACATGGGAAACAACTCTTAAAGGGGATGGCCAGAAAAGAGACAAGAGCCTTTCAATGCAGAAGACATAGTCGGGATTGAGATAAAGCTAGAGGCAAGGGACAGGACCCATAAAGGGTCTTATACCCTCAGCCAAAGATTCTGAGTTTCTTTCTATGGTAGACGACAAGAGCAATGATGGCCAGCTTCCAGTGATGTGGTTGGCCTCTCTGTAACCAGTTGGCTTCTTCAGGCTGCTATGACTGCTCTACTTTCCCTTGTTGGTGATTTGGGAGCTTTTCCTTGTCTGGAGGGCAAGGCAGCTTAAGAACTGAATCTAGAAAGAATTGAAAAATGCATGCAAGGGGAGAAGATCCTAGGAAAAACAAACGCAACTCAAACAGGCTTACTCCAAAAACAAAACAAAACAACTTCTGGCTTTGCTTTCTCCAATTTTGGCATGGGTTTCTCTTATGTTAGCTTCATTCTTGGGCGGACTTTCTTCCTGTGGCACAGACTGTAGCAGCCCCAGGCTCACCAGCGTAATTCAGAGGAGTGCAAGCTGCTTTTTTCCTATGAGTTCCAACATAAGTTGTATAACTGATGCCCTCTTGAGTTTCAGAACATGTGCCACTATTACTGGCCAGGCCCGGGTCATGTGCCCTTCTCTGGAGCTAGAGGCAGAGATTAGCGTAGCCCAAAGCACTGAACCCCAACCGTGGAAGGGGTAAAGCCCCAGGGGAAAGTCCAAGTGTTCTTACTAGAGGAAGAGGGCATGGCTTCTAGGCAATGTAAACAGCAGACATTCATGCTCTTGGGCCAACTAAGCCTGCTCTGAATCAGAGTCCTGAGCTTTCATCTATGTCATATTTTAGGGACATTCAACGGTTGCAAAGTAACCCAACTAATGCTTTCTGTTGGTGTGATATACCTAATTAGGTGGTGCTTTGTCAATGCTCACTTAATACTAGTTTCTTGCTTGTGTCCACCTTCATCTTTAAGACCTATAGACCAAGATACCTAGATTTGATGGACCAGTAAAATATGCATCAGGAAGCATTGCTGAATTACCAGAAACAACGGGGTCCAAGAGACTGACTTAATAACTTCCAAGCTGCAAAATACGACTGCTATGAAAAAAGGGCAGCTGAGGCTCTGTATGAAACACATCTACACAACCCACAGGCCTCTCCTTATTTCGAAAGACTTTTTTAAAACTTTAGTTTCAACTCTATCTATCAATCTTATTTATTGGTGAGGCACTGTAGAGTGTACATCCAAATCTACAAGGATATCAGATGTATGTAGGGAACTGTCTCCAAAATGCTTAGAGAATATGAAATATTTAATGATAAGGTTTTGTATTTTCATAACATGTAGTTTTGGAATATCTTGCACCCTGTGGCTATAAAATTCACATTCTCTTTCCATTGAAGTTGAGCTCCATTATGTGTAATTTAATTAACCTTGGGAACCAAGTATGGTATGTTTTCATTTGTCTTTAGTCATAATAGTGTGATTAATGTGCCGTAGACTACTTAAAGAGTGATCTTGTACTTTTTTATACTTTGAATATTTACATGAGTCTGTTAGTGTGACTTTGCTAGGTATTTAATATGCATATTAAAATATGTTCTTGCTTATTCACTTAAATGAAAGCAAGAGAAAGTTTGAAAGGCGCAAATCCTGACTCTACACATGATTGTGTATGCTTATCTCTGACAATTAGGAAGATCTTTAAGGTAGTCATTGGTTTTTTCATTGAAAGCCTTTGTCACATTTAAACATGTTTTTCATATTAATGCTAACTGCATGCAACAAGCATTCAAAAAACAGTTAATTTCTTTTTAATGGAAAAAACCTAGTTTATATCTTATATGTCTGAGTTTTAAGTGGGAATAGTATTACAGAAGTATATGACAGACTTTCCCTTTTGTTCTCTTTGCCTAAAAACATGCCTAAACTCTCATAAGCCTTCACTTAAATGGTTAACTTGTTTTCCTTAACATATATTATACCATTCTCAGTCATATTTGTTCCTTCTAAAAGCAGTGTTAATGCGCTCATGTAGAAAGTTGAAATGACTTGGCCCTTCTGCTTTATTTCACTACCTAGACCCCTTGTCAGACTGTTCATTCTGCCACTGTTATGTCATATGATGGGAAGGCATTTTTCTTTGAAACTGGCCTTTCACTCTAGGAAGGTCCAAGTGGGATCCAGCCAGGGGATTATTAACTAGGAGATGGTAATAAAACTACTTTTGGGTCAATCAAAAACCTGACAGAGCTGTGGAATTCAGCTTAAAGGAATAACCTATTTTCTGAAGAGTTTTTGTGCAGGAGCTTACTCAATGTCTTGTAGATCTGCAAAAGTAATATGGCTCAGCTCCACATGGGGATGATGGCTTTAAGTGTGTCATTCATTCATTGATGGACTCATTCATCAAGCTAATGTTTATTGCATTTCTTCGGATTGAGCCAGAGGAATTGGGAAAAGTCCAGAAATGCTCTCTTTGTATTTTGATAGATTACAATGAATTAATTATAAACATTTAGATAGAGATTGGTAGCATTAGAGAGAAAGATGGATGGGGCGCCTGGGTGGCTCCATCAGTTAGGCGTCCAACTCTTGGTTTTGGCTTAGGTCATGATCTTGGGGTTCCTGAGTTTGAGTCCTGCCTCAGGCTCTGCTCTGACATCGTGGAGCCTGCCTGGGATTATTCTCTCTCTCTTCCTCCTCTCTCCCCTTCCCCTGCTTGCACTCGCTCGCTCTCTCTCCCTCTCTCTCTCTCTCTCAAAATAAATAAGCTTAAAAAAAAAAAAAGCAAGATGGAGGGAATGAGGACTTTTGAATTTGTGTGCCAGGGTTACTTTCTCAATAGGTTCAAATATCTTCCCATTTACTTGTTCACTTATTTGGTATGAGGTTGTCTGATTGTTCCCAATATTGACCTGCAAAATACTAAAATGTGTACAATTTCCATTTATCTGTTACGGGAATGGGAACTTCTTATTAACTGAATATTTTAATTAGCTAATAATTTAAAAGACACGTGGTGAAAATTATCAGTTTTCAAAGAATGTACTTGAAGTGTAATGAAAAACATGAAAATAATACCAAGCATCATTTATTCCTCAATGCTGAATTTGAAACATTGTAGTACTCAGGTCATCATTAGAAATATATCAGGTTTGCCACTTCTCACCATCCTTTACATGAAACCCTTGAGACAAGATGAGTTTCAGAAATCTGGGATTTTCAGATTCATCCTACATCAAGGCGATTCACATATTACATATTACTTGACAATCCTGCTGGGGTCTGGGATGGCACCTTGTAATAACGTACAGAAAAATATCCAAATATTCAAACTGAGTGGAATAAAAAAAAAGACTATAAAAACTTTACAAGAGTTCAGGTCTAGTTTTGCTGGCAAATAAGTTTGCGCTAAACTTGTAAGAAAGCTTTTGCTTTTCAAAGCTTTTTGGATCACAAAAATGCCTAGAAGAGATCGCGGACCTCCTAGATCATACTACCGAGCTTGAGCATCTCATTTGTCTGGCAGTTGGTTCAACTTTTAGTGACAGAGGTGGGAAAGCAAAATTAAGCAAAAATGGCTTCTGAGCTTCAAAGAAAATAGCTGTCACTAAGCACCATGTGCTTTAGTCATAAAATCATGAAATTTTTAGGAGCTGAACAGATCTTTGGAATCATGTAACCTAGCTCTTTGCTTCTACAGTTGAGGAAACGAGAGCCTAGAGAAACAAAATGATTTGTTTGAGGTTGGTTAGCCACACAGAGTCAGGCTGACATTGAATTATATGTAAAATTAATCTTCATTATTTAACAAGTCTGATGTTTTGCTATTAGCGTTCCCAGAATGTTCATGTTTCTGAGCAACAGTGAAGAGTGGATTAGAAATATGGAGAATCTAGAGGGCAGCTAAGGGCTGACTTACTGAGAAATGGAAACTGATAGCAGGGTAGGAAACAGCAGATTTGCAGGGCAGAAAAAACATGCCATAACATACCCTGACGTCTAGACAGCACGACTGATGGATTCATGTCAGGATGACAATACCTGCTGGTTGTTCAGATGCACTTCATCAAAGGAAATGCAGTGTTTTTCCATGAACACAAAGTGAAGGTCTGCGTGGCACTACTTGTTGCCAACCTGTTCACCTTGGATTAGATTTTTTCTTTCAAAACATCCTCACATATCAAGATAGAAAGACGATTGCATTCACTTTCCATGGATATTTCAATTAAATGGAATTTATTAAGGAAAGAGAGACATGAACCAGTATACTACTAATGCTGTTGATGATTAGCATTATTCCCAGGAAAACAATCTCTAGGTGTGAAACAAAATGCAGATGAGATCATTTCTTTACAGGATGACACTAAGACATTAAAATTGTTTTTACAAAAGCAAGAATGTATGAAATATATTTTACAAGATCAACAGAAAAATTTTTATTAGTTTGATCTCTTAAAATGCAAATGACCCTGATAAAACTGACTCTTAACCTTACCAGTCTTTTTAGTGTAGTGAGAACAAATACCAGCTCTTTTCTCAAATGCTGATTTTGATGGTAAGAACGTTTGAGGATCTTTGGGTTCAAAGAGGAAACACAAAGAAATGTAAAACCTGAGAGAGTTTAGGCACTGAAAACAAATCTCTAGGTTTATAATCTGGCCCACAATTCTAAAGTAGTAACTTTGGTAGAAGTGTTAACTTCCAGAATTAAGCTTCATTATCAGATCACAAGCTTTTCCATTCTCGTTCAAAATTTTGAAACCTTATTAATTTGTTTAGACTATTCGTATGCAATGTGATGTTCCTCATTTTCTCTTTAAAATAAAGAACTTAGATCAGATTGAACAGATAGAATATTTTTCAATCTCAATCCTCACTTAGGATAAATGTCCAAAGCAAATGCTTTTACTTACTCTTCATTTTTGTAGACAAAACAAAGAATAACTATGGTATATTTATGAGTTTCTGAATATAAGAGGTGACCTATTGTTAAAAAACTAGAGCTAATTACATCATTTTCTTTTGTTTTAATAATGTCAAAGATTTAACAAAGGGTCACTGTTGTTACAGTGGTTGGTCCTTGGAAGATAAATTTAAGATTATAGTTAAATAATTGAATTTAAAGCATGTAACAATTATACCAACTATTTCAACACATGTGGATATTATATAGCTTGTAGGCTAGAGTAAAGTATACTTAAGACATACTGTGTGGTAATCACTTAGATTAAGGGTTGGCAGACTACAGACCAAATCTGGCCCACTGCTTATTTTTATAAATAAAGTTTTATTGGCACACAGCCACAACATTTTTTCACATATTATCTGTGGCTCCTTTTGTGCTACAACAGTGGAATTGAGTAGTTGTCACAGAGACCCTATATGCCCCACAAAACCTTAAATATTTACTATTTGGACCAGTAAGAAAAAGTTGGCTGACCCCAAATTAGATGGTCAATTAGTTATTCTCAGTACACTCCTCTCTATGAGGTTATGTTGCTTTAAATCTTTGAAGACTACTAGACTATCATTTATACAATATCTTAACAAAATTAGGGCTGTCTTCAAAGAGTTAATATATTTGTCTAAATGCACATTTTAGTCTATCAAAAAAATCCTAATTTTCTTATGATTCGTATTTCCTGGAGTTTTACATTTTTTAGGATACCATTAACAAGAACTGTTTTTGCAAGTTCTATATATGGGACTGGTAAAAAGAAAATCTAGATGCTTTTGATTGCATTCTGCAACTTCCTCCTCTAAATGACTTATGTTGAATTTCCATCTATCATTGGCACACCTGAGACTTTTATACATCTCTCAAATCCCAACTGCATTCTTGACCCCCTAGACATACTGCTGCTTTCTACCATTAACAGTGCAACATTGTCTATGTATATAACTCCATCCTTCTGCTCCATACAAAATAGGAGAAGAACATTCTTTATGAGTTACATCCTTTATTATAAGACTAATCACCTTACACTACCATTATTTTTCTGTATAGACCATAAGCTCTTAGAAGACAGGGACCATACTGATGTCATCTTCCTATATTCCAGCCTTCTACATCATTTACTCTACAAAACTGATATTTTTGTCTAAAAAGTGTACTTGTAGAATTATCCTCCTTTGCCCATGATTAGCAGATGAAATATGTATTAAAATAAGGGTGACAATTTAATTTGTCATCCGAACTGGTATACTTTTGAGAGTAAAAGTCTCTTGATTTTACTAGAACATAAATAAGAAATGCATCCAAGCAAACTAGGACAAATAGTCACCCTACGTTGTATAACTTTAAAGTGATGGGGCGCCTGGGTGGCTCTGTCAGTTAAGTGTCCGACTTTGGCTCAGGTCATGATGTTGCAGCCCATGAGTTCGAGGCCTGTGTTGGGCTTTGCACTGACAGCTCAGAGCCTGGAGCCTGCTTCAGATTCTGTATCTCCCTCTCTTTCTGCCCTCTCCCACTCACACTCTGTCTCTCTCTATCAAAAATAAATAAACATTCAAAAAATTATAATTTTAAAGTGACAAAATGTACTTAACTATACCACATCTGATCATTAACTATGATCAGACATAAAAATGATCTTGATCATGGAAGCAAAATGACTGAAAGCAAACATGTTTTAAAAATTGAGAGAATATCCATTAGCTTTAACTTAGTATATCTTGTGCCTGATGAAGCAGCACGGTGGCCAAACCTCCTTCTTCTGCTCTCCTACTTACCTGCTATCTTTTCCTTTCAGTCTTCAAGAAAAGCAGGAAGAGCAGGTGGTTGTCATTACCAATAAAAGAAAAAGAGAAAAAAAATAGGAGTAAGAAGGGGGCTGATCCAGGCTTGTGTCAGAATTAGGAAGCAATATATATCTTGCACAAGCCATCGTGTTTCCTTTTTGTTTTTTAATCACTGTTTCTTAAAGAAAAAACATAATCGAGCATGCATCAACGTTGCAATAAGCTTCACTTATATGGTAAAACTTGAGCACATGTTAAATTATGCAGTTCTCTATATCCAGCCAGGACTTTCCAGTCCACCCAAAATTTCCAGTAAAGTTCTGTTTGACCTTTGTATAAAAGACCACCTTTACTAGGTGACTTATTTTTGCTGCCCTCTTGGGTGGTCGAATGAGGCAGATTTCCGTGTTGAACAACATACAACCTTCTTTTTGCCAACTGAACATTACACTGGGATGTGGCTTGGAGGAACAGTTTCTCAATACTATAAACAACGGCTTTCTTGGAACAGCTTGTTGCTGAAGCATAAAGAGAGGTTACTCTTGGTTTAGCCTTGAGTAGCATATGAATTGGTTAAGGAAGTAAGTGTGGCTGACCCACCAAATTACAGTGGCCATAATATAATTAAGTTCAGTATCCTCCCTGGAGGCTGTAAGAAGTATTATTATGACACCAAACTTAAAGAAAAGGAATTTTTTAAGAGCCAGGAAATTAGTGAGAAGCAGTCTTTGGGGAAATGTTGCAAGGCTTAAAAAAAATCAGTAGAAACAACATAAAAGTTGTTCAAGGAAAAAGGCTGGTTAAAATGCAGAATTCTGTTATCTGTGATCCTGAGTGTATTAAATGTATCTTTTAAAAGAGGAGGAGGTCTTGGGATCAAAGATGCTATTGCAGTTAGGATGGGGAAAAAATAGGGAATTAAAGATGTATTCAAAATAGTGAAAACAAAGTAAAACTAGGAAATGTTCTTAAAAGAAAGCATTTGCTCTCTGCTTATCCAAATTAAGTGGTGCTTAAAAATAAAATTTCTAATAACAACTTAGACTAGTAAGTTATAGGCTTCATATAGATTATTAAAAGTCCATTAAAGATGTAAATGACTCTGAGTGGAAAGAAGGGGACAGAGGATTGAGACTGTAGAGCTGTTTATGGGCTTGTCAGAAGGCCACAGCATTCTAGGCAAAGCAGCTTGGGTGGTTATCAGAGCTTCCCAAAGTCTTTAGTCCGGCCTCAACAGTCACAGGGACGAAAAGTTTCTCAGAGTATGTGTGAAAGCATAAACACTGAAAAGAAAGATGCTTAGTCTGGATTTCTTTCCAAATCATTGTTGTTCAAGGTATTATTCTTTGTTTCTTAGGCTCCATGACAGATTGGCTTAAAATAAGCGATCAAGTCGCCAGGGCAAGGGTGATCTATTCTTTGGTAACATACCACAGTTTTGTCATTCTGTGTAATTGTTATATTTAGACAGTCCCCTAGTCATTCCTTGGTGACAACTGAATAATATAGCAGATAATCCTACTTATGTCTCCTTCGATATCCTAATAATATTGCCTTCATGTGTCCTGCCCAGAGACATTGCAATAAACATTGCTTTCATAAAAAAAGAGTGTTTTGACGTAGAGAAGAAGACTGCTACTCGGTGTAAAGTGTGACCCTTCAGATGATGCTGGCCAAACAAATCAAGGGGCCGGATATAGTATCTGGCAAAGCCATCTTTATACAGCCAGTCTTCTGCATACCTTTAGTTTAGAGAAGAGTATACGCCTTTTTGAAATTCCACTACCTTCCAGCGTTGATACAGAATACACATCCATTTAATCCTTGCAATAGTCCTATAATCGGGCATTGTTATTCTTATTTTATAGATAAAAAAACTCATGTTCGGAAGAGTTAAGTTAACTTCTGAATGATAAATATCTAGTAACCGGCAGAACTACGATTCAGATTCATGCGGTCTTACCCCAGTAATTATGCACAGTTCATCTAGTAACCATTCAGAATCCAATCTATGAACATTTGAAAACAATTTTGTTCCAGAATCAGCACTGATATCCAATGGGGCTGTCTTCTGTGACCATTACATAATAAACTAATAGAAAGTTAGCTCATCAAGTTCCTGCTCAAGGCAGCTTCTGTTTCCAAGTGGGGGGTCAACCTTGGACTAACTTGTTGAAGCAGAAAAAGTAGCTACATTTGATTTGGCCTTGAGCAATATGAATTGTAAAGGAAGCCATATGTGGCTTGCCAGAAGAGCCCCAGTTTGATACTGGTTGACAGAGTGCCCTTCTGTAGAATTAATTATAGAGTCTTTTTGAAGTTGTACGCAGCCAACAGGTGTAAATGCATTATTCATGCAGGTCTTAGGGAAAAGTTTCACCTGTGGTGAGATAAGCCTTTCCTATCCTGGGTGAGTGGGAAGTTTGATTTTTCTGCCAAAATAAATTGAGAGTCTAAATATTAGAACTTATGGGGAAGGGTTAGGCCCTTCTAATGTATTTGAAGAAACCTGTGTTTCCTTCATTCTTTTGTTTTCCTAAGTCTATTTTATACTCCAAAAGACACATATCACGGGGTGCATGTTAAGTGTCAAAGAAACTATGTAAAGTGGTATATATTAATTCTGCCAGATGAAACCCTGCGAGAATGGGAGGTGAGGAAATGCATCATCTAAGAAGTTATATGCAAAAATGGAAGGGTTGAGAATTCATTCTCATACATACAAATCTCAATTCTCTTGTGCCTCAAATTCTGTGTAAGACATAATTACCTGTAAATTGAATGTGGATAAAGGATATGATGTTTTATGGGTTTAAAGTGGGAACACCAAAAACTCTAACTATAAATGTCATCAGAGCACTCATTCTCCATGAAGTTTGGGGTGGTATAAATGTCATCTAATGCCCATGCCATACCAATAGGCAGATGACTTTTGGGAGCTGATTTTAGATACTGAATCCATTTCAGTGACAGATGAATACCTTCCAAAGAGTTTGGGTCGCAAAAATGAAAAAAATCTTTTCACAGTATGCTGGATTGGGCCATACAATTGTCTCAGCCCATAGTGTTTAAGCTACATCTGCACATATGCAGTTTGAAAAGATAGTTTGACTTCACAAAGCTTTTCTTAATGTATTTTATTTCACCCAGGAGGTGTTCTCTATAACAAACAGGAAACCTCACTAAATATAACCCAAAGTTTAAGCAATGGAAAGGCACATAGATGATGTCGTACATTATAAATATTTTTTGTACTTGCTAGTTTATTTCTAAGGAAATTATGAGAATGACATCATAATGATGACTGACTTTTATTAGTGTTTGTGCTCTGAAGCTCTAGACAAGTAGTTATAAGAAAAAACAAACTGTCTAGTGTTACTCCCTAATACTTTGCTTTATGTCTTCTAGTGACATTATCCTAGGAAGTGACTCTAGGACTACAATATTATCATTAGTTGCCTTTTACGCATTTATCCTGAAGAACAGCAATGTCGTAAAGCACAAACTTTCCTAAACTGCATAATGGGAAATAATTACCTTTTATTTTTGTCTGAACTACTGCATCACTTTGTCTCCAGCTCGAAAAAAAATTTTAGGCTAATATTTTATTGTATATGTTAGCAATATGCTCCTTTGTTCTACTGATACCGAGGGAAGTCATACCTTTTCTAGATAAATCCTTTTAAACGACTTATTTGATAAAATAAAGTCTTAAAAGGGTATAGTATAAACATATACACAATACATGAGATAGAGCTATAGGGTTTATAGTTTTCTATTCATATACTCAACAATAGTTGAGGGCCTATGAGGTATCAGTCATTGGGCTGAGTGCTGGGGTACAGTCAAAAAATAGTGAGACTTGACTTACATTGAAGATTTCTTTATGGTGTAGGGACACTGGTAGGTACAGTCAACACCAAATGATATGACAGTGGTGTGGTATCCTAGCAATATGCAGAAAGCACTAAGTAGGAGAGGCCTATTCAACTCTGGAGTCTGAGAGTAAATACTTTGCAGAAGAGCTGGATCTGGGTCTTTAAAGATCAGTGGATTCTTCCAGAGCAACTAAATAGGGATGGTCTTCTAAGCAGAGGAAGGATCCAAGTGTAAAGCCAACAGGATATGAAAGCCTAGGGGGCATGGAAGTTGCCTGGCTGAAATGGCAAGAACATGAGATCAAACAGCAGAAGTTAAAGCTGGAGAAAAAGGTTAGGCTGTCTTGTGATGGGTCGGTCTTGTGTTCCCTGTTAAATAATTTGGACTCATTCCTTAGGTGGTGAGAGTCAGAAAGTTTTGTTATTGTTTTAAGGGGGCCGCGTAAAAGGATCAGATAGGTTTTTCACAAACCTGTGTGAAAGAAGTAGGGTAAGGCTGTTCTAAGCATCTGACAGTAAATAGAAACAAAAAACTCTCATAGCCAAAGAAGAAAAATGAGTTGTCCTTTATCCCGTCCATGCTTTTCTTAACTCCATTTTGACTTATATCAGAAAATTAAAGGAAACTTCAAAGGAAACTTACCTTTATCTGTGTTTCAACCAGTGCAGTGGTTAGACACTAAAGTCACTCCAGCATTGATAAGGGCAGTTCTGTCTCAGGCCATTTCCTTCTTCTAGACTATTCTGGAATGACATGTGATATTATACAAACTAATACTCATTGTACATTTGAAATTTCTCTAGACAATCTTACACGTATCTGTGATAGTCTGCTCTTTATCACATGTTGAGAAGATTGCCAGTTTTCCAAGAAAAGAAGTAATTTCCTTTATCATTTTTTAGCAATAAAAGGTAGGCTTCCAGATACCTGGATTTCTAATATTCACATGAACATGACCCTACATTTTGGTTATAAATGTAAGGAAAAAAATCCTTTAAAGGTTTTATATAATGCGTATTAATTTTGATAGGTAATTTTTTTTTAATATTTATTTATTTTTGGGAGAGCACAAGCAGGGGAGGGGAAGAGAGAAAGGGACAAAGGATCCAAAGTGAGCTCTGTGCTGACAGGATTGACAGCAGCAAGCCCGATGTGGAACTTGAATTCACAAACCTAGAGATCATGACTTGAGCCAAAGTCGGACGCTTAACAGACTGAGCCACCCAGGAGCCCCTTGATAGGTAATTTCACATTGCCTGAGTTCCTGATTCCCACAATCCAGGCTTATAGGTGGAACATAAAAGGCAATATATTTTGTGTCCGTAAATATTTTTAAAGGAGAAGAACAAAGCAGTTTGTTGATATTGCTGATATTTATGTCCATAATTTGGCTGATGAGTTGCTATTTCTAGAATTTTACTTTTTTAACCATATGATGAGTTTTTTTAATGTTTATTTATTTTTGAGAGAGAGAGCATGAGCGAGGGAGGGACAGAGAGAGGGGACAGAGAACCCAAAGCAGGCTCTGCGCTGTCAACACAAAGCCCAAGGCAACGTGGGGCTCCGACCCACAAACCATGAGATCATGACCTGAGCCGAAGTCTGACACTCAACTGACTGAGCCACCCAGGTGCCCCTAACCATATGATGATTCTTGAAATATCTATATAGTTTTGTGTTAATGTATTTGTGTTTATGTTTTCTTTTTTAATATTCACACATCACATATAAATACAAACGTAAGTATCCTTATTTATATAATTGAATGAGCCTATGTAGATTTAGATTTCATATATAAGAAAGCCTTTACAAATTGGTTCCTTTGTTTGATTTCAAATAATTACAAATATACAGTAAAACAGGCAGCTTTACTGCAAATGTCACCCATGAGAAAACTAAGTGACATTATCAGTGCCCTTTTCAAGGCCCTCACCCCTAAAGTCACTCATCACACACACCATCAAATGAGGGGGAAAAATCAAACATTTTATCTAACTGTAGTTTTCCACTTGAAGCCATGAAAATGGAGAAAATAGTTTTCCCTATCAAAAATGAAAAAATTATTAGTGCTTAGGAGGAATAATTGAATTATCCTTTCTTCTGAAGCTGACCTTATACTTTTTTGGGGGTAGTGTCTTAGCTTGGGGTTATAGCTCTGGCAGAATAATCAATGAATGAATACATGATTATTCATCCCTGGTAATAATCTCAAACTTCCAATCCTTCCTTACATTTAAGGATAGCATTCCTGGGCACTCTGTCATGTACGTGAACTACAAGTCCATCCCTCTGCTCTCTAGCTTGAGGAAGAAAAGAGCTGATTGGTGAGCACCTAATATGTGCCAGCTAGTAACCGAGTTAACAGTTACCGAGTGTTAGTAACTGTGAAACTTTATTTTGTATATTTTTCATTAAAAAAGCAATCTTGTAAAGTAGAAGTTATAATTCATTTGCAGTACAAAAAACCCCTGAAGCTCAAGGGTATTGTATTACTTTCCCAAACAGCCTGTAAGTCACAAGGCAAGGATTCAAGCCCAGCTCTCATATTGAAGAACCCACATTTGTTCCACTCCATTAACATGTGCCCTCAGATACCAAGCACTCTCACAGCCAGAGAGCAAAGATGGGAGAGAATATATATACTCTTGTTCTCTTCCCTTGCATCTCTCTTTTCCCAAAGAATCATACTCAGTAAAGCTTCTTTCTGGGAGATGGTATTTTTCTTTCCTTGGAATTTTCTTCCCTCTCAATCTCTGGCCACCTGAAGTCCCAGCATAAATGTACATCTTTGGAGAGGCCTTCTCTGACCCCCTGGTCTAAATTAAATTCCCTCTGATATGCTTTCCCATAATACCCTCTTCTTTTATGTTATAACCCTTTTCAAAATTTAATTATGTATTTAATTTAAGGGCTCACTTGTTTCAAGTCTCTTTCCACAACTAGAATACAATAGCCCCAGGCATTGGGTACAATAAGTGGCTAATTTCTATTGACTGCCACTGGTGTATTGGAATCCATCCTATACTCTCTACTTAACTACTTCTGGACAACCTATTAGATAGGAAATGCCCCTGTTTTGAAGGTGATTAAATGGAGACACAGAGAGGCCAAGTAACTTTTCCACACCAGAAAGCTAACAAGTGAAGGAGCCAGGTTCCAAACCCAGGCAATCTAAACCCCTGAGCCCATGCTTGTAAACATAAATGCATAGGAATTTGATGCACAGTGACACGGAAGCAACTGGCTTGCCATATTTACCCCTGATGATTGAGTGGAGTTCTGGGAATCTGAGAGCAAGGGATGTGCAGTAAGCAAAGGTAAATGGTAATGACATTACAGGTGTTGCAGAGAGTGGATGCTTTATAAATACTTCATTTGATTTAGAACCAGGACCCTTTGTCTGCATGGTGAATCTGTGCATTAAAATGGGAATCATTTGTGTGCCATCAGTTTTGTTCAAATTGCTACATATGCTGAATTATAAACATTAGAAAACTCTAGTCTGTCTTTCACTCTTTGGCTCTTCCCTCAGGTTAACTAAGAACACAGTGTCATGAAATTTGAATATCAGAAGTTCCCCAAATTCTGCCTTTTGGCCCCAAATTATAGTATCCCTAGATATATAAAGTAAGTTTTCCATAATATTAACAATGATAAGAAACAGAGCTTCCTTTGCATTGAAAACTGTCCTACTGTGACACTTCCATGGAAAAGGTGAACAGCCAGACATTGTCACCCTTATAATTAATCTTCATGTATTTGAGGCAAGGTATGTGTACTCAGAGTTTTTTCTTTCTGCTTTTTTTAAGTTTATATATTTCTTTTGAGAGAGTGAGCATGAGCAAGGGAGGGGCAGAGAGAGAGAGGGAGAGAGAGAATCCCAAGCAGGCTCTGCATCATCAGGTGTTAAGCCCAATGCGGAGCTTGATCTCATGAACCGTGAGATCATGACCTGAGTCAAAATCAAGAGTTGGATGCTTAATCATGTGAGCCACCCAGGCGCCCCTTTTTCTTTCTGAACTTAAGAAATCCAAGCCCTCCCTTTTATCTTTCTTTATAAATTCCATGGGACACCTGGGTGGCTCAGACAGTTAAGCGTCCCACTTCAGCTCAGGTCATGATCTTGCAGTTTGTGAGTTCGAGCCCCATATCAGGCTCTATGCTGACAGCTCAGTCTGAAGCTTACTTCGGATTCTGTGTCTCCCTCCCTCTCTGCCCCTCCCTGCTCACATTCTGTCTTTATCTCTCTCTCAAAAATAAATAATAAAACATTAAAAAAAATTTAAAGATGCAAAGAATTTGATTTTGCAATTTTATTAATTGCAAGTTTAATTGACATACAAATCCTGTAATACAAACCCTAATAGAAATAATTTTTAAAGTACCATAATTTTTATATGACCTTGAAGTTGCCGTAATATATTGCATAACTTTTCAAGAGAAGTAACATAGAGGAAACCTCATATTTTCTTAAATTTATTAGTGCTCCTTGGTGGTCTAAATGGTTTGGGTTTTCTTTTTTAAAGGTTTCTTTTCAAAGCAATAATCTTACTTAATTGTTTAATGTTTATTCTCATATAAGTCAATTTGAGTTCTTAGAGTAACAATAGGAAATATATAATGGCAAAGAGCAGTGAAACATGGCTACGAAACTCAAGTATACTAGTGTTATATTTCTATATAATGATGTGAAGATAATGCTTTTAGCTGCATGACCACCATATTAGCCACACATCATAAACAACAAATTTGATAAAAGCAAGAGGTCAAATTCATTAAAAACAATTTTGTACTCTTTGCTGTAGTTAAGCATTTATTTTCAGTATTGTCATTTTCTTCATTGAAAGGACACTGAATCTCTTTTTTCTGACAGGAGAAAAAAGACTTTTCAAACCAAAAAGGTACAGATCAGATGAAACTCTCAAGGAAACATACCTTATAGTTCTAGATTTAATGTTTAAAACAGAATGGCCAGACATTATGCCTCAAATATTTTAGTTTTAAGGATGGTAAGTGAAATCCTACTAGTCTATTTTATTTCATTAGTTTTCTAATTAAAAATTTAGTATTCCTAATAATTCCATAAAAATTTACTTTTATTCTTACAAATATTAGAATTATTAACCTTCATAAGACCCTTATTAATAAACTATGAAAAAAATATGTTTCTTTATTATAGACAAAGTCATTCTTTTTTTTTAAATTTACATCCAAGGTATTTAGCATATAGTGCAACAATGATTTCAGGAGTAATCCCCTTACCCATTTAGCTCATCCCCCCTCCCACAATCCCTCCAGTAATCCTTTGTTTGTTCTCCATACTTAAGATAGACCAAGTCATTCTAAGAAAGGTATTTCCAAGCTGCATGATGATAATAGAAGGACATCTTCTTTTTCCTACTCGTTTAAGTAAAATAAATTTGAGGGGTTTGTAGAAATTACTAACAAGGCTTGCCCAACATTTATCAACTTAATAATTTTTAAAAAATAATATACTTTAAGAATGATCCTGTGGGGGCACCTGGGTAGCTCAGTCAGTGAAGCATCCAACTTCAGCTCAAGTCATGATCTCATAGTTCGTGACTGAGCCCCTCATCGGGCTCGTGCTGACAGCTCGGAGCCTGAAGCCTGCTTCAGATTCTGTGTCTCCCTCTCTCTCTGCCCATCCCCTGCTCACACTCTGTCTCTCTTTCTCAAAAGTAAACATTTAAAGAAATTAAAAAAGAAAAAAAAAAGAGTGATCTTATGAAGGAAATTCTGGAGAGAGTAAAAGGTGGAAAAAATGAAATTCCTCAAATATAAATATTTCCTTTATTCTGTAACATCACCTAATTTGGGGGGATATGTATATTTTTGAATGGATGTACATTGTCTCATACATTTTTGAATAATCTTAAATTCTTCCTTAGTTTATAATTAATATCCAAATTTGAATCTAAATTCAGCATCTTTTATTCATATAAAAGTATTATATTACTCAATATTGCTCTGAGGTCATTTTCACAGTTGTTTGTCAATATCAAGAATGCATATTTTTTTTTACCATAAATCTGAGAAGGGCATTTGTTGATAGAGTTTATTTTTGGTAGAGAGGAAGGATCATTGTGATCTGTATCGGTATCCTGAGAGAACACTCAAATGTTGGGGTTGATTTGTTTACTAAAGAAATTACTTTAGGGGCGCCTGGGTGGCTCAGTCAGTTGAGTGTCTGACTCTTGATTTTGACTCAGGTCGTGATCTCAGGGTCATGTGATCGAGCCCAATGGGCTCCAGGAGAGCCTGCTTGAGATTCTCTCTCCCTTTCCCTCTGTCCCTCCCTGACTGGCACACATGCACAGGCATGCATTCTCTCTCTCTCAAATAAAAAAAAAAGAAAAGAAAAGAAAATATATTACATCATGGTTAACTTTAGAGTACCTGAATACTATATGTATTTTTTTAACTAAAATAATAATAATAATAATGTTCCTGTGGTGGCCAAGTATGTATATTTCAACTCTAAGATACATTCAGATTACCTCCAGTCTTGCAAATCATTTATTAAATAAGCCATTGGGAACAGATACCATCTAAATCTTCTGAAGAGATGTGGAATGATCTTTATCAAAACTATGTGGCGAGCCTGGTGCTAAATAGAAGTATAAATGTGCCTCTCCATGCCTGCAATTTTCTGAAGTCTGAAAGTTCTCTGAATGATATGGAGCAAGACAATACTTCCTGTGCATATTTTAAATGCTCTCCTCACCTGGTGAAAATGTAAGACTACACATGCTGTATTTCAAAATTACATTCCATTCCAAAATCTTACTATTTTACAGGTCAGTTGAATTTCAGGATGGCTCCGACCTCTCTATTGACTGTAATTGCTATCTTTTATTCAACTAGCATGTTGGAATGTACAAAGTGATCTCACATTCTTTGATTATCTGAGCAACCTTACGAGAGGGCAGAAAGATAATTTACTAAGAAGTTTTCACTTGCTTTGTTAAATAACCAAGTAACCCCTTTGAAAGGATTCTTGAGTGTTCTGCTCTGTTTCTTGGTGGTATGTTAGCTTTTGTGTATGTTTCATTTAAAAACAGGTGAGAAATACCACCTCCCTCATGTTTAAATAATGATTTATTTATTTTAACCCCCCACTTAACTTACAAAAATATTTGAGTACTTAACGTTGAGAAGGACAGTTATATTAAAATTTTTAAGCAGGAGAAAAAAGAAAGGAGCACAATAGTAATGGAGAGAAAGAATAAAAGAGGTTTGAAGGAGAATAGAAATATTCTACAATGGCAGTCATGGGCTTACAAAAGCTAATTGTGTTCATCTCATCACATACCCGTCAGTGACATCAAGTTGCCAGTTTGAAATTGGCCATGGTGAGAGTACTTATACCATGGACATATACACAAATCAGGAATTTCTTTTTACAGATAGTCAGTTTATCAGCCCATTGCCCTAAAACCTAAATTAATTTTTGTGTTAAAATAACTGAGATATAACCTTCATTTTATTCCCTCACAAAACTTTGGAAATTTAAGTAGAGCTGTTTAAATAATGCCTCAAGCCATGAACAGAAAATACAATCTAACAAACATTGTTTGTTCATTTCTTCATTTAGGAAATAGTTGGTGGGGCAATGTAACATAATAGTTCACATTATTTGTCCTCCAATCACAGACAATCTCTGCTTTGCCACTTCTTGTTGTGCATTTTGGACAAGTTACTCAAATCCTCTATGCCTCTGTGTCCTTCTCCAGAAAATAAAGACAATGATAGAATAGTATTAAACTCTAGAGTTGTTATAAAGTTTCTACAAGATAATACTTGCAAATTGCTTAGCATGGTCTCAGGCACATAATAAGAATTCAATACATGTTACCTTCTATAACAGGGCTTCCACTGTAGATGAGATCCTTTGTAATAAACCAGAAATACCAAGATGAGATCCCTGCCTTCAAGAAGCTTACAGTCTAGTGGAGAATTGTTCTGGTTCCTAATTTACATATCTGGCATTTTGCTGTGTCTAACAAGGTAGCTGCCCAATATTTTATCTGTTTACAGTTCAATCTAGAAATGTGTACATTTTCAAATCTAAGGTCTAACAAGTATTAAATCTCTAGGCTGTGATAGCAAAGTTTAGTATAGCTCCAAAATTTTTTAAAATTATCGTTTGTATTCATTTTTAATTCCCATGAATATTACAGTTTTTGCCAAACTCTTGTTAATTTATTTTCATGCAGCCTAAACACACAGCATAAGAGCTGTGCTTTCTCTAAATGTTTACAACATCTCTATAAATTTTCCTTTTTCTAAAAAGCATTTAGGGCTAGGATTTTGTTTTTGAGAAGAATTTATACTTTTTGTAGTTTTATTATTTTTCTGTTATTTCAAATAGATGCTTCACACAATTTAATTTTATTGAAGTACTTCTTTTTCTTTTAGAGAAGTTGTTTTGGAAAACTGAACTTTGGAATACCACAGATACTATTATCCTTTGACACATATTAAGACAAATGGTCCCTAGTGTTCAAGCCATTCCGTGGCATCATGTTGGATTTCTTGAGCAGCATATATTACCAGTTCTACAGCAGTTCACGACTGCCAGGACAAAGTAAAAGGTCCAAGTCCATCCACTGTCTAATATGCCATACTGTATCAAATATCATGGTTAAAATAGGTAAAAAGCTTAGGGAGAAATAGAAATATAAAACATCATTCCATCTGACAGATGTAAAGTTTATATAAAATCATGTACATCCATAATAAAATATTATGACCGTAATAGTTTTTAAGTATATAATTGAGCATTTTATATGTCTTTCCCTGTAGGTGTGAGACAGCAAAAGAATATTAGTATTTGGACTAAGAAGCAACTGGGAAGCTGGATTTCTAGAAAAGAACCATTTCTAGTATCTTTCCTCTGTGTAGGTCATAACTTAAACCCAGCATGACTGATTTATTTTGTTTATGTTTAAAAAGAGTGGGGAAGAGAATTGTTGAGGAAAGTTAGTGGTCTAGTGGTTTCCATCCAGAATAGCTCCCATTTGTACTTTTTTAGTCTGTTTTTGCATTTGCTTCAGAAGACAAAATGTACCATCCTAAGCATAAATGCAACACGGACCAATTGCTACATAACAGAAATCATACACCTCACAAAACACTTCCTAAAAACTCTGAATTGCTGGGTAACCTCCAGCAGCTCTCCAACTTCGTTTGAGACAGGACAGACTGTTTTCTTTGTTAAGGGAGTGTGGCGGAGATGCGCTTGGGTTCTGCAAGCATTTGAGAATTGTATATAATTTCTTGGAGAACTAGAACAGTGAGTAAATACGATTAAGCAGAAACGAGGCTTCAAAGAGACAAGACAGTGCCTCGAAGAGCATACAGTTATCATGAAACCAAGAGAATAATTGGAATAAGTTAAGGACATACCTAAAAGAAAAGCCAAATCTGGGGAAAAAATAGAGGAAATTTTAAAGAAAAGGAGCAAACTAGTACTATAAGTGATAGTTCCTCAGTATGTTCTGGCTAGTTTCATCCCCAGAGAACAATGAAAGTGAGGAAAGCCAAAAGAGTGAATAATAAAATGACACAAGATATTTTATAAAAATGTGAATTTCCAAGTAAGATTTGCATGACTGGAAGACTACCAAATTTTTCCTGACTACTCTCTAACTTCAGATTTTCAATAGAGTTAATCATGATCTCCTTCTCCCCAGCAAGGAGGATGGGCTAAAGAACCTCCCAGATTTTTTCTGGAGTGTTTTCTGACACCAAATGAGAGAGTTTTTTCCTCATACTAACCAATCATCCCAACACCAACTGGGTGTCCGACGATTCACTTCAATTCTGATGCTAGCTATCTGGAATTAGCCCAGACAGTACTGATTAAGGGCTTTGTCCCACAAGACTTCCTCCACTTCAGGTGCCAGTTGCAAATAGGGTGCCTAGGCTGCCCACATTTCTGCCCAGCTGACTATAAATTCAGAGGTTCCCATTAGACTCCCCTCAGGCTTAATAACTTACAGAACTAAAAAAATTGCTTTACTTACTATTGCTGGTTTATTATAAAGTCTACAACTCAGGAGAAGCCAGACGGGAGAGATTCATATGGCAACATATGGGGGAGGGAGATGTGGAGCTTCCTGCCACCCTCCCAGCACCTCAATATGTTGACCAACCCAGAGGCTATCTAAACCCTGTTGTTTAAGGTTTTTATGGAGAATTTATTATAGATGACTGATCAAATCATTAGGTGTGATGATTAGATCCTGTGTGGTGGTGTTTGAACTCAATTTCATCTCTCTCCCTTCCCTGGAGGTTGGAGGTTGGGGTGGGGGTTGGGGGTTGGTACGGTTGGGCTGAAGGTTCCAATCTGCTAATCATGTTTTTGGTTCCTCTGGCTACCAGTCCTCATCCTGAAGCTATCTAAGAGCCTGCCAAGAATCCCTTCATTAGCATAGACTCAGGTAAGGTTGGCAGGGTTTATTGTGAATAACAAGACACCCCTGCCTACCCTTCCCATAAGCTAACTCAGGGTCCTCAGGGAATTGATTCCTCTTATAAGACCAAGTTAGACTTTTGAAACTACTGAGAAGCAATGCTTCTCATCTTTTCCAGGAGTTATGAAGAAATTAACACTTTACAGTATGTTTCAAAACTTATGAACAAAACAAAATAATAGTTTTAGTGAGCTTAAAATCCTCTAGTTAGTAGAAATGGTTTGTCTACATTTTATTTTTACCTTCTTTGCATCCTGTGATTAATACAGCAGTTTTGCTCTTGACTGAGTTCATATATGCCCACATGTTACCAGGTGGTCTTCCCCTTCTCTTCCTCCTCCTCAACTGTGAAAGGTGTTCTCACTTCATTTTGAAGGGTGTTGGTTGTTCTTTCATTATTAACAGCTAAGAGAGAGTGCTTGCTGTGATAAACCTTTCCTTAAGTATCTCTGTGAACTTGTACATGAACTTCATTTGTCTTCTCATTCAGGATGCTCCCAGTAGGGCACGGCCAAGATGAGTCAGGTCATAAGTACTTTCAATCCTTTTTCAAAAACTGATTAAAATATCCATGTACTGGGCAGAATAATGGCCCTCCCCAAAAGGTGTCCTTGTCCTAATCCCTAGAATATGTTACTTTACACACAAAAGGGAATTAAGTTTGCAACAGAATTGAATCGCTAAATGGCACATAGGGAAATTATCCTGGATTACCTGGGTGGGCTCAGTGTCATCACAAATTCTTAAAAGTGTAAGAGGGAGTAGAGGATGTCTGCATGGTGCCATAGGAGAAAGATACATCCCTTTAACTGGTTTTTGAAGATGGAGAAAGGAGGAGACAAACAAAGGAATGCCAGATGACTTCTAGAAGCTGGAAAGGAAAAGGAAATGGAGTATCCCCTAGAGGTTCCAGAAGGAAGCACAGTCCTACGGACACATTTATTTTAGCCCAGTGAGACCCATATTGGATTCTAACTTACAGATTTTAAGATCATACATTTGTGTTGTTTCAAGCCACTAACTTAGTGGTAATTTTTTTTACAGCAGCAATGAAAAGTGAATACTTCTGGTATTGTGTTTGAATGAACAATTCTCAAACTAACTTATTTCTCATTTCTGAGCTGCAAAATGTTCTAGTCTAAGAGAAGCAAAGGAGAGGCCCATGTTGGTTTCCAAGTTCTCTTGTTCCTTTCCTGGTGTGCACCAACAAAATGTAGACATGTGAATAACAAGTAAAAAGGGAGCTGGGATGATCAGCCTTGTAATAAAAGTATATATTTTGTAGGGAATTAAAAATAGCATCAGTCTGTCCCTATGTTAATTCTCAGAAACTTCTTCATTATTAAGAGAACACGAATTCTACCAGAGGTCCTCATTCATACCTGTGTCATGGGCATAAAATAAATTGGAAGATGGTCTTACTATTTGCAGAAATTCTACCTAATATTCTTCAGGTAATTTAGATATCATAAAACCAAGCTTTTTTCTTTTCCTTCCCAAGTTTTAGAGTGAAGAAACCTCAGATGCTAATATACTAATTAGCCTGTGTGTCCAAAGTTACCCAGAATATGTATTTATTCCCTTTAATACTCGTTTTTTTGGGCCATGCACATTTATAATAGTGTAGCAGTGTTTAACTGTCTCCTTTGCACCCCAAAATCAGCATCACAAAGAAGTATGGTGGGAGTGAAACAGCTAAAAACTTACCTTGTTATCTGACTTTGTTATCTGCTTTCATGTATACTGTAAGCTTCCAAAGGACAGAGATTGGTTCTTATTGGTCGTCTAGTCTTGTCCCTAGTGCCAAGTACAATGCCTAACACATACTAGGTATTCAATGAATATTTGTTGAATGAATGTTAAATACAGACTTTTTTTTTTACAAAGATTATACATAACAAGGCATATCTTGAACTTAGCACTGCATTATTTAGTTTAATTTACACTTCATTGCTTTCTCAATACCATAAGGCCATTCTGTAGGCTACCAAGCTTGAAGCTAGTCACTTGCCAAAGAGTCACTAAGAAAAACTGTGCAGAAGTGAGAAATGGTGCTTCTAGTTCAGTGTTGCCCAGTCTTGTTTCCTAAAATATACAACCCTGAGAAAGGTTAAGGCAAATTTTAAAGATAGAAATCAGAAAAAATTAACTTTAACCACATTGAAAGTATGAAGGGACTGTTTTTCTTAAAAATCAATGAGAGACCATGCCCACCATTTCTCTTAAAAAAGAAAAAAAGGGGTGCCTGGGTGGCTCAGTCAGTTAAGCATCTGACTTTGGCTCAGGTCATGATCTCGTGGTTTGTGAGTTTGAGCCCCACATTGGGCTCTGCACTGACAGTGCTTGGGATTCTGTGTCCCTCTCTCCCTCTCTGCCCCTTCCCCACTTGCGTGCATACACATTTTCTCTCCCAAAATAAACTTTTTAAAAAAAAAAGAAAAGAAAAAATACTTTCTATTATAATCATTTTATCATTACCTTTCTTTTTCCAGTAGATACTTGCCTTTTCTTCAGAGAAGAGGAATATTAGTCAACTGGTTAGAACTTTGATGTGTTCATCAGGGAAGAGTGTCCCAAAACTATAGGACTAGATCTGATCTTGTATTTACATTAAAGTCGTCAATACTCTCTGTTTGGAGTTTTTGTCTCTTTTCTGTTGACCCTGTGAAATTGCTCTGAAAGCTGAACGATACCTAGAATGGCAGTTAACTACTCATTTAAAGTCTCTAGGAGAATTTTATGATTTACTCTGAAACGGGTCAATCTCAAGGTTTTCAAGTATACAGGGACGTTATTTTTAAATCATTCACCTACCTGTGCTTGGTGAGGGGCTGTCCCAAAGTCGGTGCAGTTTGAGTAGGCTGAACAAAGGGGAAGGAAGTTCCCAATGGTAGCCTAGGATGCTTGGATGAAAAGTTTCCGGCAGTTAATTTTAACAAAACAAAACAAAAAAGGGCATTATGAAAACAGAGGGAACACTAAAGTGTTCTTTATAAATTACTCGGAGCCCATTTCTAGCATTCTAGCAGTGGTGTATGTTCCTGGAAGTGCGCACATAGTGAAATGCGCACATAAAGCATTCGGTATTAATAATGAAGTACAAAGTATAAAGTGAACGTTTCGATAAATCACTGCTTTTCACATGAGTCAGGATAAGCATTTTGGACCTCGGCTAATGTTTTCAAAAGTATAAGGTTAGAAGTCAATGTGTTTTTGAAAGGAATGTCTCCCTAGACCACGACTCTTCCATTTGCCATTCTATTCATTGTTTTTCTCCCTTTTTGGCCAGCTTGGCTGAACTAATCACTAGAGAGGTTCATTCCCCCCAGATGCTCACTAGAAACAACTTGATAATTTGACATTTCTGGAAGGAGTGCATGATTTTTTTTTTTATGATTTTTAATTCCATAAAGCGACACATAATTGAGAGGAGAAGATGGGGAGTAGTAAGAAGAGAGTCAGTAAAATGCACACAAGGGCTTCCCCCTGAGCCTGGACAGCTGGTCTGCGGGTCTGCCCTGCCTCCAGACTCCAGCGCTCAGGATCTCAGGCTGGGCAGTTTCCTGGTGAAGACTATCATTGAAGCCTCCCATGTCCGGTGGTGTTTCTGGCCTTTTGGCCTGTAATAGACCCTGCCTCAAAATTAAATCTTTCATGCCCAATCAACATATTTGTCCATATAGATCTTGAAAAATCACCCAGACCTCAAAGATAGGTTTGCATTTGTGAGGAAAATCATGATGTGTCGGTAACATACTTTAAACAGATGATCTAATTCTAAAGGCCAATTCAAGGTAAATGTTGGCCTATCGATACTTTAATCTCCTGACGGTGGTGGTATACACCCCCTCTTCCCAATCTCTGAACATTTAGGAGCCATGTTATGCTACATAGTTTACAAAGCTAATTTTGAGATACAGTAGCATATTTATATAATACATTAAATTTTTTTATCAGTATCGTTAAGAGAGTGAGTATTTCTCTGAAATAACTTAAGAGTAATTAGTCATGTTTCTAAGAGCCAACCAGATCACTACCTGGAAGCTGACTTTAAAATACGAAATCATAGGGGCGCCTGGGTGGCTCGGTCGGTTGGGCTTCCAACTTCGGCTCAGGTCATGATCTTACAGTCCGTGAGTTCGAGCCCCGCGTCAGGCTCTGCTGACCGCTCGGAGCCTGGAGCCTGTTTCAGATTCTGTGTCTCCCTCTTTCTCTGCCTCTCCCCTGCTCATGCTCTGTCTCTCTCTGTCTCAAAAATAAATAAAAACATTAAAAAAATTAAAAATTAAAAAAATAATAAAATACGAAATCATATGTAATATAATAATTAAACAAATGTAAATCCTACATCCTAAAAACTTCAGAATTACTGACTTTTAAAAAAATTGTTTTCTTTTCATTTATTTTCTTGTAATTCAAATGTCTCATTACGTTTCTATATTTGGCACCTTAACAAATGCCAGTGATGCCCCCACATTCATTTATGTGACAGGTGAATCTCTAAAGTGAACAATTACCTTCTGTCACTTGTGGATTTGTTTAAATCTCTTTCCCTATCTCTCTATAGTGCATGAATTCTACACTCCTAATTCCTGAAAAGCAGTGAGTACAGTTCTAAGCCATGTTGCTATCCAACTCAAATTGTATCTCAGATGATTTGATTAAAAACTATAAAAGAACTGCTTTCAGCAAAAGCTCCTTATAGTGGAACGCAAATATTTGTGAAGTGGGTATAAAGTACTTACCCTGCACTTCAGCTTTAAAGTGAAATACATTCGGAAGAGGAATTAATCACAAACTAAATCTCGCCCCTCAGCTTTCTTATACATCCATCAAAGAGATTTAAATGTGCTTTTCTACAATCAATTCTTAGTCATGCATCCCAGCTTTCAACATCTCATAAGAAGAGATATTTGCTTAATGAAGTTATTTAAAAAAGCGACATCAAATCAATACTAAAATCACTCTAAGAAAAAAAATCACTCTAAGATCATCTGAAAAATAGAGGCTCATTTTCATTCCTCGCAGTCATTAGATCCATCCCCTTCAATGAGATTGTTTTGATTAAAATTAATATTAAGCATATTGTAGCTTACAAATGAAGAGGTTGGCTTTTTTGACATTTCAATTATGTTTTGGTAGTTCTGGAATATTTGCATCCACTTTCTTATTTATACACTCTTAAAAGTGTTTCCACTTTGGATGGCATCTCTCTGAAAGCAGTTTTTCTCTAATCCAAGAGATAAATCAAACAATGGTTATTAAAAGTGAGCTTTTATACCTACAACTTAAAAAAAATTTAATGTTTATTTATTTTTGAGAGACAGAGAGAGAGACAGAGCATGAGTGGGGGAGGGGCAGAGAGAGAGGGAAGGACAGAACCCAAGGCAGGCTCCAGTCCCTGAGCTGTCAGTGCAGAGCTGGACGCGGGGCTCGAACCCACAAACCACTAGATCGTGACCTGAGCTGAGGTCGGACACTCAGCCCACTGAGCCATCCACTACCCCCTGCCCCATGCCCACAACTTTAAATTCTTCAGTCCATGTAGAATCCCACCACACACAGCTCTGTGCTTCGGTAGTAACACATGGTCTTCTGGGGGAGAAGAGCAAAAGAGTGCTTCCATTACCAAGCATAAACTTGTGAAGAAGTCGTAGTGTTCGAGACTTATTTCCCTCCTGTAAGATTTCCAAGGGGTAACTTCTAGCTGTTTGCCTCAGGAGACGAGACGGGTAATGAAGTAGCGGGGGTAAGGTGATGTCCTAGCAGTTGCTTCATTTCAGTTTCTGTGTCGTATTCTTCACCAGTTTGGATAATGCCTCAGACTACAGAGAAAGCCTTCACTGGCTTACTAGAATTTGAACTTTTAAGTCTCTGATCTAGATAATTTCAGATACTATAATTTCATTATAGAAATTCCGGGACTACTTGTGGGATAAAGCAAATGCTAAGACCATACTGAGTTTCATCAAGCTGAATTAGCAGGCAAATAAAGATAAAATGCCTTTCTATTTAAGAACATAATGATGTTTTAATTGTTACAGCATTTGGCATGCCTAATGTATACAATCCTTGACATTCATGTAATAACAAAGAAAGTTGTTTGGGATCTTTTTTTTTTAATTTCCTAGTGTCCCCTTTCCCCTCTAGCATTTCTCCCACCCCCATCCCAGCCCTGGTGTTTAGCTCCCCTCCTGTTTCTCCATCCTTCTGGAAAGAAAAGCTCGATGCTGTGAAAGGATACGTGTAAAAATACCTCCTTCCTCTGTAGATAGGCCAAGGCTGCTTATTACCTAGTTATGATGAACAGACCACCATCGTTGTGACAAGTGATGTAGATGCCTCCAGCGTAAAACAAAGGTTTACATATTACACAAGCAATTTAACTGTTTTCTAAACATATTGCCAAGACAGTGGGAGTTGGCAGCCCACACTGTGTTTTAGGTTTGGGAGACTTGGATTAGAAGTGACTGCTGATTATGAACCTTTTTATTTGTCTTCTATGAGCTACAAGCAACCTAGTAACCCAGCAAAGAATCACAACAGTTAAACTTGTCCTCCTAGCTTCCCAAGATTGCATACACAAATCACCGGACAAAAGTGGTGTAAGGGTCTTGTGCATAGAGAGCCACACAAGACAACTGTCTTGTTCTAACCCTGAAACAGTTCCGCAGAGTGAAATGTTTCATGATCTTTTTTTGTGCAGTGGGCAAGGAAGAAAAGAGTTTGGGCAAAGATTATCCAGAAGAAAAGAAAGAGACTCTTTTGGGGTTCCAGTTGAAACACAATAAAGAACATAATTAACTTCACAATTCTTTGTGTTTTTCATTTGACTGCAGGGAGGAGATGAAAGAGGTCTGCTAAGCCTCGCATTCCATCCCAATTACAAGAAAAATGGAAAGCTGTATGTGTCTTATACCACCAACCAAGAACGGTGGGCTATCGGGCCTCATGACCACATTCTTCGAGTTGTGGAATACACAGTATCCAGGTATCACTCACTACAATGCACTGAGGCATAAATATTTTTCAATCTTATCTTCTCATTATCTCTTCCTAATTATTTTAGAAACAAAGGTGACCATAATTAAACCACAATCTTCACCTTGCTGAAAACCCCCTATGTGCCCTTAAGGAGAATTGAGAAAAATGATAGCTTTGGCACTTTTCCTCTCTTATCTTTCAGCTTAGGTGCTACTTCTGAAACTTAGAAAATAACGTAATTTTTCAGTAGTTTTTATTAGTTCCATTTCAAGCATGTTTCCTTATTTACATGCCAAGTGTTTGCTCCCCTAATTTGTGTACCATTTTTACCTTCTAGTGGATTCACCTAAACACCTTTAACAATCATGGTATTGTTTCCTCCCCACAATGTAGAAAAAATCCCCATCAAGTTGATTTGAGAACAGCCAGAGTATTTCTTGAAGTGGCAGAACTCCACAGAAAGCATCTAGGAGGGCAACTGCTCTTTGGCCCTGAGGGCTTTTTGTACATCATTCTCGGTGATGGGATGATCACACTGGATGATATGGAAGAAATGGATGGGTTAAGGTAAAAAAGAAAACAAAACCAAAAACGTTCCCCTTGATGTTCAGATGTCTTAAGTGTCAGCCGGGGAAAAAGGGTCAGAGCAGTGAGTTAAGAGCTGTCTTTGGGAAAAAAAAAAAAAAAAAAAAAAAAAGAACCGTCTTTGAATTATGTCTCCTTGGTTAAACATTTAACTTTTCTTATGGGTGTTTGCATTTGTAAAATGAAGAAAAATTCAGTAATATGCTGATGATATTTTTGGAAGTCGCTATACCCAGATGCTCTAGAATGCATCAGTGCTGCGTGGTTTGCACAATACACAGGCTGGACGCACAAGGTCCAGTGGCGCTTCTGGGGGCGCAGAAAATCCAGGGATTGGCAAAAACTAAGGAACAGCTGCAAAATGTAGCATTCTACTGATGCTGCAGTCCTCGGCCACTACTCAGCTGTGTCAAGGTGCTGCCGTTTCTGTGAAACCAAACTGCCCCGGTTTCCTTTCCCCACGATATGGAATTCATAACTTTAATAATTTTGTCTCAAATGGGGGAATGATTCTTTTGACTGTGGAGCGACCTTCCCACATTAGGTTAGGTAAACTATGTAACAAAAGCAGAAAACACTGACCCTCTCTGTCCAATTTCTCAGTGATTTCACAGGGTCGGTGCTGCGGCTGGACGTGGACACAGATATGTGCAACGTGCCTTATTCCATCCCCAGAAGTAATCCGCACTTCAACAGCACCAACCAGCCCCCGGAAGTGTTTGTGCACGGCCTGCATGATCCAGGCAGGTGAGAACACGACCTGCCCCCCTCCCCCACCACCCCGCACCTGCTATAAACCCGAGCCCGGCTGGGATTCAGGAACTGGAAAAAGAATGAGGGGGGCGGGGGGGGGGCAGGCACTGAGCAGCCACGGGTGGTGTCCAAGGTTGCACCTGTAAAATCACACCAGCTCATTATCTCAGCACTCTTTCTTCTATTAATGTGTGAAGCAGATTGAGACGGCAGATTAGACATATGGAAGAGAACAAATTCATGGATGAAAAGTGCCTTAAAGTTCTAGAGTGTTGTTTTTAAACACTATTGGACTAGTGTAATGATTAAGAGTTCCGTTTTTCAGATTTAGATGATAAACTTTTTAATTTTTCTCCTTAAACCCCTCTAAATGAAATTTTCCATACGCACTGAATGGAGGTGGTAACAGCTTTTGAGGATGCTGTCATGATTAAATGAAAATCTAGAAAAAAAGCAAAGTAGAGTGCCCGACACACCTGATAGGTTTTAAATAAATTGTGCTTCTTATTACAGCTTCACTTAAATATGATGATGCAGTATGAGTTTGTAAGGAGTTGAGCTCAATGTTCACATTTTTCCACCTGAAAAAAAATTATAAGTGGTAAAGGAATTCATACTGACCGTTTACTACAATGAACTATAAAGAAAGGAACACTGAGATGTATGTAGAGTGAGAAATTTGGGGTACACTTAAAAAATGCTATGGAGTATAATATAGCAATTCTGTGATGAAAGCTTCATCCAATCTGTGGTCTCTTATTCATACTATGGGATATTTGGCCACATTCATTCATTTACTAGCTAAGTTATTATTGCTATTTAATGTTTATTGAGTGTTCACTATGTGCAAGGTGAGTATTTCTCGAACTTTTTATTTTTATAATCCCTCATGCCCTTCATCTCCCCTCCATCAAAGTCCAAGTCTACAGTTCATTTCCTTTTTGGCATCTCAGCAGATCTTAAAATCTGTGCGACAGGGAGTACTTACAGTGGGTTCAGGATGTGGAGGAAACTGTCACATTCCATTCCTATAGCTCAGAACTCGCAGATACCACCGCAAAGCAGCACTTTGAAGTTGAGCAGCCTGAGTCACCACAATCCCACTGGAGCTTTCGTGCAACCTTCCAGGGGTCCTGGACCCTCAGTGCAAAAACACAGGATGAGGCACTTTACAGACCTTGCATATGGCAGGATGCCTATGCTGTAGAGTCTTACCTCCTCCGGCAGCAGAGAGCTTAAGGAAACTGCACCTCCCTTCAAGAGTATTTCAAGCGGAGAAAGACTTAATAAAGCAGAAAAGAAAGTAAAACAATTCTTGGCTAAAAGTAAAGCTGACTTGTGTTAAGTACCTTGGTGCAGAGTGCTGAACTCAGTATCTTACGCACATTATCTCATTTGTGACATTCAGCAGTACTCTGAGGTCCTGCTGACATTAGATACCGCTCTTTTTCTTTATTTTTTTTTTAAAGACTTCAGTTTTAAAGACGGCAACATTGGGCAGAAGGTACAGAGATTTCCCACATGTCCGCTGCCCCCACACATGCCCAGCCTCCCCATTAGCAACATCCCCACCAGAGTATTCCATGTGTTACAATGGATGAACCTACATGGACACATCATTATCACCCAAAGTCCAAAGTTTACATTAGGGTTCACTGGGGATTGTATGTTCTGTGCACTTGGACAGATGTATAAGAAGCAGTACCCATGTGTACCCACCTCTTTTTTTTTTTTTTCTGAAAAGAAACTAAAGGTTAGAAAGGTCAAGTGGTTCCCAGTGGACATAGTATTCAGACAGAGGTAGGCCTGATGGCATCCAGCATCTCCACCTTTGGGAGACCTGGCCTTTTCTTCCAGATTTGTTCTTTTCTTGATAGAAAGTGGTCAAACCTTCTTTTGTCATAGTTCCTCCATCTTAAAAAGAAAGGCAAGATGGGAAAATGTTCTCCCTATCCATGGATTTAGTTCCACCTTAAGTCACATCACGTCTGTGTCATGTTCCCTGCCAGGCATTGTACTCTGTGAATCGTTGAATTAAAGACAATAAAGGGACTGTTGCCGCGGAACAACTAACTCATCTTTGGCAGGTCAGGCTTAGAGTTTCCCTATTATGAATGGGATCATTTGGATGCAACAGTTTTTATTTTGTGGCTGTTCTTGTTGTTGAGATGATTGCTGTGTGTGACTCTTAACATGTCTTAAGCCCCAGAACCTACTCCCGGGTTGTTTTGTTTTCTAGTTTATTTAGTAGCCCCAAAGATTCGATTTGGTTGTTAAGTCATTAATGTATTTTGTTGACCTAAAGGAGTGATTCCCAATGGGATTATTTTGCCCCCAGAGAATATTTGGCAATGCCTAGAAACACTTTTGGTTTTCACAACTCTGGAGGAGGGGTTCATGCCACTGACATGCTGCTAAATGTTGTACATGCTCAGTACAGAACCTCCTCCTTCCAGTTTCCCGCTCAAAGAATGATCTGACTCAAAATGTCAAGAATGTCAAAGTTGAGAAACCTGAAAACAAAGCAACACTGTTTTCCACATTTGTGAGAACTTCAGAAGTAATTATATTATACAGCTTCATTCTTCTCGCAACCCAAACTCCACATGCCCAGTCCCTCATTGACTTAAGCATTCAACAAATATTGAGCCCCTTTGATATTCCTGGGTTTGAATTAGGTAACAGAAACACAGTGATAAAGAAGTTGGAAGGGGTCCCTGCGCTAATGGAGTTGACAGTTGGTGGCTTAAGTCATAGAAATACTCTAACCCCAGATTGGGGGTGACGTGAAGACACAGTCAATATAACATAAAAGACTTCAGTGGTTGTGGGGACCAGCTTTATTTTATACCTTACATTGTAGTGCACGCTTTGCAGCTTGAGCTTTAGAATATAGCCATTCCATGTAAAAACACAAAACAAAGACCAAAACGAAGTCTGTTTTGTGTATTGCAGATGTGAGTTGCTGCTGCTGAAGGTTCTCCTACCTTCCCAGCATATTATATATGCAATAGTCCTTAATAACAGCACCAACAAATGTTTCAAGTCAGTGTGTATGTTCATAGTAGCGAGAGATACCAAGGAATATTAGGAAATATTCTCCAGAGATCATTTAGCTTCAGCAGAGTGAACAAACAAATCAGGATGTTTCTGCTGAGGATCCAAAGGAAATAGCCCATAGGGTCCTTGCCAGCCCACCAAGGGGTTCCTCTGTCAGGAATCTCCAGTCTCAGTTTAGAAAATACCCTGGTAGGAATTCATGGATGTCTCCCTTTTGTTATGCAGATGTGCTGTGGATCGACATCCCACTGACATAAACATCAATTTAACAATACTTTGTTCAGACTCCAATGGAAAGAACAGATCATCAGCCAGAATCCTACAGATAATAAAGGGGAAAGACTATGGTAAGTAGAACATAATTTGTTGATTTGGCTTTAATTCGGGCTTTGTTTTACTTTAGCATATGCATTGAAGAGAAAAGGATTTCTACAAAATGAGCTTTTGGGAAGGCATAAACACACTGACCCAACAGTGGTAAGCGAGTAAATTGCACACGTTTTTAAAGGTCCAGTGACTCTTATGAGCCCCAGGAATTCCATTTGGGTAATTATCTTTCCAATGGATTAAACTGTGCTCTGTAGGTGCAAAAAACTTAATGGACCTTCAAAAATTAGCTGTTTATATTTTGCTCCTCTGAGAGTCAAGATGAGTAACTTCTAATATAAGGCAGAACTTGTCATAACATCTTATATACAGTGGAAAAAAACAAGTTAAAGGTAAGAAATTCCTCAATCCCCAATATTCTAGTCTCAACAATTAGAAAAATTGTGTTTCAAATAGTAATGTAATTTCTTTAAGATACCCATTGTAGAGAAAACAAAGTAATTGACATGTAAAAACATGTTATTTACCCACGTCATGAAAATGGAATGTTTAGACATTACTTTTACTAACATGATTACTAGAATGTTTTAGAGATATATATACAAAATAAAGTTGGATAATAATGAAGTCCAAAAATCTTAATATTTTTCAGTGTTTTATTATTTACTCTTTTTGGAGGAAGCAATATATCAAAATTATTATGATTCAGGGAACACAGTAGATTAAGATTATTAAATTGATTGCTTCTTCTATTTACTCATTCAATACAGATATTTATTTAGCACCAGGAATGAAGCAGCTGTGTTAGTTCATGTGGTATTCAGTTATTTTACTTTATTTTTTTTTCAGGTATTCGTGTGTGCGCGCACACACATCTTATAAAAGCCAAACCAAAGAATAATGTGGTTTGGGAAAAAAATCTCATGAGTCACTAGTTTGATGGAATTTTGGCTATATTTGTAGATTAAACTCTAAATTCTCTAATCACATTAATTGGGCCTCAGCTGAAACTGGCTACAATATTGATAGCCTTATATTTATGTTTTCAAAACACATCTACAGAATCCCCTCACAATGTATACATATATCAAATCACCACAATGTATACTTTAAATATTTTATAATTTTATTTGTTATCTTTACTTCAGTAAAGCAGAAAACAGAAATGAGAACAAAATAACCACGTGTCAGTACTGACTACCTGCCAGCCCCTGTAGTAACATTATAAATTTGATTCATTTCATTCACGGAACAACTCCGCGTGATAGGCACTATCATTGGCCACATTGTACAGATGGGGAAACTGAGACACAAAAAGGTTAATTATCATACAACGTAAGTGGCAGGGCCTGGATTTAAACCCAAGCTGACTGACTCCAGAGTTCATGACCTGGAAGTTATGCTTCCTTGCAGTGCACTAGTTAAAACTTAATCTTTCCTACTTTTTATAATATATTCACCCTAATTACATGGGAAGGGACAATTACTTTAAAATTACTGTCTCTCCACCAAAGTTTTCGCCTAAAATACTGCCTGTTGATAGTGACTTATTTGACATTAAGCACAGAAGTAGCAATTTTCAGATTAATTTGCAACTGGCTTTAGATCTTTTCCATTGCAATTAGTGTGCATGTATTCAAGTATATAATGGCACGCATGGAAAGATTGAGATATGTGACTATACACATGTAATTTTAAAAAGAATGGCTGCAATAGACTTTGTTAACCATACAACTCTATAAACAAAACTCTTAAAATAGTTTAAACGAAGATATTACTTGAGTGATAATGTTTTTAAATATACAAATCGGTTTTAAGGACCTTTTATTTCCGTTAAAATATGAACTCTCCAACATTTTATATAACTTGACAGAAGTCTGGATTAATTTACTACATATATGCAGAAGCATTTCTACAAAAAAAATCAACACAAAAAAATTATAATTTTTTAAAAGTCTTTGGTTCTTAAGTAAATAACCATGATTTCCACAATATCCAGATTCTAATGTCACTGAAAATTTGGTATGTGTGACAATTATAAAAGCAAAGCATTCACAGAGCATTCCCGTTTCAGTACGATGCACATGGAGAGTCTTAATATTTGATATGGTTTAAGCAACGGGAATTATTTCTACTAAATATCTACAACAAGGGTTCTGCTTGTGTACTGTGGAACATACTTCAAATGTAAAATGAATGACCATAATAGTATTACTTGGCCTACATTACTTTTATTTCATAAAAAATATGTTTCATTTGATCTAATGTTACATTGATTTCTTTCCAGAAAGTGAGCCATCACTTTTAGAATTCAAGCCATTCAGTAATGGTCCTTTGGTGGGTGGATTTGTTTACCGAGGATGCCAGTCTGAAAGACTGTATGGAAGCTATGTGTTTGGAGACCGGAATGGGTAGGTTTCCTGGTACCATAATTTCATGTATCAAATGACATATCCATCAATTAGTGGGCAAACTGCCATAAAATATTCAAATGATTGTCTCCCTTTGGGGTCAGGTCAGGTACACACATAAAGACTATTATTTTCTTTTAGTTCATTATCTATGGTGGTTTTGTTAAAGAACTTCCTAAGAGATGCTTTTTAAACAAATTTGATTAAATTCATAATATAATTTTTAAGAGCAGAGAGGTCTTCATATGGACTTTGCATATGATATAGGCTTTTCTCTTCATCCTTAACATAAATTTACCATGATAATGAGTTACTTGAAAACCATTGTTATACACAAGTTGTACAAGTATTTTCCAAATTATTTGGAAATTGGGAGGCTAAGAATTTTTGTTTTTGCCATACTTTTTAGGACTTTTAACAATAGAACTCAGTTTGTCTTTATTGGTAAGAATACTACAAAGTTACATTTTAGCCTAATTTTTAGAGGTCACATTGTGGATAATTAGAAGGAACTCTGTGATGAAACCCAAATTAAGAACCTTGTTTCCCGAGTCACTGGCATTCAGGCATATGGCAGAGCTGATATGCTTGGTCACTAAAAGGAACTAGAAAAGTGTACTGACCCCATGATCTTCCCCCTGTCCCTCTCTCTGATTAATAGCACAGCATGGAGTCTAGTCCTGGAGAGGAAGTATCATTCTCTGGATGAAGGGGAGGGCTTTTCTCATACTCAGGTACTTTTAGTGCCCCCCTCCAAACAAAATATTATCTTTAAGTACTTTCTCCCTACATGAGAATTTCAGAGTATTTGCACACATTATGGGCTATATTACTTTTCCTTTTAGAAGCCAGGTTCATGGCACAACAATTATTTATTGTGAGCTTTATTCTAAGCCTTTTATTTATTTATTTTTTTAAGCAAACGCCTATTTTCACTGTAAGTTTACGGTATGTTTTTGTTGTAGGAATTTCTTAACCCTCCAGCAAAGTCCCGTGAGCAAGCAATGGCAAGAAAAACCACTCTGTCTCGGCAACAGTGGTTCCTGTAGAGGTTACTTTTCAGGTCACATCTTGGGATTTGGAGAAGATGAATTAGGTACTGTCCAAACCATTTCTATTAAGTTGCTTTCTCACTCCCTTGCCCAAGAAGCTTTGTTTTAATAAGAATAACAATCTTGTCCTCCATTTGCTGACAACGGTAACCTGCAGCAAAGATGACCCACTGTGGAGGTTAGAGATGGCCCAGTCACGTGTTCTTTCCCAATGAGCTTTCCCTGGGCATCTTTTAGTCTTATCTCCACGCCAGAAATATAAAAGTAACAAAGCAGGAAAATGGAAGGCAAGAACAAAAGAGAATTTTTGAGTCCTAAAGAGAGAAAATCTTAAACATCTACTTAAACTTTAGGTAAAGCTGTGTCATTTGTTTCTATTCTCTATCTGAAAGCCTTTCCATATCTCTTGGAACAAATTTTTAAAAAATTGTTGCAATCTGAGTCTCACCTTATCCTCTATTTCTGATTTTTTTTAATCCATTGGGACATGCAATTTGTGTAAGATAAGCTGAAGTTTTAGATCTGCTTTCCAACAGAATAAAAATGATCTTCTGAATGACGATCTATGGGATAACACATAATATGTTTGTTCATATGTTATCAGAATGTATGTAACTTACAAGCAAATAGAAGTTGAAATTGGAATGCGATCAAAGAGAAAAAATGCTACTAATTTTAAATCATAGAGATAAACATAGCTTTCATAATGACACTGTTTAAAGATCAGCACCCAAACAAACCATGGCTACTATGCTCCCCCAGGCTGAGAGATGAATTTTAGGTGTTAAGAAAGAAGAGTTGTGTTTCCCATCTGAATCCGAATATTTTCTCTAAAGGTCCAGCTTTGGTTTTATTACATCAAATGGGGAATTCATAAGTAAATAGTTTTATGCCATTCACTTAGTTTAACAAGGGACTTAACATGGATTTCAGAGCCACAGGAATACAATGATTTAAAGAAGAGAAGTCCAATCTGTTCTTTTCTTGTTCCAACATTGAAAACATTTACAATTAATTTTCCCTTGGTATCTCCTAGCCCACTCAGAAAAACCAAAGAGATACCCTTCTCCACTGAAATACTCTGTAATGTAATTTAAATTTCATTGGCAAACCCTGGTTTTAAAATATAAATGAGGATTAAATTGTTTGTGGCAGAGTTAGAAATGAATATTTAGATGTTGTGACTGAATCATTCTGAGTTCCCCAGACCTTACTGCAAATGACTCACCATCAATCATCCTGTTAGTGTCACCACCATTGGTCAAAATATGCAAACATCTATCTGCACTTAATACTATGTTGGGAGTAGACCTAACAAATGAAACATATACAATCCTTACTGTCAAAAGCTACAGCATCGTGTATACTTTATAATTAAAATTAAACTGACTTTCACTGAATTACCCCTTAATGTGATACTCTTTGGCTTTGATTAAGAGCCCTATGGGGGTGCCTGGTTAGCTCAGTTGGGGAAGCATCCAACTCTTGATCTCGGAGGCATGAGTTCAAGTTTCACGTTGGGTGTAGAGATTACTTAAGAGGGCACCTGGCTGGCAAAGCCTGAGGAGCATCCAACTCTTGATCTCAGGGTCGTGGGTTCAAACCCCATGTTGGGTGCACACATATGTATATATGTGTGTGTGTGTGTGTGTGTGTGTGTGTGTGTGTATAAACAGAGAGAGAGAGAGGGACATATCTATCTATATATAGTGTTAACTGGTAAATGCTTTGGAGAAAAGTCCCATTGTGAAGAGGGTTGGGAGCAGTGCAATTTTAAATAGTGCAGTCAGAAAAGATGATATTTATGTACAGACTTGAAGGGGGAAAGAAAAGCCAACCTAGTGGAGATCTAGTGAAGGACAGGAGGCTGGGACAACTTGGGACAGATGCTGTGACAGGTAGAGCCTGGAACAGAAGCTGAGATAGGAACTGAGTCAGGAGCCTGACGAAGAGCCTGAAACCGGGGAGGGGGGGGGGGCCTCCTTAGACAGGAGCCTGGCACAGGGGCTGCCTCATGTGTACAAAGCCAGGAGGCCACTGTGGCTAGGAAGGAGTGAACAAGAGGGTGAAGCATAGCACATGAGGTCAGAGCAATAAGGGGAGGCATCATAGGCCACTGCCAGGACTTACTTTTGCTCTGAGAGAGATTAGAAGCCATTGGAAGTACTGAAACAAAGGAACGTGATCCAACTTAAACAACGTAACTTGCTTTAAGGATCTTCTGTGGATGGTATGTTGAAATTAAACATAGAAGAACAAGGGAGAAGCAGGGAGATCAGTTAGGAGGCTCCTGCCCTAATCCAGGACACACTGGTATCTGCTTGTTCTGGAAATAGTAGTAGGATGTGGAGACAAGTGACTGAATTCTGGATGCACTGTGAAAGTAGACTTGTGAGACTCTCATAATCTTTTTTTTAATGTTTATTTTTGAGAGAAAGAGAGAGAGAGAGTGGGGGAAGGGCAGAGAGAGAGAGAGAGAGAGAGAGACAGACAGAATCTGAAACAGGCTCCAGGCTCTAAGCTGTCAGCACAGAGCCTGATACGGGGTTCGGACCCACCTATTGTGAGATCATGACCTGAGCTGAAGTCGGATGCTTAACCGACTGAGCCACCCACGTGCCCCAGCGACTCTCATAATCTTTAGGCAAGTGATTTTCTTGAGGCTGTGAGGAGATACATAGAGAGATACAGATACATGACATATACATGCGCATGCACATACACACATATACGTACACATACATATATACATATGTACATACATACGTATACATATGTACAAATAGATACAAAAATAAATATAAAATGTCCATTTATTGGGACATCTGGGTGCCTTAGTTGGTTAAGCCCCCAACTTCGACTCAGGTCATGATCTCATGGTCTGTGGATGTGAGCCCCACGTTAGGCTCTGTGCTGACAGCTCAGAGCCTAGAGCCTGCTTCAGATTCTGTGTCTCCCTCTCTCTCTGCCCCTCCCCTGTTCACACTCTGTCTCACTCTCTTTTTCTCAAAAATAAATAAACATTAAACAAATTGAATAAATAAAACAAAATATCCATTTATTTATATGAAATAATCTGCTTCGACAATAGGAAGTAAGGCTTTATAATACTGTAAATTAACTTACTGTATTTCACTTTTCACAGGTGAAGTTTACATTCTATCAAGTAGTAAAAGTATGACCCAGACTCACAATGGAAAACTCTACAAAATTGTAGATCCCAAAAGGTGAGATCTCTTTATATTCCTTGAAGTCAAGCAGTTTGTCCAAGTTGTTTTAGTGTCTTCACATTGAGGACGATGAATTGCAATTAGCAATCAACAAAGATGAACACTTCTGCCTTGTCCATATGCCAAGTGCTATCCTGGGAGAACCCTCCACTCCAGTCTATGAGGGCTAGACTTGACCCTGCTGAACTTTATAAGCCCCATTATGTCCACATATTCATGCCATTCTTGTTGCCATCGGAGAGGAGCATTTGATTTGTGGAATCAGCATCCTCAGTTACACGCCAGAAGAGGACCCTAATGTGAAAGGTATTGGCTTTCATGTTGGAAGCAATAAACCTTCCTCTTCTTTCTAGAAAACTAGAAACATATTGGCAGACGTTATAGCTATTCAGTATGATTTGTTTTGTCAGGTAATCAAGATAAGCTATTTGGCAGTTTCAACATCTGAGCCTCATTTCAAAACTATCTGGAAGCTCACAGCTGTCATGCAGGCTAATGTGACTAAACAAATGGAAACTAAAGAAATGTTGTCATTTACCGCAGCAAGAGGAAGATTTGATGTTTAATCTTCTTTTTTTTTAATGTTTTAATCTATTAAAATTTAATCTATTTTATTTATTTTTAAAAGAGAGAGAGACAGAGACAGAGCATGAGCATGAGCAGGAGAGGGGCAGAGAGAGACAGAATCTAAAGCAGGCTCCAGGCTCTGAGCTGTCAGCACAGAGCCCGATGCAGGGGCTCCAACCTGTGAACTGCGAGATCATGACCTGAGCCGAAGTCAGATGCTTACCTGACTGAGCCACCCAGGCACGCCTAATTTTTATTTTTTTAATGTTTATTTATTTATTTTGAGAGAGACAGAGAATATGAGCGGGGGAGGGGCAGAAAGAGAGGGAGAGAGAAAGTCCCAAGCAGGCTCCAAGTTGTCAGTGCAGAGCCTAACAAGGGGCTCGATCTCAAGAACCATGAGATCATGACCTGAGCTGAAATCAAGAGTTGGACTGAGCTATCCAGGTGCCCCGAATGTTTAATCTTTTAAATAACATATTTATCCCCCGTGCTCTTTTCCACCGACACATCACAGCATTGTTATCTTGAATCATAATTAGTCAGTTCTTAATTTCATGGATAAGTTGGAACTATCAGAAGCTGATAAAATTATATACTGTCAAATAGATATTAGCCATGAGTTTAGAAATAACTGTTACAGAACCTAGGTGTCCTCAAATACCACTACTGTTGAATGCACTGTTGCCAGACTCCAGCTCCACCAGGGTGTGAATTTCAAAATCTTTCTGTATTAACTTATCTTCCTGAGCCCATTAGCGTATTTAAATTCCCAAATTTCACATCTCTTTAAAAAAATTTTTTTTAATGTTTATTTATATTTGAAGGAGAGAGAGAGACAGAGAGTGAGCGGGGAGGGGCAGAGAGAGAGGGAGACACAGAATCCAAAGCAGGCTCCAGGCTCCGAGCTGTCAGCACAGAGCCCTACGTGGGGCTTGAACCCTCAAGCTGTAAGATCATGACCTGAGCTGAAGTCGGACACCCAACCACCTGAGCCACCCAGGCGTCCCTCACGTCTCTTTTAGAAGAATAAATTCCAATATCTAAAAAGTTTGCTAAAAGCAAATTTACACTTTAAAATATTATCTGTAAGTTATAGTGTATGTTTTTCCCCCAGAAAACAAAATAGAGAGTTTTGTCCTCTTCCCATACCACAAAACACTATCTTTCTTGAGAAAAGTGTAAGTTAACATTGGTACTACAGAACAAAAAAAAAAGGAGTGATCAGTCCTAAATGGTCTCTTGGCATATCACTTTCTTCCACGATAAGAGAAGCACCTATTTATATGTTGTAGATCTTTTCCTCCTTGGATGTGAAACGAATGTCCTCTTTGCCAAAAGCAAAGTGATGAATGAAAAAAATAACAGGCACTTCAGTGGTGGTTGAAGTTGGCAATATTAAGAACAAAAATCAAACTAACGTTAATTCACAAAGTAAGCATTCTAATGATTCATAATGGTGTCTGTCTAGGGATTTCACTCAGATCTAATGCCCTTCATTTCAAAATTAGTCATTGTTATTTCATTAAGTTTGTCAAAGCTGATATGCTTTTACAAGCTTCCTGGTAGTCTTATAATGAATTCTTCCTCCTTCTCACAAAATCTTTCTCTCGTCATCTGGATTGTTTAGTCTGCTGGTGGTGAGCTGAGGTGAATTTTACACCTTCAATCCATTATTCGTGTCTAATTAGCAGGGTTTCCATAAGGGACCTTGGCTTCGTGATCTGAGGGCCTCCTCTAGTAGGGTGGTCTCAGAGTGACATACCTGAAAAGTCCTGACTTCTCATTACAGTGCCTGTTTCTGCTGAGTCCTGTCATGTGTGGGGCCAGGGTTCAGATGTGTGTTTGGTTTTCAGAAGGTGGGGGTAGTAACAGAGTCCCAAACACACTGTCCTTGTACACAGGCATGGACATAAATTTTAAGATTAAACCAACTATAAGAAAACAAATGTTTTCATAAACATTTGTTGGGAGCCTCATGCTGTTTCAATTTGGATGCCAACGTTTATTATTATAGTATTTCTCCCTAGATGAGTTGAAGTTCTATAGAAGCAGACCCTTTAGTGTACGTGAATGGGATTATTTTAGAAACGTGAGCTAATTACTAGCTTAACATTGTTCAGGATGTCTGCTTGAGAGCCAAACTGTTTCTCCAAAACTTTTGAGAGAGAATTTGAAGAAAGAGCCTCATGAACTGAAGAAAACAATAGATAGACATTTCTTGTTATACCTAAAATCTAACTCAACTTAAAATCTTAGGTTAATTGTATTCTTGTGGAGGAGTTCCCAGACTTGTAACAATAATGTTTTCAGAATCATTACTTTCAAACAGCACTTGACTCATGGTCCTAGAAGAGAATAACACCAAATTATAAAATTTTTATATTCTATATTACATGTCATAGAAATTACATTCTTACTCACTATAAGATTTATGTTTTTTGTTTTTCCCTGCACACACACACACACACACACACACACACTCACATATAACAAAGACGATAGAGTTTAAAAACCATATGCAACATTCTTAAGTCATTTTGGCAAAACTAGATTAGGTTACAGCATTAACCTCAGTCTATAAGACAGTTTGGCCTAATGCTATTTGTTACATAAGCATTTACGTAAGCTTAAAATTATTTTACACTGGGCATCCTTCTCAGAAAAGGATGGCAAGATAACCTGTTAGAAAAATCAAAACTCATTATTTATCATTTAAAAACATGCAAATTCAATAACACTACAACCAGGTTTTCCTAAACGTTAACTAGAACTCAGGAATCATTTAAGGGAAAAGTAGAGAAAGAATGAATTTTCCTTCGTGTTAGAACATTGAGGGGCACCTGGGTGGCTCAGTCAGTTAAGTGTTCGACTTCGGCTCAGGTCATGATCTCTCAGTCCATGAGTTCGAGCCCCGCGTCAGTCTCTGTGCTGACAGCTCAGAGCCTAGAGCCTGCTTCAGATTCTGTGTCTCCCTCCATCTCTGCACCGCCCCTGCTGGCACTCTGTCTCTCTCTCAAAAATGAATAAGCATTAAAAAAGTAACAAGAACATTGAACACACTTCAGGAATATTGTCAAAGTTGAACCACTTGCATCTCGTGACAGAGTGGAGTTAGGATCAAGTCAATACCAATCACCCAGCTTCCTGAGTCAACTCACTGGATCCCCAAAAGTCTCTAATATTGGGTCCTGCCTGCCCCATCTAGGGGAGCTCCTTTGGCCAACAGTTCCAGAAAACAGATTTCAATACACTGAGTACAAGAGGTGGGCAATAATTTTAGTTTCACCAAAATTTAGTGCCATCTAAGACTAATCAAGACTAGGAACGAGTCCATCTTGTCAGGACACAGAGTCAACTGGTCTTGTCTCTGAATTTTCCTTACCGAAGGACCCTGCATGAAGTTATTTAACTCTACTGGGCCCCTTTGCTCATCAAGAGAGTACAGCTGATCATTCTGCCCCTTCCTCATTTCTGTGGAGTGCCTTTGAAGATAGTTAAATAATACATTTAGAACATCGTGAATTCTGTACTATTGTTGGTATTCATCCTATGCATTCAAGAATTATTTTCATGTGGAGCCCTTGGCTGGCTCAGTCTGAAGAGCGAGCGACCCTTGATCTCAGGTCGTGAGTTTGAGCCCCGCGTTGGGTGTAGAGATCACTTAAATAAAACCTTAAGACAAAAACATGTATATAAAAAAAAAGAATTATTTTAAGGTGATCTCTTCCGTTTTCAGGATCTCTTCCCAAAATTGGGGTAAAGATGTTGGTGGAGCTTTCAAGAGCTCTTAATACTTAGTTTCCAAATGTCCAAGCATCATGCCCTGGTTGCTTGCTCTGAATTAAATCTTTTCAGAACCAAACAAATGCTCCTGTGGGGTGGAAATTAAAGAATTCTAACAGTTACATACCGTCCAAGATTTATTTTTATAGAACATAATTATTTTTTAAATACTGCTGCCAAAGATTCTTTAATTTTTGTGTCAGATGAACTTAAACCAAATGACCCCCCCCCCTTTTTTTTTTACTTTGAAACATTTCCAGGGTTATTTCTCCAGGAATCTGTAAAACAAAATTCTTCCTAATCATATTGATTTAATTACCATGTAGCCAGTCTTGCTCTATTTTAACATAGTGCTTATCTGTTATCTGAACACGTCACACAAGACCATTCCCTTAAGAGGTCTACAAATTAACAATGCAAATTCCAGGCTTCAGAAGTCATCTTATAGAAACGTTGTATCTTCAGACTCCTGCAGTGACCAGTACCAAAAACTGCTCCCCATGCCTCCTCCCCATTTCTCCCCTCCATGGCCCTACTTACTGCCTTTTGTTTATTTTTTTCTTAATATCCTCATCCTACTCCTTATTATCCTGGATGCTGAAGAATACTTAAAAAAAAAAAAATCACTTCATAAGAGGAAATCAGTTGTTTATCCTTTGCATATGTCTCAGGGAGCCTGCACGCAGCCCTGCCACCCTAAGGAAAGTCACACATAATAGAGAGGCTTTAGCCCAATAAGCCAGTCTAGTCCCAATTCATCAGTCAAAGTTTTATGCAAGTGGCCCCCCTAGGTTGATAAATCCCCACAGTGCCTGTTGACCCAGCTGCCGAGTCCTCTTGCCGCAGGCGGTGTTTTCATGGCCACCCTGACAGTAATACAAACTGTTTAGCAGCTCCATTGACCTTTCAACTATTAACAGGGACACAGGCTCCACTAGGGACTAGTTTTCAAACATGACAGAATTTCTTAACAGTAAAGGTCATGAACAAGTATATGCCCTATAAAAATCCATTCAGCATGGTGGATTTGAAGTCTAAAAGACAAGGATGCATGTTTTACATGTTTGTTATTATTCTTCTTCTACATATCGGATAACTACAAATGGATATATTCTTATCTGCCAGCTTGTATTTTACTCTTAATGAGCTATACTTTATGTTGCGATGCATAACACACTTTTGACTGACAAATCCTTTCTAAGCTGCTGTATAGCATTTGAAATTTTGAGGATAATATTACAAAAGAAAGGGGTAAGATCAAACTAAACACTTCTATGAATGAAGGAGCATGCATGCATAATGTATGGTAATGACCTAAGAATAACTGGAATTTTGGTCATACTTTACTAAGATTTGCATATGGATACATATGCACACACATTTAAGCCCACTCAAGTAAGCCACACCCTGCTGCTTAGAACCCCCACCTATTTCAAAATAAATAGAAAATATTATTTAATAATTTATGAAAAAAATCATTGTCACTTAAAATGCTTCTATAAGGCGTTCTTTTTCTCTCTCTTTCACTCTGTCTCTCTCTCTCTCCGTATATATACACATATATATCTCCATACACACACACACACACACACACACACACACACATATATATATACATATGTATATCCATATATATGTGTGTGTGTGTGTGTGTGTGTGTGTGTGTGTGTATCTTATTTCCTGGAGATGTGACATATGACCACAGATTCAAGGGAATTTTCTGCTTTATACTAATTGTAATCTCTCTTAAACTATCAGTTTTGAAATGTTGAAATATCAATTCCTAGAATTAATTGTACAGATTGCAATGAAGACTTCATTACCACCGAAAATGAAAAATATGAATAATGAAGAATATATTCTTCAAAATGAGACTCTTTTGTTGAGTAGAAACTTCTTTTTTTTTAATTTTTTTGTTTATGTTTATTTATTTTTGAGAGAGAGAGAGACAGAGCATGAGCAGGGGAGGGGCAGAAAGGGAGACACAGAACCTGAAGCAGGCTCCAGGCTCTGAGCTGTCAGCACAGAGCCCAACACGGGGCTTGAACCCATGAACCATGAGATCATGACCTGAACCAAAGTCGGAAGTTCAACTGACTGAGCCACCCAGGAGCCCCAAGAGTCGAAAATTCTTTAAAGCTTTTCTTTTTAATTCCCATGTCACTCCCCTGCCTAGGGCAATGGTGAAGTCAGATATTATTAGATCTCCTGAATATTTTGTAGTTTCATTGTAAGGCAACGTGTCATCAGATATTGCAGTAATTGAGATAAAAGCAGATTTAACCTTGCATAAAACAGCTCCATAAATTTGTAAAAAGATGTTTTCTAGAGGAAGGTGTACTTATTTATTTATTTATTTATTTAAGATTTTATTTTTAAGTAATCTCTACACCCAATATGGGGCTTGAACTTACAGCTTCAAGATCAAGATTCGCATACTCTGTCAACTGAGCCAGCCAGGTATCCTGAGAAAGATGTACTTTTTAAAGGAAAAACTTCATCTTAGCATCTTTTCTTCCCCCCCCCTTTTTTTTTTTACTAATTCAAAAAAAATCTGTTGCTTACACGACTTGTTTTTGTCAACACTGACAAATGAATCAAAAAATATAACAACAAAATTTGGGTATTTGTCACCCTCATGGTCTTGAAAGAGAATTTAAATCGACATTCTTGTGTTCTTTTAAAGACAGAAAGAAACTTGTGTTGAATTTTTGCTTCCCATTTAAAACGTTTAGTGATATTTAAAATTTCTGCCTTCCTATGATGTAAAATTAAAACACTGATACCTCTACAGCTTTGTAAGTGAGAAAAAGATTTATTTATTTTTGGTGATTTCTAAAAGAATAGACTGTAGGCTTTTAAGTCTTTTGAATCATAATGTAATCAAGGTGTTTTAAGTGCCTAGTTTCCCAATTACAGGCATTTATTTAGTATCTAAGATTTTTTTTTATTAATTATGGTTTTATAAATTAAGTTCTTAAGTTAAAAATTGCTTTTGAACATAAACTTCTGAACAGAGTAGATTTCCTTCTTTATATTAGGGAGCAATGGCATTGACTTTTCACTGTGCTCCAATTTTTCAGTTTTTATTTTTATCTTATCAGAGTAAGTATACTGTTACACTCCAGAATTAAATCAGGAGATTTAATCAATCTACAAGTATCTTTTACCTGTCTCCTGTGTTCAAGATATTGTATTATGTGCTACAGAGGGAGGATATAAATGAGAATTTAGTTCCAACCTCTAAGGAGCTAATTTTTACCTTAAATTGGGAGATTACATACATTATCAAAAACATAAATAATATTATCTGAGATAAATAACACTTTGGGACAAAAAAAAAATTATGCGAGAACATTGTACACTGTAACTTAACAGTATTAATAGTCCAGAAAGCTATGGATACTGAGATGGGTAAGACTCACCATGATTTGGCTCCCTGGCCCAGTCCGTTCTGCTACACTGTGATTTTCTTTAACACTAACTCTCAGATAAAAGAGAACAATGACCATATAACATGGAAATTATGTAGCTTTTCAAGCAAGTAGGGCCATTATTAGAAGAAAAAGAACAAACCCTCAGGCAGGCTGTTGCAAAGGCAGAGGAGGCTTCTCATCTCAGAGGTAAAATGAAAGATAAGTGCCTGCATGGGTGTTCCTCCCCAGGGATGCTTCCTGCAGCCCCTGCTCCATGCAGGTTGCACTTCCCAGGAGCTCACCACCATTTTGTTTTTGTGTGTCCCTAATCTCAGCTGAGGCAGCCTCCAGCTGTCCCAGCGCTCTCCCAAAGGTTCCAGGTTTTGTTTTTTTAGTTACAAAGTTGCACAGATCTTGAGGGATCTTCCCCAACCCTATTCTTCACATAAACCCTATTATTTTTAGTATGCAGTTTTGTACCATAGAAGATTTTTCAGGAGCGTGTACGTTGAATTAAAGTGGAAATGCCTATTTTTCTGTATTCACCACTGATAATTGGGGTAGACCTGTTTCTGAATTTAGGACATTGAAAACATAATGCAATGGACATTGCAGGCAGTTTAAGAAAATTGAACTTTTTTTTTTCGGTAAAAGATGACATTATCATCTAGTTTCATTAATATTTCTCCTAGGTTTTCCCTTTGAGGAAATACATAACTTTTCATTTCCCAATTTTTCCATGGAAATATATATACATTGAGTTAACCTGAGAAGTTGAATGAAGGAGACCCATATACCCTCGTAGATACTTGTGTACTGTGGTGGTGGCATTTGGATGGTGAGATTAATAGGGGCTAAAATATGGGTACTTTGCTCCCTTTTTCCTAAAGAAGACCAGTTGAATGGAAAGAACACTACACTAGGAGATAGTTCCAGACTACGTGTAACTAGTTGCGTGAAAGCCATTTAATCTCTTTATACATGTACTGTGCCTGTAATTTGGGGAATAACAGGACTTGCCTTGCCTCATGAGGATAAAGTTGAATAGGAAATTACTGAAAAGTGTAAGTGGCTTCATTATTTGGTTTTATTATGGTTGCATCTTTAACCATAGAACAGAATTTAGCGATATTTGTGAAAGTTCTCATAATCTTATTAGCCCGAGGCAGCTAAACCTGTGGCTCCCTTGACCAAATCATCACTGTCTTTGCCCCTTTAGAATTTAGTGCTCACTCAATCCCAAACTGCCCAGGTATTAAAGCCAGTCAGCATGACTTCTGAGTGAGCATATGCTCAGCATTTAAATTGCAAGACCTCGAAATGAAGACGTTAGTCTCAGAGAAAAAGGCCAAGGCCCAGCCCCATTTTTTCAGCACATTTCAGAACAGAGAAATGTAGTAGCAATTCAAAGCAATGTCTAGGGGAAAAAAATGGCTTTATCCATCCTAAATTGGAATTCTAGAAATATACAGTACAAATTAAAAATTATAATAGGATATGTGATGTACATAAGTTCAAAGCTATTCTCTTTCTTTTTCATGTTTATTTATTTATTTATTTGGGGGTGGGAGGGGCAGAGAGGCTTGAGAAAGAGAATCCCAAGCAGCCTCCACACTGTTAGTGCAGAGCTCCATCTCACAAACTGCGAGATCGTGACCTGAGCCAATACCAAGAGTCAGATGCTTAACCAACTGAGCCACCCAGGTGCCCCCAGAGCGATTCTTGAATTTAAATTATCTTTCCCTTTACTCCAATATCAAGGTTGCTCAAGACATGTATAAAAAGATATTTCTGCAGCCTCCATGTAATATAATGTCAAGGACAGCATTCCTTAATGACACATCAAATAGTACTTGAAAAATACTGTTAGGAAATGTATTCATCCATCTACACTTCCATGAAGTCCCAGTGAGACCATTATTGCATGGCTATGTTTTTACCTGGAATATGATTGTATTATGAATGTATAAGATTCCTTACAGTCAAATTGAATTTGTATAATGTATTGTCTTACTAGTTGCCACAAAATCGCTCTGTGTAGTCCCCAAACATGGTATAGATCTAGTGGAATACAAAATTCTACTCCTTGTGGATAAATTGACACTGAAAAGAGAAATGTGAACACGAGCAAGAAGAATTTAGTGAACATCCAGACTAAAAATTATCCAGACTTCAAAAAAAAAATCAATTTATATATTGACCTTCGAGAAAAGCACTAAAATGTGTATGTGAAAGATGATAACAGTTCTACTAAGTTAGTGCTTATGCCTGTGCCCAAGTTACACAGATGGGAAACAGTAAAATCTATCCCATTATGAGAAGTTTCCATTCCCTTAGCTTTTCTTAGCTAAAAGTGCTGAATATTGGTCTTAGAGATGATGCATGATTATGGATTATCGCTGTGTATCAAAATGCTTACAGTGAGGAAACCCATTAAACCATAGAATCCATGGTGGCATCCAAAGACTGGCTTCCTGTGCAGTGGCAAAGACTCCCTCCAATCATACAATTTCAAAGCATTCTTTACTTAGAAGCTCCTGGCCACACTAATTCATGGCCACATTAATTGCTACTGGCTAGGAAATGGCCCTAAGTGAGAACAGTGCTTCTCAAACTTGAAATCGCATGTGTGTCACCTGACATGCTGGCTATAGTGTAGAATCAGTAAGTCTGGGGAGGGGCCTGAGATTCTATATTTCTAACAAACTCCAAGGTGACGTTGGTTCTTCTGGTCTGGAACCATGCTATGAGTCGTAAGAACTTAGATTTATCAGTTTTTCCTTTCCCATGAGAATAGGAAAAAGCCTGGAAGAAAAATAGTTTTGCGAAGGTTACAGTTGCAAAGGAACATTTTTCCATGTGTCCCAGTGTGAATGTGGATAAAAGAATAAGACAGTTCTTACATCACCTTGCCCCCTTAAGCAGATTGTTAACTAAGAGAAGCTATAGAATTATTACTTCTTCTGAAACCTCTAATGAGTCAGGATTTTATAAATAAGTATTACTCATGATTTTATGTACCTTGTTTTACACTAACATGAATTTAAAATCTGGGCCGCTAACAAAAGTTTCAGAATGAGTCCCCTTACTTTTTGTAAAAAACACAATAGACAGATTTCTGACATATTCAATCTGAAGAACAGGCCTGCTCAGATAGGATTTATCGTTGTGCTTCCATACAGATGCACAGAGGACTTCTTATTTATGGATTGATTGGTTGATTGATTAAATTAAATATCATAAAATTAAAACCATCTATAATCTCACTACCTAGAGACATTCACTGTTGGCCTTAGCTACTCACAAAAAGTCATCACATGTGATTATGTTACAAATCACTTATGCTTCTCAACTTCTTCCTTTATTTCAGGAAAGTATCTAAATCTTTATGATACTACCAAACAGAGTAGGTTTCTAAGAAAATGCAGAATAGAACACGTAGTAATGCAAAGCAATATCTTGGGGGTGGGGGGTGGGGGAACATTGGCTTTATCCATCCTAAGTTGGAATTCTAGAAATATACAGTACAAATAAAAAATTGTAATAGGATATGTAATGTACATAAGTTCAGAGCTATTTTCTCTCTCTCTCTCTCTCTTTTTTTTTTCCATTGTTTTTCCAGAAACAATGCTTTATGCACTGAAGAATTTGGGGCAGTTTTCTGGCACTAGCCCTACTGTTTCATTGTCAAGTGTAGAAAGATTATAAAGTGTGTTTTTCTGATTTAAATTAAGTTTGAAGACTATAGAGATAACTATCAACAAATGGGTTTGATGTATTCTTTATCACAAACCTAAACATCCTTTTGGGTAAGTTTTCTACTTTGAAAGCTACCTTGGACTTCATTCACTAGAGGTAAAGATCCACAAGTTAAAAAAAAGTAATTGTTTAAAAGAAGAACAAAACTATTTAAGCAATTCTTAGTACACCTACATTAAAACACCCAAGTTTCCAGTCCAGTAAGAATAAGAATGAAAAATGAAGCAATCTATCACAGCTATGTACTCTAGAATTTTGTTTAGATGCCATCTAGTTGGGTATATGTAGTATTCATGTAAACATATGATAGTCTATTTCAAGGTTAATAATAAAATTCAAATTTACTTGTTTTATTCCTTTTGTTTTCTCTTCATTCCATGTAAAGGAACCCTATTCTTTTCAATGGAAAAAAGAAATGTTAGTAGAACAAAGAGGGAGTGGAGGGGATGGTTGGGATGACCAAAACTCTCTGTCACACTTTACCAGATATATAACCAGAAAAATGAATTTTAATACATTGGCTTAATTCCCAGCTAGAGGAAATAAGCAATCATATTTCTTTATGTCATGCTTACTTTATGTTCTGTTGTTTATTTACTATGATTATAATTAGTGTAAAAATGTTTCTTTTAAAATGAATGTAACCATGCCTTAGAAGAATTTTGTAAGATTTGAGTTAATTTAGGCAATACAGAGAAATATAGCAAGTGTTTCTTAGTTTTAAGCTTATGATATAAAAGTATAACAGATTTAAATGATATCCCTCCCCTAAATAGCCCATATATTCCTAATGTCTTTACTCAGTAGCACAGAAAATAAACACTCTCTTAAAATTCCATATTCTTATTTGTTCATTCATTCAACAGATTTTTAAGAATCTTCCATGTGCTTTACATTTTTCTAGGTCCTGGAGAGACAAAAAGAAGAGAGGGAAACATTTGTCTTCATGGAATTTATATTCCAGAAAAAGCATTTGAGAAAGTTTCTACTATATGCATTCAATAAACACTTATTGAATGCCTCTGTAGTGTTTTCCTAGCTCCTATGTATATAAGTAGTTGAAGGAGATAAAATACTTTGGTGGCTTGAATATCATCTTTCTAAAACATCCCTCAATCCTAAACTAATTGCTTCCTTGTCTGTATTCCTGTGTGGCTTTATATGCACCTATAACATAACAAAGGTCACACTGCATTATACTTGTATACTTGTTTGTATACTTGTATACTTGTTTGAATGTCTCTCTTCCCCGTGGTGTCTCCATGAGGACTGGAACCCAGTTTTATTTATGTCTTATCCCCATGAAGAGCACAGTACTTGCCTGAAGGAGTGACTGGTGTTGAAGAGGGTTGAATATGCCACTTTTGCCTTCAGAAAGCTTTCATTTCAATGGGGATGGAAAAGGAGATAGGAGAACCCATTCATTAAGTCAAGTTCTATAACAGAAAGGCTATCCATCGTGTAAATTTTCAATTAAAAGATCCCCAACAGAATAACAATGTAAAGAGAGAGAGAGCATTTATTTAACATGCTAAGTGAGGAATGTTAGTTGGCCACTTCATAAAAGAAAAAAAAAAGATTATTTTCCTAGATATTTAAATAAAAACTCAAGGGAATCATGTTTATATATGACAGCCTTAGTCTCAGATTAGCTAAAGCAAACAAGCCCACGTATGAAATAATTACATCCACAGAAAGATAAGCATTTACTAAATCTTTGGCAAAAACCAACTTAGAATCCGCCTACCTGAGTTTCCACATATTTGAATGGTGAAGAATACTCAAAGCATCTAATTGGAGGATCAGCAGGGAAACAGGAAGCGGATGCTCTGCCCTGAAGAATTGTGTTTCATTCCCAGTCCTCCTTTGTCACATCCTCATTCCTCTTCCCGGTATACACGGAATCAGTGCTTAACACTTTGACTTAAATGGGCAACCTCTTCTGGCGGCTGTTGTTTAACCGGTCACTTACATTCTTGATGTAAATGGTGTCCTCTTCTCTATTTTTTTTAATGTGTATTTATGAGAGAGAGAGAACAAGGAGGGGCAGAGAGAAAGAGGGAGACAGAGGATCCGAAGCAGGCTCTGTGCTGACAACAGAGAGCCCCCCACAAGGCTCAAACTCATGAACCTCGAGATCATGACCTGAGCCATAGTCGGATGCTTAGCTGACTGAGCCACCCAGGCATCCCAGTGTCCTCTTTCTTCCTCTTTAAATTCATCTGCTTAGACATAAACCATATTGTCAAGGAGTGTAGGAGCTACATGCCTGCATATTTTGCATCATATATAATGTGTGATACATTTTTGACACACTCTACTTTTTTAATATTTATTTTTGAGAGACAGACAGAAAGAGAGTGAGAGAGAGAGAGAGAGAGAGTACACATGAGTGGGGGAGGGGCAGAGAGAGAGAGGGAGACAGAGGATCCCAAGTGGGCTCTGTGCTGGCATGGGCTTGAACTCAAGAATGGTGAGATCATGATCTGAACTGAAGTCAGACACTCAACCAACTGAGCCACCCAGGTGTCCCTGACATACCCTACTTCTGAGTCTTTTTTTCTTGAATGAGTCAGAAAGAGGGTGAATGAGTGAGTAGTCAGTAGAAATTAGATAGACAGAATTCGGTTACCAGTAAAATTTGAACAATACCTGTTTATTGAATGCCTGTGACTCAGAAGAACTTCATGGCTGTTGAAAAACAGCTCTTCTAGTGATCGAAAATGCCACCATTGTTTCACAAAGTAAGAGTTTTATTTTAAAGTTTATTTATTTATTTTGAGAGAGAAGGAGGGACAGAGAGAGGAAGAGAGAGAACCCCAAGCAGGCTCCTTGCTTTTAGCACAGAGCCTGACTTGGGGCTCAGTGTCATAAACCCATGAGATCACGACCTGAGCCACAATCAAGAGTCCGATGCTTAACTGAGCCACCCACCTGCCCCAAGAATTTTATTGAGAAAGAAATAGAGCCGACTTGGGGTATTCAACAACAAAACAGGAAGGTGAAAGTAATGCCCCCACTTTCCTTGGCATAACCATTTCATTTTTTCTCCACCTCATCGCACCTTGCCCTCTCTTCCAGAAAGACTCCCTTCCTTGGGGAACACATGGAAATTATTCATGTTGTCGGACTGATAATAGGCCCAGCCCATGGAATGCCTTGAGGACCTTTCACATAAATTGACATTTCTAGATTTAAATAAGAGGTTAAGGGAGCTTTCTGAATTGTCACATTAGTTGCAAAACTCAGTACTTTCAACATAGAGTGGGACTTTTATTGGAGAGAGAAGCGAAAGATGTCACTATGTATTTTGAATATGGTTTGAGTCATTGTAGACACAGCCGGAGGTCAGGCCCCAAAGTATTTTCACTGCCAGTGGGACAGAACAAGATCACCTGTCTCAAGAAAAAGGAGTCAACAGGGCCTAATTATGTGCTTCTCTTAGAAGGCTATATCATTTACTTCTTCTGGTGGCTTTGACCTATAATTATCACCTTCTTTGTTATGGTCCTTAAGGAGTCCAACTGCTTTGGCCATCCTAATGGTGGTGATCTGAGTAGTGCTGAGTGTTTGTTTACATTCCTGAACTTTTGGAAAGCACTTGCTCCCCACACTGTGACCCAGGCAACAGTGACTGATAGAGGAATCCCACTGTGCACTGTTTCTCCTACATTAGGTGATGAGCACTTGTGACCATGCTTCTAGCCCGACTTGAATGACAGCCTCTTATTTCAGAACCAGTAAGAACCACAGACCTCTTCTTTTGAAGGCATCTCTAAGTGATGGCAGTTGTAGAGCAATTAAAACAAAGTCTGTGACTTTTTACTTAGCAGATACGATGTTTCTGTTTGCTGCTAATAGCATTATTTTTCTTCAGAGCAGGACAAAATAAAAGATCTGAAAATGTATCTATATATCTATATCTATCTATATCTATCTATCTATCTATCTATCTATATATATGGTTTATTTTTTGCATAAAGGGTTGAAAATTTGAGTCACTTGTACACACACACACACACACACACACACGATATCCCTTCGAGAAAAATCAGTCTGAGAAAGGTATTTCAAGAGGAATGTAAATTAAACAAAAAATGATTCCCAAGCTTTCTTGGGCTGCAAGTGGCCATTTAGATGAATGCCTTCACCCCTGTGATATTGCCAAATATGCCAATAACAAGTGAAACCTATCTCAGATGTTATTCCTAAACATTTTTGTAAACCGGAGTGGGGGGGGAGTTTTAAACTATGTGTCTTTATTTTAAGAATTTTAATCGCTAGAAATGTTTAGCTACCAAATAGAAAACACCAATACAATATAATTATATTTTTAATTAGTGAATTTTGATCATGACAAAATTTCTTGTAATGTTCATTATGATGTTCTCTGGTCCAGAACTGGTTAGGTTGTTTCTTCATTGGTATGTATTTTGTATTCTCAGAAAAGTTGTCTGTCTTTCTGACCCACTTAAAAGAAAGGAAAAGAAATGCTTTGCAAGCTACAAATTCGCGGGATTTCATCCTGATACTGGTTTTCAACCCAAATACACTTTGATCCATTGTCTTTTGACGCAGACCTCTGATGCCCGAGGAGTGCAGAGCCACGGTACAGCCTGCACAGACATTGACTTCGGAATGCTCCCGGCTCTGTCGGAACGGCTACTGTACCCCCACGGGCAAGTGTTGCTGCACCCCAGGATGGGAAGGGCACTTCTGCAGAATTGGTCAGTATATCTGTTGTGCCCAGGAAAGGCTGGGCACAGGACAGTCCTTAGGAACTCAAGAACTTACCATCAGCTATTTCTTCTAGAATTATCTACGGCTCAGAATTTAGCCGTTTATAATGTGAATGCTCAGCCTGTTTCTGAACTTGCAAATGAAATCTTTCCCATTCTCTTAATGTAAACAATTCACATACATAAGTTAATCATAAATGTAAAAGACTCTGAAATAATTGAGTCCTTTCAAATGGTGAAAAATGAAAACAGCACAACTAGATCATCTGTACAGGCTCTCAGTCCTAGGTTTGAGATTTCACACCAGCCAATGACCTAGTGTTTGCAAAGCCCCTCTCCAAGTGCCAGCATTTTCCAGACACCCCATAAATGCCCTCCCTAACTTTACTGCCTGCCTTCTTGCTACAGTGCACTAAAAACAGGGTTTTTCAGTGGGTGTTATTAAATAAAAAGGAGAAAACGCAATTATCTAGGGGCACATTATGAGATTTTTTAATTCTTTTTGCCACTCCCTTGTGAACCATCAACTAGGTATGCAGCTGCTCAGAGACAGCAGAAGAGATTTATTCCATGGTTACTCTATCCTTTAACCAGGGATTTCCTCAATTACATGCAATGATGTTTAAATTCTACTTGGTGTGAAGAAAATTAGATAGATTCAGATACCTAGCGTCTAGGATGTATGTGGTGAAAATCCATTTTCGGGAGAATTTTTTTTTTCTTTTTATGTTATCTATATGTGATGATGGATGTTAGCTAAATCTATTGTGGGAAATCATTTTGCAATATATGTAAACCAAACCATCATGCTGTATACCTGAAACTTTTACAGAGAGACATGTCAATGACTTCTCAGTAAAACTGGAAGAGATTTCCATAAGGACACATGCATTTTTAATGCGTTTTCAACAACCAGCATATACATATTACTTACAAATATTTCAAATCTTAAAGCCTCTCTTGCCAATGAAAATGTGTTACAAATTCATACTTAATATTATAGTTAATGTGTAAATGTTATTTTTTCTTTATTTGAAACACATATTTGTTCCAAAAATTTCAACCGTAACTTCTCTATATATTGTCTAACAAAACGCAGGCCACATTTACAGTCACATACGCAGTGTACAATTTAAGTTTAAATTGATTCAGCACTAATAACACTACCTGGTTGATTAATACCATGGTTATATATCTAGGAGAGAGTTATCATAATTAAAAGTCTACAGAAATTAGGTAATTACATTAGTTAAAATAGCTGCTTACATTTTATTTACCCATTCTGTCTTCTTTTTCCTTAGTTGACAAAAAAATGAGGATCAGTGTTCAAATGCACAGATATTCTAATTCCTGATAATGTATCTTCATTCTGCCCCCTTTAATGCCTGACAATACCTATTCTCTCTGCTTCTTTTATATAGTGTCCATTCTGTTTTATTCCTTACTTTGCATTTTGCCTGACCTCGTAAGTCACCTCAAGTTATCAGATAACAAATATTTATTGAGTGCCTTCTAGCAACAGTATGTTTAAACTGAGGGTAAACAAATTATTTTAAATGTAGCTGCATTATACATCCCATTATAAATAATGATAATAATAAGTGATGTAAATGAAAATTGACATTCTTTGAGATAACATTGTGTTGTATTTCAGTAAAGTACTTTAATCTTTCCACTTATCAGTTTAAATAGTTTGAATATATAAGATCAGAACCATTTTATAAAAGTAATCTATTCATGATATTTTTGACCTAAGCAAGAACTTTATTCATATACTAACATAGTTCATCAACCACAAATGTAAAAAAGAAAATCATCTCATTATTTTCTTGTTGTTTCTTTTCCATTTGTCAACCACAGACTCCTGGGTTTTGATTAATGCATTTGAAAAGGTTAAAATAATCCTGTCTCTTGAAAGTATGAAGACACGTGTTCAAGAAATTTGTTTCTGTCTTCGGTGGCTGCACAGCCCACATTTATCCCATCAGTAAAAGACAACTTCTAAAACCAATTTTATCTCTCCACCTCATTTTAGCAGTAAATCTTTACATTTCCCACCTATACTGTGGTGGTAAAAATCCTTTTATGAAGAGATTCTGTGTGGAGAGCCACCCTGAAAAGGATTGGCCCGCTGCACTGCCCCAGAAGGGGCCACAAAGTGTAATCAGAGATGAAGCGATGCTGTGCACCCCCTGGGAGCTAAAGGCAGGAGGAATGTAAGGGAGCTGTTCCATCTAACCAAAACTGAGAACTGACCCTTCCTGTATGTTGCCCTGGAGATGCTGAAGCTGCCGCATCTCCCTCTCAGGCCAGGCCCTTCCCACATTAAGGCCCTGCCCTGGAGAAATGGGAACATGGAGTTACTTGGAAGGCCCTCTGTTGGAAATGCCCTCATGGAGCAGAGATATTTGAAGAACTAAAATCCTCGTTTTAAATAGAGTCAGTTCTGCAAGGGCTTGAAATGGTTTCCCGTGATCTCCGCTTCCCTGGAAATGTCTCCCATTCTCTACTGAGTCCTGGCTCCCACATAAGTGTGGGTCTGGAAACCTTCTTTCCTTCTTGTTATTTACTATCTTTTGGATCACTGTTTGACTGGCTACCTCCTTCTTCCCCTCCTTTCCCTTACTCATCAGATATTTGTTGGCCTCGTTACTCGGTGCTGTTTCTGACATGCAGAATGAGAGTGTGATTTTGTCACTTTTTCTTTTCCTGCCAGCAAAATGTGAGCCAGCGTGTCGTCATGGAGGTGTCTGTGTGCGACCGAACAAGTGCCTCTGTAAAAAAGGCTATCTTGGTCCTCAGTGTGAACAAGTGGACAGAAACATCCGCAGAGTGACCAGGGCAGGTATTCTTGATCAGATCATTGACATGACATCTTATTTGCTGGATCTAACAAGTTACATTGTATAGTTTCTGGGACTGTTTGAATCTTCCTTTCCAATGGGCATTTATTTTTTATCCTGTCATTAAAAAGAAAGACTGTTCTCCTGCTACACACTTCCTGTGATTTCATTTTCTTTTATTAATTTAAAAATAATTTCCAGAAATGTGCAGATCCTGTGTGTGTATGTCGGCACGTTTGTTCACATATGCACATACACACACACACACACACTCACAACCCCTATACGCGTGGTTGCATAACAGATGGGTTTTAAATATATATATTTCCTTGTGTGGGGTAATTTACACAGAAATTCCATTGTAAATTGATAACGGAATTTTTATGTCACCAAAAGAGATTATCTGACTTCCCAGGAATTTTCTGTCTGTAATATCTAAAGTCAACTTTAATGGAGTTTTGAAACATTACTGTGCAATCTGATGGATCTAATAAAAAAGGCAATATTTTTATATTAAAGGATTATAATGTGAGAGAATGTTTCAGAACTCCCTGATGAATTTCTAAATGGGAGACGATATAAAATTGTAATCTTCATTTGTATCAATGTATCCAATTACAGAATGTTACCCACTTACCTTCTTATTGGCAGAGAAATCCGGTTACTCTAGTTTAATCTCAAGATTGTTTTCAAGCGTTTTATAATTAAATCATAACGGCATATTCTGAAATCAATCTTCCTAAAAGGTCTGCTTTTATTATATATTGTATCTAACAATAGGCACTGGGTTTGTGTTACCTATTTATATTTTTTATTTTATTTTTATAATATAGACATCACCTAGATGAAACATCTTTGCCCTGTCCTGTAAAATACTAAAGTTACATTTTTCACCAACTTAATTGGAAAGAAGGGGAGTGAGAAAGCAAACAGTCTTTAATGTGCTGTGGATCTAATCTAGCAATGTGCCCCTGTGCCAACATGTAATCATTAACGACGGATGAAAAAGCAAGAAAACAGCCAATCCTTATAAAATTCCAGCATTAAACATATGTAAAGTGCTTTTCACCATAGCAAGACTGTCAGAGTATATGTGATTAGAACGTTGCAGATTTCACACTGAATGAAACTCACTGGAGAAGAGCTCACTCGTTTCTAACAAATCTTGGCTATGTAAGCTTAAAATACTAATTCTTGCCAAATATGAGTTTTAATGTATATGTTCCTTTTAAGACCTCAGTGAAAATCCTCTTTGGTTAATGTATGAATAAATTTCTATAAATGTTCTGTTCAGGTTTTTAAAGAAATGCCATGATCTAATTTAAAACTGCAAAAAGTCTGATAGACATTTTTCTTACTGGTTTTTGAGGCCAGCTCTCCACATTTGGATTGTAACAAAATCATAAGGCCTCTTTGCACTACTGAGAAAGCATCTATCGTGACGTGCACACACCCGCTATGGGTTGTCCTTCTGTAAACATCTGTTCTTCCAGAATCTAAATTGTAGACTAGTATAGAATATGAGCACAGGCTGACTTTCCAAACCCACTCCTTACCTTTGGGAATATGAACCTCAATTAAAAAGAATAAAATCGGGTAACTAGTATTTCTCTATTGTTTTAAAGTGAGAGGTTTGTAATTAAAGCACAGTGAGCATTTATGTAGAAAGGTTGGTTAAGTACACTGCTCTTGTCTTCCATATATGATTGCTTAAGTTTCAAGTGACCTCATGCCAAATGGAAATGGGTTGAGAAATCTTGGTTCAGTGCTTAGTGAACAATAGCCTGCATTAAAAAGTGCATGCATAATTTTGCACAATTTAGATTCAATTGACAGTCTATTCAAAGAAGTCTCAGGATTAAATGAGCATGGAGACCAAATTGCCCTCTTACCCCAGAAAAGGGGTGGTCCCTTCTAGTCACACTAACACTTCATTGGCCCAAGAGTGTGACAAATCTTGCAATGAACCTGCAGTAGCCCGCATCTGGAGGTTAATAGCAGTCTTTTGTCTCCTTTGCTTTCTCTTCATAGCCCTTTTACTGAATTCCATCACAGAAAGTTTTACAATTAAAAAAAAAAATGTCCTGACAACCATTTTTGTAAATGGACCTTACCATCTAATCGTCCCTTATTCAACGTGGGTGACATTAACAAAATGTGAACTTCTGGTGAGGGAGCCAGCTGTCTAAATCTGTCAAATTGTGCAGTTTTATTACACATTCTCCTGTTCATAGTTTCACTGAAAACAATAAGGATACTGCTATATATTCAGCAAAATCTGAAAAATCCAGGGTTTCTTCTTACACACTTAATCTCTCCATCTCTTCCAAAAGAATCTTTCCAAACGAAAAGGTGTTATATTGCCACTAGTCCTACTGTTTAAAAATATCTATATTAAATTGACCAGACCCAAACGTTTACACAGTCCTTTCCCAAGTGAAAGAGTTTCAAATGTCTTAGAAAAACATATGTACCCCAGGTGTCACTGCCTTTTCTATTGTGAATCATTAGAATAAAAGGCTAAACTCTTCTAAAAGCGAAGATAGCAAGATCCATGGATATTAAACCCGAGCAAAGAAAGTCAAGTCGTTGGAGCCATTTCTTTTTGTTCTTGGGAGAGACGTAAATAGCGGTGGCTAATTGATGGAGACATATTTTAAACTCAGTGATCATTTCAAAAAAATCTTTTGACCTTTCTTTTTTCCAGTCAGATTTTTAAACTGTGACTGGAGAATTCTCTTGAATGATACATGATAGGCAGGTAGGAATTGGTTAAAAGTATGAGCTAGGGAAAAAGTTATTGTTTTGTCCTGTGAATGGCAATGTCTACTTGGTTCTGGAAGCACACAATCAGAATGCAAAAAATTATGTCCTTGGTATGAGTGTAGATGTGTGAGATAAAGCTAAAATAAAGAAATGGAAAAATGTATATTATTACCCCTTTGTCCATTCTGGACCTTAAGCTTTGGGTGTCCTTTTAATGTGAAATGCTGTTATGGAAGTTATAAAGGTTGGAAAAAAAAAACTTTCTACCATGGCTTTGGCCAAACTCTTGTCCTGGTTAATAGAACCCTGCTTTCTGGCCAGTTATTTAAGGTAATGAGAAGAAAACTGAACTGGCACATCATTAAACTGAAAAGAAAAGAAGAGTTAAAAAAAATAAGGTGTGCGATGATAAAAAGTTCCATCTATACCTTTTCTTCTTGGAATTTTGTTTCGGTGTGGCTATTGTAAAATATAGGTCTTATTCTTTCACAAAGAATACTCAGAAGTTTTCTCAGATTATTGGACTATCTCATAAAGAAAGAGCAGAGAAACATACACATACAACAAAGACGCACGACCTGAATAGAAAACCATTCTCTTTTTCATTTATATACTTCAGAGCAGGTGCCTCTTCTCTATTGATTTCTTTGAAAATAATTACAGCCCAATGTATTAACAACCTTAATATGTTTCTTTTCGGTATTATTTTTTAATCTCTGAATCATAAACTGTATAATAAGCCTACCAGGTATGAAATATGAGGTTAGATGCTACATCCAGGGTCTTTCAAAGCACACATTAACTTAAACTTAATTATTAGTCTAACATTCTTAGCTCTGAAACAGAAAAGAAAAAGCAAGACCAAATTTTTAAGAGGAAAAATATGTATACCCTAGGCAGATGTAGTTGGCCGATTGATAAAGTTTCTGAGCGTCTCTACAGAATGTTACCTATAGTATTTATCTCTACCCCATCTCTGTCTCTCTCTCTGTCTCTCTGTCTCTCTTCTCTCACCTTCCCTCCCCACGCCCCTCATATATCCTTCTTCCTGTAACCTCTTCCTGCTCTTCCATTTCTATTGGTTTTGACTAAACAGACATGTCTTCAGTAGTACACCCATAATGAAGATGTCCTGGGGTAGATAGCTATTGATTTTGCTCATTATGACCTTTGTTTTCCTGAAAAACACTCTCTCCCAATGTCACATGTGCTCAGACTCTATCATGAAGAACAGTAGACAAATATGAATATATTAGATCGACCTATTACAGTTGTCAAAAAAAATAACCAAAAGGATAAATGACTACAATCCTGGATGCTCCAGCTTGGCTTGTGTTCCATCATAGATACAGGAAAACACAAAGAATACCCCAGTCAAGAGCTTGAGCTAACAGTAGTAAAAGTTAGTAGCTATTTCCTAGTCAGGCATGACCATCTGTATGGAGTCTGTTTTGAAGATTATTCCAAATCTCTCCTTTCCCCACCTCTGGGTTGAGACTTGAACTTGCAGAGAAATCAGACCAAAGTTCCATGCCCAGAAAATGTACATATATCTGTATCCATGCTAGGAAGTTAGTGAGCCTATTATTGTGAATACTTTCAGAAAGGCCCTCTTCAGAATATCCTAAAGAAATACGTTTGCTATCTTACGTTCTTTCTCTTCATCACTCTAACACAAATTAGTCATACCTCCAATAATTAACGATGTCAGAGAAGGTGGACACTGAATAATAGAAGCATTTTGATATGAAAAATACTAAAACCATGACCTTAAAATCTGCCAAACACTAATCCTAGCCAACTTCAACACTTCTGTCTCTTAAATATCTTCTCGTAAGGTTTAAAATTGCTTTAAAATAAGTGTTTAGGACAGTGAGCTGCATTCAAGACAGCAAGAGTGCCATTTTCTTGTCCATCATAGTGGTACCCTCCCTAGCTGCTAGGAAGAGATGTATTCATTTGTCAGCTCAGCACTTTTCTTAAAATCTCCAATTAAATCTGAACCCAGGAGATGCCCATCATTTACCTTGCTTTCTTTTGTATAGGTCATATATAAGCAGATTGAAAAAATAAAGAGTAAATAATGGATTCTTGGTATCCACATAAAGCCTTAGGTCTAAAAATTGTTAATGCTTTTTTTTTTTTTTTTTGCCAGATTACACACTGACTTACCACAAAAAAAAAAGAAAAGATATCAATTCAACATGAATTCTAACCTATTAGAATTTGCTCATGTATATCACAGTCAGACATCTAGTTTCAGTAAGGATATTTTTTTGCATGTGTCAATTATATATTACTTAAAATCAAAATGTATGTATATTTTATATATACATGCAAATTAACAAATGTTTGGTGGGTTATCTCAATTGACTATAATATGTTAAGTTAAAAAAAACACATTTTTAGCACATAGGATTGAAAGAACAGAACATTAACAGTGCTGTAAAATTCATAATGGATAAATTTACAATAAACTTTGTCTTCATAGTTAGAAACTAATTCCAGTACATTTCTCTTTGCACTGATGACTAGCCAATAGTTTCCATTCATATGAACAATGTGTGATCAGGTTTGGTGTAGTCTATGCCCAGAATGTATGTTGGGTGTTTACCCCATTCTTAAAATCTGAGACATGACTTTTCCTAGAATAAGTTAAGATTACATGTATAGTAGAACCTAATACTATTAATACATTCTATTCATAATACTATTATTGAGAAATTAAATTGACAGCCTTATGAGAATCAGGTGCTCTCCGTATCTCATATCCACAGGACATTTTTGGACATGCATTTCACCAAGAACCACATAGTAACAAGATAAATGATATGAAGGTACTATGGAATTTGGATGGCTTGATTCCCTAGGACATATTAATTTGAAAGAAACCCATCTAATTAAAATGAAAAAATTATCAAATCATTATCATCAATAAGCATAAAAGAAATCTGAAAAAACAAAACAAAACCCCTGTGTCTTCCTTGGCTTTATCTTTATGATTAATTTAGTCCAGTTTTAAAGAATAGTTAGCTTTCTTATTCTTCTAACATGTTTTCGTTCTTCTAGCTGTTCATTTTCCTTTAGGTTGTTGACAAGTAACGAATCCTTGCCTGAATTTCTGTTAGGACGTGGAAAGCTGTGAGAACAAGTGGTAAAGGCAGGTACATGTTTGAGGGAGCAGAGGTAATATAGGTACTAGTTGGGATTTGCATAAATGTTCTTCTGAAGGGTAATAGGCAAAGTCATTGGCTCAGATAATCCCTCTAAATTTGACTTAATCTGATTTATTTAACCAAGTTATTAAAACATTCAGTTCTCTTTGATCAATCCTCTATTATTCAGCTACCTTTCCATTCATTAACTCCACAAATATTTATTGAAGTGCCTGGAATGATTATGTGCTATAGAAAAGGCAAGGATGTTTACAATGGGGGATTGTGAGCCCAGTGGGTATGATGAACATGTTTGAAGCAAAAGACAATAACCAGTCACACCCAAGCAGCTCCAATTCAGCTCAACTTAGAGTCCAGCAATAATAGTACAGATGGCCTAAAGTACATCTGTGTGTATCTGTACGTGTGCACACATCCATGTATATATATATTTATCTATCTGTACAAACACTACATATGTATACACACTATCTATGTAATATATAATATATGTATAATGCATATAAATTCTAACAAGTGTATTTGTGTTATCTTTAAAATAGAACGATTGTATCTTAAAGTGGTAAATGCAGAGAATTGGATTTTATTGTTGATCTGTGGATTTAATGATTTTTAGGTGAAAAGGATGTTTAAGTGTACAATTTCTTTTCTTAATTTAATATATTTATGTAAATGCATGCCTGAAATTTGGTTAGATTGGCTGTGTTTTGTGTCCTTTAACATGATCAAATGTATTAAACTTTATCTTATGACCTGATATATATGTGCTATTCTAAAATTCTTTTTTATTTTAGTATTCAAAATTTTTCCTAAATATTCAGAATGGTTATATAAATGCTTATTTTTAAATATTCTGTACACAAACTACTTCTTTAAAATATGCTTTCCTGTTGTCACTTTTCATGTTCTAATTTTAAATTTTTATTCCCCAAAATATATGCCAATGTTAAGGGTCAGTTTCATTGCATATATATACGTATATATATGTATATATATACGTATATATATACACATATATATGTGTATATATATATGGATATATAATATGTATATGTATATATATATGTATATGTATATATATGTATATATATGTATATATATATATATCAGATGGCTATAAGAGGTTATGTTGATTCAAATTTATTCTACATTGTAAATAGTTTAAATCTGATCCCTTTAAGTCAGTAAGAATTAATAAGTGAAAAATGTAAAAGAGCAGTTGAGAGTACTGAGTGCCCAAATTGAAAGGAAGAAGTATATAGAAGGGGAGGGACATGAGAAAAGATGATTGCAGATACCCCAAAACTTGCCATTTTGCCTCCAATTAACCCTATCAGGAGTATTTATGTATATTGTCAGATATGGTATTTTGAACATAAATTTTAAATCTACCAATATTCTTTTTTTTTTAATGTTTTATTCATTTTTGAGAGACAGAGACAGAGCACAAGCAGGGGAGGGGCAGAGAGACAGGGAGACACAGAATCCAAAGTAGTCTCCAGGCTCTGAGCTTCCAGCACAGAGCCCGACATGGGGCTCGAACCCATGAACCGCGAGATCATGACCTGAGCCAAAGTCGGACGCTTAACCGACTGAGCGAGCTACCCAGGAGCCCCATAATCCACCAATATTCTTTAGAAGAGCAAAATTATTTCATCTGGGTCTCCTTTCTTCCTGAATAAATACATCTCTTTGACTCATTGAGAAGAAAAGCTGTTTCTCCATAAGAGATCATTATTTCTAAGAGAATAAAAAGTGTTATAAGGTGCTTATTCATAGGCAGAATCCCTGGGATCAGCTTAGTCTCTAAAAGTTTCAAGTTAGGCAAAATCACTCCATGAAAAGTACCCTTTAGTTCATTCCACATTGGCTGGGGAGCACCAGAATTCTGTCTTCCTCAGGCACTGCACTTCTAGGTCTTAGCGTGTGTCCCCACAGTTTAGCCCTTAATCACCCTGTGTTTCCTGTGCATGTCTGGTCTTCCAACCAGATCATAAATCTCCTGAGGGCATCTTCTGCCTTTGTAATCCCTGACAGAGCAGCTCCTGCATACTTGCCTTAAGGAAAATAATAATCATACATATGTAACAGCCTAGAGACGCAACTGGTTTTTTGCTGTTGCTAATCTCTCTGGGTTCCCTCGCTCTCCCTTGATTGGCTTCTCAGCTCTCCATCACCAGTGTAACCAATTCCCCCACATTCAATTTCCTTTGTTGTAAACACTTGTAATGGTTTCTGTTTTCCTTTTTTAGAACATGATACATGTATTAATTAGAGTGCTTTAGACACAGACAAGAAGAGAGAACATAGTGGAATTACGAAGGGACACGATGAGATCTCCTGTAAGAGAACACATTCATAATTCATTGCCTTCAATCCCAGTGTAATCACAGGAAGATGAAGTCAGAGAGATCTTACCTGGAAACCTGATACAAACCCTTAAAATATTTAGGCAGCTGCCAATGGAAAAGGCATTCCCACAGTTGTCATTAAGAATTTTCATACCTCATGGGGTGCCTGGATGGTTCAGTCAGTTAAGCATCTGACTCTTGATTCAGCTTGGGTCATGATCTCATGGTTTGTGAGTTTGAGGCCTGCATTGGGCTCTGCGCTGACAGATAGCTCGCTCTCTCGCTCTCTGTCTCTCTCTCTCAAAATAAATAAACATTTAATAAAAAAGAATTTTCACACCTCACATATGTACTATCAAAAGTATCAGCTCCAAAAACAAACAAACCAAAACAAAACCTATCAGCTTCTAGTTTTGTCCAGGAGTCTGATAGCTAATTCAAGAGATAGTTTTATGAATTTGCTTCTTTACACTCATTTTATATATTTAGACTAATATACTATTTCCAAAGGAAGATAGCAGCTATGCTTAGTATCTCATAGAAAAGGTACAGTTTTTCCTATTTGGAGTTCCAAAGAGGTCTCTCTGGAGATTAAAACCTACCATCATTCAAAGATGAGAAGATAAAAGGGAGAAAAACAACTTGGATAAAATCTTTCTTCTGCATTTCCATAATTTGATTTATGTTTGATTTCTCTATGACATTTTCTAATGTTAAAACCAACAGAATTTAAAAGAGGAAACAAGGGGCCAGGAAGAGGGAGGGAGAAGCCTGGGTACCTCCTGACTATAAAACTCATTCTTCTTGGGAATATGCCCACATCAGAAACTACTTGAGCTCACTCTTGTAACTTAAGAAGATGTTGTCAGATCCTTTTGACATATTTATAGCCTTATAATTAAAACTACTTGATGCAAAATCCATGTGCTTTATGTAAAGCAATGTATATTATCATAGACACTCTGTTCTATGATCTACAGCTACCAAAGCCATGTATTCCAGGTAGATTGTCAGGAACCCTGGACGAGAGCTGTGAGATATGGATCCTGGTCTTGTATCTACACCTAATTAGCCAGGTGATATTGCATAAATCTCTCGCTGCACCAGGACTCAGTTTCCTTATGTAAGGTTCCTTCCAGCTAATAACTCTAATACAACTAATGCTGTAACAAGTATTTCTGTTAATATTACTAATCCGAGAATCCATGTGGATGACAGATTTGAAATTGGGAAATCTTAGATAGGAGTCTGTTAACTACTCCATTTCTTTTCTCTTTTTTTAAATGTTTTTATTTTTGAGAGAGAGAGAGAGAGAGAGAGAGAAAGAGAGAGAGAAAACGAGCAGGGGAGGGGCAGAGAGAGAGGGAGACACAGAATCCGAAGCAGGATCCAGGCTCTGAGCTGTCAGCACAGAGCCCAACTCAGGGCTCGAACTCACAATCGGTGAGATCATGACCTGAGCCAAAGTGGGACGCTTAACCCACTGAGCCCCCCAGGCGCCCTGATATTAACTAATTTTTAAATAAATTCATTTTAATCTTAGCTAGCTGGACCACACATTAAAATTCCTTTTCAAAGATTTCTTTTCCACAAACTTTCTACAACTTACTATTCTCTTACCAATAATGCACACCCTTCCTTGCCTTCTTCTCATATATGGTCATTTTCTTCCCTCCTTATCGTTCATATCTATCTCTATATATATATTAGAATTCTAATATATATATTCTGTCTATATATATATTCTATATATATATTCTATATATTAGAATCCCTTAATTCTTAGTGAACACTAATAAGTAAGCAATTGTGGACCAACAAATTTATAAATGCGTTTTATAATACCTAGAAGCATACGCCCTTTTAAATAGTACAGTCTTTCAGTGTGGCACAAGACATGGTTGCTAACAGTCCTAAGTTTATCTTTAGTTTCTCAGCAATAGGAAGACAAAAGTAGACAAACCTATGTTCAGTGGTCAATGTTTTGGTGTTTTATCTTGCTTGGAAAATGATCCAGATATTTAATGAAATTCCAACATTTAATTTAACTTAGCAAAACCCGACAGTTTCAAGTTACCAAAAAAAATCTGTGGAAGCTCCTTTTTTTTAAGTACACATACCATAAAACATAATTATTGTGCCTAAAAACTCTTATTCCATATTTGTCGATCTAAATCATTTGTTCCCAACAACTATGTTTACATTACTCACAAAAACTTTGAGACATTGGACAAGGTAGACACTATCTCAAGTGGATTTTCTTGCTAACAAATTTTGAAACAGAGATAACATGAATTTATTTGACTAATAAGCCCAGGGAGAATCAGTTATTTATTGGCATTATATTTAATGCTGATAACTGTGGGGACAACTGGGTGCCTCAGTCTGTTGGCTGTTGGACTCTCGATTTGGGCTCAGGTTATGATCCCAGGGTTGTGGGAACTGAGCTCCACATCGGGCTCTGTGCTAGGTGTGGAGTCTGCTTAAGATTCTCTCTCTCTCCCTCTGCGCCTCTCCTCCACATGTACTCTCTCTCTCTCTAAAGTTAAAAAAATATATGCTGATAACTCTGAAGACACGCCATTTTTATTAAACCAACAACTTAAAGGAGATTTTATTTATCAAAGATTATCTCCAATCATGTGAACTCGAAAAATATTTGGATTAGTTTACTTAATTTATATAAGCGCTTTTTTTTCTTTAAACCAATTAAATAAAGCTCTTTACAAATTAATTTTGCCAATATAATCCAGACATAGAAAAATATCACATATCTATCACATACATAACATACAAATAAACAGAGATCTTCTAGCTTTTGTTTAAGAAATTTTGGGGGCGCCTGGGTGGCTCAGTCGGTTGAGCGTCTTGACTTCGGCTCAGGTCATGATCTCACGGTTTGTGAGTTCGAGCCCTGCTTCGGGCTCTGTGCTGACAGCTCAGAGCCCGGAGCCTGCTTCGGATTCTGTGCCTCCCTCTCTCTCTGCTCCTCCCCTGCTCATGCTCTGTCTCTCTCTGTCTCAAAAATAAATAAAACATTAAAAAAAATTTTTTTAATAAAAAAAAAATTTTTGGCCATGCCTCAGGTATGTTGGATTTAGGCTCACCTTAACGACCTCATTTTAACTTGATTACCTCTGTAAAGAACTTTTCCTCAAATAAGGACACATTCTGAGGTACTGAAGGTTAGGACTCTCACATACACATTTTGTGAGGGTGACACAGTTCAACTCATAACGCCGCGCTCCACAAATGTCATCGGACTTACTGAGGTCTCATTTTCATTATCTTAAGGCAGAGCTTCTCAATCTTCAGTGGGCCTCCAGTCACCGGGGGGCTTTGCTAAAATCCAGATTCTGATTCAGTAGGTCTGGGGTGGGGCCTGAGATTCTATATCTCTAATAAATTCCTAGGTAATGCTAATACAGCTGGTACGTGTCCCATCCCACACTTTGAAGGGCAAGGATCTAAAGCCTGTTTTAATAGGTTTATAAGCTGTTTTAACTACAAGGCCAGAATCGTAATACTGTCCTCGATGGAAACATGGCTCTGCCTCCAAAAGGGAACCGAGGATGTGTCCTATATCTTAATTCCAGGCCTGTGCTTCATTGAGTAGAATGTACACAGGAGCACAGAGCGAATATTTGTGCGTGGCAGTTGGTCATCCTCATGATGTGAAGCTGGGGCTGCTTGCTGCTGGTACCACAGCTGCTGTTTTCATTTCAGCAATAGCATCATAATCGCACAAACAGCTGCGATGTTTTCAGGTACGCTGGAATTCATCTACCTGTTCAAAATAAACCTAAACTGGGTTGCTAAGGCAATATGTAACCATAAACAAAATATATGCTAGTTCTAAGCTATGCAAATTGTGCCAAGATAGTAGGTAGTCATAACAGAAAGCTGCGAAAGACTCCTATCAAGAGAAAAATATTTTTAAAGGAAAATATCACTGTGAATAGATATATTTAAATGAAGATACAGACTTGAAAAAGTAGAAAATCACTTTATCTAGAATTATGTCAATTCTAGGTAGAGAACTTTTGGAAGCAACTTTTAATGCTGCTCACTATAGAACAAGACATACCATTTGATTCAAATATTTATGCACTTAAAAAAATTTTTTTAACATTTATTTATTTTTGAGAGAGAGAGAGAGACAGAGCACAAGAAGAGGAGGGGCAGCGAGAGAGGGAGACACAGAATCCAAAGCAGGTTCCAGGCCCCCAGCTGTTAGCACAGAGCCTGATGCGGAGCACGGGGCTGCAACCCACGAACTGTGAGATTATGACCTGAGCTGAAGTCGAATGCTTACCCGACAGAGCCAGCCAGGTGCCCCTATTTATGCACTTTTTAGAGCAGGGGCTGCCCAGTAGAACTTTCTGTGATGATAGAAATGTATTCTGTCTGCAGTGTCCAATACAGTAGCCACTAGCCAGCCACATGTAGCTGTCGAACACTTGAAATGTGTGACTGAGGAACTGAATGTTTAATTTTATTTAATTTTAATTAAATTTAAATTTAAGTTACCAGTATGAAAATAGAGTGTCTCCTTCAAAAACCAGACCTAAAGGCAATTCAGAGAGTTCAGTTTATATGTGTTGGTGATGTGTTTGTTTGATAATCCCTTATATATAATCCACACTAAAATATTTCACATTCCCTCTGACTTTGTTATGTTTTGATCCCATAGCTTATTCCAAATAGTATACTGTACTCTTACAGTACTAAAGAGTACTGTATAGCCTTTGCTCTGAAATTTTTTACATTGGCTTTTGACCAAAACCAATAAAATTTTTAACTCTAGGTATAGTTTTATAGTACAGTTAAAACCATTATGCATGTGTGGAAACTATGCACTGTAATAATGTGTACGCACATCTCTGAGTATACAGATGAAGAATAGCACCATATACATAGAATGTTGGTGGACACAAGTGATAGTGGCTGACTCTTATCATATGCCAAACTTCCCAAAGTACAGACAGAGGAACCAGGGGCATGGGAGTGTCCCATGTGCCTTTATTTTTAGTTCTATAAAATTCTCCTGGAAGAGAAGAATTTTGGAGCCATAACCAACAACATTCAGAGACAGCACAAATCAAATCCATTATGCTGATTCAGTTCTAACAATTTTACCACATGCAACCTGAAGTCAACTGTGAAGCATGAACAATAAGGTACAGTTAAGCATAATGTCAGGGGCCCCCAAAAAATGAAAAAAAAAGATCTTTTCCTAAATGGAAGTAGACACAAAAGGCATAAGACAGTAGCAGTTCAGCTCAACCATGTGGAAGTAAGTGGGGGGTAAAAGTAATAACATCTAATACTTAGTGCTATGTGCCAGGCACCTATTCTAAGTACCATAAAGAACTATGAAGGGTCTGAGATTTCACTTTACTTAGAAGCTAACAAATTAGGCTGTCACAATTTCATAAATGCTGGCAGAAGACATGAAACTCCTGGTTCAGAGACAAAGGACAGTTTATTACTCAAAACAATAACCATAACCAACATCCAGTTTTCTGAGCCCCAAATTTCATAAAGTAACACAGAAAAGGCCAGGTGCTACTTGCACACACAGTGGGTTCAGTTGCAGAAAAGGAATTTCGAGCTTAGGAACACCAACCCTTTTATGATGAACAGTAGGCAAAACTACCTGATCTTTGCATTAGAGGGAGAAGCTACCTCTGTTTTCCAAGGCTGTTTGCTATGTAAACATCCTTGAAAAGATAGTTCAGAACAAAGGCATTCAGTGCTTCTGCTTTATAAGATATACAGAAACACAAAAGACCCATGAAGAATTGTCATTCGATGAGCATTTTACAAATATGAACTCACTTAACCTCCTCAACAACCATGTGAGGTAGGTATTCTTTCACCATTTCATACATGAGGAAATGGAGGGATACAACATTCTCGTAGCTATTAAGAATATTAATATCTCATTAAGCTATGAGAATTTGAACCCAACAATCTGTCTCTGGGAATGGCATTGTCCAACAAGATTATTACATAAGCCCTGTGTATCATTTAAATTTTTCTAGTAGCCACATTAAAGAAGTAAAATAAGAAATAGGTGAAGCTATTTTTAATAACATATTTTATATAAATCCATGTACCCAGAATATTATTTCAACATGTAATCAATGCATAAATTATTAATGAAATATTTTCTATCTTTTTTTTATACTAAGTCTTTGAAAACCAGTGTGTATTCCACACTTACAGTGCATTTTAATTCAGGCATGAAATTTTTATCAAAACTACTTGACAGTTGAAAAAGTAGATTCACATACCCCAGTTGTTCCAGGCATACTTAAATGCTTCTAATATCTGGACCAAGTTTTTACAGGTAAACCAGTCAGGATTAAGCAAATTAAACATTCACTTCTTCAGCCACAGTAGCCACATTTCAAGTGCTCAATAGCCATGCCAGGCTAGTGGCTCCTATATTGAACAGAATAACTTTAGAGCCTGTAGACATAACCTCTGTGCTCTCCTGCCTCCCAAAGAAAGTGCATTAAAAATGCACAGAATTGTAACTTAATTCTTTGTTTTTCTATTTTAATTGTTTAACAAAGTCACAGTTGTTTATTTAATTATGCATGCCCTGCAGGTTGTGAGAGGAGCCAAGAGAGGGGACAGTGCAGTGTGGAGAATCAGAGCGCAGGCTCACAGACAGACTCAGTCCGATCCATCGCTTCTCAGCACTTCCTAGCTGTGTGACCATAAATATATTCCCTGACCTCCTGAAGCTCCAATTTATCTTTAAAGTAGGGCAATAATAGCCCCTCTGAGGACTAAACGAAGCCATTCACATGAAGGGCCTGGCCCAGTGCTTGGCACATGGTTCATGTTAATAAATGTCAGTCATTATTTGGTAACTAGAGAAAATTTAACACGAGACCAAAAGTGTTTAATAGTACCTCATTTTAAGATGCCCATTTGCTTCCTGGAGGGAGGCCTTTCTCCCTCAGCTGTGCAGCCCAATGTCACCCTCTAGTGCCAAAAACCTTGAACAGCAGGCATCACATACCAAGCTTGCAGAACACCAAGCTCTGAAAGAATGTGTTCATTTCTTCAACTTCAGATGCTGTATCTGACCTCCATCCCCCAGTCCCAATCCCCAGTCCTGTTAATTAGTATTCTGTCTTTTGGGCCAGTGTTTCTCAAACTTTAATGTCCTTTCTTACCAGTTACCTGGGGGGTCTTGTGAAAAGCAGTTTATCCACTAAGTATGAAGTGGAACCTGAGAGTCTACATTTCTAAGCAGATTCTGACTCCAGTGTTGCTGCCCCATAGACTCCTCTTTGAGCAGCAACACTTCAGGAAATCCTATTTATCATTTCAGCTCTTTTGAAAGTAGCCTCCACATTGTTAGAAGAAAAAGACTCAGGATTAAAGTAAATGTTGTCTTCTTTCTCCTGTAAACATGCACAAAAGGGAAAGCCTTAACTGAATACTGAAGCTGAAATACACCTGAATTTTGGATGTATTGGATGGCTTCCAAGAAGGCAACAGTGCTCTTCCAGGGGGGAGTGCCTCAGCACATGGGGGTGGACGGGCTACTATGGCAATTCTTGTTATACTCCTTTGACTTCAGAATGTAATTCAAGATCGTGCACTATTCTAATTGGAAATCTATGAATTAATGATGACGATATAAATTAATCTGTGTTCGGGGTGCCTGGGTACTTCACTTCAGTCAGTGAAGCCTCCAACTCTTGGATTCAGCTCAGGTCATGATCTTACGGTTTGTGCATTCGAACCCCACATCAGGCTCTATAGAGCTGACAACGCAGAGCCTGCTTGGGATTCCCTATCTTCCTCTCTCTCTCTCTGCCCCTCCCTCTCTCTCTCTCTCACTCAAAATAAATAAATAAATTTAAAAAATAAATATACAATTAATTAATTAATTAATCTGTGTTTCTAGTTAGAAGCCCAAGGTAATTTGAACTAGATAATGGCATGATGGTGGAGTTGCTGGACGAGCACTGGAAATTAAGACAGAAGCCACTGATCACTGTGGTCTTTCCAATGTCTTATTCAAGAGACACTGAATGATTAACATTTGGAAGACATCATGATCTATATTTATTTCAATTTTTTTTAACGTTTATTCATTCTTGAGAGACAGAGACACAGAGCATGAGTGGGGGAGGGGCAGAGAGAGAGAGAGAGAGGGAGACAGAGAATCCGAAGCAGGCTCCAGGCTCTGAGCTGTCAGCACAGATCTGGACGTGGGGCTCGAACCACGAACTGTGAGATCATGACCTGAGCTGAAGTTGGACACCCAACCGACTGGGCCACCCAGTCACCCCTATCTATACCTATTTCATATCTGATAAAAATGGATATAAAGATAATTGCCAAATTTCTGCAAACATTAAACAAGATAACATAGTGAAAGTCCTTTGAAAATAGTGTTCCATGGATATAATTGCAATTCATTTGAAGTCTGACTGACAAAACTGGCCCAGCATCTCTTTAGTATAATAAACAATACTGTTTTTTGTCTTTTTTTTTTCTGGTAAGGAGAAAAGGGGGAGGGGGTTTGGAATTTATTTAAATCTGTCTATCCATTTTTCTAAAAACTTACTGACATTACAATGACTTCATTACTCCAAATTTCTAGGTATTTGCATTGCCTCCCACAATGTGACTGCCAAATTAATGATAATATTTATTCTCATTTTGTTTTCAAACATTTATTTCTGATGATGAGTTTCATACACTACAATGTAGTCATACTTTGTTGGTAAGTTTGCTTGTTATCTAGCTGGACTCACTATGTTACCAACTTTGGTAAAAACACAGCCCACAGGATTTTTCAAAGGCATGCTGAATATCAAATACAGCAATCACACGGCGGGGAGGGGGGTTCCATAGCATTTATCTCACAAAGCATTGTGATATTGTTCCGGACATGAACTCACACGTCGTACCTACTTTCAACCTCCTCCTGACACAGATACATGTGAAAACTGACCTCTATACTTCCTTGTTTCATTATAGGAAATTATCTGATTTGTTTCTGTTGGCTTCTTAGAAGCTTGTTTTAAAGTATTTCATTTCCACTCATTTTGAGTTAGGCTCTCCTATTAATGTGCTTGTAATTGAGCCCCTCTACAATACTAGATATCAAAAAAACCACATTCATATCAATGTATTATACTTACTACAATGTAAAGGGAGAAAGGGAAGTTTGGTTACCAAAGTTTTAGAAAAAATATGAAAACAAAATAAAGCCAGCCCTACATTTCTATTATGAGAGAAAATCAAAGAAAGAAGGTAAGAGAATGGAAGAAAGGAAGAAATTTGGAGGTTTCCTTCCTATACACTTTCTCTCACATTTACACTATAGAACCTGACTTTAGGGCCAGAAAACACAGAGGGCATTAAGAACGCTTACAACAATGCACCTAGTGACAAATAGTTACTGAAGACTAGTCCAGGCCTTTGTCTGGGAAGACAAAGGTGTAGAGGGCAAGTTTTTTTTCTCAAAATGCTGAGAACATGGGAGGAAAGACAAGATCTAGACATAAAAGATAACATATGTGTCTACAGTATTTACCTGGCAAAGCCAATTTTTTGGTTTAAATCCAACCCACTTTGGTTATTTACCTAAGGCCTGTGTTTGGAGCCTGGGTCAAGACAGGATGGTGAGATCTTGTGTCACAATTAAAATTCCAGATGAGATTTCCACTTAGTCCATTAAATGAACCCAGCATCATTTGTCACTCTGGGCATTGTTAAATTTCCCATCTCCCACTTCCCATATGCAGGCTGACTGGACCCCTGGGTCAGCCATACAACCTTGCCACCATCACTGTTTCATAAACTCTGGCTTCCAGGCTCTTTGATCAGCCTGTCTACTCAACTCCAGTTCAGGAAGGATCGTCTTCTTTTCATTATTGTGTTCATGATCTACCTCACCAGAAGCAGAGATAGCCACAACAAAATACATAGCCAGATTCAGAAAAGTTTATTTGCAGGCAGGTAGCCTGGGCAAATAACAGTATGGCATTATCATACTGCTCCAAACATAATATATTTAGTTCATGTTCTATGAAGTTAAATTTCCTAACAAAAAGATACAACCTGGATATATCATAGTGCCATAGAAGCAAAGCCAGATTATGGGGCTTCTAGAGATTAGAACTTGGTACTGCCGGTCTTACTTCATTATCCAGTTTGCTTCTCTCCTCATTATAAAAGAAAAACAGCAATGGTGATATTTGTAAGGAATCTTCATCTGAAAACCACCATTACTCTTCCTTTAGGAGACAAAGTGCATTTTGTGTATGAAAAAAAGCAGTTTTGAGATTGCCCCCAAAAACTATACTTAGAAAACTTTGACTGGACCTATTCAATCTCAATTCCACTTGTCCCCCAATCTCTTTCCAAGGGATTTAACAAAACACTGGAGGCATATGTAGTGAAAGTTGAGCTAATTAAGGGCAAAAACTTAAAGGGAGCCCAAAATGTTCAGCAAGTAGTTCCTACCCAGATGTAAACAATCATATGGAAAGCCAATCAGTAGCCAAATGTCTCACTATCTGGCTAGGTAAAATGTGATCAAAAGATCATACAGTGAGGTATCTGTAGCAGAGAATTCCCTTGACATAACCACTGCCCTTCTAGAAAAACTAGATAGGGCAGAAGACTAGAGGGAAGGCAGGTACTTGATAGCAGAGGCTGCACCTCTAGGAAGAGGGTCTGGGTCGTGGGCTTCGGGGACAAGAAGGCCAAGGAACACAGGAGGAGTCTCAGAACGTCCGTGTCTTCTGAATAAGAACTAAACCCCATTGGAGAAATGCCAGCTTATGAGGAAGAAGGGGTAGGGGAGGCTTCTTACCACTGCTGTGTAGTGATTGCTGCATCCTTTAGAAACTGGGTGGGTCAAAGGGAAAGGTATTTCACAAATGATGTGTTTTGGTTTCTTGAAAAAATTGAGTTAAAGCATCAATTTATCCTGGCATTTAGGCATTTGTTGAACATTCAGCTAAATAACAATTGCACACCCACTCTGGGCTAGGTACAGGAAGAACCGAGACAGATTAGGCTCCGGGCCTCAGAGAACATACATTCTAAGGAGGGAGACATAATAAAGAAATTAACAATAAACAGTATAATTACATATTGTAACAAATGGATTTGTGGCAGATTGTACTTTCTTTCCAAGGTTGCATGTAACAAGATCTCCCATCCCACATGCTTTCCTAGAGCCACTCCCCATTAAGACGTGGAGGTTTATTCCTCCGTCATTGAATCTGGGCCAATAAAACGTAGAAATGAAGCTGTAAGACTTTCAATGTCACTATGTCATAAAAGGTTATGCAACTTCCACTTTGCTCACAGGAACACTTGGCCTTTTGAAGTCTCAGCCACCATGTAAGCAGTTGGATTACCCTGAGGCCACTATGCTGTGAAGAAGCTAAAACTAGCCTGCTTAGAGAGACTAAGAGACTCCACGAAGGAGAGTGAAATCCATCCAGACCCCCCTGCTCCAGCCACGTGCTGTTCCAGCTCCGGTCACTTCCTAACTGCAATTGCTTCTGCTGAGCAGAAGCCACTCAGCCCAGCCTTTCCTCAATTCCTGTCTCAAAGAAATTTAGAGATATATCATAGAATGATTGCTTTTGCTTTAAGCCAGTAAGTTTTGGGGTGATTTGCTGCATAGTAATTGATAAATAGAACAGTTAAAATGGAAGAACAGGGTGATGGCACAGAGAGTAACTGGGAGTGAGGGCTACTTCAAATAAGGAGGCTACAGAAATCCCATCTCAAGAGAAGGATGTAAAGAGGTCTGGAAAAGGGCATCCCGGACAGAAGCAAAACCCAAGACCTGGAGGGAGGAAAGGACTAGTCATGGTCATGGAGGCCAGCCTGGCTGAAGCATTGGAAGCAGAGGGAAGAATGAGGCTGGATGTGGGTAGGAGACAGTTATGCAAGGTCTTGTAGGTCCTGCGAAGGAGCTGGGGTTTTAAGTGCATTGCAAAGCCTTTGGGTGATTTAAATCCTCTAACTAACACCAGTCCAAACCATTACTCCAGATGCCTTAGTTCCAAGGCCCATCCCTCCAAGCCACAACTCTCTTGCTATATGATCATTAATTCAAAGAATGGGCCTCAGTGTCCTTTGGAAACTGAAGTTAAGTGACATCAAGAGACAGCACATCCACAATCTCAACCACCAGTGTCTGCTCATATTGCTGTGGCACGTGTCTCTTTTATCTCAGAGACTGGCACTCTATCCTCTATAGAGTTTCCTGGTGACCAAGATGTCTGGTCTCAAACTCTCTCAACGTTGCACTCTAGTTTTTCATCTTCGTACTTATTTCCCCCACAAGAAGCTTCATTGTGGTATTTCCCCAGAGACCCTACTACTGGGTATAGACTTGTTGAATGGAGGACTTTCTAGAACAATGCAAAACCACAAAAGACACACCAAATGTTTGATTTCGTAGCCTAACCTGCACATTTAATACTCTGCATTCTGCAAACCCTGTTCTTAACCCCGCAAACCCTGTCCTTAGCTTATCTCCATGGGTTCTTCTGGATGAAGTCTTTTGTGCTAAGTGCCTTCAATAAAGCTGAGGTTTGTGGAGTCTGTTTTTTAAATAGCATTTGGAATCTATAGACATTCCCAGACATTTGAGTTCTGTGAGCAAAGAAGGGAGGTGGAGGGGAGTGGGATGAGCTGGGCAGGGTGGACCGGGTGGTCGACTGGTTCTTATCATAACTGTTTAGTTTCACTTACATTTTTTCCCTGGGTTGCTCAGGTCCAGGGCAGTGTTATTTGATGCTGAACACCTGCCTTCACACAGGGAGACTTGCAGCTAGCCCTGCCAAGAGCAGCACTGACATTTCTGCTCTATGGAATTGTACAATGGGGCGAGAAGGTGGACACCCAGGAGCTCCCATCTGCTTCATGGGATTCTGGCTCCAAAGGAATCACCTCATTCGTGATTATAGAAGGACTAGAGTCTCTGCTTGTGTTTTTAGTGGCTGCAGTAAAAGCAAGCTTGTCAGGGCACTTAAGCTATTGGATTTTATTCATTGGCCATTTTTATAGGTCTCAATTCACTCTCTGATGAGATGTGAGTGAGAGGTGAGAAAGACCTAGACTATATTGCACAAGCTGACTCTCAGGGGGTCCTTGGTCATATTCAGTCAGAGCCGTGTTCAAATTGAAAGCTAGGTGGCTCAGAGAGCTTTCTGTTGTGAGGATCCAGAACAACTGACAATGTACTGGGTGATAACAAATGTACAGGGGCCTTGGGAGTGGTGCTTCTCACACCTTCATGTCTGTACTAATTACCCAGGCACCTTATAAAATGCAGATTTAGATACAATAGGTCTAGAGTGGGACCCGAAACTTTGTGTTTCTGTGTGATGCCAATGCTCTTGTCTAGGACCATGCTTGGGGTAGGAAGAGTCTAGACTCCAGATTCTACAGCCCATGCACCTAGGATAGTGGTTCTCAGAGCATGGTCCCCAGACTGCAGCGTCAGCATCACCTGGGAACTTGTTAAAAATGGAAATTCTCAGGCCTCACCTCAGACCTACTGGATCAGAAATTTCAGTAGCGAGGCTCAGCACTCAGCGTTTTAACGGGCACTTCAGGGATTCTGACGTACCGTGAAGTGTGAGAAACGAGGCACTGTCAGGATTCCCCCACTCAGATGCACCTAAGAATTTTAGCCCCGTCTCCAAACTCTGATCTAATAATCAACAACTTTAAAATCAACAAATTTGATGTATCTAACACAAATCTAGAGTTTAGAGTTTAAATTATTTTCAAAATGTTTTATCTTCATCAGGATGCAGCTTCCATATAAAAATCCTCAGCATTTTTCGTATTTAAAAAGATTAATCATTCAAGGGCGCCTGGGTGGCCCAGTCAGTTAAGCGTCCGACTCTTGGTTCAGGTTCAGGTCATGATCTCATGGCTTTGTGGGTCCAAGCCCTGTATCAGGCTCTGCGCTGGCAGGCAGTGTGGAGCCTGCTTGGGATTCTCTTTGTCTCTCTCTCTCTCTCTCTGTCCTCTCTTCCCCTTTCCCACCCATGCTGTCTCTGTCTCTCTCAAAATAAATAAACTTACAAAAAAAAATTAATCATTTAAAGATCTTTGGGTTCAATAATATGATCTTGGGACAAGTCCAAAATCCTGAAAGCCAGGCTCTTGATGCCCAGGTACGGACACCAAGCTAAGGGGCATTGGAGTCTGTGAAGTCTAGGTACATCTTTGAACATTTCCAGGGGCCTTGTGGCTATTCCTGAAGGGAGGTGAGTAGACAGCTCAGTGATGTCTCAGACTGAAAAATGGTGGACGTGAGTCATTTCTTCTACTCAAATGGAGTAAGCCAAATGGAGGGCCGCTTAAAATGATTGGCAGGATCAGTAGGCTAGCAAGAATTAGACTGCCCTCCTTGTATAGGCTGGAAAAACATCTCTGACCTCAGACCTTGAGGCAAAATTTCCTGGGCTGCCAAGACCCTGTTAACTGTCTATCACCTCTGAAAGTGTGAAAGGGCAGGTTACCTCTCAGGTCACCAAAGAAGGTGAAACCTGGAGCCTGTCCAGGCCACATAGCACCACCCGGGATGCCTGTGAATCAGGCCTCGAGCCTTCATACCTACTCTGGTTTCAACTTTCACAACTGGGACCACTTTGCAATTTCAGTTTTAAGAGTAATCTTGGGGAGAAACGCATAAACCCCTGACTAATGCCTTCTTGACTGTAACTGTGGTAGTCCAAGACTGTGCAGCAATTGAATAACGCTGACTAATAACATGTTAGGCTCTTATAGCCTTTTCATTTCAAGACCTCAAAGCACCCTGCCCAAATGACCTCACTAATCCTTGAAACAACTTCTGTGAAATATATGGGAAATATCATTATCTCCATTTCTCAGATGAAAAAGAAAAGAGCATCTGTGAATTGCCCAGGTCTCACTCTGAGCTCATAACTAGGCTCAAGGCTAAGAGCAGGTAGAGAGATTTGGGTCATTGAAGGGGCTCAGGAAGAAGGGGGATAAAAAAAAAAAAAAAGGTAATCCAGAGAGGAAACAACTGTAGTTGTAATGTAAGCAACATTAATCACGAAACCAACAGAATTACTAAGAAATAGAAAGAGGGTTGGCTTTGGGAATTTTTGTTGTTATTTCACAATACATATTTTTATATCTTCACGCTTTGCTTTAGTCTTTACACGGGTCATTGTAGGTTTTGGGGGAAAAGGGTTGATGGGAGGTTATTGCGTTATCTCTCCACATGGCTCAAATTCATCTTGTGAAGTGCTGCCCAAAGGTCAGTGGCTAAGCTTACACTTAAGATTCTGATCCTTAGTTTCCTGATTGTTCCCTTGACTCTAACTTCTTTTTCCCAATACCACTTTTGTAATCCACATTTCATTTATGCAACAATTGCAAAAATTTCCCCAAGGGGTCATTGAGGATATTATCAAAAGTACCTCAGATTTCCAGAACTGATAAGTTAATTTTTGAAACTTTTTAGAATTGGTGCAATTGCTCCTTTCTTCTTTCTTTCTTTCTTTCTTTCTTTCTTTCTTTCTTTCTTTCTTTTTCTTTCTTTCTTTCTTTCTTTCTTCTTTCTTTCTTTCTTTCTCTCTCTTTCTCTCTCTCTGTCTCTCTCTCTCTCTCTTTCCTATTTTAAAATGTCAAAGACTTCCTGACATGCTTTGGCCATGGAAATGGAACATATTTTCTCATTAGGTTAATTAATGGCTCTGCTTGGGTGGCATAATTTGGTGTAAGTTTCCTTTTAGAATTCTGTCATAACTAAAAAGGATCTTATTTTTGTTATGTTTTGTGGTGTCTTTAAATTTTTATGACTTCTACTTTGTTTAGTCTGTGTGTAATCCTTCTTTTGAAACCTAATGTCCTAGAAAATTTACAGTTTTCTCTCAAAACTGGCACTTTTTACATTTTATGGTGATTCCTGTTTCTTTGGTTCTCACTAGAACTTCATTTAAGTCCTTACGGTATAATTCGCAGCTCAGGGAATTTATGATTACATCGTCAAAGTAAACTCCCCAAGTGCAATATATTAAATCTGACAAGATGCTGTTCATTAATCTTTGAAATATAGCCAGGTGTGATGCAGGGAAGTGAGCCTTCCAACGAAGAGCGAAGAGCGGGCTGAAGAACTCCAAACTGCCCCCCACTGGGGAGGATTCCTTCCTCCTCACTGCCAAGGCCGCCTGGGTGGGGAGGGAAAGAGCCAAATGCCCTTGCTTTGCCAACCATGGTGTTCCCTGTCTCTGCTGGTGTTCCTGTAGCCCCGCAGTTTCTCACCTTTTTACGCATTCACTCATTCATTCAACAAATATTTATTAAGAGCCGACTTTGGGTCAGGCACCAGGTAGACCTGGAAAGACGGCAGTGACCGAAACGGAAACAATCCCTTGCTTCATGGGACTTACATTTTTAGGGTCTAGCTACCATCTATAAACAAAGGACTCAAGACTCCTTTACTGGCCCACGGAACCCACATGGAACGACCTACACTGTCTGAGTGAGCAGCAGTTCTTCTCTGCTGAGATGCGCCTTTGAGGCTAAATGACTCCTGATACCTGTGAGTGAGACTGCAGCCCAGCTCGAAGAGTGCCCTGATAGAGATTTGCAAATGACACTGTCAAGGACGACCAACCACAGCCATCTTGGGGGCAATCAGTGCCTGGTCAGAAAAGCAGAGGGTAGCTAAGCATTGTGCAACACTACCTCTAGAGCAACATGGAAGGAAAACCTAGGAAAAAGACAACACCTCTTAAAGGCAGTTGTAGGTCTCTCCCCAGACCCTTCTGCTTGCCCAAATAAAACATAGCAGGCTAAAAGCAACGTGGTATTCTGGACTGGATTCTGAAACAGAAAAAAGACATGAGTGGAAAAAACAGGTAAAATCTGTATAAAGTCTGGTGTTTCCTTGGTAGCATCATACCAATATCAATTTCTTGGTTTTGTCTAATGTGCCATTGCAATGTAGATATTAACACTGGGGAAACGGGGTGACAGATATTTAGAAACTCTTCATACTGTCTTGACAGCTTTTCCACAATTCTAAAACTACTCCAAAATAATAAGTTTATTTTTTAAATGTTTGTGACACAGACTACTTAAAATGAATAATAAAAAGCTACTAAAAAGAGAAGCATATAGTTGGCATTGGGAAAGAATATAGCTCCTAACGACAAACAGCAAAGTTTTCTCGAAACTAAGGAGAAATATAATTAAAAACCCCAAACCCAGAAACTGATATTCTACTAAAGGCAATAATCTCACTGGCTTTTTTCCCTCTCTCTCCCATGCTACTTTAAATTCGCTCCCATTGGTTTTAAAATCACCTTTTAAGGTGTGTATAAAAACAACTATGCAGTGGAATCATAAGTCCCAAGTTAAAGAAGCAAGATTTCTATGATTTTATTTTCTAACTCTGAATTTACAACACTTGTTCTTTCAATCATTGCCACCTTCCTTAATTCTCCCTCTCTCGCACACGTACACATACATGTGCACGCGTGCATGAATGCACACATACACACACACACACCCAGATCATCGTTGAATCACAGCTAGCTTGTCCTTTCCTATACGCACATATGCTCTTCATTTTCCTATATTTGCCTGGCCATGTAGAAACTTCTTTTTAAGTAACATAAGTATTTATGTGTGCAGATTGAAGATATTCCTGGCTTAGAATTACATTCAAAAAGCCTTGGCTTATGGCATCCAATAAGTGATCCTTGTTTTTGTTAGACTTGTTACACCGGGGGGTAGTTACACAATATGTGAAATACACACTCCCATTTAAATCTTTTCAAAGAGAATTTTCTGTTTCAAAATAGAAATGGTGGTGATGAAAGCAATATTTTTTTTTAGCTTGCTGCATGCCTGAAAAGATAATGGTTTCGTAAACCAAGTGTAAACCTTGGAACAAACTGCTGGCTGCAATATGGAACTTCCTCCAGGAACAGAGACAGCCTTTCTACATTCAAAAGGTGCCTTCTTTAAGATGAAAGTTTCTCCCCATCGAGGGAACTGGATCACAGAATTCGAATGTTAGTGCCAGGAGCATTCTTAGAGATCATCTCATATAATTTTATGGCATTAAAGATGAGAAAACAGGCTGAGGGGCTAATCCTGTATTCAAAGCTTTGATGGCTGAGCAGAGCCAAAACCAGATACCTACATGCCAGGCCCAGTGCCTCCTCCTCTATCCTGCACCAGTGTGACGTCCTGGGGCCCGAGCCCTGGGGGGTTTTCACATGACTACTCAAGAAGTCTGCTGTGTGTCCCATCCCTTCATCCTTTAAATGAAATAATATGTGCAAGCGAGTCATCCATAAACTGGGATGTGCCACACACATGTCATGTCTGATGCTGTTGTCACCATGATTATTACCTCCAGTGGGCTATGAGACAGACATTACATGTACACGTTCCACAAATTCTATACTGGGAACGATGGGCACGTTTTACACGCTGAGAATCATCTTCTGCACTATCCCTTCTGATCCACTGCTTTCCCGTGGGGTTCCCTGTTCTCTTTAAGAAACTGCTTTTTAAAATTCCTTTCCTTCTTTTGGACCTTCATTCTCCCTTTTTAAATATATGTAAGCCGACAAGGAGGACTCACTGAAGAACAGAGCCCAGGTTTCTAGAAAGGCTCTGCAAATAGGAAGTAGAACCACATCACACCGTGTATCGGCCAAAAGTAATAAACCCAGCCGGCCTCAGCGCCCTCTTGACTTCGTCAGCAACTAACACTCCTCATTTCTCCCTTTCCTTGCAAAGGAAAAGGAAAAAATGCCAGGCAAAGAATGCCAGGCAAATCAAACCATGGGAAAAATAACACCTTCAAACTCAGGGCAAAATTCTCCTTTCCAATCCTTGTTGCAGATGCCCCATCCGGTATGCTTGGCCGAGTACACTGCTCTTGGAACAAGATACGGAACCCAGGTTAGAGAGAAGATTTTGGCCAGAAACTGGTTGTTAATTTTGAATGCATAGTTGTAAAGCCTGAGAAATCTCGCTATGATTTATTTACTTACGTTCAACAGTCAAAACAAACCCATGTGAGATAGTTCCTTATATGTCTTTAATAAATATTCCCTCTGATTTCCTACAAGTTACATTAATTAAACGCTCCTCAAATCAGTGAGTCTGTGCTTATCATTCATCAATAGGATCAATGACAAACTCATGATTCAATATTACAATATTTGCCCTGAACAGAAAATGCTGTGGCAATTGCAGCCTGGAAAAACCATTCTGGATCATTTCTTGTTTTCCACTTTGAACCCATCTGCCTCCTCTCTTTCAAGTCAATAAAGGTTTGTTTGAAGACAAGCAAAAAAAAGTCCACCTTTTTAATGTTGGCTTTCATCTTTCCAGTCAACCAAGAGTAGCAGCTGATGAGAAGAAAAAAACACTTACGATGAAACACCCTTTCTGAAATATAGGATATTGGATTCAAAATCAAATAATCTGGACTTTAATCCTTGCTCCGCTGTGAACTTACTATGTTGCATCTCTGGTTCTCAAACTCGTCATGGGTCCTCTGACATTCTGTTTCAATAATAAGGGTAGTTTCTTCCAGTTCTAATATTCTTATCTTATTGTTCCTGGAGTTAGATTTCTATCAAACAGGCAAGAAAGAGTACATCAATCTCTTCAAAAGTGGTGTCACATGGGTAGAGAAAGGGACACACCTGCTTTTATCTCTTGAGATGGGTATTAATAGGGGCAAGCAAAAGTTCTATGACCAGAAAAAAAAAATCTTCCTGATTGGGACACCATTCATGTTCCCTTCCTTTCCCATTCATCATACATTGTCTTTAACTGAGCTTCTTGTACCTAGGGTTTCTTCCAGGAGAGTGTGAAAACAGCAGAAAACTCAAAACAACCCAGAAGGTAACGTCTTAGAGGCACTGCTTCATCATTAATCTTTGTTTTAAAACAGGTTCCGCCAAGAATCTTTGAAGGAAGGAGTTAGCATGCACTGAACCAGCGCTCCACATCAGAATGAGTGCTGCTCGTTTATTATTCACTCACCCAATCACAGCATTTAAAGAGAGATATTATACCTCTACCTTACAGAGGAAGAAAACTAAGGCACAAGGAAGTATAATAACTCGTCCGAGGTCATTTACAAGTAATAAATGCTGAAAAAGAAATTTATACCCAATGTGCCTAATTCCAAAGCCTTTCCTCTTCAACATAGGAACTGTCTATACAGTGCTTTGCCTCTTAGAAAAAAATTAGCTTATTAATGGTATTTAAATTAAGCTTCATTTCTCAGGACTAACCGCATACAGAGTCATGCTACTATAACAGTTTATTTAAACTATCAAGCACAAACTATTGGATTTGATGGGCATTGCCATAAATTCAAAATAAAGGAGAAAAGAATATTCTCATTTTACAAGTCTGAAAACCCATGCATGATGTATCAGCCTTGTGGAAGACCCAACTGATGTTTCCAAAGTCACCAAAGGGACTGGATTACACAGCAGACTAAGAAGATTTCACACGGGTCGTTCCTTTCAAATACGTCCCTACCTCACCCTGGCCTCAACTCCGAGAATTTCAAGAGGCAAAAGAAGCAGGAAAGAGAAGCCTGGCTGGCAGGCAGTGGGTCAAAGGCATGCCCTGTAGAGTATAAGGGCCACCAAAGTGAAAAGCAAAGCACCACCCCTCATAGCTTTGTTTTCAGTCATGAGAGGCTTTTTGAAGTTCACTCTCTGGGATGAAAACACACCAAACACCTCTTCATCCCACCCCCCTTCCCCACATACACACACTGTTTATTTACTTCTCTCCCCCCTCCCATATCTGAAAAAAACAGGGGCCGTGAGGGGGGAGTAGCACGAGGAGCTTCCAGGTGTCCTGCTCCAAGGGATTAGAAGAGCTCAGGTTTCAACTCACCACCATCCCACCCATTTATTCGTTCCTACTACACCCATCACTCACCCTGACAGGCACCGCTTATGCCTTTGGTTGTCTTCATGGGAGGTGTTTATAAATAAGGGCACCTGTCTATGAAAGCCAGATATTCACAGGAGCAGCCAAGGAGACAATAGATTACACATTTGGGGAGTTTCTATGCCTGAACTTTCCCAACAGCTGTATCCGCATTATATAGGCTTTTGTGAGGTTTTGCATTGCAGGAGAGAGAAAGAAACAGGTTCCTTGTCTTCATACAGGAAACACATCTGTAAACCTGTCACATTCTACAGCAAGTGAACCAAAGGTAAACATTTAATAGTACTTGGAACTCTACCCCTTCTCTGTTAGGGAAGGTTAAAACATGTTGGTTAAATGAAAAGTTGGGCTGAAACTAGATTCTTCTCCAAACACAAAAGAAGGTTGTAATTTCAAGCATTTTCCTCCTTGGACTTAATCATGAATATTAAGTATTGGTACCCAAGTGCCAGAGTAACAAACTAAAGTGAAGACCACCCATCAACTTAATTCCAAAGGCTTATTTCATGTAACTCAAGCTCCAGTTATCTGAGAGTGAGTGATGCTATTCACAACTGCCCATAACAAAAGCCAAAGGGCTTATGGCAATTTGACCTTTTCATTTTTCACCAGTTTATTTTCAGAAAGCTGGGAAAATATTTTTCCCTTGTATTTGATGACATGATTTCTAGAGTATCTTGACTAATTTCTCAATTAGCCAGGATCACCCCAAATGCCACTCACCTTAAATTATGGGCCAAAGGAGCCATTATTCGGTAATGAAATTTAAGCAAAACATAATTTGATCCCAATAATCCACAAAATACTAATTCACAGAAGCAACTGACTTTCTCTTATACATTTGTAGTATTTTCCACATCTTAAATATCATACCTTTTATTTCTTGTTATGTATTTTCAGGCCCAAACACTCCAACCTCCTCCCTTGACATTTTAGGTGGAAATGAAAGATTATCTCCTTTGTCATTTCAGAGTCCATGGCGCACTCTTCTTCCCTCCTGAAAAAAAGAAACCACAGATGTTGCAGTCACGGATCTGTGATTAAAATAATTTCTGCAACTGAGACATCATGCCAAAAGCAAAAGCACATTCTTAATGCATTGTTTGTCTGGAAAAATAAACTGCATTACAGGAGGAATGTAAAGCAAGGTAATCATAGAAACCCAGAGGCATAATCCAGTTAAACTTTCTGACCTGCATCAAATGTTGACAATTCTAACTTCTCTGTTCCAAGAGAACTTTCTGGGACACACTTGCAACATTGCTTAAAAGTCCTGCCACCTAGTGGAAGAAGTAAATAAACTAGACCTTAGGTAACCAGCTAGATGGAAAGACCTTGAGAAAAATAGCTTGTCTATCAACAAGACTTCTCTTGAAAAATCATATTGGGTTAGTCTTAGACCTGATTTTCATAAAGTATCAAGATTCATCGAAATGGGTTGTTTTGCTCTTCCTTGTTCGGTGCATCACATTCAAGATAGGAAAGACTTGATATCAAGCCCTCAGAACCATGGGTGGAATCTACAAATAGCCAAGGTAATCATTCTGTTAATCTGCTTTGGTTGACAGTTTTCAAAATGGATTCCACAGAATTAAGAAATCAACCAAATCCATTCCAGCTTTGCCTGGTGGAGGGCACTCAACTAGGCACTTAATCCTCCGAAAGCTCAGCAGGAGGACTCTTTATAAAAAGGATTTCTTTAGTTGGCTAAGGGAAAATATCCTGCCTGAACAGGAAGGTAGATCATTAGTGGCTGGACCTCACAGATAGCCACTAAGTTTCTGAGAAAACTTCCTGATGAGTCATGCTGGGAAGGAACTCTCTAAAAGGGCTTTGAGCAAAGTACTATTCTTGAGTAAGATCGACAATACATGCTTGGCCCAAATGATATCAACAGATGTGTTATGACAGCAATCAGTTCCTCAGTGACTTGAAGGAGAGCACTTGCCTCCCTGCCTACCTGGCCAAAGAAACAAGAGAGTCTGTGATGGGCAAGATCAGAAATAGTGTGGGATTATGGTACATTGCAAATTGACATGTTTCTATGGTGCAAGGCCACTAAATACACTTGCTGTGTGCCAAGGCCTATTTTGGATTCTTCTTGTCCATGATTAAATACAACTGCTATTATGCCTATAGAAGCCTGCTAGTTCTCTCTAAAAGTCCAGGGCCATTCTGGAACAACATTTGCTTCTGGTAAGAAAATTATAATTCCAGACTCCATTAGTTGTATCTTCACTTCCATCCTCTATCTCTGGGATAAATGATCTACTCGCAAACACTTGTGGATAAATGATCTACCAGTGAAAACTTGTGAGGTTTAAATTAATATGTATAAAACACTTTGGAAGGAGTTATGAAAGACAATCCTACCACTCAATATTCAAGAATTATGTTCTGTGCCTTTATCTAAACTTTCCATTATTTGTTCAGTTTTTTAAACAAACACCATTGTTTACAGACTTAGATTTGATTTCACAAAGAATTTATTTCATAATTGAAGACTGAAGTGCTTTTCATAATTTAATTATTAGTATTGCTACATTCAGGAAGGGTTTTTCCATCACTCTTATAAAAAAGATTTTTTTTTTTCAGTTTTAGAAACAAGAGAACCTATAGAACTGGCTCAAAATAAAAGAACTACAGTATTTCCAAAGAATGCAAAATATTTTTTGTAACAAGGACTAATTATTGTTTTATCATTTTATGTTATCTCTGAAGATTTCATAGCCATCCATATGGTTACATCATCTTCTTTCTGAATTAATTAAACAAGAAAAAAAATAAATGAACCAGAGACCTGCCCTACAAAAATACTAAAGAGAGACTTTCTAGGTGAAATTAAAGGACACTAGACAGCAACTCAGATCTACATAAAGAAAAATGAAAGTCGGTAAAGGTAAATACATGGGTAATAATAAAAGAGAATAAATGAAATTTTGTTTAGAACTTATCTTTCTCCCTCCTATCTCAAAGATAACTGCACCTAACAACAGAGCACCAAAATACATGAAGCAACAACTGACAAACTTGAAGGAGAAATAGACAATTCAACAATAATAGTGGAGACTTCAAATACTCTACTTTTAATAATAGATAGAACAAGAGACCAAAAACTCCACAATTAAATAGAAGACTTGAAAACCATTCTAAGCTAACTATACCTAAAGTCTCTAGTTAAGAATGGGAGAATGCACATTCTTCTCAAGTGCATGTGAGATATTTTCCAGGTTAGATCATATGCTTTTACTGATACATAAAACAAATACCAATAAATTTAAAAGGACTGAAATTGTACCATGGTCATATGTTCTCTGACCACAATAGAATAAAATTGGAAATCAATAACAGAAGGAAATTTGAAACCGGCAGAAATATGTGAAAATTACACAACACCTTCTTAAAAAGCAATTCTTCAAAGAAGAAATACAGGAAAATCAGGAAATGCTTAAAGATGAATAAACCTAAAACACAACATACCATGACTGATGAGATGCAGTTATAGCAGTACTTAGAGGGACATTTATAGCTGTAAAATGCCTATATTAAGAAAGAAGGCCTCAAACTAATAACCTATCCTTTCATCTTAGGAGGGTAAAACTAAACCCAAAGAAAGTTTCCTTTTTTGATGAAATTAACAAACTGACTTTGAAATTCATATGGAAATGTAAAGGACTCATGATAGCCAAAAAATCTTACAGAAGAACAGAGGTGGAGAACTCACTCTTCCCAACTCAAATTTACTATAAAGCTATAGTAATCAAGACTGTGTGGTACTAGCCTAAGGACAGACATATAAATCAATGGTATAGAATTGGGGATCCAGAAATAAACCTACACATCTATGGTCGATTTAGACAAGTGCCATGGTGCCAACACCATTTAACGGGAAAAAGAATAGTCTTTTGGACAAATGGTATCCAGAAGTGTTAAAGAATTCTTATAACTAAACAATAAAATTACACAAACAGCCCCATTAAAAATGGACAAAAGAGAGGCATCTGGGTGGCTCAGTTGGCCAAATATCTAACTTCGGCTCAGGTCATGATCTCGCGGTTCGTAAGTTAGAGCCCCACATTGGATTCCATGCTGACAGTGCAGAGCCTGCTTGTGATTCTCTCTCTCTTTCTCTGCTCCTCCCCTACTCTTGCTTTCTCTCTCAAAATAAATAAATAAACTTCAAAAAAAGCTGTAAGACCAGATCAAGCAAAAAATAGCCAACAGATTTAAATAGATATCTCACGAAAGAAAATATATAAGTGGCCAATAAGCACATAAAAAGATGCTTACCACAATTAGCCATTAGAGAAATGCAATTAAAAACCACAATAAGATACCACTTCATACTTACTTGAATGACTGTGATCAAAGACTGATAGTAACAAGTGTTGATGAGGATGTGAAGTATTATTGTTGGTGTGTGTGTAGTGATGCAGCCTCTGTGAGAAAAAGTTTGGCACTTCCTCAAAAAGTTAACCATAGAGTTTCACTCTTAGATATATACGCAGGAGATCTGGAGTATGTAAACACATAAACATGCACACAAATGTGCACAACATCACTATTAATAATAGCCCCAAAATGGAAATAACCCCAAATGTTCCTGGACTAATGAGAGGATAAATAAAATGTGGGATGTCCATTCAATGGAATATTATTCAGCCATAAAAATGTATGAAGTCTCAGGCTTGCACTGGATGGATGAACCATGAAAACATTATGTTAAGTTAAAGCACCCAGACATAAAAGATTACATATTGTATTATTTCATTTATATAAAACGTCCAGAATAGGCCACTCCATGGAGACAGAGGATAGTTTGGTGGATGCCAGGAGCTGAGGAAAGGAAGAAATGGCGAGTGACTTCTAATAGGGGAAATTTGGGGGGATGATGAAAATGTTCTGAAATTCGATTTTTTTTTTAATGTTTACTTATTTTTGAGAGAGAGACAGCACTCATGCTCATGCAGGGGAGGGGCAGAGAGAGAGAGGGAGAGAGAGAATCCCAAGCAGGCTCCGTGCTGTCAGCACAGAGCCCAACACAGGGCTTTATCTCATGAACATCCAGATCACGATCTGAGCCAAAATCAGGAATTAGACACTTTACCGACTGAGCCACCCAGGGGCCCCATAGATGGTGATGAATATTCACCCAACCTTGTGAATATACTATAGGCCATTGAACTGTACACTATAAATGATGAATTCTACAGTATGTGAATTGTATCTCAGTAAAAGAAATTTTAAATTATATATAACATAAAAAATAAAAAGATGAATTATGAGTATCAAATCATTGCTCACACACACAATTTTCTAATGCCTTGTTCTTACAGTGTTGTTCATAGGCTGGCACGAAAGGTATCACCTGCGAGTTTAGTACCTGAAAAACCTCAGGTTTGCCTCAAATCTATTGAATCAGAATCTGCATTTTAACATGATTCCCCAGGTGATTCCTATGCACATTAAAATTTGAGAAGTACTACTCTAATCCAAGAGTTTTCATTCTCCTATTTTAGGGTGTATGTGAAAAAAATTAAGTGGTAAGTCCAAAAGACATTCTAATTTCCTTTGGGGAATTACATCTCGCCCACTGTGTGCCACGTTAGTGATATGGTAAATTCAGATGCCCTGGATTGGCCTTCAGAAGTCAAAGGGATCCAGGAACATCCTTTCCGTTACTGCTGATCCCCCTCCTCCTCCCTGACTACTCTTTTCTCAACACGCCCAACCTGACCCCACCCAAGGATGAGTTGGTATAGGATCAACCTTATCAGACTCCCTCTTCTGAAACTTGGAATATCAAGGGGAATGACTCAAAGAGAGAGGAAACAGCTGGGGTTCTGTCTTTCTAGGAGCACCCTCTAATGGCTTCATGTTGCTTTTTCCAAACTTGTCTCCCCATCAGTTTGGTGAACTCCTGAGGAGCTTTCACATAAATGTCCCTTTGTTTTGTTTTGTTTATGTTAGCCAGAGCTAGATTTTGTTGCTTGCAAAGAATCATTTGACACACCACCCTTTAGTACTGTAACAACTAGCTGGAATACACATATAGTTCTAATGCTTTATTCGCACAGTGTGGATTCACGATCATGGCTATCATATTACTAAGTATTATACTTATTATTAATAGGTATAATTATGATTGTAAATAACTAGCCAAAGATTAAAAGCTAGTAAGTGGCAAATGTCCATCAACTGATAAATGGATATAAAATGTGGTATGTGTATATACAGTAGAATATTACTCAGCCATAAAAAAGAATGAAATCCAGCTATTGGCAATGACATGGATGAAGTGAGAGAGTATAATGAAAAGCAAAATAAGTCAGTCAGGAAAAGACAAATACCATATGATTTCACTCATATGTGACATTTAAGAAACAAAACAGTTGAACACAGAGGGATAAAAAAGAAAGAGAGAGAGAGAGACAAACCAAGAAACAGACTCTTAACTATAGAGAAAAAAACTGACAATTACCAGAGGAGAGGTGTGGGGGGCAGGGGTGGGGCCCAGGGCAGGGCATGGGGAGGGGGAGGACATGGATTAAATAGGTGATGGGGATTGAGGAGTGCGCTTGTTGTGATGAGCACCAGGTGTTGTATGGAAGTGTTGAAGCACTAAATTCTACACCTGAAACTAATATACTGTATGTTAACTAACTGGCATTTAATAAAAACTTGGAAGAAAATAAGTAAATAAGTAAGTAAGTAAATAAATAAAAGTAAGGAGGCAGCGGGCAGGAATAAGAGAGAGTGAGAAACTGGGGCTCTTCGCCAATGTTGAAGCTGTGGAAGCCAGGCCCTGACCCCAGAGCCCAGAACCTTACACTGCTGAATGACACCTCAGGACTGATCTGAGCTCCTGCTGGCAGAATATGCTCATACGCCAATGTCCACAGTGGTATTATTCACAATAGCCAAAACGTGGAAAGAATCCAACTGTCCATAGAAAAATAAACAGATGAACAAAATGTGGTATATACATACAATAGAAAATTACCCAGCCTGAAAAAGGAATGAAATTCTGACACATGGTACAACACAGATGACCCTGGAAAACATTATGCTAAGTGAAATAAGTCATATGCAAAACAAAAATATCGTATGATTCCACTTCTATGAGGTATATAGAAGAGGCAAATTCATGGAGCCAGAAAGTAGCACAGTGGTTTCCAAGGGCCAAGAAAAGGGGCAAGGTGAGTTAGTATTTAATAGGCACAGAGTTTCTGGTGGGGGTGATGAAAAAGTTCTGGAAATGAAGAGTGGTGATGGTTGCACACCATCATCACCATCAGTGATGAAGGAACTTAATGACACTTAAAAATGGATAAAATGGTGCTATGGACTGAATATTTGTGTCCTCCCAAAAATTGTATGTTGAAGCCCTAATTGCCAATGTGATAGTATTTGGAGGTGAGATATTTGGGAATTATTTAAGCCATGAGTGTTGAGCCTTCATGAATGGGGTTAGTGGCCCTATAGAAAGAGACACAAGAAAGGTCTTTTGCTCTCTTTTGGCCACGTGAGTATAGTGCAAGAAGGTGGCCATCTGGAGAGCAGGAAGAAGCCCTTCACCCAAACCTGGCCATGCTGGCACCCTGGTCTCAAACTTCCCAGTTTCCAGAACAGTGGAAATATATTTGTCTTGTTTAAGCCACTCAGTCTATGGTATTCTAGCTCAGCAGCCTGAGCTAACTGAACAAAAGTATATCTTACGTCAAGTATATTTTACCGTAACTTAAAGCAAAACTAGTAGTATCCTAAAATGTTAAAATCTGAAAAAGAAAAGTATATATATATATATATATATATATATATATATATATATATATATATATTGAGGCCCGTGTCGGGCTCTGTGCTGACAGCGCAGAGCCTGGAGCTTGCTTCAGATTCTGTGTCTCCTCCCTCTGCCCCTCCCTCGCTCTCTCTCTCTCCCTCTCAAAAATAGATAAACATTAAAAAATAAAAAAAGATGAGCCTCTTCTAGTTTGAAGTAACAAAAACCCCAATCAAATAATTTTAGCAAACAAAGGGAATTGATGGACTCATGTAACTATGATGCCCAAGCTTAAGCCCAGATCCTGGGGCATATCCTGTGTACCATCTCTTGATGAGTTTTCGGTATGATTATGTCAACCTCAGACCAGCTCCCCTGACCTGGAGCTACAGATAGCTACTGGTAGCTTCCACCTTCATCAGCTTTGCAGCTAGAAATCTCAGTGTAAAGAGGGAGCCTCTTTGCTGGCAAAAGTCCTGGGGAGAGCTCTGTGTTCTGGCTTGGGACTTGTGAACCAAATACTATGGTTGTGGGGGTGAAATGACTTGATTGGCAGGCTCAGCAAGCCTAAGCCCCTGGCCTACCACTAGAGCAGTACCACCTGAATCACAGGCTTCCTCCAAAGAGACGCTAGCACACAGAAAGCCTATGTACAGTGCACTTGAGTGCCCTGTGCATATCCCCGTGGACCTCATTGTTCAATGGAAGCCTGAGTACTCACTGTAGGCAGCTGAGACCCTCTGCCTAGGACTCTGGCTGCCTGAGCAGAATAGGGGAGGGCTACCAGGGAGGTGCAGCTTTCAAGCAATGACAAATGGATTTGATGCATAAATACTACACCTGCCTCATTTTTTTCTTTTGTTTTGTTTTTTTTCTTTTCTCCCACTATCTCCTGGGTTTACCTCTAGGACAGTACACATCATTCTCTTGCAATTACCGCCCTTGCTCACCCATGTCCCCACTTACCTTCCAGTTCCTTAAAGGCAAGGGACTGGAGTAAGTAGCGTATTAAGAGATTTGTCCAAAGTCACAAGGGTAATAAGAGATGAAGGCGGGATTTGAAGTTGAAGTCAGCTTCAACAACTAAGTTTCATGACTGCTACCCCAAATCACCAATTTATCTCCTGAGAGCACTCTACCATCTCTGGGCCCTTACATCCCTTCCGGAAGTCCCAAATGCTCATGTAGGCTCTTTCACTGGGGGTTTCAGGCTCAGCTTTAGTGTTAATTTCGGTGGGCTCATTGGGCCTGGTATGTCTTCTACAAGATAGACTCCCAGCTGTGGGCAGGTAACAGCCTGAGGTCCCCTTGCTAGTGCATAGAAGACTGATAACCCTTGATTCATCCCTGGTGCCTTTAGCTGGGACATGTCACCCATGCTTCCATGAGACACTGAAAATAATTAACACACTCTGGGAAGATGACTCTGATGGGAGTCTTTCATGTGAGTGAGCACCTTCTGAACACTTCTTCCCAGCCAGGAAATATGGACAGGTGGCTTGGATATTTTGGTTGATGAGACTATATTTTTTTCTTTTTAAAGATTATGTTGGAGTGAATTGATTCAGTATTAACCTCTTGTAAGGGGAGATAGAAAACAAATTGTAATTGGGTAAAAACATGGTTATCATAGGCACCCCAAGAGAACCTGTTACCACTGAGCTGTGGAGGGCCAGGTTTTCAGAGCACTCCAGCCGTCTACCAGGGTAATAACAGCCATCTTAATGATGGTGATATTGATGGTGAGCAACCATTGTTTATGCTGTAGTGGGCATGGGGCTAGGTTAGTCATGGATGTCATGACTTAATTTTTTTCATCATGAGAAGTGTATTCTTTAATCCCCTATTTCACCTCCCCCATCCACCTCCCCTCTGGTAACCATCAGTTTGTTCTCTGTAGTTAAGAGTCTGTTTCTTAGTTTTTCTATCTCTCTTTTATTCCTTTGTTCTTTTTTTGTTGTTGTTTCTTAAATTCCACAACTGGGTGAAATCATACAGTATTTGTCTTTCTCTGACTGACTTAATTTACTTAGCATAATACTCTCTAACTCCATCCATATTGTTGCACATGGCAATATTTCATTCCTTTTTTAAGGCTGAATAATATTCCATTGTATGTATACACCACCTCTATCCATTCATCTATTGATAGACACTTGGGCTGCTTCCACAGTTTGGCTCTTGTAAATAACGCTGCAATAAACACAAGGGTGCATATAATCCTTTGAATTAATATTTTTGTATTTTGGGGAAAATACTCAGTAGTGCAATTACTGGATTGTAGGGTAGTTATTTTTATTTAAAAAAATTGTTTTTAAGTTTTTTTTAATGTTTATTTATTTTTGACAGAGAGAGAGACAGAGCATGAGCTGGGGAGGGACACAGAGAGAGGGGGACACAGAATCCGAAGCAGGCTCCAGGCTCTGAGCTGTCAGCACAGAGCCCGACGCAGGGCTCGAACTCACAGACTGCAAGATCATGACCTGAGCCGAAGTCAGATGTTCAACCGACTGAGCCACGCATGTGCCCCTATTTAAAATTTTTTTTTTAACATTTATTCATTTTTGAGAGATGGAGACAGAGTGTGAGTGGGGGAGGGGCAGGGAGAGAGGGAAACACAGAATCTGAAGCAGGTTCCAGGCTCTGAGCCATCAGCACAGAGCCTGATGCGGCTCCATACCATGAGTATGGAATGTCTTTCCACTTCTTTGCATTGTCTTGAATTTCTTTCATCATGGTAGTTTAGTTTTCAGAGTATAGGTCTTTCATCTCTTTGGTTAAGTTTTTTACTAGATATTTTATTGTTTGCACCTGCCTCACTCTTTAAGAGCAACAGTTCTGAGGCATGTTCTATACTCTCTTCCAGAGGTCTTCAGTGGGATTGAGCCCCAGTTGCCTATGATGGCAGTCTGCTTTTTAACCCAAATTTTCTGTTTTACTTCTCTACTTCTTGAGCATGATTTCCTGCTGTCACTTCCGAATAGCGAATATACTCCAATCCCAGTCTGTGGGGCTGAGTCTATGAAAATTCAAATTAAGACAACGTTTGTATCATGGAGGGTGAATTCACACTATGTCCATTTTATGTTAGGAAAATTTGTAGAGGCTATTTGGTATTATCTCTTCATTTTATTTACAACACTCAGTATTTGTTTAATACTCCACTTAAACATAAAGAAAATATTTGTTTATCCAGAAAAATATATCAAATTCTATGTGGATATATTCATTTTCTAGGGCTGCCATAACAAAGTATCACAAACTGGGTGGCTTAAACAACAGAGGTTTATTATCTCACGGTTCTGGAGGCTAGAAGTCCAAGATTAAGGTCTTGGCAGAGCTGGTTTCTTCTGAGGCCTCTCTCCTTAGGTAGTAGATGGCTGTCTTCTCCATGTATCTTCATATGGTCTTGCTTATGTGTGTGTCTGTATCCGAATCTTGTCTTCCTATAAGAACACCAGTCATATTAGGGCCTACCCTAATGTCCTTATTTTAATTTAATTACTTCTTTAATTACTTGATTACTTCTCTAAATCCTGTCACATTCTGAGATACTGGGGGTTACAACTTTAATATATATGAAGTTAGGGGGCATTCAACCCATAACAGGAGGTATCTGTGTATTGTGTCATTTTTGCCTTTAGAGGCAAATGCTTTACGAATAGATGATTTCCTTATCGTCTTCCTCTCCACGGATTAGTATAATATGCACTACAAAATAGTATCTTTTCTTTAAACTTTAAGGTTTAGCATTACAAACTGGACCAAAAGAACCAAAGGGAAGAGATATTGAAAGCAAAGCACCAAAATACTACCGCAGGAAAAAATCTGTTAGCTTCCTGAATAACACGACTGGGTTCTTGACAAATAGTCCCATCACAATCCCAGCAGTGAAAGGCACTCTGTCCTGGTTTTGAGTCTCCATAAGAATCACTAGCCAGAAGCTCTGGCGGTCTTTACCTCATCATCCCTGGAGATTTGATATGACAGATTCACTTTGTATCTTAAGATTGTAGTACACACTCATTCCTCTGTGACTTAAATGATGACATTGAGGTCCAGCAGATAATAGCATGATTTATGGCCAGCAGTGCCAATGTGGCTATTATTCAGTGTTACATTATACACTTAGAAATACACTAATGCCACATCACAAGCCAGTGTCATCTTGATGATATTGTGACCCAGGACTCAAGAAAGTATTTCATTAAGGAGACAGGTGGAATGTGAGACATAAATGCAGTGATCAAAGAGGCAATGAAATTTGTTTACTGCTGCCTCATATGTGACCTATCAGTTACAAAGACCATCTCCACTCAACCCTGCACCGTTTTGTATTTTGCCACAGCAGTGCCATCTTTCCTTACCCCTGGAATTTCTGACTCTTCTGGGCTTCATTTCTGCACATATTTCATAGCTCACAAAGCATGCTTAACTATAGATAGATATCTCTTGGCCAGAAAGTCAACCCAAATTTGTTTGCTTTCTAATGCATGTCACCAGGCCACAGGGATTTTGTTTTGTTTTCTTTATAATAGAACTTTCTCTAGGCTCCTGATGTTTCCAGATCTGTGGCGATTTGGGTCCTGTTTTCTCTTCCCCAGATGCACTTTCAGTTGTTGCCTTTTTTCAATCAATTTCCAGATGTTGTTGCTTATTCATTTTATTTCCAGCACATTTTATCCTTTCCTGAACTTTTGCATAATTCTCTTCTATGACACTTTCCTACTCCTCCTCCATGCCATTCAGATGAATTCCAGAAACCTGCTGCAATTACACCAAATTTAGTTGGCTTTTCCATGCACCAAATGAGTCTGCCCCAGGTTGGAAAGTGAAAGGAATGACTGGTCTGCAGGAGGAACCCTTTTGAATGAGCTCCCAGCTGATAGACAAATGTTGCTTAGGTCCAAGGTCCAGGCTGACTATTGTGTAAAAGACTCTATAGAGAGGAAGAATGGTCACTGGGGCCCTGAAGTCCAAACCACAGTTTGTTTTAGAACTTTTTAAAAAAATAATCTCTTTGTGCAAATATCAATCCAGTAAGCCAGAAATCTTTTTTTAAATTACCTTGAGCAATACAAAAATTGTAAAGAGGTCTTGACTTTCTGTAATACTTCCTGCATTTGGCACTATTTGGAAATAAGATCTTTCAAATAAATTAATTCTTTAGACAGTTGAAACATGTCTGAAAGCCCCAAAGTGTTGCAAATATTAACCACTTTTACATAAATCTTTCTAGAATGCATTATATTTTAGGGCACACTGATCATAATCTAATGTTTTCCTAATGATTCAGGGTCAAGGCTATGACTATCAGTAGCCATTCCCTGAGGTCTATGAGATGTTAGTCTGCTTTCCTTTACACCAAGATTTCTCAACTTACTGTCATTTGGGTCTAGAAAATCCTTTGATGTGGGAGTATAGCCTGTGCATTTTGGACGTTTAGCAGCATCCCTGGCTTGTACCCACTAGGTCACAGTAGCACCACATCTTCAGTGGTGATAGCCAATAATGTCTAAAAACAACTACGTACACCATCATCACATATTCTCAACATTGTATAGGAAGCCCTATTCAATACAATAGAAAAGAAAAAGACAAAGAAAAAGAAGGGAAAGATAAAAATATTGGAAAACAGAAAAAGCACTATCTTTATGCAGAAGACATGTCTATGTAAATAAAAAATTCAAAATGATCTGCAAACTATTAGAATTAATAAGTGAATTTAGAGTGTCACTAAAAACAAAATCAATATACAAAGTGTAACTGTGTTTCTATGACCTAAGGAAAAAACAACTGGAAATTGAAATTTTACCTATTTACTTACTTATTTTTTTTGATGTTTTATTTATGTATTTATTTATTTATTTTTAAAAACTTTTTTTTAATGTTTATTTTTGAGACAGAGAGAGAGACAGAGCATGAGCAGGGGAGGGACAGAGAGAGGGAGACACAGAATCCGAAGCAGGCTCCAGGCTCTGGGCTGTCAGCACAGACCCTGACATGGGACTCAAACTCACAAACTATGAGATCATGACCTGAACCGAAGTTGGACACTTAACCAACTGAGCCACTCAGGCACCCCTAAATTTTAAAAAATACTGTATACAATCTCATAAAAAATAAAATAACTAGAAATGAACCTAACAAAAGATGTATATGACCACTATACTGAAACTATGAAATATTAAAGAGACAGCAAAGAAGACCTAAATAAGTCAAGACATGGAACATATTAATGGATTGGAGGAATTAAACATTAAGATTTAATTAAGATTAAGAATTTAAGATTAAGATTAAGATTTGGGGGTGCCTGGGTGGCTCAGTTGGTTAAGCATCTGACTTCAGCTCAGGTCATGATCTTGCAGTCCATGAGTTCGAGCCCCGTGTTGGGCTCTGTGCTGACAGCTCAGAACCTGGAGCCTGCTTCTGATTCTGTGTCTCCCTCTCTCTCTGCCCCTCCCCCACTCATATTCTCTCTCTGTTTCTCTCTCTCTCTCTCTCTCTCTCAAAAATAAAGATTAAAAAAAATTTTTTTTTAAAGATTAAGATTTGATTTTCCTCAAACTTATCTATAGATCCAGTGAAATTGAAAGCTAAATACCAGGGAGGGGAAAAAATTATATGGAAATTTAAAGAACTTAGAAAGACAAATGTTGAAATAGAACAAATTTGGAGAAACAATACCACCAGATGGCAAGACGTATTATAAAGCTAGAGTAATTTAGAGAGTGTGATATTGGACCAATGGAATGGAAAAAAGAATCACATTTAAACCAACACATAAATACAATCAAATTTGTAGAATATGGACTAAATATAAATCCAACGCAAAAAATTGCCACTGAAATTCTGTAATGAAAAAAATGATAATTTTTAGTAAATGGTATTGGAACTATTTGATATCCATATGGAGAAAACGAACCTTGAGGCCTACCTCATACCATACAAAAAAAACAATTTGAGTTCATCATAGACATAAATATAAAAAGAAGAAAACATATAAAAAATGCTTTTGAAAAAATATACATGACCTCAGGCAGAAAAATACTTCTTAAGCAAGATGCAAAGGCACTAACCATAAAAGAAAATACTATTAAATTGGATTTTATTTAATCCTAAGAATTTATGTTCATCGAAAGACAAGAATAAGAAATTGAAAAGACAGGTCAGAGAGTAGGAGAATATATCTATAGCACAAAAATCCAACAAGGACTCACATACGGAATATATCTTTTAAAAACTGTTTTAAACTGAGTAAAAGAAATGACCAGATATGTTGTAAAAGAAGACATACAAATAACCAATGAACATATGCAAATGGGCCCCAAGTTACTACTCATCAGGGAAAGTCATTTTAAGCCACAAAGAGATACCATCACATGTCAGCAGAATGAAAAAAGCTGAAAAGACTGACAATTTTACCAAGAGTTGACAAGAATGTCTGGCAACTGGATTGCTGGTAGAAGTGTAAATTGGCACAACTCCTTTAGAAAACTGTTTAGCAGTGACTCCTAAAGTTAACTATCTACCCACTCCACCACTCAGCAATTACACTTCTACGTATATACCCAAAAGAAAAAAATAGTTATCCCTAGTTAGGGTCACCTGGGTGGCGCCATTGGTTAAGCGTCCAACTCTTAATGTCAGATCAGGTCATGATCTCATGGTCTGTGGGTTCAAGCACCATGTCGGGCTCTGTGCTGACAGTGCAGAACCTGTTTGGGATTCTCTCTCTCTCTCTCTCTCTCTGTCCCTCCCCCACTTGCATTCTCTCTCTCTCAAAATAAATAAATATTTTAAAAAATAGTTATGCTAAGTTGCAGGCATATCTATTCTATTCAATGTCCTTAATGGACAATGGAGGATGAGGCTTTGACTATCTTTTCTCCCCCATGTCAAACACAAGCACACACACTTTCTATCCTTAATACAGTTTCTATATCATAGAGCTTAAAAATATCATGGGGCCTCAAATGGAAAAACCCAACAGACTGCCAAGCAGGAACAAGTGTTTTAAAACCTATACTTTTGAGTACAGTCTCTAAAACTCCAGGACATCAAAGATAATTAGACAATCCTATAAGCTACCTTAAAAATGGGCCATCTAGAACAGAAGGAGAATCAAATTTATATCAGGCATTTTAAAAGCAACATAGGTGACTGTTTTTAAAAAGGAGTGATACCTTTCAAGATCTAGAGGGATATAACTTTGAACATAAATTCTATATTCAGACAAACTATCATCCAACAGTAAAGAAAAAATATGATCAGATATGTAAAGATCCTCTTGTATACCAGCTGTAAAGTACATGTAAATAATTCTCCCTGGAGTTGCTCAGTGCACAGCTTGTGAAGTGTGTCTGGAAACCCTGATCCACAGATTCTTGAAAGTTCCCTAAATTCAAGAGTAGCCATCAGAGGAATGGACATTTTCTCAACCAATATAGTAAAATTACACAATGACCAAAAAAAGAAACAAAAACAAAACAAAACAAAACAAAAAAACCAAAAACACCTTAATTGCTCCAAAAGAAAGGAAGAATAAAATAATGTTTAAATGTGTAGAAAATAAAATATCATGGAACTGTTAGGAGAATTATCCTCCCATTGTAAATAATTAGAAAACTGGACAAAGTAAATGAAACAACTCTTTTCAGACATTGGACAATAGGCAGCATTGACCTGTGATCCCCGAGAATGAAGCAAACAAGATGAGCCCTATGATTTTCTTGGCTTTCCGCCAGGTAGCAGTTTCTAGGCAGCTCAAGGAGGAAATTATACATAGCCCAGTATCCTCATTGAGTTGAGAAGACAGAAATTGAAATTCAGAGAAGTCAAAATGACATTTATGGAGCAGAGTGCCAGAGATGAGAAAACTGTAAAGAGACAACTATAAAGATCTGCAAAGGAGTCCTCTTTTGGCAGAGTGATGATCTACACAACCATAGAATAAAACTCTGTGAGGTTGGGAGTAGGGTGAACCATTCCCGTAATGGGGCTATGAACAGTTCACCAGTCAGAGTGGAGAAACTTCATAATACGCAGAGCATTCTGTGGAGATGGCAAAAAAGTCAGACTCTAGAGTGGGGCTAACCTAGCCCGAGGGTAAAGATTGTTTTAAACCCACAGGAGCAAAGTTTAAAAGAATCAAAAGGTTGAAACTGATCTGCATAATTTGATCTTGCTAGAACAAAATACAATGAAAGAACAAAATCAGGAGTGTGGAATCCAATGAGAAATCAGAAATAATCAGGCATCTAAAGAAGCGTAAGAGGGGCGCCTGGGTGGCTCAGTCGGTTAAGCCTCCGACTTTGACTCAGGTCATGATCTCACAGTCCGTGAGTTTGTCTGTGCTGACAGCTCAGAGCCTGGAGCCTGCTTCCATTTCTGTGTCTCCCTCTCTCTCTGCACCTCCCCCACTCACACTCTGTCTCTCTCTCTCTCAAAAATAAATAAACATTAAAAAACAATTTAAAGAAGCATAAGAATGTCACATAACCACGATAAAAATCCATTGATAGAAAAGAACAGGAAATGATGAGTATGATAAATTTTCAGACAATGACTTTAAAATACCAATAATTAATATTACATACTCAAATATTTAAAGGAAAAAAATGAACATAATGAGAAGAATTAAAGATATAAAAATTACCTAAATGGAGTTTTAAAGGATAAAAAAAATACAAAGGATGGGATTAACAGAAGAAAAAATTAGTGAACATAAAGGTATAGCAAGAGAAAATATCCAAAGAATGAAGAACACACAAAGAAAAATAGGATTGTCAAAAAAATGAATAAAACCCTAGTGACCTGTAGGACAGTAAACAGACTAATATGCCAATAATTAGAGTATCAGTAGGAAAAAATACGGGGGCATGGAAAGACAGAGAAAATATCTGAAGAACTACTGGATGAATATTTTCTAAATTTAATGAAAATTATAAACATAAAAGTCCAAGAAACTGAACAAACATCAAGTAAAATAAACATAGGGAAAAACCACACCAACTACCTTATAATGGTATTATTGAAAAACAGTCATGACAAATTTTTAAATAAGCCAGAAAAATAGACATATTACATAGAAAGCTATAAAAATTGTAAAAGATTTTTGTCAGAAACTATAAAACTAGAAAATAGTGAAATGACATATATAAAGTACTATCAAAATCAAAAACATCAATGTAGAATTCTACAGCCAGCCAAAACATATTTCAAAAATGGAGGTAAAATACTTTGCAGACAAATCATAGCTTAGAAAATACATCACCAGCACACATGCACTAGAAGAAAAGATGTTCTTCAAACAGAAAAAGATACCTGATAGAAATGTGTAACTGCACGAAGGAGTAATCAGCATCAGAAATGGTAAATATGTAAGTAAATATGAAAGATACTTTCTTTGATTTTCTATTTCTTTAGAAGATCATTGACTTCATGGGGCACCTGGGTAGCTTAGTCGGTTGAGCGTCAAACTTGATTTCGGCTCAGGTCATGATCTCACGGTTTGTGGATCAAGCCCAGTGTCGACCTCCACATTGATAGGATGGAACCTGCTTCAGATTCTTTCTCACCCTCTCTCTCTCTCTCTGCCCCTCCCTGCTTATGCTCCTCTCTCTGTCTCTGTCAAAATAAATAAATAAACTTTTTTAAGATGATTGACCTCTTTTTTTTTTTTAACGTTTATTTATCTATTTTTGAGATAGTGAGCAGGAGAGGGGCAGAGAGACAGGGAGACAGAATCCCAAACAGGGTCCGTCCTCTCTGCACAGAGCCTGATATAGGGCTTGAAATCATGAATCATAAGATCATGACCTGAGCCAAAATCAAGAGTCAGATGCTTAACCGAATGAGCCACCCAGGTGCTCTGAAGATCACTGACTTCTTACAGCAAAAATAGAAACAGTGATATAGGGACTATTATCTCCATTTTATAGATGAGAAAACTGAAACAGAGTGGTTAAGTAATTCACCCAAAGTGGAAGAACTTACATTTGAATCCAGATAATCTTTGCATTAAGCCTCTATGTTATAAAGTATAATGTGCAATGTAGACTACAATATATATTATACAATATAATATTATATAATATGTAATTATTATACAATTATTATTTATACTGTATGTTACATATAGTGTATTGGAATATATTCAAGTATATATAAACATTCCAATATACTATTGGAAATATAGTAATATTATTATATATTATCCAATAGTTCATTGTTAAATATAACAATGGTCATAACTGATAAAAAGGAAAAGGATATGAGATTGAAAGTGCTGATCTTAGTTTTATCTATAATGTCTTAATGTTTTTAACTTTATTTAATTCCAGTATAGTTATACAGTGTTATATTAGTTTCAGGTATATAATATAGTGACGCAACACTTCCATACAACAACTGGTGCTCATCACAATAAGTGCACCCTTTAATCCCCATCACCTATTTCACCCATCCCCCACTCCTCTCCCCTCTGATACCCATCAATTTGTTCTCTCTAGTTAAGAGTCTGTTTCTTGGTTTGTCTCTCTCTCTCTTTAATTTTCCTTTGCTCATTTCTTTTGTTTCTTAAATTCCACATGAGTGAAATCATATAGTATTTGTATTTCTCTGACTGACTTACTTCACTTAGCACAACACTAACTCCAATCATGTTGCAAATGGCAAGATTTCATTCTTTTTATGGCTGAATAATACTCATATATATATATATATATATATATATATATATATATACACCACAACTTCATTATCCATTCCTCTATTGATGGATACTGGGCTGCTTCCATAATTTGGCTATTGTAAATAATGTTGCAATAAACATAGGGGTGTATGTATCCCTTTGAATTAGTGTTTTTGTAGTTTGGGGGTAAATACCAAGTAATGCAATTGCCAGATCGTAGGGTAGTTCTATTTTTAACTTTTTGAGGAAACTCTATACTGTTTTCCATAATGTCTTAATTTTTATAAAAATGAATGTATCCAGGTAATACTTATATAATCAAAAGATTTTTAAAATGTAGGTAGAGCACACACATAGAAGAAAAGTTTATGTACCAATAATGAGTAGAAAGAACAGAATACAATAGAAAGAAAAGATTAGCATCAATAATAAATTCTTAGCTTGATAGCATTTCCACAAAATGAATGATTTAATATATTTTAAGTACACATGATCATGTGCAAAAAATGAAAATATTTCTGTATGTGTCTTCTGGAGGAGCATGAGATCACCATTCTTACAATTAAACTTAAACCATAGAATAGATAACAGTAGCTAGCATTTTAATACTAGTCCACAGATGATTATGAGTTTGTGAATGCATTCTATCATTTAAACTATTTATGAAAGATGACAATTCATTCAATATTCAGAAAAACTGTAGAGAGCACCAGGCAATATTGTAAAAAAATAGGAATATACTATTTAATAAGAAATACACATAGCTCCTGCCTTCATGGAACTTGTAGTCCAAGTAGAAGAGACTTTAAATTACCATTTAACAGAATTAAATCAACCATGTAACAGAACAGAGTTCAGAAACAAACCCACACTTATGTATGATGAAATTAATGCATTACAAGTATGGTCTTTTCAATAAACTGGATATGAAAAATATATTTATTTATTCATTTTTATAATTATATATTTCACACCATACACAAAAACTATTTTTATATGGGTAGTAGAACTAAATTTAAAACAATAGGCTTCTAGAAAAATGAAAACAGGAGAATATAGTCATGATTCTAGGGTAGGCAATACTTCTTTTAAATAAGATACAAAAATCCACAAAGAAAAATATTGATAAATTATACTTCATTAAAAACAAGAGCGTCTGTTCTTAGATGACACCCTCAGAAATCTTAAAGACAAGCCAAGGACTTAGGAGATAACATGCAAGATATATTAAAAAATATACAAACACAAAACCCCTCACATATCAATAAGAAAAAAAAAAATGGTAGCCCAAAGACTTGAATAAGAATTTCACAAAACAGTACATACAAATGGCCAACAAAAGGATATTCAATTTCATTAGTCATTAGATGCAAATTATAAAACACAATAAAGATACCATTATGCACACACAAGAATGACTGAATAAAAAATACTGACAGTACCAAATGTTAGCAAGAATGTAAAGTCACTAAAATTTTCATACACTTCTCTTATTTTAATGTTTATTTTGAGAAAGAGAGAGAGCAAACACACGCACACAGAAGCCAGGGAGGGGCAGAGAGAAGGAGAGAGAGAATCCCAAGCAGGCTGTGAGGTGGGGCTCTATTCCAAACCACGAGACCAGGACCCAAGCCAAAACTTAGAGCTGGGACACCCAACCAACTGAGCCACCCAGGCACCCCAATTCTCATACATTTCTGGTGGGAGTTTAAATAAGTACAATGTCATTGGAAAATTGTTTGGCAATATCTATTAAAGCTAAACATATGTCTACCCTATGACCCTGCAATCCACTCCTACATATATGCAGAATAGAAATGTATAGATCTTCAAAAGCAAAAGACAAAAACAAAAATGGATATAAGAATATTAATCATAGCAGTAGCATTCATATCTGCTGAAAACTGGAAACACCCAAATGTCAGTAAACTAAAGAATAAATTGTGGTATACTCATTGAAAAGGATGGGAAAGGAAGATTATTGCCATACAAACCATGAATTTCACAAACATAATATTGAGCAAAAGAAGACCTCAAAAATACATACTAATTTATTTATTCTATGTATGTGAAATTAAAGAAAATACAAAAGTGATCTATGATGGCAGAAGTCAGGATAGTGGTTACCGTGAAGGCAGTTGTTATCGGAAGAAGGCGTAAGTGGATTTCTGGTGTGCTGCTAACATCCTATTTCTTGGTCTGGATGGGTAATAAAATGGGTGTGTTTATTTCATAAAAATTCATCAAGATATACACCTATATTAGTACACATTTTTGTATAATGTATACTTCAACTAAAAAAATTACTTAAAGAAAAATCAGTAATTGTAACAGAGTTTTAGAAAATAGCAGGATGATATACAAGTACATCATGGAGTACAGAGAAATCGGGGCTGGAGTCTTCTAGGACATAATATTTAAGTTGAACTATAAGAATTAGCTAGGGAAGAGTGTGTGATGTGTGGGAGGTTCAAATGGGGAGACTCCTCCAGAAAAGGAAGAATTTGAGCAAAAGCTTGGAAGCATAAAAAAGCATAAATTATTCAAGATACTGACAGAAGATTGACAAGAGCAAAGAGAGCTGGGGCAGAAGTGACAAGAAGTCAGGCTGGAGACACACATAGAGTGGGGCCTTAAAGGCCAGATTAAGAGTTTTGAATTCCATCTCATGAGCAACAGAAATGCATAAATGGACTTTTAGCACAGACTGACATGACCTGGTTTATATTATGGGAAGATGGCTACCGTGTGAAGAATTGACTAGGAAAAAAGGAGAAGCTGGAGAGGAGAGACAGTTTAGGAGGTTGCTTTGGCAGTCCAGGTGAGAAATGACAGTGACATTTGTCTGGACAGAAGGAATAGAGTGACATTTGTCTGGACAGGATGTACATTGATGATTGGATGTAACATCTGAAGGAAAGCCACAAGTCAGAAAGGTTTCCCAAGGATCTTCCCAAACAATTGGGTGAATAAATATGCCAAGTTACTGAAATAAGAAAACCTGGAGAGTGATTGCATCAAGGCAAGAAGATGTATTCACTTTGGACATGTTGAGCTTGACATCTCTACAGGACACCTAGGATGCGGTCTCAAATAGGCAGCTGGATAGATAGATATGAAATTCAGGAGAGGGGCTTAATAGGGTTAGCAATTCCATTTTTTATTGATAACACAATGTACAGGAGGGTAATATTGTGCTACATTAACATATACTTTCCCCCCCCCTCACAATTTTACCCCATAACCCTCCTTCATTCAAGCAACAGAACTTTACCATAAGACATTAATTGCATGAAGAGAACAAAAGTGTCAAATTCTAGACTTCCCAGTTAAGGCTTTGAACATTCCAAGATCCAAATTTGCATAATAAACAACAGATTTGGAAGAATACACAATCAATTAGTTTTGCTGCCCCAGGAAAGATAAAAGGTTTGAGGGATGGGGTGGAAAAATTTAGAGAAATAACAGACTTCGGACTTAGGTTATTTCTCTGATAAGGAACCCTATTCATCATGTTCCACTTCTACCTACTGAGTCTTATGTGGGAAAGAAAAAATAACAGAAATCCCAGATATATTAAGGGGTTAAATATCAGAGGAAACCATACCTTAGATCTCAGGTAGAGACCAGAGAAGTAACATGTCCTTCAGAGTTGCCTCAACGTGGCCCAGGGTAACCAAGCAAACCGGCCTCAAATAGCCTGAGTTTCCCATGCCCCAGTAAGGCACAAGAAGATCACAGATGCAGCTGAGAGAGAGAAGATCTGAATTCTAAGGACCTTTTGGTCAACATGAGAAAAACATGACAATGATTTCAATGGATTTACGATCAAAGAATAGATGGGCACATGGATGTATCAAAGAATCTTACTAAGATGCCATTCTCTTGACCCTAATTTACCTAATAGATCAGTTAGCTCTTGTTATAAAAATGCTGCATAACAAATTATCCCAAAACTCAGTGGTTTAAAATAATAACCATTTATTTACTTTATATGCTTGCAGGTCAGCTGGGAGTTCACTGACTTAGGCTGCTGTAACTGGGGATAAGTTCTGCTATACATGTCTCTCACACTTTTCCTGGAATTAGTAGGCTAAGCCAGGCTTTTTTTTTTTTTTTTTCCTAATGTTAACAGTGAAGGCCGGAGAGAGAGCAAACTCAACTCTACATACATGTTTCAAGACTCTGATCACATCATGCTTGCCAATATCCCACTGACTAAAGCAGATCCCAGAGTCAAGGGCTGTGGATAATCTTGTCTACAATTGGAGGGCAATACACAGCTACATGATAAGGAAATGGTAAAGGATTGGGGCCATTAATTCTGTCTCTGCCACATCCAAACTTAGATGCAGCCACTGGAAGAGGGGGGTAAGAAAACAACGATGGGACTGTAACAAGGTAAAAACTTGTTATAAAAAATAAAACCATTTGCTTCCACATTGCTTTCATATCTAGGATTTTGATTTTTTTTAACGTTTATTCATTTTTGAGAGATGGAGAGAGACAGAGCATGAGGGGGGGAGGGGCAGAGAGAGAGGAACACACAGAATCTGAGGCAGGCTCCAGGCTCTGAGCTGTCAGCACAGAGCCTGACGTGGGGCTCAAACACACAGACCGTGAGATCATGACCTGAGCTGAAGTCAGATGCTTAACCGACTGAGACACCCAGGCGCCCCATCACTTCCAGGATTTTGACTTGAGATTCCAGCTGTGACAGATAGGAATATTAAAATTTGAGTAGAAACAAAATGCAAAGAAAGTCCATCATCTCATTCTGACGTCAGAGTAACATCACTAAATAAGACACTATTTGATCTACATTACAGAAAGTAAGTAGGAATTCAAACAACTGAGGTGAAGCAGAAGCACAGAATTATGAAAATTATTTTTTGCAATGGCAAATATTTTTGTGGCTGCACAAGGTGGAATTATTCTCTTCAGACCAGACACCTACCAACAAGAGGAATCCATGGCAGTTGTTATCTTTCTATTTTCTCATTGCTCAGAAAGAAGGATGAGAGGGGGCATGGCTTGCATTCTGCAGCCAGGAACTGGGCAAGAGGAAGAATATATGTGTCAAGGTGGGAGTAGGTATGGGAGGTCTGAGATGGACAGACAGTTCATTCCCAAGTAAAAAGCAGATGGAGAGACGTAGGGGAAGCAGAGAGAGAAGCCAATAAAGCTGGAAAAGGATTAGAGAAAATCACAGGAGGACCCATTTAACCCTAATTTCTGTGGTTTTTCTGATGAAGATGTGGTGTTAATGGTTTCAGAGTTAATCAGAGAGCCATGTGTCTTCAATCTTAGATATAAACCAGATGAAAACAGACATCCCACTTAAGTGGTATTTTAGTGACACAAAGGCTGAAAGAAAAAAAAAAAAAAAGATTTGCATAGTAATGACTCTATCATTGCTTTAAAGCTGTGCAGTATTTCCAGAGCCCCTAACAACCACCAAATCAGGAATTCAAACCACACCCTGGGAAGGCTGGGCTTCCTTTTGTTAAAAAGAAAAACTGAGGATCTCTGAGGTCAGTTACCCAGGCAGTGCAAATCAAAAGTCCTGACTCCCTCTAACCACTGGAATATTTGCCATGTGGAACTACACCCACCTAGGACATTGCCAAAACCCCAAGAAAGTACCATGACTAAGATCCGTGTCTTTTTCTGGGTACTATTTCCACAGAAAGCTTCTTATGTCTCTTCCCTGACATTTCACAAAATAGAGTTTTCTCTATTTGGAAAAATAGAGGAGAGGAAAAAATATGCCCGAGAAAAGGCCAAGTGTGAAGAAGAATTTGATTTTGGCATCCCATTTAAAAGTTTCTACTTCCTTCCCCAACCTATGTATGGCTTATTGCCGAACCAACACCACTAAGAGAATACAGTGTCTGGTTCTACAAAACACTACACCATGAGCAAAAGCATTGATCAGATGGATAAATAGTAACAATAGCTAATAATCAGTAAATTGCTACTATGTACCAGACCTGCTCCTAGGAATTTTATATATAAAACTCATAAGATGTTGACAATGAATTTATGAAGCTAGTACTTTTATCACCCTCATTTGATAGATGGGAAAGCTGAAGCATGAAGAGGTTATGTAACTTTCCTAACACAGTAAGTGGCAAAGCCGAGATTCACCCCGAGAAATCTGATTCCAAGGTTCATATGCTTAAGCACTATGTATATGGATTCTTAAAAAATTAGAAATAACACCACTCTCACATTAAACTTTTCCAGAGAATAGAAAAAGAACACTTTCCAACTTATCTTATGGGACTAAATAAACTTCACTCAGAACTGACAAGAATATAACAAAAAAGGAAAATTACAAGCCAGTCTGTCTTGTGAAGATAGAAGCAAAGTATACGATACCAAATACTAGCAATTGCTTTCAGAGAATTCTTATAAATAAATAAGAGAAATACAATCTGACGGAAAAAAATGGAATTTCACGGAAGATATCCAAACAGTAAGTAAACATATTTTTTAAGTGTTCAACATCATCAGTCATCAGAGAAAGGCAAATTAAAGCCACAGTTTGTCCACCAGAATTACTAAAATGAAAACGACTGATGATATCAGGAGTTGGTGAGGATGTAAAATAAGAGGAACTCTTGAGGGCCTGGGTGGCTCAGTCGGTTAAGCATCCGACTTCAGCTCAGGTCACGATCTCATACTCCATGAGTTCGAGCCCCGCGTCGGGCTCTGGGCCGATGGCTCAGAGCCTGGAGCCTGCTTCCGATTCTATGTCTCCCTCTCTCTCTGCCCCTCCCCCGTTCATGCTCTGTCTCTCTCTGTCTCAAAAATAAATAAACGTTAAAAAAAATTTAAAAAAAAAAAAAAAGAGGAACTCACACACCACTGATGAGGGCATAAATTAGCACCCTTTTGAGAAGAGTGTAGAAGCATCTGCCAAAAGTGAACACACACACACACATACTCTGTGGCCCGGAAATTCCACTCCTACATTTATACTCAACAGAAATTCATACGTGCACACCAAAAGACATAAACAAAAATGTTCACAGCATCTTTATTCATTTAGGAAACAACCTAAATATCCATTAACAGTGGAATGGAGAAACAAATTGTGTTATATTTATACCATGAGGTGCTATACAGCAGTGAAAATGAAATATTGCTGTTCACAAGAGCTTGAAGGAATCTCACAAATTATAATGTTGAGCACAAGAAGCCAGACACAAAGTGCACATACGTTATGATTCCATTTATATATTGTTTGAAAATAGACAAAACAAATCTATGGTGATAGAAGTCAGAACAGTGCTTACATCCGGGAGGAGGCTATAGTGATTGGTAAAAGAAAAAGGAAGGTGCCAGGAATGCTTCATTTCTTGGCCTGGTCATTGGTTACATGAAAGTGTTCACTTGATGTTCCAGGTCTAGTTTGAGAAGTAGCACCTTGGTGAGAGATGTGGGCTAATCCAAGTTCATGGTATACATTAAGTGAACATGGTTCAACCAGATGAGAAAGACATTAAGCAGAATTGACTTGAAAGTCACCTAAACATTCATTGCTTAATTTATTGAGTATCTAAAATATTCCTGGAACAATGTTAAGTCCTGAGAGTGAAAACATGAAAAGATAAACGTCCTATCAGCAGATTGTTCACAACCTAACTGAAAGAGATGTGTCAAAATAATTGATTTCAAACCATAGTGTGCAATCATGGAACTGTGCAAATCGTTTTGAGAGTTTAGGGAAGCCAGGGAATTTCAACCTCCTAAGAGTTTTGCAGGTGAAAGGGCTTAATGGAGGGTGGCAGAGGGAGGGGGTCTGGGAGAAGTATTTGGCTCAGAATTGACAGCATTTGCAAAAGAGAACACAGAGAGATAGTACTGTGAATTCTAGGAATGTTGGGTGGGTATTTAGGAATGGCTAGAGCTTAAAATGCAAGATCCAGAATAGTGGGAGGTAAGGGGTGCCTGGGTGGCTCAGTCGGTTAAGCATCTGACTCTTGATTGACTCCTGATTTCGGTTCAGGTCATGATCTCACCATTTGTAAGATCAAGCCCTCCCCCACCTCTCCCCCTGCCAGTCTGGCTTTGCACTGACAGCATGGAAACTGCTTGGGATTCTCTCTCTCCTCTCTCTCTGCCCCTCCTTCCTGCTTATGTGCACTCTCTCAAAATAAGTAAACACTAAAAGGAAAAAAAAAAAAGAATCTTGGATTTTTATCCTGTAGCACATGGGAGCTAACTGAAGAATTTTTATTTAATCCAATGTAAAGGATAGACGGGGGGAAGGTTAAGATTGGAGACTGGTAGGAGGTTTTTGCAGAAATTCAGATATATGTGTCAGGTTTTGCCATAGTAATACACAATCCAAAATCTTAGTGGCTTACAACAACAAATACTCATTTCCTCCAAAACCTTTGTATCTTACAACAACGTACATTTAATTCTTACTCATGGGTCTGCTGGTCAGTTGTGGGTTGGTTTTAATTCAGGGGGGCTGTGCAGGGCTGAGTGGGGCTTGGCTTGGCTCCAAGACATGGCAGATCATTCATGGTGTGCTCCATGGATCTTCCATTTGGGGACAGAGGATGAAGGAGCAATGGCTTCTCTGGGTCACGCTCTTCTACTGATGGGTGACAGGAGTGCAGGGGAGGTGGCAGGAATAATCAGTGTCTCCTAAAGTCCCTGCTCAGAGCTAGCACACCATCCCTGATGCCCACACCACACTCATCAAAGTCACACGGCCAAGCTCAATGTCTACAGGACGCTCCATCTCTACCTATAGGGTAAGGAAGAGAACAGTAGATATTTACTGAACATATTAACTCAATCTACTACATCAGGAGAAAGATGATGAACACCTAACCTAAGGCAGACAGAGTAGGGTTAGACAAGAGGGGGTCAGGAAAGCTGAGATTATAACCAGAGTTCTGGGGTCCCGGCTAGTTGGGATGGGCAGGGATGGACTGCCTTGTCAGGACACTAGGAGACTAAATCAGAAGCTTTAACTCAGGGAAGTGCCTGATTAGAGTTGGATAGTCAATCTAAATCAAAGCATTAGGCCAAGATGGAAATAAAAGGATACACCTCTTAAAAGGAGCTAATGGAAGAGAAGATTGCAATGAGTGGGAGGAGCAGAGTTATTAACAATATTAAACTAATCTCAGTTCTGCGGCAACGAGTTCTGGAAATGCAGTCCCAGAACAGAAAGAGAATGATAGAATTGATGTAGGAGGAAAGGGAGAGGGGAGTATTTAGGATGGCTCCTAGTTTTCTAGTCTAAGAAACTGGGTGGATACCGGTGTCATCTGCTGAATTGTGGAACACAAAAGGAGAGAGTGTTTCAGAGAGAAGATGGTAAGTTCCGTTGAGTTTGGTTTTTAGATTTGAGTCATCTAGATGGACATAACTAGTGGAGAATTGAATATCAAGCTATAGAACTCCCTTGTGTCTTTCATCTGTTTTCACATCTGAAAATGCCCCCTCTCTCCTCTATTACCTAGCCAAAGTCTTAAATGTTCAAGATCATTTACATTCCTGAGTTGCCTTTCTTCTCTGGGCTGGTTGCATTTAGAATTAGCATGCCTCATTTAACACTGATCATTTGTGTTATACCCACACCTCCATGCACATTAATCTTGTCCCTTAAACTAAACTATAAATTCCATGAGGACAAGACTTTGTATGTCTTTAATATCTCCTATGGAACTTAGCACAGTAATAGGCAAAAACCTAAATTAAAAAACTGAAAAATGCATGGATGATTAACTACCTCAGTGAAGAATAATAATCAGTGACTAGTATCCTAAGTAATGACGTAGTATCTCTGTAAAGATCATTTTAAAAGGTATTTCTTTTTATTTGGAGAGTACATCTACAAATTTTCTTTAAAATTGCACATTTTTTACTTTGTTTCAACATTTATGATAATTCTTATTTTTTAAGCATTTATCTCCTGGTGTGTATGTACGTGATTGTATCTTTGTTCAAGAAATATTGTTACAATTTTAACTTAGATGCATGTTGAGTGGCAGAGAAAAGTCAGCCTGGTATAAAACGTAGGCCATAACAATCAATAGTATCAAGGGTTCACAATTATTTATTTTTGAGAGAGAGACAATGTGAACAGGGAGGGGCAGAGAGACAGAGGGAGACACAGAATCCGAACGAAGCAGGCTCCAGGCTCCAAGCTGTCAGCACAGAACCCAACCCGAGGCTCCAACTCATGAACCACGAGATCATGACTTGAGCCAAAGTCGGACACTTAGCTGGCTGAGCCACCAACGTGCCCCAAGACTTCACAGTTTAGATAGTCAACTATTTTGTGGTTTTGTTCCAGGAAGACACCAATCAAAAGAGATAGTACATGTTGCAAATGTAAAAATACCAAGAAACGCTAAGTATTTTCTAAAGGCATGGTTATGATTCTTTTTTTTTTTTTTAATGCTTATTTATTTTTGAGACAGAGAGAGAGACAAAGCATGAGCAGCAGGAGAGGGGACAGCAGGCTCCAGACTCTGAGCTGTCAGCACAGAGCCCAACGTGGGGCTCAAACTCACAAGAGCCGTGAGATCATGACCTGGGTTGAAGTCAGACACTTAACAACCTAGGCGCCCAGACATGGTTATGATTCTTTACATTAAATCACTGTTCATTGTTATAAGAAGATAAGCAGAGGTACAGTTTGATAAGCTCATGCCAACACCACTTTTTGTTTTGGAGTCAAGAAAAGAAGATAGGTCCCTGACTTCCAGACCAGAGCTCTAAAACCAACTAAGTATAAACTCTTAACTAACTGCTGGATCCCAATAGGGCAAGAATAAAAGATATAGTTGGGGCAGCTAAAATTAAAAGGAATGTTTTTAAATCTCCCAGTTCTTTTTTTAAAGGTAGGCTTCAAAAAACTTAATTTTGTGAGGTATTCAACAGGGACCTGGAAAACTGCTCTTAGCATTTTAACATAAATTAAAAATCATTTAAGCAGACGTCTCTATTCAGCTCTTGCCAACTGCACATTTATTTTTCTGGTCAAGGAGGCTTTGCTGCTGCAAATGAAGGGAAATGAAGGCATTAGGGCTTGGGCATATCAGTTGAAAAAAAAAAGGAAGTAAATGTGGATGTTGGATTAATTTCTCTCATATTCACAATTCCATTTACACGGGCAAGGAATTTGCCCCCCTATGAGGTACTCTTGAAAACATTCTCTGAAAAATTAGGTTGCTGTGTAGAATCTGGAGTTGCTGCAAGTGTTCCTTAAAAGCTCATTAGCCCTCCAGAGAGCTAGGAACATAAAACAGCTCCAGACCTAATGAGAGCTCAGTAAACAGGTTTCCACTGCACCTGTATTGAGAGATGGGTGGACCTCCAAGGAGTCTAGGAGCTTAGTTCCATTTTGGACAAGCAACCTCAAGAGTGGGGGATGGGAAATGGGGAAATGAAGGATAAAACCTTACTTGCTAATTCTAAACATATGTAGCCTGCACATTGGTGAGCTGAGGTTGGCAAAGGGTAAAACGAAATCTCACTGAACTACTTTCCTCAGTGACAGTTATATTTGCTGATTTTTCCACTGGCACCCAGCTTTGGAGTCTCCATTTTCCTAATTTGGGAACAACAGAGGGCAGTCATCACTCATGTCTGAATACAACACTTGACATGCATGTTTTCATATAAGGAAGATCATCTTCTGTAAACCTTCAAAACATCACTCTCACTCAGCAGAGAGAGGAGAAATTTATATACCCACAGTCCGGTGGACTCAAAGTCACCACAGACTGTACCTCTCCCTTTCCTTCTTGGCTTCCTCCATTTCCCAAAGCACAACCAGCGGCTGAATAGAATATGGCACAAGAGGTTTCTTCTCCACCCATTCTCCCCTATTAATAGAACATGGCAGAGGAAAAACTCTGTGACTGTCAATTCAACTGCTAACTCAATTAAAGATGGTCCATCTGGAGTCATAATCAATCAGGAGTCTATTCCATCAGAATGAGAAAAGGGAGCTGGGAAGGGATATAACCAGTTACTTGTCATGGAACCTGATAATCACATGCACCAGGAAATTGTACATAGAAACTGCAGAGAAGACACAATAAATATATCCTATCATAACTAATATAGTAAAAAAACTTCTTTTTCATAGTGATTAAGCTAGGATTGACTAGGAAGTAAAGGAAATGTGTGACTATTTTATTAACTCTTTATTATGGTTCAAGTACTTCCTATAGCAAAACCTTATTCATTTAAAATAAGCTCTAAGGAAATAAGTTCCCTTACTTCTCCCCCACACTTCTCGCATTGAATTTCGCCCAGTAGGTTGTGAAAGAAACTAACCTACTAATTGTAGCCCCATTTAAAATATAAATCTTGGGGCACCTGGGTGGCTCAGTTGGTTAAGCGTCTGACTTCGGCTCGGGTCATGATCTCACGGTTCGTGGGTTCAAGCCCCGCATCAGGCTCTGTGCTGACAGCTCAGAGCCTGGAGCCTGTTTCAGATTCTGTGTCTCCCTCTCTCTCTGCCCCTCCCCCACTCATGCTCTGTCTCCCTCTGTCTCAAAAATAAACATTAGGGGCGCCTGGGTGGCGCAGTCGGTTAAGCGTCCGACTTCAGCCAGGTCACGATCTCGCGGTCCGTGAGTTCGAGCCCCGCGTCAGGCTCTGGGCTGATTGCTCGGAGCCTGGGGCCTGTTTCCGATTCTGTGTCTCCCTCTCTCTCTGCCCCTCCCCCGTTCATGCTCTGTCTCTCTCTCTGTCCTAAAAATAAATTTTAAAAAGTTGAAAAAAAAATAAACATTAAAAATTTTTTTTAAAATAAAATAAAATAAAATAAAATAAAATAAAATAAAATAAAATAAAATAAAATATAAATCTTGTCCTCTTTAAAGGCACAGGGCTAAACTATTGTCCAATTTCATCAGTCTGTCCTTGAAGGGCACCATCCATATGCATTTCAACAGTTAGCACAGTATCTACCAGAGTGTGGATGTATTTCAATTTGTATCAACAAATGTTTATTGAGAAGACACATTGTCCAAAATACATTATTAGTATCCCATAGGTTATAAAGACGATTAAGAAATGACCCCTAATTCTCAAGGTCTTTGTACTGCAGAAGATGATTAAAGCATGTATCGTGAGATTACCAAACATGAAGGAACTTTTTTTGTTTGAGAGAGAGAAAGACCGCACAAGTGGGGAAGGGGCAGAGAGAGAGAGAGAGAAATCCCAAGTAGCCTCCTCACGGTCAGCACAGAGCCCAACTCAGGGCTCAAGTTCACTATGAAATCGTTACCTGAGCAGAAATCAAGAGTCAGATGCTCAACTGACTGAGCCACCCAGGTGCCCCTGGTGAAGAAATTTTAAAGAAGGGAGGAGGCATCTCTTCCTGGAGGTCTGCAGAGAGTCTAACTAGAGGAAATGGTGTTTGAGACAGCAATGACAGATCGACAGGATTTCAACTGGCAGGTTGCAAAGAGGAAACAGCTTGGTATGAGTATAGAAAATGACTGGTCATAGATTACCCGGCTGTCCTGTTTGGCTGTGGAAGAGGATATACGAAAAGAAAAGTGAGTGCTAGGGCTGGAAAGGTAGATTCAGTCAGCCGTGTTTTCTCAAGATGCAGGTTATGAATGTACTAAATATTTTTACTGGCACTTGGTATCTACTCACAGACTTTTCTATTCTGTATCCTTTCTCAGACGGCAGGCTCTGGAGAGCTAAATATTATATTTGTAAGACTCCTTTGCAGCTAAGGTTTTATATTCAATTTAGATTCTAGCAATGAGATGTCCTCTCATTAAATGTGGGAGGTGGAGGAAGACAGAAGCCAGGTTTGTGTGATGGGGCTGGCTGACAATTTGGAGGACATTTCAGAAAAGCTTTCACGAGTCCAGTTTTCTGAGGTCAGTAAGACCTCAGAGGGAGGAGGGAGAGCTCCTCCAAAGTGAATGATAAGTCACTGCACCTTGACTCCCCTGGCAATATGAAAAAGACAGTATTTGGTAGCCTCTTTCACTTTCAGAGGCAATGTATGTAGGGGCCACATTTGAACGTGCTGCTCCTGTCTGCTTACCAAGAGCATCAGCTATCTATAGCCTCAATAATGCTGCAAAACAAACCACCTCCAAGATTTAGTGGCTAAAAATAAAACTCATTTATTATTTCTTATCAGTCATCTGGGGACGGGGATGATCTCAGCTGGGAAAACTCAGCCCTCCTCCGAATGGTCTCAAATCTTCCAGCAGCCTACCTGCCGGAGCCTACCTGAGGACTCAGGGGAGGAAAAAAACACAGGAGGACCTTTCTAGCCTCTTCCTGAGTCAAGTTACCTTTTATTGACCATGACCAATCTTACAGCCAAGCCAAGCCAGAGTCAGAGTAGGAAGAGACTAAAAAGCTACAAGTCAAAGTATGTGGATATATGCAGGTCATTAATTGGGGGCTATTAAAACAATAATTTGCTAAACTGAATAAATTTTATTTTTTAAGTTTATTTATTTATTTTGAGAGAGAGAGAGAAAGGCAGAGAGAGAGAGAATCCCAAGCAGGTTCCACACACACTGTTAGTGCAGAGCCCATCATGGGGCTCGATCTCACGAACCCCATGAGATTAGGACGTGAGCCAAAATCAAGAGTTGGATGCTTAACTGACTGAGTTACCCAGGTGCCCCTAAACTGAGTAAATTTTAAAGCTGCCAGTTTTGAGTAGGGCCCAGAGTAAGAGAAGGCTCTATGTCTCATCCAGGCTGCAGTTCAAGAAGCTCTGGCTTTATGACCCGGTTATCCAATAATATTTAAAACGTCTGCTAAAGATGCAGATGAGTCCAACAAGCCTTGATGGGAAAAATCCTAAAATTTTTGGAGCACGTTATACCTTCTGCAGTAAGTAAGTATTTCAGGGAATAGTCTCTGGCTTGTTACTGGGTCCTAGTAGTGACTAGACTAAATGCCTGCTCTTGGAATACTGAGTGACATAAGATCTGAACTGCCAATCAGACCTGGTGTTACCTGATGCCAGAACTATAAAGTGGCAGAACTGGAGTGGCCATTGGGGAAAGCAGATGCTGAAATTATGCAAGCAAGTGACTCAGATGCCCATGGCACCCACTCCTCCTATACTGCAAACCTTTCCCAAACTAATAGCCTTTGCTTTATGAGGAGTTCCTTATAACCAATGGACTGCAGAAGGAAAAAAACTTCAGGCTAGTTTATAGCTTTGCTGCTGCCACCAGCTAAAACTGGACTGTTGTACATTAAATCCCCAGTTAGAAGTAGCCCAGCAGGAGGACCAGCAGAAGGAGAAATATATTTGATGGGTAAAACTTTAAGCTGTGACCTAGTTCTCCACTTTGCCTGAATGGAAAGTTACAGAGAGGTGTGTATCTGGAGCAGTCCATAGGCAACAGAATATGGTTTGGCCAGATGGTCATAGATGGAAAAGAGACAAAAATAGAGAACTGTTTTTATGAGAAGGGCTAGAGAAAAGGCCTGTGAATGGCCTCTTCAAAAATGGCAGAGAGGGAGAGAATATTGTTTTCCACTGCATGCTCACCAAAGGGTACTCAACTAGGAGAAGGCCACCATGTCAGAGGACAAAACCTGTTCTGTGAATTACAGTCAGCCTCTTTTCCTGGCTACCCCAGAACCTGAACATTGGGCATACAGACACCCTGGCCCTGATAGCAGAGATGGAAGTGATGTGTGGCTCAGCAGGGTGGACTTTCACCAGGGAAGATGTAGAAAATGCTATACTATATGCCTTGCTTCAGGGAAGCATCAGAAAACTTTATTTCTTTTTTTTTTTTTTTAATTTTTTTTAACGTTTATTTATTTTTGAGACAGAGAGAGACAGAGCATGAACAGGGGAGGGGCAGAGAGAGAGGGAGACACAGAATCTGAGACAGGCTCCAGGCTCTGAGCTGTCAGCACAGAGCCCGACGCAGGGCTCAAACTCACGAACCGTGAGATCATGACCTGAGCCGAAGTCGGACGCTTAACCGACCGAGCCACTCAGGCGCCCCAGAAAACTTTATTTCTTAATGTTTATTTATTTATTTTGAGACAGAGAGAGAGAGAGAGAGAGAGAGAATCCTAAGCAGGCTCCGCACTATCAGCACAGAGCCCAATGTGGGGCAGTTCAGGAGTTGGAGGCTTAACCAACTGAGCAACCCAGGTGCCCCCAGAAAACTCAGTTTTTAAATGTGTGTGTGAGATATATATATCTGAGAATATATATACACTCACACACATTTTTTTAAATGTTTTTTTTAAATGGTTCAGTCAGTAGCACATGTGACTTGATTTCAGGGTTGTGAGTTGGAGTATATATATATATATATATACATATATATATGTACATGTATATATATATATATATATATGTACATATATATATGCATATATATATATACTCATACACACATACACACACACACATATATATATTCTCAGAGAGATTTGAAAATATTACATCCATAAGATAAAGCAGGTATGATATGAAAAACAATCTAAAATTATTTTAGAAATAATTGGAAATTTAAGATATAACTACTGATTTAAAGAATTCAATATAGAGACTGAATAGGGGAAATGGACATGAATTAATGTCAAATATTTTAGCTGAAAGATTAAGAGGAAAGATTATCCCCAAATACAGTACTACGGCACAGAAATATGTGAGTAGAAAAATGGAGACATGGAGAACAGATGTAGGAGTTCTAACCTATCTCTAATGGGAATTTCAGAAGAAACAGAGATTGGAAGTGATTATTTAAAATTAAAGAAGGAAATTACCCAAAGTATTGAATCCATAGATTTAAAAGTTTCAGAATTAATGAGGAAAAAATACCTAAATAGGTCTTGGTGAAATTGCAGAACTCCAAGCATAAAGTACAAATCCTAAAAGTGTCCAGAGTAAAATAAGTGAATTGTTCACAAATAAATGAATATCAGATTGGTATGTACTTCCTCATTACCAACACTGGATACTGGAAAACAATGGGATTAAATCAGAAAGAAAAACGAAAAAAATGCATGGTAAATATAATGGAAAGAAACAATAAATCCAAACATACCATTAATCATAATATTAAAAGAAAAATTCAGATTGCAGAGACAGAAGGCAGGGACCAGCCAAATGATGATTATGATACACACTGTAAAAGAAAATAATGCAGGGGCACCTGGCTGGTTCAGTTGGTAGCACATGTGACTCAACTTCGGGGTTGTGAGTTTGAGCCCCATGTTGGGTATAGAGATTACTTAAAAATAAAATATTTAAAAAAAAAGAAAGAAAAGAAAATGATGCAGAAAGATTTACTGTAAAGAGCTAGGAAGATTTGCTAGGAAAATAATGCTTGAGTATTAATATTAATATCAGAAAAAAAAAACAGGAAAAGATAGCATTAAGAGAAATATCTATTTTGATATTGTCATAAATTACATTGATAGATTTGCAGAATCTACCAAATGATACAAATACTGAAAAACCTTGCATTTTGGGTGCAGAGGGGAAGATCCTAAAAATGTATGAACTAAATATCAACTCAAGAAGCTAAAGAGAGAGCAAGAGGGAGGGAGGGAAAGAAAGAGAGAGAAGGAGGTAGACGAGGAGAAGGAGGAGGAGAAGGGGAGGGGAAGGGGAGGGGGAGGGAAAAGAGGAGGAGAATCAAATAAACTAAAAGATAAGTTAATAAGCATAATAGTAGAAAACAAAAATAAGTGTATAACCAAATGAAAATCTAGTTTTTTGATAAGAGTTCTTTAAAAAGAGCAATTAAATAAACAGACTGTCAAATGTGACCATGGTAAAAAAAAAAAAAAAAAAAAAAAAAAAGACTTAAATAATCAACATTAGAATTGAGAAACAAGATGTGGAACATTTTTTTTTTTTTAATTATGAGCACATCAAATACACATTTATGCCAAATAAATTTGAAAATTCGTTGAAATAGATTATTTTGTAGGCATAACTAAGTAAGGAAAATTGACTCAGAAAGGAATCAAAATCCTGAAAAGACCAATAACCATAAAAGAAATTTAAGAGGAAATAAAAACCCTAAAAAGGGCACAATGCCCAGACAATCTTCTGGGCACGTTGTATTAAACCTGCAAAGAACAGATAATTCCTGTACTATTTACACTGTTAAAGAACATAGAAAGAGATGGAAAGTTTTCAGTTCATTCTGCAAATACAGCATAACACTGAATCATAACCAGATAAAAATAGAGGGGAAGAAACCACCCACAAACAAAACAAGAAACCCAAAGACAAATAGAGACAAAAATTCCAAATAATCTATTAGGAAATTTAACTCAACATTTTACAAAGAGAATTACATCATGAACTAGTAGTCTTTTTCACAAAAATGCCAGGTTGGTTTAACATTAGTCTGTCTTTCAATGTAATTCACTACACTAAGAGCTAAAAAGAGAAAAATGATACGATTATCTCAGTACATGTGAAAAGGCATTTGCCAAAATTAGCAATTAGTCCTGCTAACAAAACCTCTTCTTAAGCAAAGCAATTTGATAGAAGATACTACCAGAAACCTGCATGATGTTTGCAATGAATCATAAAGAGCAAACATTTCCATTAAAGTGAAGAGTTCTGCCACTCTGGTCACTCTTCAGCAGAAACTACTCTAGGAGAGCAAGGCAGCCAATCAGGGAATAGGAAGACCTCTGATCCAGGAAACAGGTGATCTGACACTGCAGAAAGGCAAAGGAAAGCCCCAAAATTATGGTGAAAATCCAGGCAGACAGATGTGAAGCAGATCTAGAGGGTAAAGAAGCAGGAGGTTGAATGGCTACAGGAAGGATAATTCCAATTAAAAAAACAAAGAAAAGAAACTGATAGAACATAGTTGGAATATAATGAGAAGAGATGGCATAGATTTCAGGACAACTTTTCATATGAATTAGTAATAAGTACCTAGAAAATTAAGCAAAGAAAAAATGAGTAAACTATTAACTCTGGGGAGGGAGAATTACTTAAGAAAAATAATTGAATTATAGGATACTATATGACTCAGCTGCAAATAATATATACGGTCATAAATGTAATCTCTGAATGTTGATTTAACCAAAATTGTGATCTAACTTCTCTGGGAGAATGGGGTAGTGGGAGGGGTCATTCATACAAGAAAGCTAATTCCTTATCTTCCATAATAGGAAGTTGTAGATAATATCTGAAATTTAAAAATAGGGGCGCCTGGGTGGCTCAGTCAGTTAAGCAACTGACTTCAGTTCAGGTCATGATCTCACCAGTCCTGAGTTTGAGCCCCGCATTGGGCTCTGTGCTGACAGCCCGGAGCCGGGAGCCCGCTTTGGATTCTATGTCTCCCTCTCTCTCTGCCCCTCCCCCGCTCAAGCGCACTTTTTCTCTCTCTTTCTCAAAATAAATAAACATGAAAAAAATAAAATAAAATAAAATAAAACCAGGCAGTAGCACAAGCATATTATTTAGAAATATAAATGTGACAACCAGAGGAAACAGTTGTAAGAATTGACGTAATGCCCCTGGGGAGTGGCGGGGCTAGACGGGGATGCAGCTGGGACTGCTGGGTTTTGTTGTAAAACTCATTACTTATTTAAATACCTGCATGTATTACTTTGATAAAAATTTAAATTTAATTCCTTTATTATTTTTTAAAATTTGAGTATAGTTGACACATGTGACATTAGTTTCAGGTGTACACATAGTGATTCAACAACTCTAATGCTCACAAGTGCAGCTACCACCTGTCCCCATGCAAGGCTATTACAATACCATTGACTGTATTCTCTATTCTGTACTCTTTATCCCTGTGACTTATTCATTCCATAACTGAAGCCTGTATCTCTCACTCCTCTTCACCCATTTTGCCCATCACCTCCCCACTCCCTCTCCTCTGGCAACCATCAGTTTGTTCTCTGTATTTATAGGTCTGATTTTGCCTTTTCTTTTTTTTTTTTTTTTTTTTGATGCTTATTTATTTTTGAAAGAGAGAGAGAGAGAACACAAGTGGCAGAGAGGCAGAGAGAGAGAGATGGGGATACAGGATCCAAAGCAGGCTCAGCACTGACAGTGAAGAGCCCAGTGTAGGGCTCAAACTCATAAAACATGAGATCATGACCTGACCTGGAGTCAAGATGCTCAACTGACTGAGCCACCCAGGTGCCCCAAATTTTGCCTTTTATTTTTTTATTCATTTGGTTTGGTTTTTAGACTCCACGTATGAGTGAAATCATGCGGTATTTGTCTGACTTATTTCACTTAGCATAATACCCTCTAGGTCTATCCATGTTGTTGCAAATGACAGGATTTCATCCTTTTTATGGCTGTGTAATATTCCAGCGTGTGTGTGTGTGTGTGTGTGTGCATGCACGTGTGTGTGTGTGTGTGCATGCACGTGTGTGTGTGTGTGTGTGTGTGTGTATCACATATAGATTTTTAGAAAGCAAAAATGACTATACCAGTAAAGACATGGAGAAATACATATACTCTGACACTACAGAGAAAGAATAAATTATTACAAGCTTTCCAGTGGGCATGTTGGCAATAAGTAACAAAATTTCAAATGTTCCTATCACCTAACCTAATAATCCCTCCTCCTCTGGCAAATTATTTTGAGGAAAACAACAGGGCAGATACACAAAGATTCCCCTAAAATGATCTTCAAAGCTTCATCTTTAAAACATTGGGAGTCTCTCACTATGTACATACATTACTAAGGGAATGATTAAGTAGATTATGTACTTCCATACAGTGAATACCTCTGGGCTTATAAAATAATTATATAAAGTAGTGTTTTTCAAATCATGCTTCCAGGAGTCTGTATTAGTTTTCCAGGGCTGCCATGGCAAAGCACCAAAAAACCGGATGGCTTAGAGCCACAGAAATGGATTGTCTCATAGTTTTATAGATTATAAATCTTAGATCAGGGTGTCCACAGGGTTAATTCTTCTGAGGGCTGTGAGGAAGAATATCTTCCTTGCTTCTCTCCTGGCTCCTTGAGTTTGCTGGCAATCTTTGGTGTCCCTTGGCTTGTAAAAGCATCACCCTGATCTCTGCCTTCATCTTCACCTGATGTTCACCCTGTACGTATGTGCAAATCTGTGATTAAATTTTCCATTTTGCTAAAGACACCAGTCATATTGAGTTGGGGCCTACCCGAATGACCTCATCTTAACTTGACCATCTGTGAAGTCTATTTCCAAATAAGGTCTTTGGGGTTAGGGTTTCAACATCATTTGCAAGTTAAAATTCAACCCACAACAGAGTCTTAGGGTTTCTGAGAAAAGCCCCAAAAAGCACTAAAGAGGAATGATTGCTCAGTAGGTTAAGCATCCAACTTTGGCTCAGGTCATGATCTCATTGCTTGTGAGTTCGAGCCCTGCATCAGGTTCTGTGCTGGCAGCTCACAGCGTGGAGCCTGCTTCAGATTCTGTCTCCGGCTCTCTTTGCCCTTCCCCCATGCTCACGCACGCGTGTACATACACACACACACACTCTCTCTCTCTCTCTCAAATATAAATAAACATTAAAAAATTAAAAACAAAACAAACTATTTAAAATCTACCAAGTAAGGCCATATTTATTTATTTTTTCAATATATTGTGAATTAAGAAAAGCAGTTTGCAAGCATGTGAACATGTTCCCAGTTCTGCAGAAATACAAAATGTCTATTTATATTCATATCCACAGCACTTATATTTAGATTGATACCAGTTTTCATATAAATATTCACTGTGCTAACAAGGCTACAGTTTTACAAGTGTCCTTTATATTTGTCTTCATACTTTTCTGTAACTTCTAGCTCTTTTTTAATGACATATCTTTGTAATAATAAAAGACTTTTTTACAGAAAGAAAGAGGTCACTTATGACATTTAGTAAATACATGTTGATGAAGTTATTGATACAGTTTTCTCCATTTGGCTTGGCTTATAAGAATTTCAAACCAATATAATTTGGATGACTATTCAGTTCTCGCCAAAACATCAATCCTTGCTATCCAAACCCCACTGATAGAATGGAGTCTGCAAAACCAAGTGTCTATCAGTGGATGAACAACAGATAAACAAAATATGGTATTTATATAGAATGGAATATTATTCAGTCTTTAAAAGGAAGGGAATTCTGATACATGCTAGCTACAACATGGATAAAGCTTGAGGATATTATGCTAAGTGACACAAGCCAGTCACAAAAGGACACAACTATCTGATACTACATGAGGTACTTAGAATAATCAAATTCATAGCGACAGAAGGCAGGATGCTGGTTGCCAGGGGCAGAGGAGAAGGCGGAATGGGGAGTTATTGTTTATGGTACAGAGTTTCAGTTTTGCAAGATGAAAAAAGTTCTGGAGGTGGATGGTGGTGATGGTCGCACAACGAATATACTAAATCCCCTTGAACTGTACCTTTAACCATGGTTAAAATGGTAAAATTTATGTGTACATTTTATCACAATTTAAATCATAAAAAAATGAATCTTCAAACACCTCGAGGTAATGTGTTCCTATCTGACATGCATTTTTAATTTCATAGGCTCATTTATTTTTCATTCATGAATTATAACCCTAATCGTCATTTTCATTATTACTATCACCATCAGATCATCTAGAAAACCAGTTGTATGCTTTATTCTCAAGACGGTTTTCCATTTCATTATAAAAACAGCATAACATTTTTGGTGGAAAACACTAAGAACATTAAGAAAGTCCTTATTTGGAATATTCAGATGGATTTGCCTAAACTCCACATTCCCTCCCTTGCCCAGGGCAACCTCTCCCCACCCCACCACCCTCCACCTCCCACGCCACAAAAAGCCACAAAAAGATTGAATGAGATAATCAGAAAAACCACCCAAGAAAAGAAAAAGGGAGAATCAGTTACATGTTCAACAAGCCAGGGAACAAGAAAACTCAAATCTGTTCCAGTTCTCTAGTTTCACCTTAAAGGCAAGGAACTGTGGATGCTTATGTGAAGCCCTTCAAAGCCTAAATTCACTGCCTCTCCACGCGGGAGGTTACCAGCATCTGAAGAAAAACAACCACTACCAGAAAAGCTCTTCTTTGTTTTCATTCTTTGCAGTCCTTCAGGAAACTCTTGATAATGTGAAATGTTATTACTGCAAATGTTGGCCCAGGCAAGTTTACTCTAGAGTCTGACTATCACTGACTGTTCGCAAAATAAAATCATTTTTAAAGCCTGCGAGGAGAGCCAAGTGCAAACCACAAATCAGAAAACCACCAAGGCGGGCTGGCCTCGCTGCCAGAGTTTAATGTGATCTAATGGGAGGACAACAAGATGTGAGAATTTGATTTTACGATGCTCCATGTAACATTTGGCAATACAAAGGGGCTGGGCCCAACTTCCCGATCCTTAAGCAAACGTTTGAAGTAATGTTTTACTTTCTCATCAGTTTTAATTCTGTCAAAGAGGGTGTAGAGATTCAGCCTGCCCTATTCATTCTAAAAGTGCTGTCTGCTTTGGGTGGTTATACATTTGCTTAATACCAATTCATGTAAGATGAAGATGGGCAGGTGGGGAAGAGGCCAGGAAAATCGGATGAAGCTATTTCGTGGCAGTGGGTCAACTGGATTGCAGCTCTCTGCATTTGTGATTTATTCCATGGGTGGGAGGGCAGGGATAGGACTAACTGAAGCAACATTTCTTTCATAAGCAAAAGCTAATCTCAGGGAGAGAGAGATCTAGGCTAGATCAGGCTGCCCAGTCTCACACCAAATGGGATTGGAACTCAAGTGTAGCTCTATTTCCCATCACTTGCCAAAGAAAAAGAAAAGAAAAAGAGAAAAGGAAAAAAAGAAATAAAGTGGTAGCAACACCAAAGCTCTTCGCACATGGCAAATTAATGACAGATGACCTTATGGAATAAAGACGACCACTCAGGAAATCCCATATAAGGGCACATGAGCAATGGAAAATACATCAAAGTCCCATTTCATGTCACTTTTGTTTTTATGGCCAGGACAACGGAATGAGAGTCAGATCTCTTTTCCTCTTCTTACAGAATAATGCGTTCCTAACAATGCCAAACTCTTTCCTAGGTTGTCATTGTGTAGCAATTACAAAGTTGACCCAATGAAGAAATGTGAAACACACGGTCAAGTTTCTTTTTGCTTTTGTTCATCAGCTTAAAATATTTTAATAAGATATTTTACATTCTTTTCTTTTCATATTAAGTGTTTGAAATCTGGTGTATATGTTACACACCTCAATTTTTTTTATTCAAGTATAATTGACATACACTATCTTATTAGTTTCAGGTGTATATCATAGTGATTCAATATTTTTTAAAATTTTATTTCTTTTTTCATGTATCTTTTATTTAAATTCAAGTTAGTTAAAGCAATAGTTTGCTAACTAAAGTCATATCCCAGGATACAGGAAGAAATATTAAAACTTCTATTTCTATTGACTTTTTAGCTAAACGGTAAGAAAGAAAGCGAGCCTCATTAATAGTTCATAAGAATGACACTAGGTATCCTTACTTGGAACAGACAGAGATGGTCACGTAGCACCTGAAGACTGTGAGTCTTCCTGAAAGAAAGCTTAGGTCAACAGCGCTAAGGGTATGACAGGTGTTGTATCGGTTCAGGTAGGATGGGCTGCAGTAATAAACAGACCAAACATGTAATGTCTCAACACAGCAGAAGTTTCTTTCTGGCTTAGCAATGAGTTTTGGGGATCAAAGAAATCAGCTGGATAGCCCACGTTATACAGGCACTTCTGCCTACTTCTGTTTATGGTCAGCATAGCCATCTGCATTTCTTCCAGAGGGAGAAGGATGATGGGACCTGGAGAATCAGTCTTAGGAGGTTTTTTAAAGGCCCAGACTACTAGAAGAAGCACACATCATTTCGGCTCCCCTTCCACTGACTACAACTCAGTCTCATAACCACACCTAAGCACAAAGGAGGCCAGGAAATGGAACGTGGTTATGGGCCCAAGAAGAGGAAAACGGATGATCATGGGGAACAGCCAGCAGTCGCAACTATAGCCGCACCCATCGGTTCAGTTATCGCCACCTGTCCTGGTCTGCGTGTTCCCCTTACACAGATTTAACTGGTTTAATAAAAGTTAACCTCACAAAATTAACAGGTGGCTTAAAACTATTCCTACCAAGCAGTCACAAATTGAAGATAACAGTAATAATCCAAGCCCAAGACAATAACAACAAAGTGTTGGAACTAAAGCCTCTTATATTTTTACCTCTTTGTGGGCCATAGTGTGAGGTTTAAAAAAAAAAAAAAGACTGTGATTGCTTTGGCATCATATACACTTAAAAAAAATTATTCAATTACTTCTGGAAAGAAGTAAACTGAAAATTTTCCAAAAATTGTTTATTTAAAATGCACATTTATATCCACTTTTATAATAATGAACTTGTTCTTCCCATATCATTAATAAGAATGTGAGCATATCACAATTGGCAAAATACTTAAGTAATTATAAAATAAACTGGAGACAAGCTTCTATAACTTTATGTTACATTTTAAAGTAATACTATACCCAATATGTTATTTTGAAAAATTTTCTTAACCTTGCTGATAGATGTGTAGAAGCTTCTTTTGAGATTTCTTATTTAATAACAAAATACAAAAGCCACATAGTATTGAGTTCCCCTCACTTTTTTCTTTCCCTTGTATTAAAATGGCAAGATGATATATGTGAAACAATCTGACAACAAACAAAGGTATATCCCTTTGTCAACACTGAAAAAATTGCTAAATTTTTAAGAAATAAGAATTAAAGTATGTTACAGAAAGTTGGGACTTGATTTATAAATGAATGAGTATATAGGTGTTTCTATGTATCTCACCTACTAGCACTTGCTAGATCTTGTTTCAAAAGCTAACTGTACAATGATTTGCGTGTATGTGTGTGTGCATATCTGCACATACTTGCACAGGCACCACTATATATATATGTGTATATACATATGTGTATATACACATATATATGTATATATGTATATATACATATATATACATTATATATATATATATACACGTATATATACATTATATATATATATACATATATATATGTACATATATATATATACGTATATATACATTATATATATATATACATATATATATGTACATATATATATATATATAAATATATATATATATATATTAGAGAATGTATCTTCTCAACGGTCATTCAACCAGTATTTATTAAGCATCCACTCTTACCCTCATGGAGTTTTCATTAAAGTATCAATTGTATACTTAGCAAAAACAGTATTTTAAGAGAAAATTGTACTGTGAAAGTGTATCCACTGATGAAACAGTTTCATTGACTGGAATGTTTTAGTAAGTTTCTGGGATAAGTTTACTGAGGTAGCACATGTGAAATGTATTTGTTCCACCATTCATAGGTAAGCTACTGAAAGAAAATACTATAAAATATCATGGACATGGTTACTTTTATAAAAACTAGACCTTTAAAATATGGAGGAGTCAGCCATCTCATGCCCATTAGGTTGATTACTATCAAAAAACAGACCATAAGTGTTGAAGAGGGTATGGAGAAATTGGAAGCCTTATGCATTGTTTGTGGTGCAGCCACTATGGAAAGCAGTATGGCAGTGCCTCAAAAATTAAAAATAGAAGGGTGCCTGAGTGGCTTGGCTGGTTAAGCATGACTCTTGATTTCAGCTCAGGTCATGATCTCGTGGTTTGTGAGACTCAGCCCCATGTAGTGCTCTGTGCTGACAGTGTGGAGCCTGCTTGGGATTCTCTCTCACTCTCTCTCTCTGCCACTCTCTCACTCTCTCTCTCTCTCTCTCTCTCTCCCTCTCTCTCTCAAAATAAATAAATAAACTTAAAAAAAATTAAAACTAGAACCACCATATGACCCAGAAATTCCATTTTTGAGTATATACCCAAAATAATTAAAAGCAGTGTCTTGAGTTATTTGTATACGCATATTCATAGCAGCATCATTCACAAAAGCAGAAAGGCAGAAGCAACATAAGTACCCATTGACAGATGAATGAATAAATAAAATACAGTATATGCATACAATGGGATATTATTCAGCCCTAAAAGGAAGGAAATTCTGATATATACTACAACATGGATGAACCTTGAGGACATTATGCTAAGAGAAATAAACCAGTCATAAAAAGACAATACTGTAGGATTTCATTTACATGAGTACCTAGAGTAGTCAAACTGATATAGACAGAGATAGAACAGGGTTGCCAGGGGCTAGGGGAAGGGAGAATGGGGGGTCATTATTTAGTCACTACACAGTTTCAGTTTTACAAGATGAAAAGAATTCTGGAGACAGGTTGCACAACAATGTGAATGTACTTAACAGTATTGAACTGTACACTTAAAAATGGGTAATATGGTAAATTTTGTGTTATGTATTTTATTACAGTTAAAATTGACTTAAGTATAGAGGAGTCTTTACACAATTTTGTAGTGAGATATGGAAGAATCATGAAAATATTTTCTACCACTGAGAAATTTGCTTTTTTTTTTTAAAGAACAAAGAATACACACACACACACACACACACACACAATCTGTTTCCAAAGTAATGATATTTTTACAACAGCTAAAATAATAACTGTTTTTTTAAAGAAACTCAAGCTATATTGGGAACATTTTGAAACATACTTAAAAGTTTCCCATCACTGAATGTGTTGTTGCAGTGAATGTGTCACTGAATGAATTTGTATAAGGCCTAGTCCTTATACAAATATAGCCCTATGTAAATTTTTATAATGAAACAATTACACTTAAAAATCTAATATTTGGGGCACCTGGGTGGCTCAACCAGTTGAGTCCAATTCTTGATTTTGGCTCACGTCATGATCTCGTAGTTCCTGAGATCAAGCCCTCCATCGGGCTCTGTGTTTACAGTACAAAGCCTGCTTAGCATTCTGTCTCTCTCTCCCTCTCTCTCTCTCTCTCTCTCTCTCTCTGCCCTTTCCCCATTCACATGCTCACACTCTCTCTCAAAATAAAATAATAAACTTTAAAAGAAAGAAGGTTAAAAAAAGATTATTTAAGAAATCTAATATTCAAGCTATTTAATAATATATCAAAGAGTTTAATGATTTAGAATACAATTAGTAAAACAATAACAATATATAGTAACTTCCAATTAGCTTGTAAGAACAATAGGCTGACATTAAGAAAGATGAATTTTTTACTAAGATTTCAACAAGCATTTGCATAATTGAAAAATAGGAGGACAATGCGTATCATGATTTATAAACCTAGCCAACGAAGAGTTCTTTTCATTTGGATCTACAAATACTTATGAAGCATCTTTTTAAGATAAGACAGTCAAAAATTCAAAACAGAGCCAGATTTTTGTTTCACTACATCACAAGGCTTTAAACCATGATTTAGAAAAAGTACTGAAGCATATTAAATCACACACCTCTCACTAATGAGAGCGAAAAGGGTTTTGGTATCACAAATAAAACAAAGGAAAATAAGTTTTAAAATATTTTTCATCTCATTTAAGCCTATGTTAGTTTCTATTCTATGTTTTATCATGTGCATATCAGTAAATAGTATATATATATATATATATATATACATATATATATATATAAATATATATATATATACATATATATATTCATATATATATACATATATATATTCATATATATATATATAATTCATGAATAAATTACTTTTGTTCATACATAATTATTTTTAGTGATAACAGGTATAAAATTTAGTATATGTGCTGCCAAAGTGAGCACTGATATGGATAAAAAATTTAGAGAACACTGTCCTAAAAATTCTAGGAAATCAGTTAGGAAGAAATGTATTGCTCTTCATTTAAAATGCAAATGTTCTATGGGGTGCCTGGGTGGCTCAGTTAGCTGAGTGTCAGACTCTTGATTTTCACTCATGATCCTAGGGCCATGGAATCGAGCCCCTCAATGGGTTCCACGCTGAGTGTGGAGCCTGCTTAAGATTCTCTCTCTCTCTCTCTCTCTCTCTCTCTCCCCCTCTGCCCCTCTCCCACCACTTGAGCACTCTCTCTCTCTCCCTCAAATAAAAATATAAAATTAAAATAAAGAAAGAAAATAAAGAAAGAAAAAGCAAATGGTCTAAAACTGATACAGAAGACCAAGATTACAGATAAGAAAGCCCTTTCTTTATAGTAAAGGCAAGGAAATACAAGACAAATTCATCCATAAGAATGATTTAGGTATTGTTCTCCTCAGAGTACAGAGATTAATTCATTTACTCATAGGAATACTATGTAGCTCTTTTCTTCTTTGTATTAAATGCTGTCCATGAAAGAATTCAAAGTATGTATCTACAGTCCACAATAACACTTTAATATTGAAATAACACTGTACATGTAGATTTTCCCTTATAATATTTAATATACTTCTGCTTTCATAAGTAAGTTTTCTCAAGTCTGTTTTGGAATATACTGGGACTAAGTAAACAATGACATAAATAAACACTACATTATTTTCTTTTTATCTGACTTCTCCCTTCACATAAACCTACCACAGAGGGAAGGTTTCATAAAAGTTATATCATTCTCATTATTTAGAATGCCTTTCCTCACTTCTTTTCATCTTATCTGTTTTCTCTGTACTTTGGGGTCCATTTCTAACAAATTTTACTCAACAACTTTTTGAGAATACTACTGTATTATTATGGTAGATGGATTACAAAAAATGGCCCTGTTTCCTATGCCTATCTGCTCTTTGCAGTGTGGCTTTGCAGTTCACTTCACCAGGGAGGAGAGTCTGTTTTTCCACCTCTTGAACATGGACTGGCTTTGGGACTTTCTTTGGCCAATAAAATGTAGCAGAGATGATAGTGCAGAGGTTCTAGGCCTAGTCCTTAGCAAGTCTTGCCTACCTGTACTACGTCACTTGGGACCCTGACGACCCCACAGGAGAAGGCCAGGCTAGATGACAGACTACATGGAAGACAGCGGAGGTGCTCCAGATGATGAAGCAGAGCCACCTGAACTACACGTGGCTGACCACATGTGCCTGTGCAGACTGAGCTAAGAGCAGAAGAGACACCCAACTGAAAACACACTAAGTGCCAACTCACACAGCGAGGAGCTAGTGAATGAATAGCTATTGCTTTAAGTAACTAAGTTTTGGGGTCGTTTGTTAGGCAGTTGTATTGTGGCAATAGGTAACAACACAACTACCTATTAGCTATAATGAAAAGATGGGAAATGGTCATTTCTGGCCTTCAAAGACTTATCTTCTTGGACAAGATTTTTTTTAATTTGGAGCCCACTGAGGAACTTAAAAGAGATCTTGACTTTTCTGAAATTACATGTGATATTTGGCATGTATCTTCAAGTGTTTTTTCTGTGGGAGAAGTGAAGCTTATAGTTTTCATCAGTTTCTCCAAGGAGCTGGTCCCTCCCAAGAAGTTAACCCAGTACAGTCATGAAAGATATTGACTCATTTATTAAAAAAAAATTATAATATAATGCATCAGAGCCAATAATGGAAGCATGTGCCAGGCAGTATGGCAATAGAGAAGGAAACTTTTAAGTCTCCTGAGGAATTCAGAGGCTTTCTCAAAGAAATTATTCTTTCCCAGTGTGAGAAGGAGCCCCACACACAGAAAGAGCCTTTCAGGCTGTGGAATGGCAGGTACAACAACATAGAAATGTTAAAAATGCTGATTTATTTAAAGAAAAGCAAATAGGTGCAGCTGCAGGGTGAGATACATAGTTATGGTCAAGGTATGGAAGATAAAACTGGAGAAAACTAAAGTCAAGATGGTAAGGGCTTGTGTTCCAAGCTAGGAAATTCGAATTTTATAACTGTAAGGATCTACCCCTAAAGTTTTGAGCAAAGGAAAAAGATAATAAGAGCTGCATCTTAGGGGCACGTGGGTGGCTCAGTTGGTTAAGTGTCCACCTTCAGCTCATCTTGATCTCGTGGGTCCGTGAGTTTGAGCCCCACATCGGGCTCTGTGCTGGCAGCTCAGAGCGTGGACCCTGCTTCAGATTCTGTGTCTCCCTCTCTCTCTGTCCCTCCCCCACTCACACTCTGTCTCTCTCTGTCTCTCAAAAATGAATAAATGCTAAAAAAATTAAAAGAATAATAATAATGAAAGAACTGCATCTTAGAAGATGTCTTTGGTGGCAGAGAAGAGAATGGCTTGCTTGGAGAAAAAAATCTAGTGCAAGCTGGCAATCTTACAGGCAGGAAATGATGGATATCTGAATTTGGGCCATGGTGCAGGATGTAAAGGAGAGGGTAGAAGGTAAAATCACCAGGACCTACTAATTGATTATGCACAGAGTTGAGAAAACAATACGGGAAGACACTTCTTAACTGCATGAATGGAGATGGCAGTAACATTCACTGAAGAGAGAACACCAAAGGAGTGTGTTGGAGAGAGATTTTAAAAATCCTAATTTGGACATGCTCAATGACAGATGTGTGCACCAGGTATACAGCTTACAAAAATGGTGAAAGCTGAAGATTTGGGATTATTTGCTATAACTTCTGAGTTACAGAATTTGAGGAGTCTACTTGAGGGAAATTTAGCATAGAGGAGAAAATTAAAGGTTATGTATATGTTCTAACCATGAGAATACTGCGGTCCATATCAGAAATACATACCTTGGTCAGGGGATGCCTAAAGAATCACAAGCCTTGAGGCAGCCGGGTGACTCAGTTGGTTAAGCATCTGACTTTAGCTCACGTCATGATCTAACAGCTCATGAGTTCAAGTCCCGCATCAGGTGAACCCAAGCCCCACTTTGGGTGAACCCCAATTAGGGAAAGCATGAATCCCGCTTCAGGTGAGCTCAAGCCCTGCTTTGGGTGAGCACGAGTTCCACTTCCTTCAGGTGAGCCCCACTTCTCTCTCCCTTTCTCTCTCTCTCTCTCTCTCTCTCTCTCTCTCTCTGCCCTCACTCATTTGTGCCCTCTCTCTCTCAAAAAAAAAAAAAAAAAAAAAAAAAAGAATCACAAGCCTTTTCTCAGTACCTGGCGCAAGACTGGTGTCCTTCCCAGCCAAGCCCCATGAGCCCAAGCTGGGCTTGAGGTCAGTGTTCTCTCACTGGGACTGCAAATGCAGGCGAGGTGAGTCTCTGTTCCATGCCTTCGACATCCTGTACACACTTCTTGCAGACCAGCCTCAACAATGATCAATGCTACTTGAACCAACACCTCCTCAGGGCAGGAAGGACAACGGTGGAGAGACCAAGAAGTGTCCTCAGAAGTTACCCAAGTGGGACCAGCAAGCACCAATGGCTATCAAAACATATCTAATTTGAAGTGATAGGCATAAACCCCATGGGAATGGATGAAGTCAACCAGAAGACAGGGAGAAAGGCAGAGATCACAAATGGCAGCCTGCTTTGGACTGAGCCAACAAATGAGCTTTGGTTGCCCTACACAATGTTTTTAAAAAGTGTTATCTGACAATACGTAAAAATTGGGAAATTTCATCCAAAAAAATCCATTTCCGGCGCGCCTGGGTGGCTTAGTCGGTTGGGCCTCCAACTTCAGCTCCGGTCATGATCTCACTGTTCTTGAGTTGGAACCCCACGTCAGGCTCTGTGCTGACAGCTCAGAGACTGGAGCCTGCTTCAGATTCTGTGTCTTCTTCTGTCTCTACCCCTCTCCCGCTGGCATTCTGTCTCTTTCTCAAAAATAAATAAACCTAAAAAAATCAATTTCCAGCTTCTTTTGAAAAATTACAAGATATTACAACACCGGTCTCATGCTTTCATTTGGCAATAATGAGAGGGAACTGAAAAGCAATGGCTACCTTTACAATGTCCTTCAATTAGCTACCGCTTTCACTGGTTTCACTGATCTTTTTTACCTGCATGCTCCTTGTAGGCATCTGAATTTGGGGGTCTCTGGGTAGAATCAGAGTAGAGGCAGAAGAAATGGCAGAATTTGCCTCCTGCTACAGCTGCTTATAACTCAATATCTCTTCTCCATTATAAGTAGATTCTTTGAGCCAGACCTTACGCTTTATTCCCCTTTTTATTCCCACAGGAGTCTGCCATAGGCAGATAAAGGTATTCCCCCAAACATTTTCTGAAGCTTTTTGTTTGTTGGTTTGGCGGGTTTTGTTTTTGTTTTTGTTTTTTGTTTTCTTTTTGGCTTAAGATAAGTCAGTGTATATAAATTCATTTTTTAAAATCTGAATTTGGGGGCGCCTGGGTGGCTCAGTCGGTTAAGCGTCCGACTTCAGCTCAGGTCACGATCTCACACTCCATGAGTTCGAGCCCCGCGTCGGGCTCTGGGCTAATGGCTCAGAGCCTGGAGGCTGCTTCCGATTCTGTGTCTCCCTCTCTCTCTGACCCTCCCCCGTTTATGCTCTGTCTCTCTCTGTTTCAAAAATAAATAAACGTTTTAAAAAATTTTTTTTAAAATAAATAAAATAAAATCTGAATTTGGGCACACCTGGATAGCTCAGTAGGTTGAGCATCTGACTTTGGCTCAGGTCATGATCTTGTGTTTTGTGGGTTTGAGCCCTGTGTCGGGCTTTGTGCTGACAGCTCGGAGCCTGCAGCCTGCTTCAGATTCTGGGTCTCCCTCTCTCTCTGCCTCTTCTCTGCTCATACTCTGTCTCTCTCTCTCAAAAATAAATAAACATTTAAAAATTAATTAATAAATGAATAAACATTAAAAAAAATAAATAAAATCTGAATTTGATGTCAATTTACCCAATGGCATGTTCATAGTTCATTCCCCTATTCACTACCATTACGTTAAACACCTGCTCTGATCAGAGTAATAAAACAGTAACAGCCTATTACATGTCTAATTCACTTAAAATCGGAGGGTCTTATGGAGTCTTTATTACTTCCTGCACGTGTGCAGCAAGATATTGTACATTCAGAGACAAATAATATAGGGAGTTGTGTGTTATGTAAAAAATATAATAAAACATCAAAAGATACCATTCTTCACTTTGCATAGGGAAGGACTGAGATCATGTTTTGATGACTGGAGCAGTAAAAGAGGGAGAAAGAAGAGAAATTTCCATTCTCAATGAAAAGAAGAAGATACTACGTCATGGTTAGAATCTGTTTTATTAGAATCTCAGAGTTTCACTGGCTTTGACAATAAGTTTTTGTTGCATTTTGGAAACACAAAAGAGTTGTATGACCAGGTCACAGAAATGCCCAAGCCACCTATCTACATACCCTTGATCATTGCATTTTAATAATTCTCACCTTTTTCTGTCAACTGAAGCAAGAAACAAGCTCATTTTAGAAATAAGATGCAGCAAGTCTGACATGAAACTCAAGAGATCAATAATAAAACTTACTGTCAAAACTTTCCTCCCACCTTCATGTTTTCCCCAAATGAAAGGTAATGAAAATAAATTTTATTTAATCACATTAGCTCATTAATCACATAAAGGCCCAACTGTTGACCTTCCACCTTTCCCAACAAGGCTGAGAAAGTCAGTAAACTGATAAATAAAATGAAGTCTCTCACAGAATTAAAAAAAAAAAAAAAAAAAAAAAAAACCAGTAACCTTCTTTAATGATTAAGAATAATGTACACTTGAGATTCAAATCAATTTCTCAAAAATTTCATTAAAAAATCAGGAATGTTAGCTATACCAGACAAATGGGATTTTTTTCTGCAATCTCTTTAAAAGAGAAAGATTTTAATGAGCTTCCCTGTTCACCTTGATTAAATCAGAATTTTAGAGGAAAGTAACCTAGTAGAACTTCAGAAATGTGAAGTTCAAGTTCAACTAATGAAGGGACAAAGACTTTAATTTTCGCTGAATGGTCCTCCCATTTCTGTGTCAGCTTCGCACTCTATTAGATCCCCCGGAACAAAAGGTTCAGACCCTCCCACTGGGAATCTCTAGCTGGAGCCCTGGGCACTATTGTTGATTTTATCCTAAAGGGCTTGGGAACACGTTTTATAAACATGAAAATAGAGAGCAAATAAGTGTGAGAAACATTCAGTGAAAGAAGGTCAATGGAAATAGCTCACATGCTGTCAAAGCCCCCACTGGATTTCTTTGAAAATGATGTAGGTAGATGTATTTCTGGTTGGCGTGTTTAGTCCGATAGAGGTTTGAAAATGATATTCATGTGTCTCTCTCCTTGCATGTGAAAATAATCACAATTTCTCAGGGAAGAATCTCCTGCTGGGCTACCAACTGCTGGGCTCATCCTCTCATACAACCAAATACCTTATTTTCAGCCTGAGACTCAAGGATGCTTTCTTTAGACAAATCAACATTGGCTACATATATGGAAATTCTCCTCCCCAGGGTTACCCAGTGCAAGTGAAACACTGGAATTCCATGACACCTGCAAACTATTTCTCCCCTTCTGACTGAATTTGGCACAGAGAAGCATGGAGTCAGAACTAGAAAGCCAGGGACCCGCACGCCAAATGAATGCTATTTCATGATGTCTTCGATGTTGTTGTTTTCCTTTTAAACAAAACTGAAAAAACACCAAGATGAGTTTTGCACATGCTAAAATATAAAAGAGAGGACATTATTTCTTGACTTTCCAATATATGTGAAACACATTTTTAAATGGGACAAACAACGTGAAAATGTATTATATTCACAAATGGCATCTGAATGAAACAATTCCTTCTGTGACTATGAAAGAAGAGACACTCCATCTATTGAAAGAGAGAGAGCTGCCAGAAATGGATATTAAAAACCCAAAAGCTTTCTGAGTTTAAGTAAAAACCACCACTACCACCAACAACAAAAAAAATCAGTCTTCTACAAATCCTATCCTGAAATCAAGAGATAAAAATCATCCTGCTTTAGTATGCAGATCTTTCCAACTAACCATATGAATAATCCAGCCTAAGAAAAGCCACTATTATCCAGCATAGAATCTCTTATACAATATGAAGCTTTCTCAGGCTCTCAGAGAAGTTCCAAGATTGCATTTTCATGACAAATGATGGTTATGACTAACTAAAATTCTACCACAAAATTTAAAGTTGACAGTAGACTAGAAATCTATTCAGTCAGCAAGCACGCAGTAACTACGAGCCAGCTGGAAAAGACACACCCCATTAAAATCTATATCTGTCCCATCATCTACTCAGGACACATTTATTAAAGGCCTACCACATACTCAGCATCATGCTGGGAGCTGGGGTGTGAGCAAGATAGACACAGTGCTCTTCTCATGTAGAGGACAAATGGTCTCGCTTTAATACCAGGCTTGCCAAACTGTAAGTGGTAGTGACATCTCAAATTGATGAAGGTGCTATTATCATTGGTGTCATAACTCTTGTTCCAGTTCTCTCAAGGCCAAATTATTGATGGGGCTGCAAAGAACAAATATGCTTAAAACAATTTTATGAGTAAAAAAAAAAATGTATATAGAGTTTGCTATGGACTGAATGTTTGTGTCCCCCCTCCCTCCCCAATTCACATTGAAACTCTATTTCCCAATGTTGTGGTATTAGGAGGTGGGGCCTTGGGGGGTGGGGGGTGGTTAGGGTTAGATGAGGTCATGAAGGCTAAGTCCCTGTGAATGCAATTAGCACCCTTTTAAGAGTCATGAGAGATTCATTCCTCTCCCTGCTTTCCACCATGTGAGCATACAAGGAGAAGTCAGCAGTCTGCAGCCCAAAAGAGGTTCTCATCAGAACGCTTCAATTCTGCCACCCTGTCTATTAAAATTTAGTGTGAACTCTTTGTTTTGTTTTTATTGCTGCTGTTGTTGTTGTGTTTTCTGTCTCCCCTCTTTGTAGATCCAATCATGAGTGGACTGGAATAGGATTAAAGTTACCACAGAACACTCACTCTCATTTAAAGCCTTTGGCACTGAGCTGATCCAGACAGACATCACCGTTGTCTCACTATCATCATCATCATCGTCATCATCATCATCAAAAGGCCTGCAATGCCTACCCTACAAATCCTTTGTATTATATCCATACAACGTGTGGGTATTGCCCAAATGGCACTAGAGACTTGGTCAGAGAACATAGTCAATATATATCTGCATATATGGAATAACTAATGGATTAGGTATTTTAGAAACTGCAGCCCGGCTGGCAAATGCAGATGGGCTGGAGTTGTATAAAAGTGTAATAAAAATCTAATAAAACATGTGAGCAAACTCACACATCTGTGGACAGACGGGAGGCATTATGTAATACAGGTCATTGCCACAGCAACCTCTCACCTCCCCCCAGCTACTGCTGCTCGGCCAAGGTTGAGTGTAAAGGACCTCTGTGAGTTTTCCTCTGCTGTCAGCATTCAGAGAAATCATTTTTAATGTCTCTAAAATGCGCGATTAAAATAGAATGTCTTTGACCCACACCCATGAAAATGATGCACAAAATACCTCAAAGCTTTGACCTAGCACCCTAGGTCTCACTGCTTATATTTGTTTGTTTTTTGAAAACATAATATTTCCACGAACACCCTTTGCTACTTGCCAGAAGTTTTACTCTCTGATCAGTGTACTAGATGGTAATGTTTGAGGTGGGCTCTTTGATGTAGCTTTGGGGAATAATTTCAGAAGTAGTCAAATAATCAGCTATACAAACTGCAAAACACAATGAGAGATAGACTTGAAATTTGTAAGAGGCTATATTCACCAGACTATGTGAATATGAAATTAATACTCAGAAATCCTCATTTGAAAGAGAATTTAATACATGTGTGAGTGTGTATAAATTTTATTGAATTCTAGAATAACATTAGAATTTTCTCTTTCCATCAACTGACAAATCTTCAACTTGATATTCCAGAATGACTTCTTTCTTCGTTGGATGTGAATTATATCTTCTATGATATTAAATATTTAAGGTGCATTAATCTGGAAGGTGAGGTTAGGGGGAAGTGCACCATCTGAGTGAGGAGCTGTCAGAAAGAACTTAGGGAAGTGTGTCTTAGAGATAGGACATTACAAGCTTTTGGATCAGCTATATCTGGATTCGGCTCTATCACTTTTTTGGCCATGTGACCTAAGATACATTCTTTAATCTTTATTACTCAACTTCTTCATCTGTAAAATGAAGATAATAATCGTACCTATCTCCTAAAATAGGCGTCGGTTTTAAATGATTGTCTATATAAAGCACTTAGAACTGTGCCTAGTACATAGTAAGTACTCAATAAATGTTAGTAATGATTATCATTGTATTTTAGGTGAAGGTGCAAAATACGAACAAAAATTCAACTAAAAAATTATTTTTCAATTATCAGAATCCTGAGTCCAAGCAGCACTGCCAATGAAAATCAATGACCTCAAAGTGTTTAGTAAATGTGCCATGAGTCAGTTCTTAAAAATTTTCATTAGAAGCTGGATCACTTATCACATACTTATTGTTAGCTCTCTTAGCCTCTTTTGGCCCATCAGTGCCAAAGAACTGCTAAAATGAGGACTACCACTGAAAAAATGGTATGTGTCTAGCCTTCCAGTAAAAAATCCTGAGAATAAGAACTGCAAAGTGGAGCTTAACTATTGAATTCATAGGTCTGAAAAATGATTTTTCCCAGATCAGGTTACACAGCATTTCATAGACAGAATTAGAACTTTGTATTATAATTCATAGAATATTTTCTTAAAGAACTTTCTTATAAATACAAATTTATAGAGGATATTAAAATGAATACTAGTATACCCATCTCACCAAACTTAAAAACCATAAAGCATTCCCAGTACACTGGAGGCTGGCATGTCCAGCAACTGTTATGCAGAAGGCACTGTTCTTCCTAGAGTGAAATAAGAATGATTCCCACGGAGGTGGACACATTGTATTCTAAGTGAAGGGTGTCCCCTGGCATTGAACTGTGCAGCAACAAACCTGGACACAATCCCGTAACTCTAGTAATTACTACTTCCATGTATCATTCCCAAGCCACCAGCCCAAATTTGGTGATTATTCATATATATATATATATATATATATATATATATATATATATATATTAAACTTTATTTATTTTGAGAGAGAGAGTGGAGGAGGGACAGAGAGATAGTCAGGAAGATAGGATTGCAAGCAGCTTCCCTGACCCAGGGCTTGGGCCCACGAACAGTGAGACCATGACCTGAGTTGGATGCTTAACCCATTGAGCCACTTAGGGGCCCCTCCTGTTTTGATACTTTTATTACATATATATCTATTTGTATAGGTTTCCTGTGCTTTGGAATTTACATGAACACTATCATTCTCATGAATCATTCTGTAACTTGCTTCTTATAAACTCAACATTATAGGGCGCCTGGGTGCCTCAGTCAGTTAAGTGTCCAACTTTGGCTCAGGTCATGATCTCACGGTTGGTGGGTTCAAGGGCTACATAGGCATCTGTGCTGACAGCACGGAGCCTGCCTGGGATTCTCTCTCTCCTATTCTCTCTGACCCTCCCCCCCCCACCTCTCAAAATAAATAATCAAAAACTTTAAAAAAATAAAATAAACTCAACATTATACTTGTAGGAGATATTCCTATCGAATCCTGTAGCTTCATTCATTTTAACTTTGAATAGCATTTTATTATATGAATAATCAATTTATCCATTTTCCTTTTCTTAAACTGTTTATTTATTTTCGAGAGAGAGAGAGAGAGAGAGACAGCATGAGCAGGGGAGAGGCAGAGAGAGAGAGAGGGAGTCATAGAATCTGAAGCAGGTTTCAGGCTCTGAGCTGTCAGGACAGAGCCCGATGCGGGGCTAGAACTCACCAACCTCGAGATTATGACCTGAGCCGAAGTCGGTCGCCCAACTGACTGAACAACCCACGAACCCGTATCCATTCTCCTTTTGACAAACAGAGTTGTTTGGTTTTTTTTCCTCCACCTTTTTTTTTTTTTTTTTGGATGAGAACATTGTAAGTATTCAATAAATGTTAGCTATTATTACATGTCTTGTTTTTCATTCAGTACACCAGTGAGCAATATCTACCCAATGTTCCTTTTTGTGTCTCCTTCTGTAAATCAGTATCTAAATACCTAGAAGCTACATTTATCAGCCTTCCTTATAGCAAGAGATCCACATATGATTTAGATTTGGCTAATCAAAGGGAGTCATGAATGGTTTTCAGCATGGAAGTGAGATAGACACTAAATGCCTGTCATTTATGCTGCTGCTGTTCACTCGCATGGTCATAGAGGTATTGGATTTTTATAGACAGAGATGGCAGGGGTCCTAGTGTATAGTCATTTTGTGAGGTTTCAGAGACAGGGCACAGTGCATCCATTCTGTCAGTGTGAATCATTACAGACCTGCTGTGGGTCTGGAACTGGCAGGAAGGGATTCCTGATGACACGATAGTTTCCTGTTTGTGGCAGTTTCCTGCTCAAGGTAGTGGGTGGTTTGGTTCTATGGCTGGCAGCTTCCTGATCAGAAAAGAGCTGGCCTCAGTAATCTGCTCTGTAGTGAGACTTTGGACGTCATACCCGAAAGCTCAACCAAGAGTCTGTTCATCTTACTAATAATTCCATCCACTACCCTATCATTAGAGATGGATTTACCGTGAAGCTTAAGCTTCAGAGATCCTCACTGCACAGGGGCCCTTGGCTGGCTGGTAGGTGTTTTTATAAAAATTGCAAAAGTAAGATACTTCAACTACTCTAAATCAAGGCTATTATCTCTTCCCTCTCAAACTTCCCCTCAGTTACATTTGTTTCTAGAGCTGATGGAATGGCCTTAGGCATTTTTGAGATCCAATTAAGAAATTGAGGTGGGCATATATTTAGATTGGGTTAAAAGACGTACCTTTGTAACAGGAGGGGACAGATCCGGAGATCATACTGAGGTCTAGAATTGTCCTACTGATCTTATTATCACCATAATAAGAGTGAGTAGCAAAGGAGTAAGTTTAAAACCGACAGAGCCAGAAGCTAATTTGTAGCAAACTTCCAAATCCTATAGTTTATACAGGAAAGAGATTTGACAGTGGTTTTCCCAGTTGTGACAATAATTCTAAAAACTTATGTAATTATCAATAATGAGCTGTAAGGATGAAAGAAATTTTCTTTTTTAAAAAAATTTTAATGTTTATTTATTTTTGAGAGAGAGAGTCGGAGTGTGAGTGGGGGAGGGGCAGAGAGAGAGGGTGACACAGAATCTGAAACAGGCTCTAGGCTTTAAGCTGTCAGCACAGAGCCCAACACAGGGCTCAAACCCACGAACCATGAGATCATGACCTGAGCTGAAGTCGGACACTTAACTGAGCCACCCAGGCACCCCAATAAAAAAAATTTTCTAAACTATCGATAATAAAACAAAATTACAGTTACAACAAAGGAAGGACTAAGTTATCTTCTTATTCTCTCTATAAAAGTGACACTACAAAATTATTATTAAATAAAGAGGCAATCAAAGCATGTATAAGGCAAAAAAATGTAGAAAAAATACATTAAGTATTTGATTGATAAAAATATTATACTACTTTACTGGATTTTGTGATCTTTGTGGTAAATGTCAGCTTTTACAATTTTACAATTCATAATTTGTTGCAATTTCTTTTCTCATTATGAATAAATTTTGAATTTCATACCAAATCTTGTATTTGTGATGCTGTATTTTTTTTTCCTAAAAAAGCTGCCAAGTTTTGTATGAAACTCATGTCTCCCAAACAACTAGATTCTTCTCTGTCAGTAATAAATCAGTTGCTTAAATTACTTACAGTGGATTCTGTCCTCTGCAATAGAATTCTGAAAGATTAGGTAATTAGTATCAGGTATGGCAGCACACAACAGAATTTCTAAGAAATGGACTGCTGGAGTTGGTTATCTCACCTGCATGGCTTTGAAAGCTATGATAATCCCCTTGGCAATAGATGATAAATTAGGCTTGCCAAGAATGAAATACCTATTAAAGGGAAGGCTTGGCAGGACAGGTGGCTGCTGCACAGCCCCTTAGGTGAGAATGAGAAATAAACAAAATGTGGGGTGGGTTGACTAATTCTAACTGCATTCAAGAGTTAAGGAGGAAGCAGAGGAGGAGAAGGACAAGCTCCATATTTTAAATTCTTAACTCAGTGCACCAAGGATCAGAGAACTCTTACAAGGGCCCTAAAAAAATGGTTCTCCAACTGTGACATGGATAAGCATCCCTGAAAGGCTTGTTGAAGTACAGACTGCTGGATCCAAACCCTTAGAGTTTCTGATTCAGTTGATTTAAGGCAGAGCCCGAGGATGCCCGTTTTTGACAAGTTTTAAAGTGATGATAATACTTTTGGTCCAGGAACCAGTCCGAGAACAACTGCCTTAAATGAACGCCTTACCTCTTGTACCTGCAGGACAGATGTAACTAAAAATCAGATGAGGCGGGTTGCTAAAATACAACTTAGGTTAAATTCAGCCTCATTTGGCCTCTTATATAAAAACACATTAATTAGGAAACAGTGGTACACGGTGAATTGGAATGGAACATTTGAATGGATTTAGATGTCTGAGTATCTGAACATACAAGCCCCACTGAACTTTCCAGTCTAGCAAGTTACCCCCCCCCCCCCACCTCTGTCAGATAAATCTGCCATGCTTAAAGACCAAATGTGACTGCATCTACCATAATTACCTTGCAAGAAATGCTAATTCTTCTTATGGTCCACCCTTCTAGTCCTTATTCACTCCAGTCAAAGAGTCACATCCTATGTATGTACAAAGTATGACTAAGGAAGAGAAACCTTAGATAACAAAATAGTGTGGAGATTTTGTTAAATTGTATTAATAAAAGTCTAGAGAATTGTGGGAATGAATTCTGAGAATGATCATTCAAGCTAAATTTATCAACAGGGATGTATTTACTAGAGAATCTGGATTCAGTATTCCAGTTCACAGTTGGGAGTAACCTAAAGTGTTTGCTCAATTATTTAACTGAACCTGAACTCAATGGTAGCCTTAACTAAAGTATTGGTAGCCTAACTAAAGTTAGGCACTAAGAATTCCTTGATACAAGGCAGAGACTTTGGAGAAAGGAAAGTTGGGGAAAATTTAACATGAATGACTAACTTACCCACACATTACCTGTGAGACTTCAAAGGATTCAGAGGACCCTCTCTTTACCAAAACATTGAAGATCACTGTAGTGTCATTCTTTTGCAGACGAGAGATCAAGGTAGTAGATGTTTCCCTAGAAATAGAATCGTGAGTTAAATAAGGATAAGGCCATCTCAGAGTAGCAGAAACCATGTAGCAGTAAGTAATGATCTGAGATTAAAGAATAGATCTATTCAATAGAAAGCAGGGCTCCAGTGACAGTCAGAATGGTTTTATCTATTCTATGTATCTCCCACGAAAACAAAAACCAAAACAAAAAAACTTTTTTGGCTGATAAATGGAGGCTTCACCTAAGTGAAAATTATAGAAAATCAATGTTTCTAACCCAGTTCCCAGATCTAAGCACAAGAACCCCATGACTGAAGAAACCAGGAATACCTAAGGAAGAAATCCAAGACGGTGCCCCAAGTCCATCCTATAAATATTGAACCTAGCCTTTCTGTTGACATTTACTGGTATAATTGTACCCTGGAAAAAGGGAACTACTCATATCTTAAGGAATTATTGCATGCTGGCTCTGCATAAATGCTATTTTCTGGGGCCCTATACTGCCACTGTGGTTAACTATTAAGAAGGGGACTTATTAGTGTCAAGTGATAAATGGAATTTTGATTCAAGTCCATCTCACAATGGACCCAGCATGTTCTTGAAGACATCCTATAGTTATTTTCCTATTCCTGTAGGCAGACTTAAAAAAAATGACAATACTGGGTGCCTGGCTGGCTCATCAGAAGAGCATATGACTCTTGATCTTAGAGTTGTGAGTTCAAGCCCCACTTTGGGTGTAGAGATTACTTAAATAAATAAAACTTAAAAAGAAAAAGAAAAAGAATAAAATGACAACTAGAAGAACTCTCACAATAGCTTCCTGACCTGTGTGATGTATTATATATGTAGGAAAGTCAAGCGAAGCTTCTGGAATTACTGCTCCTTTCCACAATAGGAAACAAAAGGTAATACCAAATCTCTAGGAGGAATCACAGAAATTAATGCTACCATCAAAGATTTGAAAGATATAAGAATGGTGATTCTTATCACATCCCCCTTTAACTCTCTTATTTAGGTTGTGCAAAAGACATTCTTAAAAAAATAATAGTGGATTATCCCAAACTGGCTTAGTCTGCTTGAGCTGCTATATCAAAATACTATAGACTGGATGGCTTAACAATAGACATTTATTTCTCACAGTTCTGGAGGTTGGGAATTCCAAGATCAAGGTGACCATGGATTCAGGGTCTGGTGAGAGCCCTCTTCCTGGTTTATCAAGGGCTGCCTTGTTGCTGGATCCTCACATTAGGGACCTCTAGTCTCCTCCTCTTCTTACAAGGGCACTGATCCCATTATGAGGCTCTACCTTCATGACCTCATCTAAACCTAACTAACTCCCCAAAGACCCACTTCTTAATACCATCACATTGGGGGTTAGTGTTTCAACACATAAATATTGGGGGGTTACATTCAGTTCATAAGGCAAGCTTAATTTAGAAATGACTCTGATAAACACCTGATTAGCAGCTATAGATCTAGCAACTCTTTATCCCTATCCCAGTAAACAGAAAACAACAGAAGCCCTTCAATTGCACATGGCAGGGATAGGTATGTACCATTACCATCTTGCCTCAAGGCTAATTAACTTTCCAGGTCTAGTCACAGAATCCTTTATCATCTTACTTTCCCCAGGAGGTCATCCTGGTGATTACATGGATGACATCAGACTGATAAGACCTGATGAACAAGGGATGACAGTTACCCTGAATATCTTTGTAAGACAGATGTATGCTAGAAGATAAGATGTACATAGAAGATAAACCTCATAAAAATTCAAAGTTCTGACAACTTAGTTCATATGTCACTGGATGTCAAGATAGAATCGTAACTGAAATAAAGAAGGAATGAATAATTCCCAGAATTACATGCAAAGATTGATGGGACTTTAGTTTTCCCCCATTAGGGGAAGATGAGTGAGTTTTATTTGTATGAGTGATAGAAAAAATGAGTTAAGCTTTTGTTTTCTGTTGTTTGGAAATCTAAGTCAAGGAAGAAGGGCATTTTTGTGTGTTGAATAACCACAGAGGTGCAATGTAGTATACTGCAGATTGAGATTCACACATGCAGACACTAGACAGATAAAAACAATTCCCCTTCTCCTCTACAACTAGGTTCGGGAAGTGATTTCTATTCTGCCAATCAGATGAACTCTAGATTTGGGAGGGAGAAGTGAGGCACAGCCCGCATTTCTGCTGTGTGATCACGGACTATGTGTTGGCCGAGTCCCAGTGGCTAGTCATGAGCTTTGTAGGTGTCAAGAGCCAGAGCAAGTTATCTGTTTTGGTGATGTGGATCATCACAAGCATGGCATTGATCTGAACCCAGTAGTAACAGCAGCAGCTTTCTGATTATGACAGTTACCTCCTGTGACAACTTACTGACCCTGATAGCAGCAATCTGGTTTTGGAACCAGCAGCTTCCTGATCACAGAGGAGCAGCAGCTCCTTTGTTGACCAGGTTGTGATCTTGGGGAGTCATTCCTGAAACCACAACCTAGAGTTTTCAGCCATTTCAATAATTATAAAGCCATTAATCTACTTCTAATAAATGCCATCTTACTTAATTAGCTAGAACAGACTCTGTACCTTGAAGATAAACCCAGACTGATACAGAGCATATATGTGAAAGTTACCCAGGAGTGTAATTGTTGGGTCATGATATACATACATTTTTAGATTTACTAAATATTGCCTAAATAGTCTACAAATTTCTGTGCCAATTTACATTTCCATAAAAAATTCCACCAAAATTTGGGATTGTGACATTTTTAATTTTTGCTATATGGATGGCTACAAAAAAGGGATCTTAGTTCAATTTGCAATTCCCCAATTAAAGATTTTTCATACATTGATTGGTAATTCAGTTTTCTCTTTTAATGAATTGTCTGGTAGGTAATATGGTTTGTTCATTTTTCTGTTAACTTGCTTATCTGTATTGATTTATGAATTCTTCATATATGATGTGCACTGTATCATTGCAATTGCAACTATCTTCTAGCTAGTGGCATGTCCTTTCATTTTACTAATGTTATTTTTGCCATACAAAAAATTTTCACATTAATGTATTAAATACATCGAGTTTTCCTTTCATTGTCCATGCTTTCTCTGCCTTATATGACATAAAGATATTTTCTTATGTCTTCTTTTAGGTTTTGAACTTTTTCATTTTTACGTCTGTAATAAAACTGGAATTTATCTTTTTAGCTATGAGACAGCAGTCTGATTTTATGTTTTACATATGGATAACCAATTATTTCAGAACTGTTAAGTGGTTCATCCTTACCCCACTAATTGTAATGCTACCTCTGTCCTATCCCAAGGTTCTACATATGCACATGTCTTTTTCTGGGTCCTTTAGTTAGTTTCATTGCTTATTTTTCTAAACTTGCAGCAGTACCAAATTGACTTAATTTTTATAAGCCTTGACATCTAGTAGGGTAAGTTTCACAGCATTGTTAAAAATTGTTTTAGCTATTCTGGGAAGGCAAGAAGCTATAGTATAGTTATGGACTACAAGAAATAAAGTCAGCCGATACAGAAAGATTAGGGTATATCATGTGGCTCACATTTTTAAACAGATAAAATACTGCATTCTGGACTCTATTAACATGCTTTTCCTGAACTGAATTTATTATTTTAAGTTTTTGACCTTCAACTGCAATAACCTTCTGTTCACACTGGTTAACAAAGCAATAATTACACATAATTCATCAAGTAGATCAGTGGATCCTAGAACCCATTTTTTAAACTTGTGTTTTAATGACCATAATATTCAGCCACAGATAAGAAACTGTATTACAAAATGATATTTTCAATCTGTTTATCTCTGGGTCTACTAATTTCCTTCAGTACTGAAAAGAAGTGTACATGTATGTATTTGTGTATATCCAGTTCATCTTTCAATTTGCCTTTCCCCCAGGTAACCTATTTTGAGAGTGTTTTTCACATAAGTTTAAGAGTGATCCCCCTTTATACAAAGCACTCCATAAAACTGACTCATTTATTTCTCACAGCATGCATATGAAGCAGTGTATAATAAGAAATATATTCTAGGGAAGGAAAATGGTGGTGGAGTAGGAGGACCCTAGGCTTGCCTCGTCCCATGAACACAACTAGATAATTATCAAATCATCCTAAATACCCCAGAAATCGTCTGAAGACTGGCAGAACAAACCCCCCAACTAAAAGTAGAGAAGAAGCCATATCGAAGAAAGTAGGAAGTGTGGAGATGAGGCTTGGGAGATAAATGGATCATAGCCACTGCAGTGGGGAGGGAGCCATGGTCACAGCCAAGGATGAGAGACAGACTGACATACAGGGTAGTGCACAAGTGAAATGAATCCCCACAGCAATTGTCCTGGAAAGCGAAAAGGCATGAATTTCTTGAGTTCTTACAAGCATCAGGCCTTAAAGCCTGGAGTTTTGAGGGTCAGCATGCTTGGCTCTGGGAGGACTCAGAGAGCACTGTGGTTACTCTTGGAGAAAATGCAGGGCAAACACCCAGCAGACATACAGCATGGAAACAGCGATCTGAGGAGTGCTGGGGCACACAGTGGGGAGGCTATTTGCTCTTCTTGGAGTGTGTCCCAGAGAGACAATGTTCACAGAGAGACTCTTATAGGAACAAAGGAACTGGCCAGTGCCATTTCCATCCCCTACCCATCAGCATAAACACAGAGCCACCTACATAAATAAGCACAGCATCAACACTTGCTACCTAACTTGGTTACACTGAGTGCCACCCCCAGCCTCTCCTGTGCTCTGGTAGAACTGCTGTTCCCAGTCATGCTTGCTTAGGTCTCAGTATGACAAGTCCCCTCCTTTAGAATACTGGCCCAAACTCCTGCTAACACCATGTCTCCCAGCCAAGGGGTTTTGCAAGGCCTCAGTTCTGGTGGAAGTGGCAATGGGTCTCATTTCATGGGCAGAACAGAGCACACATAGTTAAAATGAGCCACGTTCAGTATAGAGACCAAACACTGCTCACAACAGTCAAAGAGAGCTTCTGCAGACTACTGGCCCGAAGGATAAAGTGGTCAGGATGCAACAGCAGAGTGCACGTGGCACACATTGAAAACATTCCCAGAAGCACAAGACCCTGAGGAACAGGGAACACTACACTTCAGGGCACTACAGAATCTCTCCTTCATAAAGCCATTACCCTCAAGAACAGGAGATGTAGCTGACTTTCCTAACACAGAGAAAAAGGACAGAGACTTAAACAAAATGAGAAGACAGAAAAATTTGTCCTAAATGAAAGAATAGGACAAGGCCATGGCCAGAGATCTAAGTCAAGCAGATAAAAGTAAAATGTCTGATGGAGAATTTAAAGCAATGATCATAAGGATACTCACTGGATTTGAAAAAAGAGTGGAGGACATCAGTGAGACCGTTAACACAGAAACAAGAAATAATATAGCAGAGATAAAGGGCTTAATAAATGAAATGAGAAACATGCTTGATGGAATGAACAGCAGGATGGAAGAAGCAGAGGAACAAATCAATGAGATAGGAGACAGAGTAATGGAAAGTAATCAAGCTGAACAAAAGAGAGAAAAAAGAATTATTCAAAATAAGACTAAACTTAGGGAACTCAGTGATTCCATCAAATGTAACAACATTCATATTATAGGAGTCCCAGAAGAAGAAGAGAGAAAAAAGGGGGCGGAGAATTTACTTGAGGAAATATAGCTGAAAACTTCCTTAATCTGGTGAAGGAAACAGATATCCAAATCCAGAAGGCACAGAGAATCCCCAAGAAAACCAACAAAAGCAGATCCACACCAAGACATATTGTACATATGTCACTAAAATGGCAAAATATAGTGATAAAAAAATATTAAAAGCAGCAAGACAAAAGAGGAAATATACAAAGGAAACCCCATAAGACTATCAGCAGATTTTTCAGTGGAAACTTTCCGAGACAGAGTGAGTGGCTGGTTCTTTGAAAAAAAATCCATAAAATTGATAAACCTCTAGCCAGATTTAACAAGAAAAAAAATAGAAAGGACCCAAATAACCCAAATCAACAAAGAGGAGAAATAACAACCAACACCACAGGAATACAAACAATTATAAAAGAATATTATGAGGGGCGCCTGGGTGGCTCAAATGGTTAAGTGTCTGACTTCGGCTAAGGTCATGACCTCACGGTTCAAGGCTTTGAGCCCTACAACAGGCTTTGTGCTGACAGCTCTGATCCTGGAGCCTGTTTTAGATTCTGTGTCTCCCCCTCTCCCCACACTCCCCCTCCCTACTCGCACTCTGTCTCAATCTCTCTCTCAAAAATAAGTAAACATTAAAAAATATAAAGAAAAAAGAATATTATGAAAAACCATATGCCAACAAATTGGATAACCTAGAAGAAATGGATTAATTCCTAGAAACATACAAACATTCAAAACTGAAACAGAAAGAAACAGAAAATTTGAGCAGACTGATAACCAGCAAATAAATTGAATTGGTAATCAAAAAACTCCTAACAGGGGCGCCTGGGTGGCTCGGTCGGTTGAGTGTCTGACTTCAGCTCAGGTCATGATCTCGCGGTCTGTGAGTTCGAGCCCCGCGTCGGGCTCTGTGCTGACAGCTCAGAGACTGGAGCCTGTTTCGGATTCTCTGTCTCCCTCTCTCTCTGCCCCTCCTCTGTTCACGTGCTGTCTCTCTCTGTCTCAAAAATAAATAAACGTTAAAAAAAAAAAAAATTAAAAAAAAAAAAACTCCTAACAAACAAAATTCCAGGACCAGATGGTTTCACAGGCAAATTCTACCAAACATTTAAGAAGAATTAATACCTATTCTTCTTAAACTATTCCAGAAAATATAAAAACAAGGAAAACTTCCAAATTTATTCCATGAGGTCAGCATTACCCTGATACAAAACCAGATAAAGACACAATAAAATAAGAGAACTACAGGCCAATATTTCTGATGAACATAGATGCAAAAATATTCAACAAAATACTAGCAAACTGAATCCAACAATACATTTTTTTAAATTTTTTTTTAACGTTTATTTATTTTTGAGACAGAGAGAGACAGCATGAACGGGGGAGGGGCAGAGAGAGAGGGAGACACAGAATCGAAAGCAGGCTCCAGGCTCTGAGCCATCAGCCCAGAGCCTGACACGGGGCTCGAACTCACAGACCACGAGATCGTGACCTGCGCTGAAGTCAGATGCTTAACCGACTGAGCCACCCAGGCGCCCCCCAACAATACATTTTAAAAAATCAATCACCACAATCAAGTGGGATCTATTCCTGAGTTGCAAGGAATAAATGGCCCAATAGTTACAAATCAATCAACATGATACATCATATCAGTAAGAGAAAGGATAAGAATCATATGATCATTTCAATAGACAAAGAAAAAGTATTTGACAAAGTACAATATTCATTCATGATAAAAACCTTCAACAAGGTAGATTTAGAGGGAACATACCTCAGCATAATAACAGTCATATATGAAAAACCTGTAGCTAACATCATTCTTAATGGGGAAAAACTGAGAGCCATTCTCCTAAGGTCAGGAATAAGACATGGATGTCCACTCTCACCACTTATTCAACATAGTACTGGAAATCCTAGCCACAGTAAACAGACAACAAAAAGAAATAAAAGGCATCTAAACTGGCAAGGAAGAAAGCAAACTTTCAGTATTTGCAGATAACATGATACTCTATATAGAAAGACTCTACCAAAAACAACAACAACAACAACAACAAAAAACCTACTAGCACTGATCAACAAATTTAGTAAAGTCACAGGATACAAAATCAATATACAGAAATCTGTTGCATTTCTATACACCAGTAATGAAGCATCAGAAAGAGAAATTAAGAAAACCATCCCATTTACAATTGTACCAAAAATAATAAGATACCTGGAATAAACCTAACCAAAGAGGTAAAAAATCTATACTCTGAAAACTATAAAACACTGATGAAAGAAATTGAAGATGACACAAAGAAATGGAAAGATATTCCATGCTCACAGACTGGAAGAAAAAATATTGTGGGGCACCTGGGTGGCTGAGTCAGTTAAGCAAACATCCGACTTCAGCTCAGGTCATGACCTTGCAGTCTGTGAGTTCATGAGCCTGGAACCTGCTTCAGATTCTGTGTCTTCCTCTCTCTCTACCCCTCCCCTGCTCATGCCTCTGTCTCTTTCTCTTTCTCTCAAAAGTAAATAAACATTAAAAACAATTTCTTAAAGAAAAAATATTGTTATAATGTCTATACCACCCAAAGCAATCTACACATTTAATGTAATCCCTTTCAAAATACCAACAGCATTTTTCACAGAACTAGAACAAAGAATCCTAAAAACTGTGTGGAACCACAAAAGATCCTGAATAGCCAAGGTGAACTTGAAAAAGAGAAACAAAACTGGAGGCATTATAATTTTGTACTTCAAGTTACATTATAAAGCTGTAGTAATCAAAATAGTATGGTCCTGGCACAAAAATAGACACATAGGTCAATAGAACAGAATAGACAATCCAGACACAAACCCAAAATTATATATGGTCAACTGACAAGGCAGGAAAGAATATCCAAATGAAAAGACAGTCTCTTCAACAAATGGTGCTGGGAAAACTGGACAGCAACATACTGCACCACTTTCTTACACCATACACAAAAATAAATTCAAAATAGATTAAAGACCTAAATGTAAGACCAGAAACCATAAAATTGTAAAAGAGAGCACAGACAGTGATTTCTCTGACATGGACCATAGCGACTTTTTTCTATATAGGTCCCCTGAGTAAAAGGAAATAAAAGCAAGAATAAACTATTGGGACTACATCAAAACAAAAGTTTTGCACAGTGAAGGAAACAATCAACAAAACTAAAAGGAAACCTTACTGAATGGAAGAGGATATTGGCAAATGACATATCTGATAAAGGGTTAGTATACAAAATACATAAAGAACTGATACAACTCAGCACCCAAAAAACAAAAACCCAATTAAAAATGGATCAAAGACATGAACAGACATTCTCCAAATACATACATATGGCCAATAGACATATGAGAAGTTGCTTATCATCATTTATCATCAGGGGTATGAAAATCAAAACTACAATGAGGGGCACCTGGGTGGCTCAGTCTGTTAAGTGCCCGACTTCAGCTCAGGTCATGATCTTGTGGTTCATGAGTTTGAGCCCCACATCAGGCTCTCTGCTGTCAGAACAGAGCCCACTTCTGATCCAGGGTCTCCCTCTCTCTGACCGGTCCCCACGATCTCTCTCTCTCAAAAATAAATAAATACTAAAAAAAAAAAAAACAAAAAAAAAAACTACAATGAGATATCATCTCACATTGGTTAGAATGCCTAAAACCAAACCACAATAAACAACAGGTATTGGTGATGATGTAGAGAAAAAGGAGCCCTCTTGCACTGTTGGTGGGATGCAAACTGGTACAGCCACTCTGGAAATGGTATAGAGATTCCTCAAAAGTTAAAAATTGGGAGCGCCTAGGTGGTTCAGTTGGTTGAGCATCCAACTTCAGCTCAGGTCATGATCTCACAGTTTGTGAGTTCGAGCCCCACGTCAGGTTCTCTGTGGTCAGCACAGAGCCCACTTCAGATTCTCTGTCTCCTCTGTCCCTCTCTCTCTCTGCCTCTCTCCTGCTTTCTCTCCCACTCTCTCTCTCTCTCAAAAATAAATTTAAAAAAAAACTTAAAAAAAAAAAGTTAAAAATTGAACCACCCTATATAATCCAGCAATTGCACTGCTAGGTATTTACCCAAAGAATACAAAAATACTAATTTAAAGGGATACATGCCCCCTAACAGTATTATTTACAATAGCCAAGATATGGAAGCAGCCAAATTATCCATTAACTAATGAATGCATAAAGAAGATATGATATATATAAGATTGAAGATATGAAGATAAAACACACACACACACACACACACACACACACACACACACACACACTGGAATATTATTCTGCCATTTAAAAAAGAACGAAATCTTGCCATTTGCAATGACATGAATAGAGGTAGAGAGTATAATGCTACGTGAAATAAGTCAGATAAAGGCAAATACCATATGATTTCACTCACATGTGGAATTTAATAAACAACAACAACAACAAAAAATAAGCAAAGGGGAAAGAGAGAGAAAAACCAAGAAATAGGCTCTTAACAATAGAGAACAAACTGATGATGGTTACCAGAGGGGAGGTGAGTGGGGGGATGGGTGAAATAGGTGAGAGGGATTAAGGAGTACGTTTGTGATAAGCATGGAGAGGTTAAAATAAAAACTTGGAGTGCCTGGCTGGCTCAGTCAGAAGAGCATGTAACTCTTGATCTCAGGGTCATGAGTTCAAGCCCCACGTTGGGTGCAGAGATTACTTAAATAAATAATAAAAAAAAACTGTTTAAAATTAAAACTTAAAAAAAAAAAGAAATATAGATACAGTCTTCTTCTCCAGTTCCTGTTACAGAACTGCTAAAATTTTTGTAATTTCCTGAGTACTACAGGTAATAAGAGCATCCTTTGTTATATTTGGTTTTTGTATATAATTCGTTATAACCCTTGCAATTTCCTAAGAGATTGAAGTGTTTTTTGTTATCCATAAGTAATTTTAATCACATTTGACTTATACTAATGAGTTAGGGTGGAGTCCCAAATAGCCTCATGATAGGGCTGGTCACCAGAAAGACCAAGTGCTTAGAGGGTTGGAAATTTCAGCTCCAGCCACTGACCTTCAGAAAGAGGGTTAGGCTAGGGACTTGAATAATAAAGCTCTATAAAAACTTTTGAAAGATGAGATTTGATGAGCTTCCAGGTTGGTGAATGCCTCCATGTGCTGGGAGAATAACACACCCAAGTCCAGAGGGACAGAAGTTCCTATGTTTCCTAGGGTTTTGTATGTCATCCTAGTAAAATATCAAACCTGAGAAGGGTGTTTTGGGAAACTCTGTTTGTAGCCAAATCTGACAGAAGTTGTGGGTAACCTGGGGACTCATCATGTTTTATTGGTATCTGAAGTGGGGCAGTTTTGTGGGACTGAGCCCTCAATGTGTGACATTTGGTCTAACTCCAAGCAGTTAGTGTCATAATCGAGTTAAATTGTAGGATAACCAGTTCATGTCTAACAGAGAAGTGAATTGTACCATTGTGGGGGAAAAAATATTCACACATCTGGTATCAGAAGCGTTCTGCGTGAGACTGTAGAGAAACCATTTTTTCCCAGAAGTAAATCCTATTGTACCATGCCCATTACACAGAACAGGAAAACAAGACACAGAGCAATTAAGTAAAAGTAAACAGGCCAGGCCCTCCCAATTAATAAATATTATTACTGAGGCTTGAACCTAGGCTTCATCACTCTCCCTTGTAACCTCTTCAACTCCACTCCCTCTCATTAAACCAGTAAGAAATTATATTATTAACACAGCTTTATAGCTACAACCAAAGACCCGTACTTCCAAAGGAGAAGGACAAGGGGCTCTGAAAATAGGTAACAAGAGAACACAACCTAATCTGGAGGGAGTGGGCAGGTAGTTAGGAAAGGTTGCAATGAAGAAGAAATATGTAAAATGAAATCTGAAAGATAGGCAGGATTTAGTCTTGTGAAAGGTGTTTTTCCTTTTCTGACAAGGGGATGGGAGAGAATGCAAGAGTACAGGGGTGCCTTTGAAGAAGCCAGTGCAGCTGGAATTCAGACAGAGGCAGAGTGTGGTGTGACCTCAAACTGGAGCCATGGCCTGGTGGCCCAGGTCAGATAAGTGCCTCGGCAAGAAGTGTGGACTTGATCCTTCACCTCCAAAGGATTTCAAGCCAGAAGTAGCATGAACAATTTATGGTTTTAAAAACAATGTTTGAATACATTAAAGAAGGCACAATGCTAGAATTTCATTAATAAAAGGAAAAATTTATGGAAATATTTCCACAAATAATTACCTTTATTACAATTTTTCTGAAATGCTATAAATTCATCATCAAAACTTAAATTTAGCATGGAACCAAAATAACAGACACCAAAGAGCATAGACTTTGGAGAATTCATATCATACTTACATTGCAACTGTTCGAACTACTCACTGCGTGATTCAAAGCAAGTTATGTCATTGTTATGTGTCTCAACTTCCTCATCAGTGAAATGGGAATTAGATTTACTTATGGACTTTTATTACCACTGATGGGGTTTTGTAGTGACGGGCATCGAGAGCCGATGGCCAAGAAAGAATTCTTGAGACGTCTTTGGTGCAAAAGGGTGATTTTTATTAAAACAAGGGGACAGGACTCATGGGCAGGAAGAGCTGCCCTGGGGTTGTAAAGAGTGATTGGTTATATACTGTGGAGCTGGGGGAGACAAAGTCAAGAGGAGTTTCTTAAAGGGATTTGCATATGCCAAAGAAAACTCACAGATTACTGGAGGCCTAAGGATTGTCAAACTAAGGTTGTTTTTCCCTCTAGCAAAGCATTATCATTAAGATAGTAGGGAGTTCCTAGAGATTAGGCTGTTGATAAGATTGCCTTTTTCTTATAATTTTACTAAGATATTTGCAAACTGATGGAGACTCTATCAGTTAACCATTTATTTTCTTTCCTTTCCTTTGTTCTTGGGTAGCCAGGAGTACCTGAGGAATGTCACACATATCCCACCTGGGGGGTGGCAGTTGTGCCAGCTTGTGCTTGGCCCTCAGCTTGCCTTATACTTTCTCATCACCACCACTTATCTTTCAGCAGGAGCCCTCTAAAACTTAGAAATCTGGTTGAATTCAGCCCAACTCTCCAGCCCATGATGATTAAAAGCCCTTTCTACAACTTCCTGTAACTTCCAGTGGCTCAGTGCATTGATCATCTCCATTTCTATATATCTGCACCCACCAGCTTCCTCAGCATATCAATCTGAAGGGAAGGCTGGCAGCTTCAAGATCTCACCAAGTTTCTGGACCCAGATATTGCATAAATTGCACAAATGCACTTGGGATGCAGAGGGAAGGGCTCACAGGGAGGACAACTCAGGGTGCTGCAGTCTCCCATCACCTCACTCATTCCTTCTCCTGTCTCCCTAGCTTCCTAGTTCCCTTTCTGGTTCAACAACAACCCAAACACTCCTTCTCTCACTAAAAGTGACTCTGCCCATGCCTACATCCTCACTGTCTCACCTTATGAGTCACCACAGTATTTTTCTAGCAAAGATAGCCCTCCTTTTTTTTAAAAGAGGAATTCTGATGAATAACATTGTCTTCAGATCATCACATGCAGATTTCAGAATTATTAACTATAGATGGTAATTGTGAGACAGGGAAGCTGAAGGACACCATGAAGGAATGTTTTTTCTGCTCCTTTTCCTGCTTCTCTTCTTGCTAGGACATGCACCCCTACCCTATGCATGGCTTATGGAACAGATAATGTATGTCCTCCTTATAAACGTCAAGGAGTTAGTGATTTCTTTGGAATCTTTCAGCACAACAGATAACACCTGAGGAGTGACCAAGCAGGGTCGTCATGAATGTTCTCCAAGTCCACTGACTCACCAAGACCCCTGGCTCCAGGGCATAAGTGACTTATGGATGATACTGAAACACTCATCTTTGTTCCTGGATGCCTGAGAAGACATGTGTACCAGACCACAATCTTCAATAAAAACCCCAGGCCCCAAGTAAAGACAAGACTCATCCTTCTTTCCTTTCTGAGTCTCTCAGATGCTTTGTCTGTATCTGTACTCTCTCTGTGTCTTTGATAAACCCTGTTCTCACTTCCTCTTGGATTGCATTTGATTGCTGCCCTACAAAAAGCCAACAGCCCCATTGGCTGGTCCTGTGGGACCCCCTTCTGAGTCCTCAAACCCAGCCAGCCTACATTAGCCACTATTATCAGTGTTATTATTATTTGTTGGTGCACACATACTGTTTCTTAGTATGTAGAAAAAACATGCCTTTAACCTTTAATTTAGGTATTCCTTAAAGCAGAACCATCCCCCATCAGAGTCTCTCTGATCCAAACCAGAAGGTGACAGTATTAATTACTTTGTTCCCTAAAAAATGAATCTCAATTGATAATAGCTTAGAAAACAAAGCTTTATCTTTTCACCAGCATTTCATGTGGACTTCAGGTCCACTACGATAGGCAGTGCAGGCTGTGGCTCTGCTCCATGAGTCTAGGGCAGAGTCAAACATTCAATGACTCTCAACCTTTCTGCTCAAACATGACATATATGATGCCTACTCACCTCTTATTAGCCAAAGAAGTCCCACTGCTAAGTTCAATGTCAGTGAGACAAAGTAGAGAGACTGAATATACAAGTGAATGACAAGCAGACCTATGCAATAAGACTTTGACCCATAACCTGGGCAGCAAACAGTCCAGGAAGCCAAACCACAACGTCTGTAGTAATTGGTCCACATGGTCAGGACTTAGTCAATGACTAACAGAAATTTTTGCCCCTGCTTCCAACTCAGGATCAACCAGAGAAAGTCAAATATGCTCCCAAACCAATCACATAATATTCCCCACTTCCAGTTCGATCTGTCTCCAGCTTCCCCATGCCAACAACATCCGATCAGCATACCTGAAGCCTTCCCCTTCTTTCACTATAAAATCCCTCTCCTACTCCCCTGCCTGCCTTTGAATCTCTGCCAAATGCTAGTGATGGAGGCTGACTGCCTTGCTATAAGGAAAATCTGAATAAATAGCCTCTGTTTATTCTCAATTGGGTGGTCTTTGCTTGTTTCCACAAAATATATCCCTCCCATGGTGGGAGGGTCAGGTGGGGAGAGTTACCACAAATCACATGGCAATATGCGAGTATGAATAATCCTCTTTGAGGGAAGGGGAGAAAAAATAGATGGGGAACAATACGTAATCTGCCAGAGTTTACCCTCTGGATCACGAAGAATTGCTTCTGTCCTCTCCACGTGCAAAATCCCACATAATTATGAAAGCACATCTGAAGTCCAGGATCTCCTGATTGTCTCTACTTCACATCGGGGCATATCTACTCTTTCTTCAGAGATATATGGACTAAAACACAAGTTATATGTGTAAGATATAATAGTAGCTGAGGAATAAGGTAATAGTAACAAATACTCTTCAGAAAGGGAAAGAATGAGAGCTACATAGCAGTAACTTACCAATAGCAATTCTAAAATTCTTTGGGCAAATGTTGCAAAGGCTTCCTCTGTGGAGAGGAAATGCTCTTAGATTTGGCTCTACTTTTAGTTCCTGAAAGTAATTCTTCAGTCCATTTTTCTCCATGGCTCTTGATTCTACCTTCTAAGAGACTCTACTCTTTCATTATCCTCCTTGACCACATCTTAAGAGGTCACTGAAAATATGTCTTCCTTCATGGTGGAGATTTGTTAAAGAAAAAATTATTCTGACACCTGTTAAGACCATAAGGAAGACTTCAGGACTATTGTAATAGGTGCCAAGACTATCACAATAGGGAAAGAAATTGGGATTAACTCCAAAAAGAACCAACACAAGTGGGGATTTACAGTCAGTGAGAAGAATGAAGGGGTGGATGGAAAATTACTAAGAGAAGGGTGTGAAGGCTAGTTGTTGAACAAACATAACAGGATTCTTGCTGAAGGCAAGCCAGGGTGATCAGATGTCAAGGGTAAGAGATGAAGAATTATTTAATCAGATACTTAGGATAAGCAGATATCAAGAATAGAAGGAATTCTAGAATGGGAGTGGGAGGGGAGAACTAGTCAGAAAGAAGGCTCTTAAGGGTCAGCATCTTTCTCAGCCTGCTTTCTACCTATAGACATTCAGGGACCCAAAAGTTTGCTTTTACATCTTGCAGTCAAGTTCTTTTCAAATTCAGGCCAGTGGTAGCTTTTTTGACAATCTCAATCTCTCTCTCTCTCTCTCTCTCTCTCTCTCTCTCTCTCTCTCTCTCTCTCACACACACACACATACACACACACACAAATGCAAACACACACACACACACACACACACACACACACACACACACACACAGCTGTTGGCTTTGTACCTATTGGATTTCAGTTAGATCCATGTGACAATAGCTACTATAATTTTTTTGGAGCCTCTCCCCATAAGAGGTTTGAGCATATTGATCTTTTATTGCATAGACATGCCCTTACCTCTTTTCTCTGAGTCATCTCTTTTCTCCTGTCCAGCTAAAAGGACTTACTTCAAGGGGAGGGAGGCACCTTAAAATATTTACAGATTTTAACAAGGAAGGTGGTAGCCATGCCTCTTGATTTATTCTTCTGCCCAAGATTGAATTTTAATTGGCCTCTGTTGCTCAAAGTATTTCTAAATTCTTTTATTGGTAGATAAGAAAAACAGTAACATATTTCAATCCTGCAACTTCAACACTTCTAACACTTCTAATTCTCTCTTTCCTCTTATCCTTGAGTCCTCTCATCCTCTCATTGTTTACTTAGTTCATCTCTTCATTTCTTCTTTATAGTTGTCAAATGCACCTAATAACAGCCACAGCACATTAGTGACATTCAGTTTCACCACACCTTAACCTAAAGTCACAAGTATATTAAGTGTTTTATCTACCTTCAAATCATTATGGATAGCCATTATACCAAACATTCACCACTCCATGTCAAGATTGCCATTTTCCCCCCATCTTTAAAGTTTCCTTGTCACACACTCACCAGAAATCAATGTCATATCTTTTAGGATTTTGGTTATGCAGCATTTCACTCCTGGCTACCCAGTCAGCTTTGTTGTAATAATGAATGATCCCCCAAATCTCTGTGGCTTATAAAATAAAGGTTTATTTAGTACTTGTGTTACATGTAGGCTGAAGGTGGGTTGTGACTCTACTCCACGTGGCTTCTCATCCTCAGACCCAGGCTAGAGAAGCAGCCCCTATTTACAGCATGCTGCCCTCATGACACACAAAAGACCATGTTATAGCTGACCACTTAATGGCATTTATCATATACACTCAAATATGACTGGCCAAAGGAAGTCACATGGTGAAACCCACTATCAATGGGTGGGACAAGGAAGAATACTCTTCAGTGGGTGAGAACTGCAGGGTAAAAATGTACAATCTTCTCACAAGGAAAGGGAAGCAAACAATTAAAGAAAAGATCGAATTGACCATGTTGGTAAAGAATAGAATTATTGGAGGAATATATTTTTCTCTCTTGATCTTGACAAGCAAGAGAATTAATAAATGAGTCAAAAATCCCCACTAAAACTTTGATAAGAAGAAAAAGAAAAAACAGACTGTGCATGTGATTTCCTTTTGCTCTTGACTGATTTGTTTTTGCTCCCTCTCTAGTCACACATAAAGTGTAATATGTCATATGGAATAAAAGAAAAAACAGTCTCCATTAATTTTGCTCATTTTCCATTCCTAAGACTGCTGAGACTAGGGACACTGGGTGGCAGTGGAAGGGTAGGATTATAGATTCCACCTCTTAGGGACATAAGTCTATTCCTCTCTCCTATAGCTTATTAACTTGCACGAGCAGAGTAGGCCAATAGCACACAGATCATAACACCACATCTACCCTTTACTAATAAAAGTTCTCAAAGTATTAGAGTAATCTATAACAGAACAGTAGCTAAATGCCCAACTACACTCTATGCTTTTCGTATGGTCCAGTTTTGGGAGCAGAGACTCAATCTTCTTGAACAGGGCAGCTGCTAACTTATATGTGCTTTTGTGCCAAAGACGAAAAAGGTGTCTCCCCTTGGTGGACAAATTAGGAAAACTCCATTAAAAAAAAAATTTCCCTCCCTCCCATGTGGTGAATTCGTAAAAGATGCCCCCTGAAGGAGAGCACATGGCTTAACTAAAGAAAGTAGCTTTGTGTAATGAAAAAAAAAATGTAATTTTCTCCCAGCAAATGTAGTCATTAGCCAAGGTTTCAACTTGGCAAGTGCAATGTGGCTTTGACTGAAGCCCCCACTCACCTCTTGGACCAGGTGCCTTTGTTCAGCGCACAAAAACACAATTATGAGTGACAGCCTTGCACCTGACATTAAGCATGGGATGCAAAAATCTCATGTAAAACTTGTCCAAATGAATATTTTCCCTCAATAAATTTCATTCTCAGCTTCTGCAGACTAGCGTTGAGTGGTTTAATTAAACTCCACACTGACGTGAGCCAGTCACTAACATCCATTCTCTATTGAGAAAGGAGCCTTAGCTAACTTAGTGGTTTGAGTACAATAAGACCTTTCTCTTCTCTGTAGGTAATATGTCATGTTTAGTGCCCTCTAATGGAGTTATTTATACACTTCCTTAATGCAGAAACAAGCTGGTGAGGTGGGGTTTTTAGGTTTTCTTTTTTCTCTCTCTATCATTATCGTTTTGCATTTTATTCTCCTTTTTGGTTCAGTCTTCCACATTCAGATCTTTATCTTTTCTTGCCAATCACCAGTAACAGTATACTTGAAAATGTTCACAGGATTTTCTCCAGACACCTGCTGTCAAGTAGCACATGTAGGAGACTTGTCCATTAAATGGCCTCTCATTAGAGAGATTTGCCATATGCTATTATAAAGAAGTCATTCTTCAACCCCTTTGCTTCACACAGCATCATACTCAGCGGTGCAAATGTACGGGTTATTTAATGTTTCACAACACTCACAAATGGAGTTTTAACAAAAAATGATCAACAGACTAAGACTATTTACTTTAGGGAGAAGCCAGTGTCAAAGCATTGCAGCAGCCTGAACTGTAATGTGAGTTCTAATTTTTCACATTGGTACAGTATCCACTCTGGCAATGTGTGTGTTCAAAGTGCAGAAAGAGTGGCTGGTGACTTGTTTTTCTTAAAATATATCTACCCACAGTAGAAGCAGTCATGAATAATCTAGGACCACTCATCAGAAGCCACACAAAGTACATAAAATAGAAAATAAAAATAAATCAGTGTTTTAAAAACCTGCTCAGTTCTCATTTGCTCAGTGTCATTTGAAAGTTGACTTTTTAAATAACACCTCTTTTGAAAAACTTTGTTCAAATTAAAGAAATTCATCTATTCACCTAGTTGAGGGGAATCAATGTGGTTGATTATTTCAACATGACAGAAATGAGTTTATATGGTTTGAATAAGGTAGTTATAAAGCTTCATTGCATTGTGCTCCTCTTGGGAATTCCAAAAGCAATGATTCAGAGATGACTGTTCTCCAGTTGTCATCTTTCTCAACTTTATTTAGTGTGAAGAGAAAAAGAAGGATGTTTCCAGTTACAAGTAATAGAGATCTCAAATCAAACTAGCCAGAATACTGACAAATTATTTTATGTAATAAAAGGTCCAGAAGTAGAGAGGGCTATCGGCTGGCTAAGTCAGTGGCTAACAATGTTATCAGTTCTATCCTTCTCTCCACTGTGGTTGGCTTTATTCTCAGGCTTATTACAAGATGACTTTAGTAGTTCCAGGGCTCATATCCTGATAAAATACAAATGACAGATTTTTTCTTTCTATGGATCTCTCTTAGGAGCAAGAAAATGTATCCTAGAGGCTCTCTTTGAAGCTTTCACATCTCATTTCTAAACCACCACTGGCAAAAGGAATGAGATTACCCTTAAAAAAACCCAGCCCTACTGTCAGAGCTGGGGAGGCATCAGTTAAGCCTTAGGTTCATGGCTCCATGGTGTTGGGGGACTTGGGGGGCAATACTTTCACAAAAGCAGGTTTCTAGTAGAAAAGAAGAAAAGAGAAAATGGATGCTAAATGAGGAACTGATACAATTCTCTCTGGATAGCTAAATCTGCAAGTGCACCTGACCCTTGAACAGCAAAGGTTTGCATTGCTCAGGTCCAATTATACGTGGATTTTTTTTGATAAATACAATATAGTACTTGGAAAGTATTTCTCTTCCATATGATTTTCTTACAAACATTTTCTTTATTCCAGTCTTATTGTAAGAACACAGCATATATAATACATATAACATGCAACATATGCGTTAATCTACTGTTTATGTTATTAATTAGACTTCCAGTCAACAGTAGGGTATTAGTAGTTTAATTCTGGGGAAAGTCAAAAGTTATACAGGGGTTTTCAACTGTACAGGTGGCCAGGGTCCCTAAACCCGACATTGTTCAAGGGTTGACTATAGTTTAATAAATTGTAGTGTCTCCAAACTACTACTGAAATCCTGACTTTAGAAAGCTCTTCCTTCTCAAGAGATTGTCCAGTTTCATCATGAGGTTTACTATTAAAAGGGAAAAGAAAGGAAAAAGAAAAGAAAAACCCTATACATTCCTAGAGATGTATTTACTCAGCCCTTTCAACCTCAAAACTAAGAATTTTCACACAATCTTTAGAGTAGATATTTTGGCTCCTTTTAATTGCTGGATATTCACCACAGAGAAAGCTGAATGGATTTATGGCCAATATGAAGACTTGCTGAGAAGCTAAAAAAATTATGGATCTTCTCAAAAGATATGGGAAACATTGCAAGTTTATTGTATTCTATATTTTTTTCTGATGTTACAGCTACCAATCCACATACTTTTGGGATCCCATGTAAGTATTCCACAGTTTTTTAAATAGTCTTAACCTCTTGCTACTCAAAATATATTCCTTGGACCAGTAGCATCAGAATCATGTGAGAGCTTGTTTGAAATGCAAAATCTCAGGCCCACCTCAAACCTAGAGAATCTGCATTTAACAAGATTTCCAAGAGATTAATATGTACATTAAAGTTTGAGAAGCACTACCACAAGGTATATGTAGTTACTCCTTTGGCTCCCGGTGCCTGGGGGATCCTATACAAAATAGAAATCCAGCAACTACAGTGTAGTATAATCTACATCATTTTAGCTTGCAACTTGAGGAACCAAGAAATTAATATCATGGGCTCTGAAAATAAAATTCTTCTCTCTCTTAAAATAAATAATAAACATGTTAAAAAATGTTTAATGTTTATTTATTTTTGAGAGAGAGGAGAGCATGAGCAGGGAGAGGCAGAGAGAGAGGGAGACAGAGGATCTGAAGCAGGCTCTGTGCTGATAGCAAAGAGCCTGATGTGGAACTCAAACTCATAAACTGTGAGATCATGACCTGAGCCAAAGTCAGACACTTAACTGACTGAGTCGCCCCAGGACCTTTCCCTTTCTCTCTCTCTCTCTCTCTCTCTATATATATATATATATATATTTTTTTTTTTTTATTTATATATTTAAAGTGGGGGAAGCACCTGATGGCTCAGTTAGTGAAGCATCCAATTTGTGATTTTCACTCAGGTTATGATCTCAGGGTTTATGGGATCAAGCCCCCACATCAGGCTCTGCCCTGACAGCATGGAGCCTGCTTGGATTCTCTCTTTCTCTCTCTCTCTTTCTCTCTCTCTCTCTGCCCCTCCCCTGCTTGTGTGCCCTTTCTTTCTCTTTCTTTCTCTCAAAATAAATAAACATTTTTTAAAAAGAAAATTCTTTTTCTTTCTCATCCCTTATCTCTGTTCCATTAATCCAAATATCAAGATTTCATTTAAACTCACTGATCTACCTATATCTGAAAGATGGCTGAAAAATGTCTAATCCCCTCTTCCGGTCACATTAAAACAGTCTGGATATTTAGACATGGATTTGATGGTATACAGTGTAAAGATGAAAGATCAGAACTTCTTGAAGTCATTTAGATAAATGCAGGCACTATTTCCACCAAATATGGATTCAGGGCAATATGGAAGCCAACACATGGCAGGTGTTAATTTTTTTTAAGTGATAATAAGGCTAAAGTTACAAACTGAAGTTTGTTCCTATGGTTTGATCATTTAGAGAAGTACAGTATGTTCAGAGGCTTATCTACCCCACATTTAGCACACTCCCCTTCTTGGCATTTCTCTCATTTCCTCGAAAAGCCTTTTCTGGAGAAACTTCAGATCAGAAGCCAAAGAAAATCCAGCTCAATTTGCCCTGCTCCCCATAGACCTCCCAATGACTGAAGGCTTTCATTCCCTTCTCTCCCACATTAATTCTGGCTGTGAGTTAGTCACCATCAGTGTTTCCCTAGGTTTCACGATGAGAAAGCAGTGAATTTGCTGGGCTAGTCTAGACTGAGTTAGCAGGCTGCTGCTTAATTTTCATGTGCATTTGTTTTACTTTACTGTTTTTGCTGTTGTAGTTGCTTTTGCATGATATTGATGAAAAATATAACCAAAGATGTGTAAATGTATGGTCAAATCTACAAATGTAAGATCTATAAATATATGGTCCCCAATGCCTTTGCTCCCCCTTCTTTGACTTTTACCTGTTCTTTGTCAACTTATCCTCCCACACTTTTATAATATTTCACTTTTCTCCTACACTGAGTCTTATCCCCACTGCCTTTTCTCCAAACAGATGACCTTGCTTCCTGCTTCACAGAAAAATTTGAGGCTTTCCAGTCTGAACTTTCCTGTCTTCTGATCCACCAACTCCAATTTCTATATACTTATCTTAACTCCCTTTTCCAGTCTCTTCATATCCCATTTCCAGTTCCAGACTCACCCTTTACCTTTACTCTTGATCCCTTCTGTAGTGGCTTGAATGGCAGTCCCTAAAAAGATATGTCCAGAGCTTAATCCCTGGAAATGTAAATGTTTCCTTATTTGGAAAAAAGAGTTTTTGAAGATGTGATTAAGGATCTTAAGATGAGGAGATCATCCTGGATTACCCAGGTGGGTCCTAAACTCAATTAACAAGTGTCCTTGTCAAAGACTGGCAAAGAGAGATTTGAAACAGAAGAGGAGAAGACAAAAACACACAGGGGAGAAGCTGAGGTGAAGATGATGGCAAAGACTATGGTGATGAGGTCACAAGTCAAGGAATGCCAAGGACAGCCAGCAGCCATCAGAAGCTAGAAAAGCCAAGGTAGGGTCTCCCCAGTCCCCTAGGCTCCAGAGAGAGGTGGCGCTGCCAAGACTTTGACTTTAGACTTCAGGCTTCCAGAACTGTGAAAAAATAAATTTCTGATTGTTTAAGCCACCAAGTTTTTGGTACTTTGTTACAGCAACCATAGGAATACTGTCCCTGCCAGGGATAGATCTTGCTATATCGATTAGCTCTTCTTTCTCCTACAGTTTCATTTCTTCTACTGCCTCTTTTCCCTTAGCCATACATCCTTGCAATGCTCTCCCAACTTAAAAATGTTTAATTAATTAATTAATTAATTAATTATGTTTACTCTGTACCCCTTTCTGTTTCCTTTTCAGATAAACACTTCAAAAATAGGCATTATTCCCTCTTGTTTGTTCCCTCTTATATTTCATACTGCTGCAAACTGCTCTACCTACCACTCCAATGAAAATGCTCTTGGAAAGGTCACCTGTGTTCTCAAAATTGCTAAAGCCAGTGAACTCTTGTCAACTTTCATCTTATTTGACCTCACTGTTGTATTTGATTCTACAGCCTCCTCTCTTCTTGGAATATATTATCCTTCTCTTGAATTCTAAGGTATAACTCTCTCCTAATTCTCTTTCTCCCCTGCCCGATATCTTCATAAACTCCTCTGTTGTTTCTGTTTTCCTGGTCACATAAACATTACTAATACCCAAGGTTCTTTCTGCTCCTGGCCTTCATCTCATTTACCCGCTCTCTGGGGTAACTTCATCTTCTATGGCTTTAACTACCACACATATAGATGAAAAAGCTAATCACTTTCTTGACACAACCCCCTCCCTGAAGCTCTAAGTACATATAGCCAACTGCTTATTGGCTATATGTTAAGGAATATCCACCTTAACACCCCACGAACACATCAAATTTAATATTCCCCAAATTAAACTCTTTGAATCCACCATCAGAAGCTGGTGAAAATGGGAGTCATTCTTGGAAGGCAATTCTCTATGGCACTTTCAGCCATGTATCTCAGACCATCTTCTCAAAGGTGTTGGTATAGCAAACAACCTTGGAAGATAAAGATAAAGTGATGGGGCACCTGGGTGGCTCAGTCAGTCAAGCGTCTGACTTCAGCTGAGGTCATGATCTCACAGTTCGTGGGTTTGAGCCCTGCGTCAGGCTCTGTGTTGACAGCTCAGAGCCTGGAGCCTGCTTCAGATTCAGTGTCTCCATCTCTCTCTGCTCCTCCCCCACTTGCACTCTGTCTCTCTCTCAAAAATAAATAAACATTAAAAAAAAAAAAAAGATAAAGTGTTATGCTCTGGGTCAGGAAAATAAAGACACTTTTCCTGACCAGGAAAATGAAGATAATTTTTCCCTGTGGGCAAAGATTGGGGAGCTTTGCTAGCAGCCCCTCTAAAAGATCGGGAGGTTCCTTTGCATAGAGAATTCCTCAGCTTGGACAGATGATGATATGCTTAGGATTCACTGAGTCTGCTCTACATTGTCCACACAATTTGGGGAATAAGAAGAGCTGATGCCGTGCCATGAGTGAGCAACTGTCTAAGTCTGTTTGGCTCATTATTTCCTCATCGACTGCATTTACAGAAGCGTGGCCAACAAGTGTAGAGGTACCAGTAGTCACTGTCACTTAGAGGTTGCTTGGCCATATGACAGCTACATGTTGAGACAGGGAGGGAGACAGGAAATGCCCAAAATGTTGCATAAAACGTTTGGCACTGGGTTAGTAAAGGCTGGAGCTGGAGACACTTGGGCAACTTAAAAGAAGAAGGACCTCAACAGAAGGCTGGCAAAGAGCAGAGGTAGCAGACCCTAGAGATCTTTGGGCACTTCAATTGCTGAGGAAGTCATCATCTCTCTGTCAAAGGCACAGCAGAAATCTGTCTGCAATATGTGAACCACAGAGACCTGACTCATATGCATCACATGTGCTTCCCGCCGCCACAACGCAGGCTGTCATTGGTAAGCGAATGTGCCACTTCTGTTGGGCATAAGGAAACATCCAGGATCAATCAACAAATAAAAAATGATCTTCCTCGTGTATTAAGGCACTACTTGCCATCCTCCAAGTCAAAAATCCAGAATCCATTTTAAACTCTTCTCTTCCTTTTGTCTTCTCTCCTACCCTTCAAAATAAAATTGATGATCTAGTTCTGTCAATTACATCTCTGTAACATCTCTTATTCATGTCCCTTCAACTTCATCCCACTTTTAGGGCTTTCATTCAAGTTGTCATTACTTTACACCTGGACTCTTGTTACAGTCACCTACCCGTCTCTTTCCCTCAAATCTTGCTTTCTTCAATTCATTATCCATTGTGCTGCTAAAACTCTTTAGGGATTCCTGACTCTCTATTAAGATAAACTCCATGCTGAATCGTGACATATAAAGCCCAACATAATCTGGCTTCTACTTCTGTCTCTAACCTTCTCTCTCTCCCCTCATACTGCATGCCCAAGTACCAGTCCTGTTGAAACACCTCCAAAAACTCAAGCCCTTTCACACCTCCATGCCTTTCCTCATGCTGCTTCCTCTGTCTAAAATGCCCTTTTGAGGCACCTGGGTGGCTCAGTCATTTAAGTGTCCGACTTTGGCTCAGGTTATGATCTCATGGTCTGTGAATTTGAGCCCCATGTCAGGCTCTGTGCTGATAGCTCAGAGCCTAGAGACTGCTTCAGATTCTGTGTCTCCCTCTCTCTCTACTCCTCCTCTGCTCACACTCTGTATCTCTCTCTCTCTCTCTCAAAAATAAATAAACATTAAAAACATTTTTTTTTTATAAATAAAATGCACTTTGTTTTTCTCCTGCTGAACATTTTACTCACCTTCAGGATATTCTTCAAATGTGACCTCCTCTATGAAGTTTTCTTTTTTTTTTTTTTTTATCTTTCAAATTTGTATTTAAATTCTAGTTAGTTAACATATAGTGTAATATTGGTTTCAGGAGTCAAAGTTAGTGATTCATCACTTACATACAACATCCAGTGCTCACCACAAGTGCCTTCTTTAGTACCCATCACCCTTTTATCCCATTCCCTGCCCACCTCCCTCCATCAACCCTCAATTTGTTCTTTATTGTTAGAGAGTCTCAGGGTTTGCTTCCCTCTCTCTCTTTTTTCCCCCCATACGTTCATCTGTTTTGTTTCTTAAACTCCACATATAAATGAAATCTTATGGTATTTGTCTTTCTCTGACTGACTTATGTTGCTAAGCATCGTACACTCTAATTCCATCCACATCACTGTAAATAGCAACATGCTATCCCTTTTTATGGCTGAGTAATATTCCAGTGTGTGTGTGTGTGTGTGTGTGTGTGTGTGTGTGTGTGTGTAAAACCATAGATAGATATATAGATATAGATATAGATATAGATATAGATATAGATATAGACAGATATACCACATCTTCTTTATCCATTCATTAGTCAATGGACATTTGTGCTCTTTCCACAGTTTGACTATTGTTAATAATGCTTCTATAAACATCAGGGTGCATTTACCCCTTCAAACCTATATTTTTGTATCTTTTGGGTAAATATCTAACAGCGCAATTGCTGGGTCATAGGGTAGTTCTATTTTTAACTGTTTGAGGAACTTCCATAGTGTTTTCTAGAGTAGTTGCCCCAGTTTGCATTCCTACCAACAATACAAGAGGGTTCCCCTCTCTCTGCATCCTTGCTAACATCTGATTAGACATGTCTCCAGAGAGAAGGGAAACAAAGGCAAACTACTGGGATTTCGTCAAGATCAAAGCTTCTTCACAGTGAGGGAAACAATCAATGAAACTAAAAGGCAGTCTATGGAATGAGAGTAGATATTTGCAAAGGAAATATCTGATAAAGGGTTATTATCCAAAACCTATAAAGAACTTATCAAACTCAACACCCCAAAAACAAACAACCCAGTGAAGAAATGGGCAGTACACATGAATAAAAATTTCTCTAAAGAAGATATAGGAATGGTTAACCAACACATGAAAAAATGTTCAACATCACTCATCATCAGGGAAATACAAATCAAAACCACGATGAGATACCACCTCACACCTGTCAGAATGAAGTTTCCTTGATACTCTTTCTCTTGTGCAGTGGAGCCCTGTGTTCTGTACACAGTTCAATCACAGCATTGACAGACTTTATTATACTTACGAGCCTCCATGTTTATTCTTTTCACTAAACTATTAGATAATTGAAGAAAGAATCTGCCTTCTTTATCCCTAACACTTTGCACACTGCTGAACACAGAGTAAACACTCAAAAAAAAAATCTTGCTAAATATATTAATGAATGAGAGGATGAAGAATGTGAATCCAGTCTCCTGCCCTCAAGCCATGCTGCGTGTGCTGGAGTGGAACAGAATGAACATGACACCTCTTCCTATTGTTCCAATTTTACACAATGGCAAGTAATTAAAATATTTTTAATTAAAATAAGCAAGGACTTATTATGAATCATAGCATAAATACAGAATTAATACTGAAGGTAAAATGTTCAAAGAAAGTTCAAACATGCCAAGGCCTAGACTTCCCCAGGGCAGACAAAGTTAGTGCTCATGTTCTCTACCACTGAGGGTAATTTAATGGAAAAGTTTCAGAAGTCATGTTAGAGTACAGTATTTTTTGTTAGTAATAAAATGGAACTCTCAATACAGACATTACTAGCTAGGATGCAGGGAGTCTTGATAAAAGGTGTGTATCACCTAAGCCAAAAATACAGGATGGTCTGCATCTATACCAAAAGAGATTCCTAGATAATTCTTCCCCCCACCAAAAACCCAAAAAACAAAAAGACAAGATTCACAATGGAATTCTTTTCAATATCAAATTCAATGACATTTAAAAGACAGCTCAAGTTAGAAACATATGATCCCGCCAGCTTTTCATAAATATGAACATTTTTATATTCCAGGATTGCAACCCAGTTTACAGTCAGTGGTGACAATTCAGAGACCTAAATTTGTTCTAGAGACTCAAGCTTTGCCTTCACTCTTGCTTCTAAGTTGTACGCAGTTGTCAAAAACAAAATTAGAGAAAAAAGTTGAGCCCACAGTTTCTGTAACTCCTGAGTTGAGATGAAGATAAGGTAAACTTTAAAAATAGTTGACTATAGGGTGCCTGGCTGGTTCAATTGGTCAGGTGTATGACTCTTGACCTTGGAGTCATGAGTTCAAGCCCCACATTTGTCATGAAGCCTACTTTAGAAAAAGAAAATAATTGACTATATTCGTACAGCACAAAAGAAAAAGAAAAAATTATCAAGGGATTACATCAAAATAAAAGGCTTTTGCACAGTAAAAGAAACCATTAACAAAACAAAAAGGCAACCAACTGAATGGGAGAGGATATTTGCAAGTGATGTATGCAACAAGGGGTTAATATCCAAAATATATAAGTAAGTTAAATAACTCAACACCAAAAAAAAAAAAAAATTCAATTAAGAAATGGGCAAAAGACCTGAATAGACATTTTTCCAAAGAAGACATACAGATGACCAACATGTTCAATGTCACTCAATATCAGGGAAATGCAAATAAAAACCACAATGAGATATCACCTTATACCTGTTAGAATGGCTAAAATAAAAAAGACAAGAAATAACAAGTTTTGGTGAGGATATGGAGAAAAAGGAACTTTCATGTACTGTTGGTGGAAATGTAAATTGGTGCAGCCACTGTGGAAAACAGAACAGAAGCTCCTCAAAAGTTTAAAATAGAAACACCATATGATCCAGCAATTCTATTACTGGATATTTTCCCAAAGAAAACAAAACCACTAATTTAAAAAGATATATGTGCCCCTATATTTATTGCAGCATTATTTATAATAGCCAAGATACAGAGGCAACTTAAGTGTCCATCAATCACAAATGGATAAGGAAGATATGGTGTATACACACACACACACACACACACACACACACAGAGGAATATTTTACATTAAAAAAAAATGAGATTGTGCCATTTGAGACTACATGGATGGACCCATAGGGTATTACACTAAGTGAAATAAGTCATACTGAGAAAGAGAACACCAGGACCTGATTAGGTCATGGTTTCACTCATTAGTCAAAACAAAACAAAGCAGAATCAGATCTAGAAATACAGAGAACAAACTAATGATTGACAGAGGGGAAGGGATGGGGGTGGGCAAAGTGGGTGGAGGGCAGTGGGATACACAGGCTTCCAGTTATGGAATGAATAAGTCAGGGGAATAAAAGGCACTGCATAAGGAATATAGTCAATGATGCTGTAATAGCAATGTAACAGTATAGACAGTAGCTATATTTGTAGTGAACACAGCATAATGTATAAACATGTTGATTCACTATGTTGTACACTTGAAAATAAGGTAACATTGTGTGTCAACTATACTCAAATAAGATGAAAGAAAGAAAGAAAGAAAGAAAGAAAGAAAGAAAGAAAGAAAGAAAGAAAGAAAGAAAGAAAGAGGAGGGGAGGGAGGGAGGGAGGGAGGAAGGAAGGAAGGAAGGAAGGAAGGAAGGAAGGAAGGAAGGAAGGAAGGAAAGGAAAAAGAAAAAGTCAGAAAAACTTATCAAAGTTCCTCTGCTACAGAAACTTCTTAAAAGTTCTTACTGAAAAGAAAAATAGTTAAAACAAGTTTCTCTATATTACACCAACTGTAGACTATCTTCCTGTCACCTTAGAATCGATTTAGAGATAAATTTATGTAGTGCACATCTGTGTGTCACTATTCACGCATGACTACAAAATAAGTTTGCTGCTTTATGGCACTTCTTGAACCACTAGTAAATAATTAGGTGGCCACAAGAGTTAGAAAACAAAAGCAATCCAAAAATAGAGGGTGGAGGCAGCTGAAATTTTATAAGTTGCTCAAAAGACTATCTTGGGTTGATGCAAGAGGAAAATCTGAGATCATTTTCTTAAAAAAAATAATAATAAAAGGAAACAGAGCATGCAACTTCAGAGCTCAACTTGTGCCTAATCTCTTTGTGTGGGATTTTTTCATTCCAACATGTACCTCCCAGGATAAGTACGGCCGCAATCCCTAAATCATGGTCATCTTCTGAGGATAACATCTAATAAACATAGCCTTTCTTAACATGTGGTCAGGGCAAAACACAGTGCGTATCTCCCATCCTGCAAATCCAAAATGTTTATGCAGATAGTATCTAGTGAAAATGAACACTAATGACTACTTTGCTGGGGAGGGGGTGGGAAGGATGTAAATGTAACAAAAGAACATGTGACTTAGGGAATATGGAAGCAGTAAAGAGACTCTCATAACTGCTTATGAATTGTATGGACATTATGTGTGGTTTGTTTCATTTTTTACTGGGTGGTAGGCACCACCTCCTTTGCTCACTAACATTACCTCCCTGAGGAAGTTCAGACACCTGGTTCTCACAGCATCAGCATTTGAGCCCACCACATTGACAAGTTCCTGTTATAGCAACATCAGAAATTATCTTTGTGGCAAATATGGCATGTGAAGGCCACCTCAGATTTCTCTTCCTATTCCATTCTACGTTCTTTGGGTGACAAAACCTCCTATAAGCTGACAGTTGCATGCACAGTAGACAATGTTGTCTTTGAAAAAGAGTATTTAAATATCTAAGACATCAATCTTTTGTAGGCTCCCTTACCTCCTTTTTATCTTTTTATATACATTTCAAAGCAATCTCACAGCCATAAAGACGGCAGATATTATTACTATTATGTTCTACCTTGGAGAAAAGACAAAGATCTGATAGAAACCTCCATTCCCAGCAACTAGGTGTTTATAGCAGCCATTCCGTATTATTCTGGAAATCCTCTCCATGTGGTATGTATTTGAAGCTGTAAGGTGCAAGCGCTGGAGAAAACCCAGGTCTTTTCTCAGTGAAATGACCTGTTATTCTGTCAAAAGAAAGGAGGTGTTTCTCTGAGACCACCATTACACCTGCTATGCTTTACTGAAATTCAAACCTCCCACATCCCCAGACCCCCACCTCTCAACTACTCACATCTGGGAGCTGGCTAGCAAAACCACAGTTGGGTAGGGTATGGGGGGAAGGGTTAAAATATGGTTCCTGGATAAGTAACTCTTGCAAATGTCTAGGGTATTATGTATATAACTAAACTTGGGTCTAAATATAGGGTGAAAGTATCCAAACATTTGTGTTTTAATTGACACATGCCAAAAAAAAATTTAAAAAGATATTTGGCAAGGCACTTTGTTTTTGACATTAGTGAAATGCAGCCTAACAGTGTTCTTACTGTAGTCCTGCCCGAAAGTGATCACTTTTCTGTACTTTTCCTATGACAAATTTATTTTCCCTATATGCTTTTGTTGGCTAGCACCTCTGGCATGACTTGACTGACAATGAGCCAGAAGATCTGAGTTTGGGGAAAATGCACAGCTCTCAAGCCTTGGCACATGGTAGATAAGTGCAGAGCAAACACTACACATTCAAGCAAAGCCCTGTGTGTTGGCCTCATCAGCTCACCAAAGGACACCACAGACATCAGACAAAAATGACATAGCCTACAAACCTGGGGACAAAAATTCAGTAAAAAAAAAAAAGCTTTTCAATGCTAAAACAAACAATTGCTAAAGCTTCCATTAGCCACATTAGCTAAGCACTTATTCATATGTTATATAGGTTTTATTTAGTTCATATAATCGTTGTCCTAAACAAGAGTTGAGAAGGTCCCCCTCTGATGATTTATCTTTCCTCTATAAAGTAAGAGGGGAGTCTATTAGCTCAGAGTGAGGATGGAAGTGGCAAGTGTTGAAAGAAATTATCCTAAGCCATGGACTATGAAAGTATTTTAACATCAAATTCTTCAAAGAAGAACGTATTTGTAATCTGCAGTAGCAATCTGATTGGAGTTATTAGCATTTGAAATTGATCTTTTAATCTAATACTCTAGCATTTAATCACAAACAGTGCACAAAAGATTCAGGTGATACCAAGGTACGCTAGCATATACCTAGAAAAGAGACCCAAAGATTTCTAGCTCAATTGACAAAAGTGTGGAAGGGTGCGTGCACACACACACACACACACACACACACACGCAAAATGACTGGTTTTTCATTCTTAATCTAACAACAAGCTGTCTTCATCAGAATATGAGCAGTTTCATTCAATAGGTGAATGGGTCTGATATCCAGCATGTGACTAACCCTATCACTAAACCAGTAAGGCAACAATTTGCAAATATTTTCTGGGCCACAGTTGTCTGAGAATTGCTAAACACTAAAAGGTTTTCCCAGAAAAACATACATACACACCAAATTATACACAAAATTTCAGAGGGTTCACAGACCACCGTAAAACCTATTGCATCAATTAGCTTTGAATGACTGCATTAACAAACCAACCCAAATGTAGTAGTGTTAAACAACACTTATTTACCTGAAAATTCTTTGAGTCAACAGTTTGGGCTGGATTCAGCTGAGCATTTCTGTCTTGTCTGGGTGCCCCCCTACCTCATTAGTGAACCATAGGTCAATTATGGGTGTTCATGCTTCTGGATGCTGGCTCCTAGAGGCTGGGGCACTTTGACTCAGTTCCATGTGGTCTATCTCCTTAAGCAACTTGCCTAGACTTATCCTCATTGTGGAGACAGGTGTCTGAGAGATACAGCTGAAATGCTTATTTGGCTTAAGGCCAAATCTCATAACGGGTGCTACACCTCATTCTTTGGACTACAGCAAATCACAAGGCCAGCCCAGATTCAGCGGGCTGGAAATAAACTATATTGCAAAGGGTATTATTATAGGGAGGGATGGAGAATTGGGGCCATTTTTTCCATCAATTTACCATACCTGTCATGACCCTAGGTTAATAGTTTTATGCAATGAAATGAAATAATAGGGGTTAAAAGAAAAACCAGGAGCTATCTTTTACCATGGCATATAATTGCAGAAATCAGTAACTGCTTGACATTCCAGAAAGAGTCCTCATGTCAAGTCCAGAGCCAAAAGAATATCTTTTTCCTAGTGGCAAACAAGAAATCTCCAATGCTTTTCTTTTCTGAAAAATAATATGTTAGGAAATAAATTTGCTCCACATAGCTTAAAGTTCTCACTTTGCTATTGGAACAGGACGTCATGAACTGCACATATATTTAGTGGGTTGAATGTCAGCAATACTGATGGACCAGCTGAGGAAAATGACACTGAATATTCTAAATGTCTGTGTCAGTGTTCATGTCCAATTCTATTAAGTAGCAGGGGGCTCCAAGTCTTAGCTTGGGGAACTTTATAGTAAATAGTACTAACATTACCCACTAAACCAGAATCCTAGAAAACACTATTTCCATAAAGCACTGAAAACTTCAAGATGACAAAAATTCCAAACAGGAAATACTGAACTCATAATGTGTGTGTGCTGATGGATCCAGTAGTTTCTGTGACATCATCAAAAATCAGCTATCAAGGAGCACCTGAGTTGCTTAGTCGGTTAAGTGTCCATCTCTTGATTTCAGTTCAGGTCTTGATTTTGTGGTTCGAGAGTTCAAGCCCTGCATCATGTTTCATGTTAACAGTGCAGATCCTGCTTGGGATTCTCTCCCTCTCTACCTCTCTCTGCCTCTCCCCCACTCATGCTTTCTCTCTCTCTCTCTTTCTCTCAAAACAAATAAACTTAAAAAAAATCAGCTATCAATAGGTTTGAGTATGGTTATATTTTTCTTCCCCCTAGAAAGAGAAGTAATAATAATAATAATTGGCTGTAAGAAATTCAGCAAATACTTGACAATAGTTGACTGAATTTAGCAAAATATAAGTCCTTTACTCAGGTGCATTTGGTTTAAATCAAGTCTGATTTTGCCATTACCAAAGGGTATATATGTCTAGGCAGAAGAGGTCTTCTTTGATACATTAATGCTTTAATTATTCTTAAATTTTCCCCCTTACGTTACAAAAGAATAGGTGAAATGATTGAATCCACTGGGATGAATCTTCCATCTCATCCCAAATTCCTCTCTATAATTCTGTATTGGTTTCCTGTTGCCATGATAACAAATTACTGCAAATGTGGTAGCTTAAAATGATATAGATTCATTATCTTACAGTTCTGGAGGTCAAATGTCTCATATAGGTCTCACTGGGTTAAAATCAAGGTGCCAATAGGCTGCATTCCTTTCTGGAGGCTCTAAGTGAGACTCCGTGTTTTGCCTTTTTGAGCTTCTATAGGCTGCCTGCATTCCTTGGCTCGTGACCTCTTTCCATCTCCAAAGCCAGCAGTGGCTGGTGGGGTCCTCATTTTATCACAATACTTTGACACTGATTCTTCCTCTACCTCCCACTTTCACTTTTAAGGACCCCTGTGATTACATCAGACTCTCCCAAATCCAGGATAATCTCCCTATTTTAAGGTCACCTGATTAAGAACCTTAAATCTGTCTTCTATCTTAATTCCTCTTTGTCATGTAACATCACATATTCACAGGTTCTCAAAATTAGGACATGTACATCTTTGGGGGCCCATATCACAAAATCTAGGCCATCCCACTTCTTTTCTCAGGCTACCCTCGATACTGATGCCTAATGATATGAACTAATTCTTCCCAAGAAAGACTTTGCAGCACAAACTTATGATAACAAAGAGAATTTCTTTACTTTTTTAAAATTTATTTTGTAATGTTCATTTATTTTTTACAGTGAGAGACAGAGCACAAGCGGGGTGGGGGTTGGGGGGCAGATAGAGAGAGGAGACACAGAATCTGAGGCAGGCTCCAGGCTTTGAGCTGCCAGCACAGAGCCTGACATGGGGCTCGAACCCACGAACTGTGAGATTATGACCTGAGCCAAAGTCAGATGCTCAACTGACTGAGCCACCCAGGCACCCCAACGGGAATTTCTTTAGATGGCAAACTATGTCTTCCCAGTGCAAATTCTAGAAATATCTACCATGTCATCATTGAAATGGAAAAGAATACATCACAGTTTTTCAACTATAAGAAGGATCATTTGAAAGAATATTTTATATATTATTGATAAACAACACTCAGAGTCAATTCAATGCACCAAGTTTGCTTATTGATAGGTCCCTTAAGTTACAAGTCTACTCTTTGTTTTTACCCCCTTTTTTTATCTGCAAAGTGTATGACAGTAATTGCTTCTTATTTTGAGGTAGTGATCAATGTCTTGGTTTAGTTTTTTCAAATTACTAAACAAGAATTAGTCTTTGCTTTTGACTTATAAAAATGGACACAAAAATGATCTATCCCTCTGGAAACAGACATGAGAATTGTTTGTCTTGTGTAATTCTTCATCCTCTTTAGAGCACAGTGGATATGGTCTAGTCCAGTATATAACTATATATAAGATAGAGTAAGATGAAGACAGGAGTTCTAAAGTAACAAAAAAAAAAAAAAAAAAAAAAGGAAGAATAAATTAGAAAAGAAAAGAGACCTAGGAAGAAAGGAGACTGGAGCTATTACAAATAAATGAGAGGGAGCACTAATTTCCTTGGAATTTAAACAGTGGTTACATAGTGGCTGCCTTCTTTTTTCACTAGGTATGACTTAATTTGAAATATTGGTATAAAATAGCATAATGTGGTATTGAAAGCATAAGGAAATATGAGAATAAATTAATGCCAACTTGACAGTAAGGTCATTATGTGAGGCAACAGCTTTTTTTTTTTTTTTTTTTTTTTTTTGCTAATATTCCATTAGAAAAATTACCTATGTCTCCATTAAGAAATGTTCACTCAAAAAATGATGTGGCAATTTTTAGATATTCCCATTACCAGTATAAATCTGGAAGGAATAAACAAATAGTCATGAGCTGTGGACACATGTTGTATTTATATAAATCATGGGTGGTCTTCTAGTATATTCAATGTCTCCTACTTGATTTTGTCCTGATCATAGAGGAGAACTTTCCATCTAGACTGAACCATTTGAGTTTTCCCACTCATTCTTCTTTCATTCCACTCCTTTCACCTTAAACATCCTTCCCACTTTCCCCCAGAATAATTCCTACTCCACCTTTAATCCTGACTTTAGACATCACTTTGAGAAGCACTCTCTGGCATCACCTTTCCTAGATATTCCTAGGAATATGGTGTGCTCCTTTTATCACTACATTTGGCACATTCTAGTATAAAATACGTGTTCGTTTATCTTCCTTTACTCCCCAAATCAGTCTTCCTGCTACTGCAGGCAAAGTCCCTATTGTTTCCATCATTGTACTCTCAATGCCTGACACATAATGAATGAAAAGGAAGAAAGAAAGAAAGAAAGAAAGAAAGAAAGAAAGAAAGAAAGAAAGAAAGAAAGAAAGAAAGAAAGAAAGAAAGGAAGGAAGGAAGGAAGGAAGGTGTGGAAGGAATATGGGAGGAAAGATGCGTAATAATGCTTATTCACAGCCCAACCATAAAGGTTTTCTACACCTGTTAAGAGAAGTGCCACTTCCCACCATCCGTGATTTATAAAAAGGGCATTTATTGACAGACCTGGCCATTCTCAGCATACTCCATTTTCAAAGAACAGCATCAACTATACAGTGCTCTGCTGTATATATTCAAGCATGATTCCACTCAATCACTATAAGCCACCAATGTGATTGGGTGAAAAAGAAACTTTGAGAGACTTAATATGCTTCTACCAAAGAGAGGTGTAACCTCTCCTGATTTTGTTAAGGCATTTTGATTGTTTACAAAACAAAGACATTTAGAAAAATAGGTTTTGAGTCATGTGTATATTAAACAAGTGAGTGATCCACATGGGAGTTACATTCAGAAGGCAACCACCAGTGATATATTATCAATTTGGAGAAATCTTCCAAGCTGTGTTTTATAGGTTTCAGCCCTACATTTCTTATCATTACTAATATTCAGAATAAAGGAATTAAAAATATGTAGTGGTTTGTGCTCTGTTAAAAATTAATTTAAATGACTCTGATGAAATGGGTGAATTTCCTACAAAATGAGATTATAAATGAAGACACAAAAATGTGTATATTTTAACACCAGAATAAAGTACATTTGACAGGTGAACCTTAAGTAGAAAAGAAGATGAGGTTGGAAGATAAGGGGCTAGATTTAACCATGAGTAGAATGGGTAACCTAATGTCCTAAGTCAGTCATTCTCAACCAGGGATGATTTTGTCCCACTGGACACATTTGGCAACAGCTGGAGACATGTTTCACCATCACAATGAAGGGTGCTACTAGCTCCTAGTGGATGGAAGCCAGGGATATAGTACACATCCTGTACACAACAAAAGTTCACCACAACCAAAATTTATCTGGCCCAATTTTCAATCCTGTTGAAGTTGAAAAACTAATAAATTTTAAAAATTATGTGATACAGGAAGGTATTAAAATAAATGATAATAGGCATTTAAAGTTTCCCCTCAACAATATTCTGTACCAAAACCTTATTAGAATATTGTATCCTATTTAGGGTATTACCCTTTATAAAATCTAGGTTGTGAATGATTAAAAATAGACTCTGCTAAAATTGTTCTGCTTATGTAAGGAACATTATGTTATTACTCTGTCTCCCACCTATTTAGAAGATGCGGAAATAATGCATGCCTGTTTGGAAGTTAACTTCTGTGTCTTAGGTTAGCATCAAGAACAGCTAAGACTCCTGGATAGAAAATATGCTCACAAATATACTGTCTGATAAACAGGATAAAAAAGAAATGTGAATAAAATTTAAGCTGAATGTTTTGGAGAATTCAGTCAGTTCTCAATTGTGTGCTAAAAGAAAATATCTAAGAGTTAAAACACATAGAAAAATATAAAATACACCAAAAATATAAATACCACAGAACTCTAAATGAATGAGCCAAAAATCTTACATTACCAACATCAAACTATCTCAAAGGCTCAACATGTTTTAATAATATGCATTTTATAGCTAGAAATGTGGTAAAAAAAAAAAAATGAAGAATGAGGGATTCCAAATCAAAATAAACAAATCTTCAAGTCACTTTGGAGTAGACAACGGTTAGAAAAGGGATAAGGTGCTGGAAATGAAGTTAGAAGAGATCATTTTAAAAAGTGGGAAATGACAAGCAAGTTTTTGTGGTGAGAAGAGTTTATTTTCGTGAAGCCACACTGAACAAAATGACACAGTGGAACCATTTTGTGTGGTCCTGTTCATATTTCCATTGGATGGGCACTGTGCTGATTCCACCATATGCTTTGCAGCCAAATATGACAAAATGTGACTTTTAAGCAAAAATATGTATAAAATATTGTTTATTATTTAAATTTCAAAACAAGTATTACATTCAGAATAAGAACCACCTACTAGTTAAGCATTATAAAACACACCCTACATATGTATGGACATAGCTTTAGTCTAAACATTTTCTAAATGTTCTTTGATGAGTAGTTGAATTTATAATACTATTTAATTCATTAAACTGTTCAGTATGACAAATACACTAAATTTTACTTGAATAATATATCATCCAACAACTAAAAGGACATAGTTTGTATTATTGTAACATAATGTGATTTGGAAGTGGAGAAAAATGTGAGAAGTCTTCAGACAAGTCTTTTTACCTCCTAGCCAGTAGTTTCAACCTCTTGGCCAGCAACTCTTTTTCCCAGAAATACCAACACAAAATTAAGGATCTTTCTTAGAGTTTCCCTCCCAGACAGTAGGAAGAAGCAAGACTCTTTTGTGTTAACTCCCGAAGAATTAGGAATTAACCACACTGAGCATCTTTTTTTTAAATCAATGCCTTTCTCACTTCTGAAAATTTCTCTCCCATTTTCCCTTCATTTACAGGAATCACCAGTTCTTTCTGTCCCTCCCATCTCCTCTTCTACAACTTCTCAGAAAGCAAATAGTACATCTCCTCATTTTAAGTTTCAAGTTAAAATCAGATTAATTTTGGGGTGCTTGGGTGGCTCAGATGGGTAAGTATCTGTCTCTTGATTTCAGCTCAGGTCATAATCTCATAGTTCGTGAGTTCAAGCTCTGCATTGGGTTCTGCACGGATAGTGCAGAGCCTGCTTGGGATTCTCTCTCTCTTTCTCTGCCCCTCCCTTACTTGCACTCTCTCTCTCCTTCAAAAATAAATAAATAAACTTTAAAAAAATCAGATTAATTTTATATTAAAAACTGTGTTTTTAAACCCCCTTTTTTCTCATCTTTTTTTTCATTTTTTAAATTTTTTTGCATTCTTGTTATGTTCTCAGCTTTCTTTTTTTAGTTTACTACTCTTTCTTCAATTGTGCCTAACAACTGTTATGTCAGCATGACTATATTTTTCATTTCTAAAAGTTCTTTTCAGTTATTTTTAAAATTTACCTTTTCTTTATTACTAGGCACAACTGAAAGAGAGCTAAGAACATAACAAGAATGAAGAAAATAAAAATTTATATATTGGAGTCTTAACCCCCAGGACCTCAGAATACATTCTCATTTGGAAACAGGTTCATTGCAGATGTAATTAGTTAAGTTAGGATTAAAGTCAGCTGGAGGAGGATGGGCCCCTAATCCAACATGACTGGGATCTTCATCAGAAGGGCAAGTTTGGACACAGACACGCACATGCAGGAGAACACCATGTGAAAATGAAGGCAGAGATTGGGGGGATATCCCATGCAGCAAGGAATACCAAAGGTTGTCAGCAAAACACCAAAAACTAGGTGAGAGGCATGAAACAGATTCTTCCTCACAGACCTCGGAAGGAATCAACCCCGCTGACACCTTGATCTCACATTTCTAATCTCCAAAACAGTGAGATAATAAATTTTTGTTGTTTAAGCCACTCAGTCTGTTGTGCTTTGCTACAGGAGCCCCAGAAAACTAACACCAGGGGTCAGCTGACACCGGAGATACGGGGCTCCTTGGGGGAATCAGAGGGCCAGTGAGGAGCCTTACCAGCTAGGAGATAGGGTCTTAAGCCTGGGAAATGATGGAAACTCACGGATAAACCTTGTGCCACAGGAAGGTAAAACTGAGCTACCTGAGTAAGGCCAAGAATCTAGGAGGGCTTCTTTGTAAATAAAAAGAGACTAGAGAAATTCTACTTACTGAGCTAGAGAAATAAAAGTGTATCCCCCTAGAGCCTTGGGCAGAAAAAGAGTCTACATATAAGATCTTACCATCTATGAACAGAGGTCATTTTACTTCTTCCTTTCAAATTTGGATGCCTTTCATTTCTTTTTCTTGCTTAGTTGCTCTGCCTGGGACTTCTATTACTATGTTGAATAGCAGTGGTAAAAGCAGGCATGCTGGCTTTGTTCCTGATCTTAGAAAAAAAATGGTTCAGCCTTTCACTACTAAGAATAATGTTCTCTGTGGGTTTTCATATATTGTTTTTATTACGTTGAGGTAGTTTCCTTCTGCTCCTAGTTTGCTGAGAGTTTTTATCATGAAACGTTATTGAATTTTGTCAAATGTTTCTTCTGCCTCAATTGAGATGTTCACACATTTTTCTCCCTTCATTCTGTCAATGTGGTATGTTACATTGGCTGATTTTCATATATTAAATCATCCTTAGATCATTGATGATTCATTCCAGGAATAAGTCCCACTTGGTCATGATGTATAATCCTTCTAATACACTGTTTGAATTCAGTTTTCTAGTATTCTGCTGACAATTTTTGCATCGATGTTCATTAGAGACATTTTTTTCATGTTGTGTTGTGTGTGTGTGTGTTTCCTGTAGTTTCTTTATTTGGCTTTTGTTTCTTTTATTTTACCTTTATCAGGGTAAAGTTGACCTTACAGAATGAGTTAGGAAATATTTCTTCCTCTTTAATATTTGGAAAAAGTTTGAGAAGAACTCGCGTTAATTCTTCTTTAAATATTTGGTAGAATTCACCAGAGAAACCACCAGGTCCATAGCTTTTCTTAGGAGATCTTTGATTACTGATTCAATTTCATTACTAGTTGCAGATTTATTCAGATTTTTCTAATTCTTCACTATTCAGTCTTGATAGTTTTGTGTTTCTAAGAATTTGTTCATTCCATCTAAATTATCCAGTTTGTTGGCATACATTCATAGTACACTCATATCCTTTTAATTCTATAAAATCAGCAGTAATGTCCCTACTTTCATTTTTGATTTTAGTAATTTGAGTTTTCTCATTCTTATTTTCTTAGTCTTTTTAGCTAAAAATTTATCCATTTTGTTGATCATTTTGAGGAACAATTTTTGGTTTCACTGATTTTTCTCTATTGCTTTTCTATTCTCTATTTCACTTATCTCTGCTCTAATTTTTGTTATGTCCTTTCTTCTACTAACTTTCAGTTTAGTTTTCTCTTTTTTCTAGTAAAGGTTGTTGATTTGAAATATTCTCTGTTTTTTAGTGTAAGTATTTACAACCATAAATTCTCCCTTAGCACTGCTTTCACTGCATCACATAAGTTTTGGCATATTGTCATTTTCATTTGTCTCTGTCTTGGTCTGCTTGGGATGCCATAACAAAATATCATAGATTGGGTGGCTTAAACAACAGGAATTTATTTTTCTCACAGTTCTGGAGACTGGGAGTCAAAGATCAAAGTACCAGAAGAGTTGGTGTCTGGTAAGAACTCTTCCCTTGAGTTGTAGACTGCCACTGTCTCACTGTGTGCTTATGTAAACTCTTCTTGTGCATGTGGGGGAGGGGATGGTGGTGGCAGACAGAGCTCTCTGGTGTATCTTCTAACAAGGACACTAATCCTATTGGATCAGGGTCCCACCCTTATTACCTCATTTAACCTTAATTGCTTCCTTAAAGGTCCCATCGCCAAATGCGGCCACACTGGGGGTTAGGGCTTCAACATATGAATTTTGGGGAGACACAAACATTCAGTCCATAACATTCAGCTCCTGGCCCAGTTTATGCCTTCAACATTTTGCTTAGAAGTCTCTTCAACTAAATATCCAATTTCATTGTTTACAAGTTCTATCTTCCACAAAATACTAAAACACAATTCAGCCAACTTCTTTGCCAGTTTGTAACAAGGATCACCTTTCTTCTAGTTTCCAATAACCTATTCTTCACTTCCATCTGAGACTTCACCAGAATGATCTTTAAAATCCATATTTCTACCAATATTCTATTCATGATTATTTAAGAAAATGGAGGTTTTCTCTCCAGCTCTCCTCTTTTCCTTAAGAGACCCCACTAGAATCACCATTCACATCCATTTTTCTACCAACAGCATCTTCATGGAAATCTAGGCTTTTTAAAGCACATATCTCTGGGGCACCTGGGTAGTTCAGTTGGTTAAGTGTCCAACTTTGGCTCAGGTCATGATCTCACAGTTCACCAGTTCAAGCCCCATGACAGGCTCTATGCCAACAGCTCAGAGCCTGGAGCCTGCTTCAGATTCTGAGCCTCCCTCTCTCTCTGCCCCCTCCTGCTTGTGCTCTATCTCTCTGTCTCTCTCTCTCTCTCAAAAACAAAACAAAACAATACAAAAGGCACATATCTCCAAAATCCTCCAACCTTCACCCATTACCCATTTCCAAATCTACTTCCACAACTTTAGGTATTTGTTACAATCAGCATGCCTACTTCATGGCACCAAATATATCCGCTCAGGCCATTATGACAAAATACCATACCATGTGGCTCAAACAACAGAAATTTATTTTCTCACAGTTTTGGAGGCTAGAAACATCAAGGTCCAGCAGGGTTCAGTTTCCTAGTTTCTGTTCTCTTCTTGGCTTACAGATGGTTACCTTCTCAGTGTGTCTTCACATGATCATTCCTTGGTGAATGTGGGAGGAGAGAGAGACAGGGAGGCAGGGGGAGGCGGCACCTCTCTGTTGTTTTTTCTTATAAGGAGACTAATCCTGGTGGATTAGGGCCACACACTTTTTACCCCATTTAACCTTAATTACTTCCTTAGGGCTCCTCTATCTCCAAATAAACCCATACTGGGGGATAGGTTTTCAACCTGAATTTCAAGAGGACATAAACATTCAGTCTCTAACAGTCTCTAACTATTTTCTAACTCCCTTGTAATTTCTTCTTGACTCACTGGCTGTTTAATTTTCACAAATGTGGAATTTTCCACTTTTCCTTCTGTTATTGATTTCTAACATCATCGTGTTGTGGTCAAAGAAGATACTTTGTGTGATACCTATATTTTAAAATCTGTTTTAAATTTAAAATTCGTTACCTAACATATGTCTATCCCAGAGACCTTTCCATGTTCACTTGAGAAGAATGTGTATTATGTTGTTGAGTATTATATATATATATATATATATATATACACACACACACACACACACAAATATATACATATATTAGATCTAATTGATTCATTATGTTGTTCAAGTCCTCTATTTCTTTATTTTCTTCTGTGCCGTTGTTCCATCCATTATTGAGAGTTGAGTATTGAAGTCTCCAACTGTTACTGTAGAAATGTCTTTCTCTCTCCCTTCAATTTTGTCAATTTTTGCTTTATATATTTTGATAGTCTGTTATTGAATGCATAAATATTTACAACGGTTTTATCTTTATCGTATAAAATGTTTTATTAATATATAATGTCTCCCTTTGTCTCTTGTGACCTTTTTAAATTTAAAGTCTATTTTGTCTGATAATAATATAGCTAGCTACCTCTGCTCTCTTTTGGTTACATTTGCACAGAATAACTTTTTCTACCTTTTCACTTTCAACCAATTTGAGTATCTGGATCTAAAGTCAGTCTCTTATAGACAGCATATAGTTGGATCTGTTTTTTTTTTTTAAGTTTATGTAATTATTTTGAGAGAGAGAGAGAGAGAGAGAGAGAGAGAGAGAGAATCCCAAGCAGAGAAACCAATGCTCAGCGGGCTCATGGGATGAGGGCTCGATCCCATGACTGTGAGATCATGACCTGAGTTAAAATCAAGAGTCAGATGCTTAACTGACTGAGCTACTCAGGTGCCCCTGGATCTGTGTTTTAATCCAGTCTGCCAATATCTGTCTTTTGACTAGAGAGTCTAATAAGTAATTGTTGATAACTAGGTATTTACTTCTGTCACTTAGCTATTTATTTTCTATATGCTTTATAACTTTCTTATCCTTCATTTCCTGCATTTGATCTTTTTTGTATTTAGTTGATTTGGGGGAGTGAAATGTTTTAATTATCTTCTAATTTTCTTTTATGTATATCCTATAACAATTTTCCTTGTGGTTACCACGGAGATTACATTTAACATCATAAAGTTATAACACTGTAATTTGAATTTATATCAGATTAATTCCAAAAAGATACAAAAGTTCTGCTTTTTATAGTTCTATCCTCACCCCTTTGGTAAATGTCGCAAAATTATGTCTTTGTACATTATGTGTCCAAGAACTTAAATCAATAATTATTTTTAAAAATGCACTAGTCTCTTAAAATTATGTAGGAAACAAAATGTGTGGTTACAAGTAAAATTCTCAATAACACTAGCTTTTAGACCAATAAATTTTAAAAATGTATTGGTCTTTTAAGTCATGTGGAAAATAAAAAGTGGAGTTATACACTGTTGAAATCTTTATTTCTTCACACAGCTTCAAGTTATTATCTAACATCCTTTTATTTCAATCTTCAGGACTCCCTTTAATATTTCTTGCAGGGCAGATCTAGTGATAAAGAACTCCCTCAGATTTTGTTTATTTAGGAATGTATTAATTTCTCCCTCACTTCTGAGAAAAGTTTTGCTGGATATAAGATTGTTGGTTGACAGATTCTTTCTTTTAATACTTTGAATATATCAGCCCACTGCCTTCTGACTTCCAATGTTTCTGATGATAAATCTGCAAAAAATCTTACTGAGGATCTCTTGTGTGTAACCATTTGTTTTCCTCTTGCTGCATTCAATATTCTGTTTTACTTTTTGACAGTTTGATTATAACGTGTCTTGGTGTGTATCTCTTTGATCACCCTACTTGGAATTCATTGAGCTTCTTGGATATTTGTTTTCATGTCTTCCATCAAATTTTTTGACGTTTTCAGCCATTATTTCTTCAAATGATCTCTCCTTCCCTTCCTTTCTCTCTTTTCTTTCTAGGACTCCCACAATGTGTAAGTTGGTCCACTAGATGGTGTCCCACAGGTTCCTTAGGCTCTCTTATTTTTTTTTTTTCTGTTCTTCACACTCGATAATTTAAATTGTCCTATCTTCAAATTTGCTGAATCTTTCTTTTATGATTCAAATCTGCCTTTGAATGCCTCTAGTGAAATTTCTACTTCACTTATTATACTTTGCAACTACAGAATTTCTTTTTGGCTTCTTTTTAAATTTTCTGTCTTTGGTAATATTCCATTTTGAACATACATTTTATTTCTGGACTTTTCCCACATCTTCCTTTAATTCTTTGAGCATCATTATGATAGTTATTTTGTCCAGTAGATCTGCCTTTTGGTCTTCCTCAAGAATAGCTTCTGTTTGTATATTTCTTTTCTTTTCTTTTCTTTTCTTTTCTTTTCTTTTCTTTTCTTTTCTTCTTCTTCTTCTTCTTCTTCTTCTTCTTCTTCTTCTTCTTCTTCTTCTTCTTTTGAAGTGCATAAAAGTCTTCTTTCCTTTGAATGGGCAATACTGCTTAGTTTCTTGGGTAAAGGTTTTTTTTCTGCTTAGTTTCTTTATATGCTTTGAGATATTTTTGTTGAAAATGGACATTTGAATCTAATAATGTGGTATCTCTCAAAATCAAATTCTTCTCCTTCAAGGGTTCGCTATTTTTTATTTTTGTTTTGATCCTTGTAGGCTATCTCTTTGCTGAGGATCAGCCTGAAATATAAACAAGGTCTTTGTAGGCCTTTTCTGAGCCTGTACCTTTCCCTTGGCATGTGAAATGACTTTCTAATTTTCTTTTATTATGCAGCTGCTTTTGAATGTCCTAGTCTTTAATGTGTGGCTCTCATAAGGGCAGAAAGATAAAAATTGTGGGTAATAAATGAAACAAAGTGCCAGCTCATCAAATCCTCTGGCATTCATTTGTGCCAGAGAGGGAAAGGCTTACAGCAATGGAGTGGGGGGTGGGGTGCAACCGTGGGTGGCCACTTCTGTGTCTGCACTTACATGACTAGAAGCAGCAATCAAAACTCAATATCAGATATTCAATATTTATTTTTTTTTCAACGTTTTTTTTTTTTTTAATTTATTTTTGAGACAGAGAGAGACAGAGCATGAACGGGGGAGGGGCAGAGAGAGAGGGAGACACAGAATCGGAAACAGGCTCCAGGCTCTGAGCCATCAGCCCAGAGCCCGACGCGGGGCTCGAACTCACGGACCGCGAGATCGTGACCTGGCTGAAGTCGGACGCTTAACCGACTGCGCCACCCAGGCGCCCCTCAGATATTCAATATTTAAAGGAGAGGGTCCTGGTGTGCCTGGGTGGTTCAATTAGTTGAGTGGCTGACTTCAGCTCAGGTCATGATCTAAAGTGGGTTCGAGCCCCACATCAGGCTCTCCACTGACAGCATGGAGCCTACTTCAGATTCTCTGTCTCTCTCTCTCTCTGCCCCTCCTCCGCTTGCACACACACATGTACACACACACACACACACACACACACACACACGCATGCACACATTCTCTCTCTCTCTCTCAATAATACACATTAAAAATAAATAAACAAAGGACAGGGTCTTTAATGTTCACCCTGGCTCCTGCAAGTTGCATGTAAGCTGCTCAAAGATTATCTGCATAGCTGCCTGCCTTGACCTGGGAGTGGGAGATAGGGGGGCTACCACTGTGCTAAGAGTTGAAATTGATTGAAATTAACTTCCAAGCCTTCGTTTAGAATCTGCAAGCCTTCAATAGACTCCAGGGTTCCAAAATAGTTACAGAAGAGATTCTGCAGTGTGATTATTGTCTAGGTGAGAAGAAAGATTTCTGATGCTTCCTACTCCATCTTCCCAGAATCCTCCTCCCCAGCTAAATATTTTCAATAAATACAGAGTCTGCAAATATCAACATTGCTATGAATTGAAGTGTTTTCTTTCTTTTAAAGTAAAAAAAGAAAGAAAGAAAAAAAAAGAAAGTTAACATAACCACCTGTTTCTACTTGGAAGAAATTCTAGAGTACAAATGCATTTATAGAGAATACTGCCACATGACATCATAAAAAAACCATGGTCTGACATCACATGATTCCTATAACATACAAATATTATTCTTTTTTTTAAATATTATTCTTAATGATGCCAAGATTTTGTGACTCAAGATGTGGAGTTAAAGGAAAGAGAAATGAGATCCTTAAGTAAAAGAAACTTACATGCATGTGAAATCTGGACTCAGAGAGCTGAATTCATGCTGTATCCTGGAACACAAATGAAATGTAATATATTCATTCACTCCTTCCTTCCTTTCTTCATTCCCCTCTTTCTTCCTTCCTTTCTCCCTCCCTCCCTTTCTTCCCTCTCTTTCTTTCCTCTCTCCTTTTCTCCCTCCTTTCCTCCCTCCTTCCCTCTCTCCCTCTCTTCCTCCCTCTCTTCCTTCCTTCCTTCCTTCTTTCCTTCCTTCCTTCCTTCCTTCCTTCCTTCCCTCCCTCCCTCCCTCCCTCCCTCCATCACTAAACAAAATTATTGTATACCATCATATCACAAGCACTGTCTTAGACACTGGATATAAAACAGTGAACAAAAAGACAAAGTCTCTTTCTCATGGAGTTTACATTCAGACAGACTAAAAATAGTAGATACAACAAATAAATTATGCATTATGTTCAAAGGTAGTAAATGCTATGGAGAAAATATAAAGTGGGAAAAGGGAATGAGGAGTGTCAGGGTAGGTAAAAGTGCTGCTATTTCTTCTGTAGTGTTTAGTGTTAGGGAAGCCCTCATTGTAGTAAATAATTTACAATATTTGAATCATAGTCAATTCAGTCAGTAGTTAAACCTTCCTTTAAATCAGTTAATATACAATACCCAAATTAGCCTAACTTTCTCCACCTGGAGAATCTTTTGATCTTTTTCCTTATTAAATTAAAATGTACCAAAATGCTGTGCTCGTTGCTTAGTATGTCAGGCAGTTTGACATAAAAAAAAAAAAAACCCTGAATAAATACCCCTCCACCCCTATCCCAGAGGTGTATGCAATTATTAGAGTGATTCTTTAAAGGACTTGTTAAAATGCCAAAATAGTGCCACAGAAAACATGTGAAATAAAGATTTAAGTTTTCTTTATGAAAAAAAAAGTGTTTAACAAGGGTTTATGGGGTTTTATAAAAACACCTTAACACCTTACAGACCTAAGGGGGAAAAAGCTCTATTTAAGTATCATGCACCAATAGCAGACCACCCAATGCTGATGACTAGAAGCCTCAAACAGACCCATCCTTGGGAGCCTATGTGGAGACCCTAATTTTATGGTCATTTTAATTGTATTTGGGTTATTACCTCATGCCCCAGCAAACACCTACAGTATTTAATAAAAATGAGCACAGAACACTGTTCTAGTTAAAGTATGTACCCAAATCATAAACTAAGTATGCTTCACCATAAATTAACTGGGTGTTTAGTGTTTCTTCGCCTTTAAGTTATATTTATTTTTCTTATAACATGGTATGCTTCACTATATACCAAATCAACGTTAATTGACTTAGCATTTAGATGCACTCTTCTATCTCTGGCTCATACATCCACAAACACACCTGCCCTACATATTATATAAAGTGATAAGTACAGTTAATCAACCCTCCAGATATTCAAGAGAGTAACTATATTAGATCACTGGAACTGAAAAGCAAATAAATCTTGAAAAGAAAGGAAAAAGAAAACTCATTTTGTGTTTGTCTAGATTCTAGCTACAGTGCTACTAGTTATATCATAGTTGAGTCAGATATAAGGAGTTGTGGTCTTCCTCTGCAAAACAAAAGGAAATATCTTGAAAAACCACACTCCTTCATTTTGTATTTGTCTATGGTCTTAAAGAGGGATTCTTAATTTTTTTGCTTCAGTGCTCTTCAGAAAAAAATTAACAGATGAGGACAACATATAGCATTTAGAATTGATGTTCTTTACTGCCATGACTGACTAGCTATTCTAGCACCATTCCCTTAATTACCAAATGTGTAGTTCCTTCTATTTCCTTACCTAGTCATTCCATAACCCATGAAATTTAGATCTGCACAACCCTCCCCCTACAACATCACACTAAAAGAGTTCTTGTTTTGTTTTTTAATTTTTTAAAATGTTTTTTTTTACTTATTTATTTTTGAAAGAGAGACAGAGTGCTAGCTGGAGAGGGGTAGAGAGAGTGGGAGACACAGAATTGGAAGCAGGCTCCAGGCTCTGAGCCATCAGCACAGAGCCTAACATGGGGCTCAAACCTGTGAGCCATGAGATCATGACCTGGACCAAAGTTGGAAGCTCAACTTACTGAGCCACCCAGGTGCACCAAAGGAATTCTTGTTTCAGTCTCCCCAAATCTCCTAACTGCCAACATTGCTGGTCTTTTTTTAGTCTTCATTTGATTTGACTTCTCTGTAACTTCTACCTTATAGAGTACTTCCTCCATAAAACTCTCTCTGACTTGGGCTTCCACACTACCACCATCATGGTTTCCATCCTCCAGTCTTAGAAAACCTTCTCAGTCTCCTACACTGGCTTCTTTTTCTCTGAATATCTTTTAATTATAGATAATCCTATATCATCCTGTACATTCTTCTCTTTGCACTCTGCAAACATTCCTTGAGTGATTCTATCAATCTATATGGTTACAATACAAATTGAATGTGTGACATGCCATCCTCCAAGAAAAACAGATTCCTTCCCCCATGTTCCCAGTTCTGAAAAGAGAGTTATCACCTGCCAGGTGCTGGTGCCAGAAACCTAGATGTCGTTCACCTTTCATGCAGGGTTACCAGATTTAGAAATTAAAAATACAGAGCCTTCAATTGAATCTTAATTTCAAGTAAACAATGAATAATTTTTCAGTGTTAATATTTCCCAAATACTGAAATTTAACTGAGCACGTTATATTTTATGTGGCAATCCTACCTCTACATCTAATCAAACATCAAGCTCTTAATCTCTTCAAGTCCTTTTATTTCCCATTGCCTCCCTCCTAGACCTAACCACCATTGTCTATTGCTTAGATCTCTAAAATAGCCTTCCAATCAGACTCCTTGAATGCTCCATGACCCCCTAAAATCCATTTCCTACACAGCAAACAGAGTGATCTCTTTTTTAAAGTTTATTTATTGTGTGTGTGTGTGTGAGAGAGAGAGAGAGAGAGAGAGAGAGAGAGAGGAGTAGGGGACAGAAGGAGGGAGAGGGAGAGGGAGAGGGAGAGAGAGAATCCCAAGTAGGCTCCAAGCTCAGTGCAGAGCCTGACATGGTGCTCAATTTCATGAACTGTGAGATCATGACCTGAACTGAAATCAAGAGTCAGACACTTAACTGACTGAGCCATCCAGGCACCCCCAGAGTGATCTTTAAAAGCAAACAAACATGAATTACATTATGACATTCATCCTCTTACTTCCCATCAACACATCTCTTACTATTATCACCTTAATGCTGGCTTCTGCCTACTTCTCCATCCTATATTTTCGTGATTCAATTTAGTTTACTATGTTTTTTTTTAATTTTTTTTTTTAACGTTTATTTATTTTTGAGACAGAGAGAGACAGAGTATGAACGGGGGAGGGGCAGAGAGAGAGGGATACACAGAATCGGAAGCAGGCTCCAGGCTCTGAGCCATCAGCCCAGAGCCCGACGCGGGGCTCGAACTCACGGACCGTGAGATTGTAACCTGAGCTGAAGTCGGACGCTTAACCGACTGAGACACCCAGGCGCCCCAGTTTACTATGTTTGACTACAATTATCTTATTTCAATTCTTCAAATTCCTTTTGGGTCTTTCTGCCTTCCCACATACTGTTTCCATTGCCCTGGACTTTATAGACCACTGATAACAGAATTTGTACTTTATTGAAGTGAAATTCACATAAAAGAAATTTAATCATCTTAAAGTGAACAATTCAGTGGAATTTAGTAAATTCACAATATTGTTCAACCTCCACTTCTATATTGTTGCAGAACATTTCCATCACTACAGAGTAAAACCTTTTAGTCGTTAAGCAGTTTCTCCCCATTCCCACCTCTCCTTATCTTCTGGCACCCATAAACTGCTTCTTGTCCCCATGGACTTGCATATTCTAGATACTTCATATAAATGCAACCATATAATATGTAGTTCTTTGTGTCTGGCTTCTCTCATTTTAGCATAACATTTGGGGGATTTATACATGTTGTGGAATGTATCCATTCCTCATCACTTTTTATGGCTGAATAATATTCCATTGTGCATATACGCCACTATTTGTTTACCCTTTCATCTGTTGATGGACCTTTCGGCTGTCTCCATCTTTTGGTTATTGTGAATAGTGCTGTTAAAAACATGCTGGTACATGTATTTCTTTGAATACCTGTTTTCAGTTCTTTTGGAGTAAATATCTAAGCATGAAATTGTGAGTCATATGGTAACTCTGTAGCTTAACTAAACTTTTTGAAGAACCACTAAACTGTTTTCCATAGCAGCTGAACCATTTTACATTCCATCAGCAATGTATGAGGGTTCAAATTTCTCCACATCCTCACCACTTGTTATTATCTGATATTTAGATATAACCATCCTAGTAGGTATGAGATGTATCTCATGTGGTTTTGATTTACATTTCTCAATGACTAATGGTTTTGAGTATAATACATATACACGGAGAGAGAGAGAACATATAAAGCTTATTGCCTGTTTGTATATCTGCTTTGGAGAAATGTCTGTTCAAGTCGTTTGCCCATATTTTAACTGGGGTGTTTGTCTTATTAATTTGTAAGAGTAGGTTATATATACTGGTTGCTAAACCCTTGTCAGATACATGTTTGCAAGTATTTTCTCCCATTGTGTAGCTCTCTTTTCACTTTCTTGATATTGTGCTTTGATGCACAAAAGCTTTTGATTTTAATGAAATCTAATTTATTTTTTCTTTTATTGTTTATTCTTTTCGTGTCATATCTAAGAATTCATTGCCAAATTCATGGTCATGAATATTTGCTCCTACATTTATTTCTAAGAGTTTTATGGTTTTAGCTCCTTTATTCATATGGGCATTGATCCATTTGGGGTTAGTTTTTAATGTATGATGTGAGATAAAGGTCCAACTTGATTCTTTTCCATGTGGATATCCAGATGTCCAGCACTATAACAGAATTTTCTCCTAGCCTCTTCCCCATCTCTTCCCACCTCCTCTTTCCAGTCCCTATATATCTTTCAGGGCTCAGCTTAAATGTTACTACCATCCTTGCATACCTGCTCCCTCCCTCTCAGAGTAGATGTCATTCTATTATTTAGATATTGAATAGATATTATTCTATTATCCCTACTATATGCCCACATTTCACCATGTGCTCAATTTCTGTCCTCCCTGTTACATTATGAACTCCAGAAGGTAACAACTATGTCTGTCTGATTCACCACTGTATCCCCATTGCCCAGTACAGTGTCTGCCATATATATTTGTTGAATTAATAAATATTTGTTGCATCACCTATTCTCCACAATTTATCTCCAATCCAGGCCTCTTCTCAATCACACTTAAAGACCCTGTATTTAATGAATATGAAATCTTTCTCTTGTTTCCACTTCTGTCTAAAATGACCTATGTTCATTCTTTGCCCTTTCCTTTGAAACATGCTCAAACGTCACTCCTGTAAAGACTTACCAGACTTCTATAGCTACTTATTCATTCCTTCATAGCACCTTGTACTTATTTCTATAATAGCATTTAATATATCATATTACAGTCAATTGCTATAGGTCTAGACCCACACCAGGCCATTAAGTCTTCAGTGGGAGGAATGGGATGGAAACAACCATTGAAACAATGGAAACCAAGGAAACAATTGGTGACTAATTTCTACTCTATGGGAAAGTTACATTATATCCAAAGAAGGCCACTTCAGCTGACAGGGGCCACCTCAAATGTGGGCCCAGCAATGCATGATCATGAAACTTTTCATTCTAGCCACAATGTCCCAATTAAAAGTTATCACTTCTTGGCCTTATATGTTGATGGGGTAGCCAGTGAAATGTCTGCAGAGTTGTCAGGTGACTTCTAGAAAGGGTTGAGTCACTTGGGACAGAGACTCCTTTTGCCCTTATTCCTTTCTACTTTTTTCCAGCCTGAAATGTGGACGTGATGGCTGGAACTCTAACAGACATATTGGACCATTATCTGAAGTTGTGACATGACTTTGAAAACAGAAGCCACACGTTAGGATTGGTAGAACACAAACATGGATAGTGTCTAGGTCCTTAATGACTGTGACACTTCCATTCCACCCTGTCTACTTCCAAACTTCTTTTACAAAATAGAAAAATGGAAAAATCGACCTTTATCTTGTTTCAAATACTGTTTGGAAATATTTCAAAGTTGTTTATTTTATGCAGCTAAACCAATTCTAACTATTATTTCATATTTTCTTTTTAAATACAAAGTGAACCAGTAAAAGATATCCACAAAGATAGTTACAAGTCAGGCGCCTGGGTGGATCAGTTGGTTGAGCATCCGACTTTGGCTTGGGTCATGAACTCACGGCTCCTCATTGAGCCCCACCTCGGGCTCTGTGCTGACAGCTCAGAGTCTGGAGTCTGCTTCAGATTCTGTGTCCCTCTCTCACTCTGTGCCTCCCTCGCTCATGCTCTCCCTCTCTCTCTCTCTCAAGAATAAATAAAACATCTCTCTCAAGAATAAATAAAACACTGAAAAAAAAATTTTTAAAAGATAGCTACAAGTCACCTATCTATGACCCCACAGAAAGCACATTAAAAGTTAATGTTATAGAAGTAGACATATATGCATATGTATATGCATACATATATATGTACATATATATATATATGCATACACTTCCCAGCTCTGTCCACTGAGAAGCCTAGAAGCAATGACACTACAGTAGGAATGAACACACCAGGAACCCAGATCTTGGTTTCCAAATGTCATTCTCCTCATGGCAATAGAAATAACCAGGGATGTGGAGAGAAATGGCTGATTCCAGGACTAGGGCAGGAGAAATACAAGATGAGCTGGAACTTTCTGGCCGAAAAGTAAGCAACAACAACAACAACAGCAACAACAAAATGATGTAGGCATGTTGAAAGGTCACAGATTCTGAACGGAATCTAATAGCTAAATATGGACAATTTGAACAAGAAAATAAGTAGTAATATAATAGATTATAACTCATAGAATAAACATTCACAAGTCCATACTGACTTGTGAATTGAATAAATATTTGAATAAATTCAAAAATAATTGAATAAATAAGTACATGTGGAAAAAGAGACAGCTCTTTATTACAGCAGAATTCCAACTAATAAATGTAGACTGAATGATGGAAATAAGAAAATTACCATTTGGCAATACCTGACTTAGTAATTATTGTAGGCTAGGATAATTGATGAATTAAAAAATTAGTAAGCAAAAGGATGGTAAAAAACAGGATATTACATGGTCTCAACATATCTTCCCACAAAATACTTATTAATCATAAAGGCGAAATAGTAATTGTATATGCAAAAATCTTGCAGACACCTTCTTAACCAAGTGATCAAAATTATCACCTACAGTGAGACAAACCAATGTCATGTATCTCCTGATAGGCCTGAAAAGGATATTACATCACTTTGGTGGTATTCTTGCACGGAGGCATAATTCAACATGCATGTTTCAACATGAGGAAGTATCAAACAAATCTAAATCAAAAGACATTCCACAAAAATAACTGGCCAGAACTTTTCAAAAGTGTCAAAGTCACGAGCAACAAATGAAACCTTCAGAACTGTCCTAGATTAGAGGAAACTAAAGTGACATGCCAATTAAATGCAGTGCAGAATCTTGGATTGGATCCTGGGCCATAAAAAGAACTTTAGTGGGATAAATGGCAAAATTTGAATGAAGTCTGTACATTAGTTAATATTGTTTCAATGTTAACTTGCTGGTTTTGATTATTATACCACAGTTAGAACATATTAATATTTGGGGAACCTGAATAAAAAGCATATGGAAACTCTCTATTTTTGTAACTTTTTTTGAAACTCTGAAAGTATTTCAAAATAAAAAGTTAAAAAAAACAAATAGGTGTGACACCGAGATATTAAAAGAAATATATATTTTGGTCTTTGTCCCTGTTTTCTGGTTTACAGCTCCTAAATCCCTTGGAATCTCCAAAACGATGTGTCTTTTCGTATGCTAACAAAATAACTGGTGGCTGGGGCTCTTGAATAGCTTAGGTTGGGGGCTGGTTGCCAGGGAAACCAACCAGGTGATTAGAGGGTTGGAACTTTCAGCCCCACCCCCCAGATCTCTGGGGAGGGGAGAAGGAGGAGCTGGAGTTAAGCACTAATGGCTAATGATCTAATCAATGGTGCCTACTTAATAAAACCTACACTAAAAACCCTAATTATAGGGTTTCAAGAGCTTCCACGTTCCTGAACATGTCTATATCTAGGTGGGCTGGGAGGGTGGCCTGCCCAGAGGACATGGAGGCACTGCACGCCTTGTCTTATGCATCTTTTCCAACTGGCTGCTCTTGAGTTGTATCCTTTTATAATAAATCAGTAATCTAACAAATTAAGCACTTTTCCTGAGTTCTATTGAGCCATTCTGGTAAATTATCAAACCTGGGGAAGGGATCATGGGAACCTCTGATGCATAGCCATTCAGTCAGAAGCACAGGTGACAGCCTAGAGGTGCAATTGGCATCCCAAGTGGGGTGCAGTCTTATGGGCCAGCGCCCTTAATGTGTGGAGTTTACACTAGCTCCAGGTAGTTAATGTCCTAACTGAATTATAGGACATCCGGTTGGTGTCCAGAGAGTTGGAGAATTTCTTGGTGTACAAAACCCACAGGCTGGGTGTCAGAAATGCTGGTGTGAGTAGAAGAAATAGTTTTTCCTCTAACAGGTCGATGGTTATGCTAACGCATTATTCTTTATGTCAACATAAAGAATGTCTAATGCTATTCATGTCTAATAGAGTTGGCTATCTATCTCATAGAATATTTCTAGAAAAATTTCTTTTCAAATAATTTTTAAGTAGATCATTAACAGTGGGGATCTCCCAGTTACCAATGTTATGGTGACAACCACAAGATATATATATTTTTTTATATCTATATATAAAATCTATTTTATATTTTATATCTATATATTTATATTTTATATTTTATATAAAATATATCTATTTTATATTTTTGGATTGGATCCTGAACGATTAGACCAAATTAGATCTTTTATATCTATATATTTATATTTTATATTTTATATCTATATATTTATATTTTATATCTATATATTTATATTTTATGTCTATATATAAAATATCCTGAAAAATAAAATAAAATACCCTGAATTAGGACTCAGTATTTTTGAGGTGGGCAGTAGTATGATGCAAGTGGAATCTAAGAAAATCTACATGGCAATGGTAAGAAAGAAAGATTTGAAAGAAGGAGGGGCATGGCCAGGTAACAGACCATGATCTAAATCAGAGTGGATGAAGATTTGAACTCTGGTTAGCAGTCAGGATAGAAGGAAGATATTAAAGAAATCTACATTTTAAAGTTCAGGATTTGAAATCTGAAAAACAAGGAAGGAGCCCCAGATGCTAGTTATCATGGAAAACAGTAGCATCTTGATAGAAATAAAGAGATTGGGAGGGACATATGATGAACCCAATTTTGGCCATGTTGAACTTTAAGTAGTGACAGAACATTTGGAGATATGAGGCTGGAACTCAGAAAAGAGATTCAAGCTGGAAGTACATTTGGGTGTCACTAGCAAAATGTTAATTGCTGAAATCATTAGAATGTATGATCTCTTTGATAGAAAAACAGCAACAAAGAAAATCAGAGAAACAGGGGCTGCAGAAGGGAAAAGACTAAAATAGGTTCTTCTCATACTTCTATGCTCAGTTATTAGCAGAAAACATGACCACTTTAGTTTTAAAATTACAGCCAGCAACTTTTATAATGGTGCCTATCTTGCAACGACCCTCCGTCTCCAGGAATGGCTTATGGCTGCAGGGGTGGGGTCCAATGGCCATGCTGCTTCATGACCTTGCATCTTGGGCACCGATGAAGAGAATATAAACCTGGTTCAAGGGAAGGTATTCTCTTTCTCTCTCTCTCTCTCTCTCTCTCTCTCTCTCTCTGGCATTTACAACTCAGAATGGAAAGACTTTGCTACCAGGAGTCACATTTATGCTAAAGCCCCGTAGAAAAAGTCAACCAAATCCTATCTCTAAGGTCTCTGAAGCTTAATCCCCAAGGTCTGTTTTTCAATTCTCCATAACACATCAGTCTCTTCCAACAAATGCCATCCCTCTCCTTTTTGCTTTCAAGCACTTGAAATCAGTTTCCATTGCTATGAGCAAAACAATTAATACCACTGTCTTAGTCCATTCAGGCTGCTATAACAAAATACCAGAGACTGGGTAAGCTTATAAACAACAGCAATTTATTTCTCTCACATCTGGAGGCTGGGAAGTCTAGGATAGAGGCCCTGGCAGATTTGGTGTCTGGTGAGAACCTACTTCCTGGTTCACGGACAAAGGGTTCAGCCCTCATGACCTAATAACCTCTCAAAGACCCTCCTCTGAACATCATCACAGTGAAAATTAGGTTTCAACACATGAATTTGCCCCATGGGAGGTGAAGATGGGGACCAAACACCATAACAACGACAAATATTTAATAACCATTCCTTCAGTGCTACTCCAACTTTAGTGTGGATATGAATCACCTAGGCATCTTGTTAAATGTAGATTCTGATTTATTGGGCCTGGGGTGGAGTCTGGGATTCTGTATTTCTTTTTTTTTTTTTTTTTTTTTCAACGTTTTTAATTTATTTTTGGGACAGAGAGAGACAGAGCATGAACGGGGGAGGGGCAGAGAGAGAGGGAGAGGCAGAGAGAGAGGGAGACACAGAATCGGAAGCAGGCTCCAGGCTCCGAGCCATCAGCCCAGAGCCTGACGCGGGGCTCAAACTCACGGGCCGCGAGATCGTGACCTGGCTGAAGTCGGACGCTTAACCGACTGCGCCACCCAGGCGCCCCAAGGGATTCTGTATTTCTAACCAGCTTCCAGATGATGCCATTACTGCTGATCTGAAGACACACTTGAAGTAGCAAGGCACCACATAACACTAGCTCTTTCCTCAAGGAACTCATAGTCTGGCAATGCAGACAAGCCACATGCCTGTGAAATAAATAAATAATTCAAGGTATCACAGAAAGTACACTGGAGTGATTTTAGCCTTGGCTCTGTTTAATCCTACAGTGTTCAGAAGCACCTGGAAGGCTCAGTTGGTTAAGCGTTCAACTTTGGCTCAGGTCATGATCTCACGATTCGTGAATTTGAGCCCTGCATTGGGTTCTCTGCTGTAAGCACAGAGCCCACTTCCAATCCTGTTTCCCTCTCTGCCCCTACCCCACACTCTCTCTCAAAAATTAACATTAAAAAAAACCTACAATGTTCAAACTTGCAAATCACTGAATCAAACTGGACCTCAGTTTCTGTATCTGTAAAGGGAGAGTGACAGGATGACTATCACATCCTTCTCAACTGTTAAATTCAATCTGTGATTAGAATTAAGATTAATTACACAAACAGGGGTAATTAATGCCAGCTTAGACAATTATCCATTATATGTGTATAATAAGAAAAGCTATTTCTTTTTTTTAATGTTTATTTATTTCTGAGAGAGAAAGAGAGAGACAGAGAGCGAGTGGGGGAGGGGCAGAGAGAGAGGGAGATACAGAATCTGAAGCAGGCTTCAAGCTGTCAGCACAGAGCCTGACATGGGGCTCGACCCCACAAACTGCAAGATCATAACCTGAGCCAAAGTCAAGGCTTAACCGACTGAACCCCCAGGTGCCCCAAGATAAGTTATTTCTAATAAATATACACTTAATGATCTCAAAAATGTGCACAAAATATTGAGTGGAAAATCAGTTTAACTAACAATATCTATAATATTGTCTTATGAATTCATGGTTAATTCTAACTTTTCCTCTTTATCTTTTTCTGGATTCCCTACTATTATAGGTAATATTTTTATAAGAAACCCCAAATCTATAATTTTTTTTTAATGTTTATTTATTTTGAGGGATAGAGAGACAGAGTGCAAGTAGGGGAGGGATAGAGAGAGAGGGAGACGCAGAATCCAAAGCCAGCTCCAGGCTCTGAGCTGTCAGCACAGAGCCTGATGCAGGGCTCGAACTCACGAACAGTGAGATCATGACCTGAGCTGAAGTCAGATGCTTTACTGACTGAGCCACCCAGGTGGCCCTAGAAACCCCAAATCTATAAAAGATAGTGCCCATCCTTGTCAATCCCTGACTGTCCCAACCCTACCCAACTGCTCCCCACCTGAGCTCTGAGTTGGGGATGGCTCAGTCTATCAATATATTTGAAGCTTCCTTCTCATGAGTGAACAGAATCCAGAATTCATTTGTCCAGTGTTCCTGGAGGGAAATGGAGACCCCCAGGAATTCAGTTACCATTTCATCTGACTGGCCTCCTGCCCAGCTTCTGGTTTTCACCCTAGCTCCCTGTTGGGCTAGGAGCCCAGCCCTGAACCTTGGCCAAAAAAGCTGTAGCTCTTGCTCCACTTAATTCTGGCCAATCCAGGAGATAAATCCTGCTAGCGGTACCACAACCACTACCCATCTCAGCTTCCCCAGTTACTAGATTGTCTGCTTTAGCCCAGGAGACCTCCCAGCACTGAAGCTTAGATAACAGCTCAGATAATGGGATATCCAGCAAAACCTGAGAAATTCTCCCCCAGGCCTAACACATTAGCCTGCCAAAAGCCTTTACAAATGACTTCTTTACATTCACAAGTAGACTGATTAGAGATACAGCAACACGTTTTGCAGGCTAATTCACTGTATTGACCAAAAAAAGCAGCTGTAGCTTCAGAGGTAAAATGTATGTGCTATTCAATCATGGTGTGAGCACACACTTTTATGTCTCTACCCTTACATCATTGGAAAAATTGTGATCATATAACATCTTTGGGACTTGGTTTCCTCATCTGTAAACTGACTGGACAGCTCTCAAGTCTGTTCAATTAAAATTCTAGATAAATTTCTTTACCAAGCAATTATATTCACTTTTTGGCCCCATCCTGTTTCTCCCATTGTATTCATACTGCTAAGTATAGCCCTGATCTCACGTTATTATTATTTTTTTAATAGGATAGAACAATCTTACTCTTCACAAAAAGGTTTTCAGTAAATGAGCTTTTCAGTGGAGAAGAGATAACATGAAAATGAGCCTGGAGCCTACAGGAGCAGTAGCTCAGCTCAGGGCCTAAGGTCCTCCTTGCCCAGGTGGTGAGGCAGGGGTGTGTACTCCCCTCCCTTTATTAGCTCATCCTGCTGTGTCCTGATGCCACTCAGACGTTTCATCGTTTTCTGCTGAAGCAGACCTTCTACAAAATCATCAAATTCTATCTTGCACTCTCTCTCTGCATGGATACCACTGATTCCATGTATATACTCTATCTACTCTTTTTCAAAAGCATGACATCGACCTGGAATCTTGTGAGGCTGCTCAACACTTCGGATTGACATCCAATGATCTAAGTTAAGACCCAGCTTTTCTGCACATCAAAGAAGGGCACAGTGTCCCTCTGTCGTGCCCTTGTCTCCTTGCCGGCCACTGCTACTGGATGATCTCTCCCACTATTTTATATTTAGTTGTATGTGTGAGTTGTTTGTTTGTTGTTGTTTTTTTTTTTTCCCCTATGACTTCCTTGAAGACAGAGGTTTTGTCTTGCTTGGTCCTTGCAGCTGAGTGCAAACCAACACAAAATACTCCACTCCACACTTGAACAAAATTTGCGAAATAAGTTTTCTTTATAGTCCTTACCAGTTCCTTGCATCCTGAAAACGTCATTTTCAGATAAAATTTGTCATTTTGAACATCAGAGCAACCTTAAGAATTTTGGCTATTTGATAGCAGGAAAAGGGAGGGGCATGGCAATTATTTTATGAATTAATAGAGTCTACCTTCCTCAAAAACAATTTAGGGCAGGTCACAGTGCCCCAGAATAAGCAAAAAGAGGGGGCAGCTGGCAAACTTCACCTTACTGGTGCTCAGAAGCCCTGAAGCTATCTCCCCAGAGAGCAGGGCGAAATCAGCTCACAAGAATTCGTATGATAAGAACAGAGGCACCTGAAAAAGCACCAGAACATCAAGGCTTACAATAAAAGTGTCAGCCTCCTGGTGGAGCTTGAGCTGGGCTGCAATAATTTTCTTCCTGATGAATTGACTTCAAAGCTTCCTTGGGTCACTTGAAGAACATTTGGTAAAATATGTAAATATTAGTTTCTCTTCTTACCTCTAGTAGAGAAAAAGTGCTTTGAAAGCCTAGCAGAGAAGAGAGTTGTTAAAAAATGATTTTCAGAAAATGGTAAAATCATGGCTCCCATACAGCCATTAAAATGAACATGGGTAATAGAGGTTTTTTTTTTTTTTTAATCATATGACATGAGGGAACCAGAGAGATGTTATAAACCAGTTCAAAGGAAAAGTCAAAGCAGCACAAATTCACAAGGATTAAAGGAACGTTGTAAATAGGGCCAAACTACTTTTTTCATGTGGCAGAGGAAGTAAATTAAAATCACTGCTGGATCAGACATAATATACGTATCTATCAGTTGCCTACCACTGTGGCAGAATAGCTCAAAGACATTGCACTGGGCTAGAATCTATCTTATGTATCATCTGGAAGGGATTGCTATGCACAAGGCCGGCTTTCCATTGAAACAAAATTTTTTCTACAGAATTTACTTGACCCAGCTGCCCTAACAGCTTTCTTTAACATAACAGATGTTGCGGCCACGCTTTGGCAAGCAAATGACTGTCATGTCATAATTGAATCCTCTACCGGGATCTGAGATGCCAATATTTCATACTGCCTTTTAAAATGCCACACATGGCACGAAAAAAAAACCTTATTTTTTAAAGTTCCTTAGCAGCCTGACATTCTCTAGTAGATATTCTCTACCTCTGTGAAGAATCAGGACACAGGGTTTTCCTAATAAACAAGGCCAAATTATTTTCTCAAAAAGTAATACTGACTCTGCTCAAATCCTCAGATGAGTATTCACTTGAGACCCTAGGGTCTTGTGCCATAAATGGTGGAAGACAATTTGGGCCTGAGAAGGTTTGAAGGCTGGTGTTAACTATCACCAGGCTTTGTTCACACTTCCAATAACTGCTTCAGGAACAGCATCTCCCTGATGGGCCCACAGTATTTCTGTTGCTTTAGAACTGCTCCTGGGGTACCTGGGTGGCTCAGTAGGTTAAGCATCCAACTTTGGCTCAGGTCATGATCTCATGGTCGTGAGTTTGAGCCCCATGTCAGGCTCTGTGCTGACAGCTCAGAGCCTGGAGTCTGCTTCAGATTCTGTGTCTCCCTCTCTCTCTGCCCCTCCCCCACTCATATTCACCCTCTCCCTCTCTTTCTCACTCTCTCTCTCTCTCTCTCTCTCTCTCTCAGAAATAAATAAACATTAAAAAAATTTTTAAAAGGGGCGCCTGGGTGGCTCAGTCAGTTAAGCATCCGACTTTGGCTCAGGTCATGATCTCACAGTTTGTGAGTTTGAGCCCTGCGTCGGGCTCTGTGCTGACAGCTCGGAGCCTGGAGTCTGCTTCAGATTCTGTGTCTCCCTCTCTGACCCTCCCCCGTTCATACTCTGTCTCTCTCTGTCCCAAAAGTAAATAAACATTGAAAAAAAATTTTTTTAATTGTTTTTAAAAATAAAAAAAGAACTGCTCTCAGTGGTGTCTGTGCTTTCTCTTTTATGTCAGTTGCTCAACTGGTAGAAACAAAGGTATAGCCCTGCAAGGTAGACCTTAGATGCAAAGGGAGGAACAGATGAGGAAGCTGAGCTCTTCTTCCCTTTGTCCCCTTCCCTTGGCAATCAGTAACCTCACCCCTTCGCCATCTTCCTCCTGCACCACCATGGGGTTCTCCCCTTGTTATTCTACCTCAGCCCAGGCACTGAAGAGCCTTTGTTCACTATTCCAACTTGTTTTGCGGGCATATCTCTTCTTTGGGTTTCATCCCCTCAGCTCCCTCCAGGAGCTCCACTCTACTCCCTCCTAGTCTTGGCCCCTCCCTCTCCTCAGCAAGGTTTCTCTTATCTTTTTTTCCAGTCAAGGCAGCTGGCAGCTTTCCTCAGAATCTAAAGACTCATGTAATCTTGAGCGAGGCAAAGGCGGCTGGCGGGAGGGATTAGGATCCTCTTCTGTAAGCAGGGAGGAGGGTGGTTCCTAGAGAGCCAGGCACTCTGTAAACTACCAACGGGCTGCTTTGACCATAAAAGCAGTTCAGCCTGGCCTTTGGTGAATGTCTATTTTTTTTTTCAGTAGAATTGTATCCTCATGGTCCCACCAGCGTAAGTTAACAGCAAAATATACATTCCAATAGCTGAATGAGTTGACCTGTTGTATGGGGTTACTTAGTATTGTTCATTTAAATACTGGAGAATGTCTGTCAAATACAATGGTTTTCGCTGTAGCACAGTTGATGTTAAACTGTTCTGACAGTAAGTAGGCAATAGGTTCAGCAGCTCTAAAGGAAAATCGTGGTCTGTATTAATAAAACCATGTCATCAGCATTGAGAAGGGTGCATTCTCTACTATTTACTATGCCTTGCAGCCTCCTCTCTTTTAACAGCTGTATCAAGTTATATATGATGGATCTATAATGCCAAATTAGGACACTACTCTGTTTTATATACATTTAGAATTGGAATTTTGCCCTACCCATAGGAACTCAGAATGTACACCAGGATTATAGAATTTGATAGATAAATAGATTCATTCAAAAGATACTCATTGAGTGCATTATTGTTCTATGAACCAGAGATACAAAATAAATAAGACATGGTCTCTGTGGAGGAGACAGTGCAAATGAGTATTACCGCATTTTCACAAGGTTAGGATATGACTGTCAGTCATTGTATTCTGGTATCAAGGATTCCTGAAACTTTATTAATTTAAATAGAAATGAAATTCAGTGGTGCTGTTATGTATGATACATGGTCTTATGGGAGCACTAATAAGTGATCTGATCAGAAAATAAAATCACCATAAACCCACATTATTCTAATTCTGATATATTTTTTAATAAAACAATAAAAGTAACACGTGCTTATTGTAAAAAGTCCTACCCAACCCCTCACTTCATTATTCTTAACTATGTTTTTATTGGAATAAAGGGAATAATACTGGTCAGTAGTAGATTACTTTTAAAACTTGTTCATTCTTCATGTAAGATAATGAGCTAATTCAGAAAAAAAGGGTTTGCTTAAGTTGGTTGCATCAATCCAACTTGAAGTCTTTCACTGAAATCAATCATAACCACCCCTTTCCCCTAAAAGACAAACAAGTTAAAAAATTATCTGAACTTAATAAGTCAACATGTCATTCCAGGTAAGCCATTTGAAAAGTTGTTTTACAAAATTTGCAGGATATATTTGACTTTTCAGAGTCTTTCTTGGACCAGATGAAATATTAAAGATCAATATGAAATCTGAACAAATTACCAGCAACAAAATTGAATTGGTAATTAATAATTACCAAACAACAAAAGTCCAAAACTGATGGCTTACACAAGTGAATTCTATCAAACATTTAAAGGAGAATTAATATCTATTCTGCTCAAACTATTCAAAAAAATAGAAGAGGAAGGAAAGCTTCCAAAAACATTTTACAACCCCAGCATTACCCTGATACCAAAGCCAGATAAGGAAACCACAAAAAAAGAAAAGTACTGCCCAATATACCTGATGAACACAGATGCAAAAATCCTCAGCAAGATATAGGTAAACTACATTTAAAAATATATTAAAATGATGATTCACCATGATCAAGTGGGATTTATTCCGTGGATGCAAGGGCAGTTCAGTATTTGTAAATCAATCAACATGATATACCACATCAACAAAATTAAGGATAAAAAAATCATATGATTATCTCAAGAGATGAAGAAAAAGCATTTGAAAAAATTCAACATGCATTGACGATAAAAACTCTCAACTCACCCATTCATGATAAAAAGTAGGTTCAGAGGGAACATACTTCAACATAATAAAAGCCACGTATGAAAAACCCACAGCTAACACTCAATGAAGAGAAATTGAGAGCTTTTCCTCTAAAATCAGGAAAAAGACAAGGATGTGCACTCTCACCACTGTTATTCAACATAATACTGGAAATCAGGGCCAGAAATTTGATAGCCACAGCAACCAGAGAAGAAAAATAAATTAGAGGCATCCATATTGGTGAAGAAAAAGTTAAACTATCACTATTTGCAGAAGACATGATCTATACATAGAAAACCCTAAAGATTCTACCAAAAAACTACAAGAATGAGTAAATTCAGTAAAGTTTTAGGACACAAAATCAATACCCAGAAATCAGTAGTGTTTCTATACACTAATAATGAAGTAGCTGAAAGAGAAATTAAGAAAACAATCTCATTTACAATTGCACCAAAAAGAATAAAATACTTAGGAATAAACCTAACCGAAGAGGTGAAAGACCTGTACACTAAAAACTATAAAACACTGATGAAAGAAACTGAAGACGATACAAACAAATGTAAAGTTATTCCATGCTGGAATTGGATTGGAAGAATTAATATTGTTAAAGTGTCCAAATTACCCAAAGCAATCTACAGATACAATGCAATCCCTATAAAAATACCAGCAATATTTTTTACAAAACTAGAACAAATAATACTAAAGTTTGTGTGAAACCACAAAAGACCTGAAATAGCCAGAGCAACCTTGAGAAAAAAACAAAGCTGGAGGTATCACAATTCCCGATCTCAAGATATACCACAAAGCTGTAGTAATTAAAATAGTATGGCACTAGCACAAAAACAGACACATAGATCAACAGAACAGAACAGAGAGCCCATAGATAAGCCCATGATTATATGGTCAATTAATCTATGACAAAGGATGATGAATATACAATGGGGAAAAGACAGTCTCTTCAATAAATGGTGCTAGGAGCAAGACAGCTATGTGTAAAAGAGTGAAACCAATCCACTTTCTTATACCACACACAAAAAATAAACTCAAATGGATTAAATACTGAAGTGTATGACCTGAAACCATAAAAAAATACTTAGAAGAGAACATAGGCTGTAATTTCTCTGACAATGGCTGTAGTAACATTTTTCTAGGTACGTCTCCTGAGACAAGAGAAATAAAAGCAAAAATAAACTATTGGGACTATATCAAAGCCAAAAGCTTTTGCACAACCATGAATAAAACAAAAAAGGCAGTCTACTAAAGATATCTGCAAATGATATACCTGATAAGGAGCTAATATCTAAGAATATATAAAGAACTTATACAACGCACCACCAGAAAAACAGCCAACTGATTAAAAAATGGGCAGAGGACGTGAATAGACATTTTTCCAAAGGAGACATCCAGATGGCCAACAGACACATAAAAAGATGCTCAACATCACTCATCATCAGGGAAATGCAAATAAAAACCACAAGGAGATATCACCTTATACTTGTCAGAATGGCTAAAATAAAAAAGACAAGAAATAACAAGTGTTGATGAAGGTGTGGAGAAAAGGAATCTGCCCACGGGAATCCCTTTTGGGGGAATGTAAACTGGTGTAGCTACTGTGGAGAATACTATGGAGGTTCCTCAAAAAAATTAACAATAGAAATATGATATCATCCAATAATTTCACTATTAGGTATTTACCCAAATAAAAATGAAAACCCTAATTTGAAAGGATATATGTATCCCTATGTTTATTGCAGCATTATTTACAATAGCCAAGATATGGAAGCAATCTAAGAGTCCATCAACAGATGAACCGATAAGGGAGGTGCTGCGTAAAATACTATGCAGCCATAAAAAAGGATGAGATCTTGCCATTTGCAACAACACAAATAGACCTAGAGGGCATTAGCTAAGTGAGATAAGTCAGACAAAGAAAGACAAATACAATATGATTTCACTCATAAGTGGAATTTTTAAAAAATGAATAAACAAAAAGCCAAATCAGACCTATAAACACAGAGAACAAACTGATGGTTGCCAGAGAGGAGGAAGGTGGAAGGATGGGCAAAATGGGTGAAGGGACGTGGGAAATACAGGCTTGCAGTTATGAAATGAATAAGTCACACGAATAAAAGGCACAGTATAAGGAACAGCCTTGAATGGTGACAGAGGGTAACTACACTTGTGGTGAGCATAGTATAATATATAAGCTTGTTGAATCACTATGTTGTACACCTGGAACTAGTGTAATATTATGTGTCAACTATACTTAAGCAAAAAAATTAAGATAAAGAAAGTTTTTAATCTATGCAAAAAACATGTGAAAAATGAAGATTCTTATTATCTTTTTTTCCAATATTAAAAGAAGTGAGTGCAGATTTTTTTTAAAGGGATTTTTTCCCTGGATTAGCACCCTAAAATTCAACACCAGGTTTTTCTCTAGTTTACCTCAATCTCTGACTTTGGTCAAGTCGTCTTTCTGTACCTAAGTTTTCTCACCCAAATCACACTAACCACTAGAAAGTGATGAAAGCCAAATCACAAGTAAGGATTTAAGAGGATAATTAAGTTTAAATTTTAGGAAAAAAATAAGCTACAGATACTGAATCCCTTTAAGACAGCAAAGGCATCACAAATAACTGTTTCTTCACATCTCTGATCTATAATTTATTCACCCCTAAAATGAAGGGTTTAGTTAAATGATCTCCTGGGTTTCATGTGGTGGTAAAATTCTATTACCACATTGTTTCTATTATCATGAATATTATGTCCAGAAAGGTAAGAAAGAAAATAGCAGACAAGCAACATAAATGGTATATCCATGGTAAACATACCTAAACTCTTCCAGTTTAGCTTCTCCAATAAGAAAGTGAAATCCCAAAGAGGTTTAGCTGGTGGTAAAAGGGTACTCTGTAACCTATACTCTGACTCAGGCACAAAGTCAAGGAATTAATGTAGACAGAACCACAACCAAGTAGACATGGTGGCAGAGGGACTCGTTTAGAGTAGACTGGAAAGGAATTTGCTATTTTCTTCACTCTAGTTTTATTGAAACCAATAGGAAAATTGTATTTAATAATGCAATATCAAAGCAAACACAGCATTAGGCATTTCTCTAGGCCATTCATAATCTTCTTGGGTGGCTGACAGCCCTCTGCTTCCAGTGTATTTTAGGTGTGTACTAATGGCTTAGTACAATGAAGTATCTTAATGGCATATTTATTGAAGCACTTAATCTACTCTTGGGGGGTGAAGAGATCAAGTGCATCTCTGTTGAAGCACAGAAGCTTGTTAGAGACTGTATAATGACTATTACAGGCTAGAGTCCACAGACTCGCCCTGTGGTTTTGTTGATAACCTCGACTTGTCAAAGTTCTAATTTGTCACCAGGCATTTTGAATGAGAACCTAAGACATTTCATCAATACCTGTCAATCCACACCCAGCAAAGAAAGCGATACAGTGTCAAGCAAAGGATTTCACTTAATGAGCTGGCCATAAACCTGTCATGGGTTGTTTTTACCTAGCTTCCGTTCTTTCACTGCTTCCCAAGCCAGATCCCACCAAATACTCAGGGTTAAACAGAATCACTCAGAGTTGAGAGAAATCCCCATAGACTTCCCCACCACCCAACTGTGTAACCTACCAGAGAATTGGCTGGCCCACAGGGCTTTGGTTTATTTGTCTGTTAAATAAAGAGATGAAACTAAGTGGTTTTGAGAGCTAACATTCCATAATTCTATCTCACTTTTTCTTTCAGTAACTAGTAGTTTGAAGAACCCTGAGTAAAGTCAAATTTCCAATTTTTGCCTCAAGGAAATTTGATTTTTTTTCTTTTTTTTTATAAAATAAAATCTTTATCGTTCAAGAAAAGCTGAAGGCACCTATTTTAGCTTTACTCGTTTAGGGAAGTATTTAAAGAATGAAACCAGGAATGGCTGCTATTTAAAGAAGCAGTCACAAAAAAAAAAAAAAAAAAAAAAAAAAAGATAAAACTTATGATTATAATAAAATTGCCTTCAATGAAATAACTTCCCATTTGACTGTATCTACTTTTTAAACCTATCTATGTAGGTATAAATACTATGCCAGCATCTCTGTGTTATAAACCAGCTCACAAAAGGACCCTGTAAATGAATTATTTTTATTGTAATTAAGGGGTCTAAAAAAAAAAAAAAGGTTAGTTGTTAAAAGGACCTTGGAATTGAAAATCATGCCTATATACTACCTAAGGAAAAATATATATGAGTAAAACTATATTCAACTTCACTGTTGGACACATAATTGCTATCATATAATTACTAACTGTGTAACTCCCAGCATTTCCAGTCCAAGCAAAAGAAAGAAGATTAAAGTGTTTTTTGGGTTTGTTTTTTTTTTTAACATTTATTTATTATTGAGAGACAGAGCATGAGCATGGGAGGGGCAGAGAGAGGAGGAGACACAGAATCAGAAGCAGGCTCCAGGCTCTGAGCTATTAGTACACAGCCCGACGCAGGGCTCAAACTCACAAACTGTGAGATCATGACCTGAGCCGAAGTCGGACACTTAGCCAACTGAGCCACCCAGGCGCCCCAAAGATTAAAGTGTTTTTAACGAAAAACAGCACATGTAATCAATAATGTATATGTCAGGGAAAGGAGAGGTACTATGCAAGAAATGGGTTTTACAACAAGCGTCCAATGGGGAGACGGAGTGGGGTTGAAAGAACAGATTCTTGAATCGAGCTGAGTGACTCACCTCTTGGTCTGAACCGCATGGAACAGTATAGCTAAGTCCTACAGAAGGAATTGAATTCCTTCTCCAGGAAGTGGCCTGCTCTTAGGCTATAGTGGGATTAGACCAGTTATTTCTAAGTTTCTTCAAGTCCCTTTTTTCACTGATTCCTGGAAATTTCATACTTTTTTTAAACACTTATTTATTTTTAGAGAGAGAGAGAGAGAGAGAGAGAGAGAGAGCAGGGGAGGGGCAGAGAGAGAGGAAGAGAAAGAGTCCTAAGTTGGCTCCATGCTGTCAGCACAAAGCCCAACGTGGGGCTTGAACCTCGAACCGTGAGATCATGACCTGAGCTGAAGTCCAACACTCAACCCACTGAGCCACCCAAGTGCCCCTAATTCTTGGAACTTTCAAAGACTCATCCAAATGAAACCCATGCCTGGTCTGAGGCACACCTGCCACAGAGAAAGCCTTCTGTCACATGCAGTTCCATCTCGCCTCAAGCAGTTTATTCAAGATTCTGGCCTTTCAGGTTTCTGAGCTCAGATTTTCATCTCAACTACTCCACCTCCTAGAAATACCTAATGGACTATTAAAGAATTGGCAAAGAGTAAAAGAAATATGTCATAGCTGGTATTTTTATTTTGGTTAGAAAAATTCACAGGTTATTTTAATTCACTGCTATAGTTCTTAGCCCATTTTAGAGGAGCAGTTGGGGTCTGGAAATTTTTTAGTTAGCTTTTCTCTAGACTACCTGAAAATCATTAAAATTGTATCCCCAATTGGTCCCACAGTTAATTAACTGTTCTTTGCAAAATCTTTCTGTAAAGATTCAGTGTAAAACACATTTTATTTCCCATTTTGCTTGTGATCCTAAGTTATTTAGTGGCTCTGCTTAGGCTAATCTTGACCTAATTCTCATAAAAATAAACACCGTGATGTTAGAGTTCACAACCTTTGGGCATCACAGCTGCACTCTTGGGGCTAACACTGCTCTTGTGGGAATGACACAAGAAATACAGAGCACCCAAGTTCTAGGAAGAACTTGAATTATGTGTAGCTCCACATAATTCCCACCAGATGAGGAAGGTGTTTAAATCTTATAATCCTGTTTTAGGAATCTCCTACTGTATCATGTTGAAATGTTCTTTGAAGCTGGCATTTATTACACGGTTACCATCCAGCGGCAATAAGTTACATGTTTGTTTAGTGATAAGGCCTCCACCTACTCCATTCACCCTTGATCTTGCACTTCTGAGACCCAGAACATACACAGGAAGAGAAAGCAAAGTTAGTTAACAGAAGTAGACTGAGAATTGATTAACTATTAGTTGTCCCTCTGATTAACAGTGATAGTCCTAATGATTCCATGAAGTTTCAAAAAGTTTCGAAAAATTTAATATTAATAATATGAAAACCCAAGAACCCACATTAAAATAGAATGCTTTCATTGGCATTTGGTTACGAATGAGTTAAAATAAGGAAAAAAACACTAGATCAGGAGTCAGAAGACCTGGGTCATGTATTGCTTATGGTTTCCGTTTCATCTGTTTTACGGGGCCGACACCTGCCTTACCTGCCTGACAAGGTTGCTTTAAGCATCTAAAGCAGTGGGCATGAATGTTCCTTGTAAACAAGAATGTGCTTTACAAAAATATTTTAATAATTCACTTTCCTCTTATGTGTACAGAAAATGAAATACATTTTTAAAAGAACTTTTTATGGGATGCCTGTATAGTTCAGTCGGTTAAGTTTCCGACTTTGGCACAGGTCATGATTTCGAGGTTTGTGAGTTTGAGCCCCAAGTCGGGCTCTGCGCTGATAGCTCAGAATCTGGAATCTGCTTCAGATTCTGTGTCTCCCTCTCTCTCTCTGCCCCCCCTGCTCCCCCATCTTTCTCTCAAAAATAAATAAACATGAAAAAATAATTTTTTAATATATAAAAGAACATTTTATTACAAAGTTTCAAAAGGACTGCAAAAGATTCCCAATCAACTTTTCTACTGGATAGCAAGGTAGCAGCTGCCCAAGGAACCAGAGAGCAGAGAGCTCAAAATCCAGCATCAGGGAGAACACTGAAAATACTTGAACATTTCTAAGAAAGTTCGAAGAAAAAGAGATTCAATGTTTTCCACAAGACCTAATTTCAATTTAATTACTGATTTTTAACTACAAAGCAGCAAAATATTCATGCAAGCAGAGCTATTTATTGGCCACCCCAGGGCACTTGTCCTTAGATTGGCCCCTTCTCACATCTTTACAATGTTTTTGGACACCTGTGAAATTCTGAAGGCAAAAGAAAATGTCTGCTCACACCCCTACTCATGCCTGTAGGTTCTATAACCCAACATTATTATTAATTTGTTAATAGCTATTAATTTATTAATAATTATGTTACCTTCATAGCAGGATTTAGATTAGACATTTAGATGACAATGGTAAACTGGATAGATGAAGTATTATTTTAATTGAGATTATACTAATACATTTATGATTTATTGTGAATCCAATGGAGGGCCCTAAAGGTCTAAATGCCTCAGGTCCAGAATTACTTAAACAAGGCCAAAATAATTAAACTCAAGCCTCAGTATGAAGTAGAAACAATAGTTCAAGACGAAGTTTGGAGATATGTGAGTTTCTCTAAGAAAGAGTAGGGGAAAGAAATTCCTTGTTCTTTATAAGGAGATATGTGAGTTTCTCTAAGAAAGAGTAGGGGAAAGAAATTCCTTGTTCTTTATAAGGCTCTGTTTAAAGTAAATCACATTGATTTATTTTCAAACAAAGTTGTAAAGTCACGAAATAGTCATGCAAGCCCCTTATTCTCTAAGAAGTTACAGAGAGAAATAAATATAAGTGAATACTTTTGTCTGTATTCAATTAATCGTTCCTGCTTTCTATCTCTCTGTCTCTCCATCCCTTCCCTCCATTCTTCCTTCTTTTTCTTTTTTTAAAAAAGCAACAGACTTAGTCTATAAAAAAGTAGGAAGGAATATAGCCTGGTCACCTTTCCATATTTCTTTATCCTTGTGTCCCCATCCTGTAACACGCCCTCTCCTAACAGTAGTGATGTGCGAGGGAAGGTTTTATTTGATAAGGTCAAAGGTGAGAATCCCAGGCAACATTGTCTTTTTAATAGTCTTTGGTATGACAGAAAACATAAAACCAGAGGCCACATACCTATCTTATCCACACATACCATCAACATCAATAGGTACCTCACTACAACCTCAGGCAGTTTATTCTAACAAGCATTCTGCCCTCCAACCACCCCTGTATCCTGGTGACCCAGCTTGCTTTTGACTGCTCACCCATTCCTTGTATTTTCCTCTTGTCTATGGTTTGTAAACAGAAATCAGCTAAATCTTACATTTCATAACAGCTACATGAATATTTCTGATGCTTAAGTAATATTAAATGATTATTGCAACGCAGTATCAATACAAGATGGCATTAATTTTTTTTTAATGTTTATTCATTTTTGGAGAGAAAGAACATTAACAGGGGAGGGGCAAAGAGAGAGGGAGACACAGAATCTGAAGCAGGCTCTAGGCTCTGAGCTATCAGCACAAAGCCTGATGCATGGCTTGAACTCACGAACCATGAGATCATGACCTGAGCTGAAGTTGGACGCTTAACCAGTTGAGCCACCCAGGCGCCCCAATACACGATGACATTTTGTAGACAGAGACAGAGAGAGGAAAAATACTTCAGAGTTACTTAACAGTAAATATTCAATTTAGTCATTTAGTAGCTGTGTAATTTTGTCAAATTAATGTTTGTTTCCTTCATTCTACAAAGAGCATATAATAATTATAAGATTATTATAGGGATTAACTATGATAATATATAAAGAATGCTTCATAAAGACTAGCACAAAGAAAGCACTCAGTCAATGTTAACTATTTTTAATGTCATTATGAGGACAAGAGGCAGTCTATGCAGGGACTAGAACACCAGGCCTAGGTACACACCTGTAAGAACCTGGGTGCCTCCACATCCCAGCCCTGCCTACCTTTCATATTTCAGTGTTAAAAGGTGTGAGTGAACAAGAGTACTGAACAGCAACACTTGCAATGAGCAAAAACACTTTTAAAAGGGACTTTTTTAGCCAAGATGATTCGGATTTAACCTGTTGCTATTCTGAATAATGCTTGAATTACTCCCCAAGTTGTAAATAGCATGATCACTGGATAGGCCGGAGTTTGTGGTCAGTCATATAATATTTTTAACAGGCATGGGGAAATAAAATCTAATAAGGAAATAACTAAATGTTAGTGTAGTTGAAATAGCATTACTTTACTTCTTTAATGTGGAAAATTATCTTTTCACTTGACAAATGCACAGGACAGTGGCCAATGCCCTGTGTATCTTGTTACATGAAATTAAAGCTATGGCATAATTTCATTATGGTGATAATTCCCTTTACAGTCATTTTTACTATGAAACATTTCATATATTTGTAAAATGTAGAGAAGATAGCCCTTGCATATACACTACTCAGCTTAAGAAATAAAATCTTACAAATGTATTTGAAGCCTCCCCTAATGATCTCATTTCTAATTCCTCTTTCCCCTGGGCCCCAAGGTAACCCACTGAATTTGGTGTTATTTACTCACATGGGATACATTTTCAAGATTACTTTCTCAGACTAAGATAAAAGGGCTAGTCTTCTATCAATATTTAGAGTTAATTACTCTCTTTGTGCCTCTGAGTAGAATTTACAATGTGGCAAGGTCTAGTAACATCAGAATTATTTTTTAAATTAAATCAAAAGAGGGAAAATATCCCATTGTCAGCCCCATCCAACTGTGAAACGCAATGCCCTTAAAAAAAATAATAAATAAAGTCAAGCATATTTGGAGATATGTGGAGAAAAAACTCTACAGATGTGGAAAGAATTCAAGAATTGAGTTTCAGAAATATGGCAGATTATACATTAAAAATTCCTCCTGCTAGATTAGTTAGGGATGCTGAGAAGAATTACACCAGCTTTAAAAAAATGCACAGCTAAACCAATATAAAAGAAAAATATCCAGGTGTCAGGAATAATGAAGCAACTGAAACCGGAACTGGCAAATGAGTAGGCTACCTTGCCTTTGCCTTGATGATGGGTGGTGAGTAGCAGTCACAAGCTAGGAATTTGGCTTTTAAGGGAATGCAAAGGACAGGAGATGGGAACTTGGCTATTATAAGGTGGAGAATTGAAGTTAAAATCCCTGCATAAAACTAGAAGGGCTTAAAGTCTCAGTCAGAGGAAAAAAAAAAAAAAAATCTCCCAACCAGTAAAAGAACACGATAGACAATAGGGAAACTGGTTTATCTGTGCTTGGGCTCCAAGTGAGTTATTTTATATAAATCCCTTGAGAATGTATAAAATCTGGGCCTGCCCAACACAGAGAACTGAATTTATGTCACATGTGGTCTAGAAAGCCACAAGTCAAAAAATTACAAAGAACTAAGTCCTAAGCCAGAGATCTTCAATGAGTATACACAGAAGTAAACCCAAAACTATGCTGGAAGAACACTCTACCTTAAGCTGCACAAGAATTTTATAGATAAATTCATAATCCAAGATTTAAGACAAAAAAGAAAACAAAAAACAGTGGATTAAAACACCCAAGAAATGAACACAATAGAAATGTCTGATAGAGGGGCACCTGGGTGGCTCTGTCAGGTGTCGAACTCTTGGTTTGGGCTCAGATCATGATCTCACAGTTCATGAGTTCGAGCCCCACATCGGAATCTGTGCTGACAGTGTGGAGCCTGCTTGGGATTCTCTCTCTCTCTCTCTCTCTCTCTCTCTCTCTCTCTCTCTCTCTCTGCCCCTCCCCCACTCATGCTCTCTTTGTCTCAAAATAAATTTTAAAAAAATCTGATCGAGACTACTAAATAATCATGACTAAAAGAATTATCATATATTTTAACTAATTAGTCTAAAACTCCCTAAAATTCTAATTACTAATACAAAGCTGCATTTCTTAACATACACAAATGAAAAATGGATGAGTAGTCACTCAAGGAAAGATTAATAATTGTATTGGGGGGAAGATCAGGGCAAAACAAGAAATAGGAAATATTGAATTATTTGCCACTGAATTACTTTGGCACCATGTAAGAATATAAAGTTGTAAATGCACTTAATAGGTAGTTACTGTAAGGTAATATGGCTTCCCCTTGGAAATGTGTAAATTGAGGCTTTTCCATCAAAAGTACCTGCAAAAGCATCGACATGAAGCAAACACCTACCTATATAGGATCTAGAGGATCTTCGTCTATACATCAAAGCAAACATAGTAGTTTGAAAGTTGGAAGAGGTAGTGGTGAAGAAAAATGTTGTACTCATCTTTAAATTTTCTCTTTGGGGCACCTGGGTGGCTCAGTCAGTTAAGCATCCAACTTTGGCTCAGGTCATGATCTCACAGTTCGTGAGTTCAAGCCCTGCATCAGGCTGTGTGCTGACAGCTTGGGGCCTGGAGTCTGTTTTGGATTCTGTGTCTCCCCCTCTCTCTCTCTGCCCCTCCCTGGCTCTCACTGTCTCTCTCTCAAAAATAAATAAACATTAAAAAAATTTAAATTTTCTCTTATATTTAACTACTTGTAATGCTTTATAAATTAATAATCAACATATTCATCATTGTCTCCTTATCTAATTTATTATTGAGGCCCCATCTAATAGACACCTATATAAACATCCTAGAATGTTATCTGTATCTGTTTGTTGATTCCCTTTTACCTAAACCTCCTTCCAGACACATGAATTCATAGACAATGAATTTTGCCTATTTTATATTTCTAGTGATTTCCACTGCCATATTCCTATCTGGCCCCTCATCACATCTCACCTGGGTTTTTCATTTAGTCATCAAATATTTCATTGCAAGCTTACTATGTATCAGGTACTGTTGTTCCAGATGTTGTTCCTGTTGTTTCAGGTAATGTTGTAGTAAAACTAGGATGTAGAAAACTAAGACGTTTTCAGAACCTATCTTCATTGCCTCCAGTACTTCCTACTCCAGTTGAATCTTAACGATTTAACCTTCTTAAAACACATATCACTCACCTACCTGCTCAAAACCTTCAAGGGTTTCCTGAAAGAAGATACAGGCCAAATGTTTTACTTTGACATTAAAAGGCCTCCAAAATCTGGCCCCAAACCACCTTTACTTAAAGTTTTCTCTCACTGCTCCCCTAGACATTTACTTGCATTGGTTTGAGAAGCAATATCTTGTTATTGTTTTTTAAGTTATAATTATTTAAGTAATCTCTACACCCAACATAGGGCTCAAACTCAGAACCCTGAGATCAGGAGTCACATGCTTTTCCAACTGAACCAGCCAGGATCCCCAAGAAGCAGTATCTTTCAAATAAGCCATATAGATTTCTTCCTCCCAGAAATCCAAACTGAGTAAAAAACAAAACCCATTTTTATTCTATTTACAAAAAACAGATAAGGGATATAAATATATGAAATGTTGAAAGTAAAAGAAAGGAAAAAGATATAACATTCAACACTAATCAAAGGAAAACTGGTATAGCTTTATTAAATCAGAAGAGTAGATTCTATGGCAAAAATATATTGCTAGAGACAAAGAAGTACACTTCATCATAAATGATTTGATTCATCAGAAAGATATAACAATTCTAAATGTGTATGTACTTAATAACATAGTTTCAATATATATAAAGAGAAAAATGACAGAATTATAATGAAAAGTAGATATCCACAATCATGTGGAAGATTTTCATACAATCTTTCTTTTTATTATTATTGTTATTAAATGTTTTATTTATTTTTGAGAGAGAGAGAGACAGAGAGACAGAGCATGAGTGGGGGAAGAGCACTCGAGAGAGAGGGAGACACAGAATCCAAGGCAGGCTCCAGGCTCTGAGCTCTTAGCACTGAGCCTGACACAGGGCTTGAACCCACAAACTGTGAGATCATGACCTGAGCTGAAGTAGGACGTTTAACTGACTGAGTCACCCAGGCACCCCCATACAACTTTCTTATTAACTGATAGAATGAACAGACAAAAAATTCAGTTGAATATAAAATATTATATAATTATATAAAATAATTAATAAACCTGATCTAATTAACATATATGGAGCACTGCAACCAAAAACTAAAGAACACATACAATTATTTATGAAACACTAATAAAAATTACACATATGTTGGGCTATTAAAGCAGGTTGCAACAAATTTCAAAATATGTTCTTTGACCAAAGAGCAATTATGCTAGAAATTAGTGATAAAAGATACAATGAAAATTCCCATTTATCTGGAAAGAAAATTATGAAATGTACTTCTAAATAACCCATGGCTCAAAGAGAAACTTTCTAATAGATATTAGAACATATTCTAACTGAATGATAGTAGATAATTATGTATTAAAACATGTAAGATCAACCAGAGCTGTACTTGGAGAGTAATTCACAGCTTGAAGTACATATTTTAGACAAGAAGAATGCTGAAAATCATTAATCTAAGTATTCATCTCAAAAACTTAGAAAAATAAGGGAAATTAAGCCCAAAGAAAACAGAAGAAAATAATAAAGAACAGAAAGTAATGAGATAGAATATGTGCATTAGAAAGGATAAATAAAGCCAAAAGTTGTTCATAGAAAATACTAACAGAATTGATAAATTTTTGCTGAGACTAATGAAAAAGAAAAAACATATCACAAATAACCAGTATCAGGAATGATGAGGGACCTAACAATACAAATCCTAGACATTATAAAGATAACCAAATGATATGAATAACTTCATGCCAATACATTTGAAAATGTAGATAAAATGGATAAACTCCCAGAAGAATATAAATTACGAAAACTTACACAAGAGGAAGTACAAAGATCTGAATAGTTTTCCATCTATTTAGAATTAGAAGTCAAACCATAATTATGTCTTCACAATGGATGTTATAATTCATTTAAGGAATTATCCTAAGCTCACACAAACTCTTTCAGAAAACAAACAAACAAAAACTTTCTCATTTATTTTATGAAGCCAAAACATGACAAGGACAGCACAAAAAGGAATATTACAGGCTAACCTCACTTACGATGCAAAATCCCCTGATGCACATGAATGAAAAATTTCTAAACTAATTTTTACCAAATCAAGTTCAGTGATTCATAACAAAAGATAATGCCTATAGCCAAGTTGAATTTATTCCAGAAAGAAGGTTATTCAACATGTAAAATTCAACCAGTGTAATTCAACATAATAATAAAAAAGAATAAAATCATAGGGTTATTTCAAAAGATACAAGAAAAGCATTTTATACACTCAGTATTCATTCATAATTTTAAAACAAACAAAAGATTTTGGTAAACTAGAAATAGAAGGGACTAGTATTAATTTTGTTAAGGGTTTCTTGAAAAAACCTAAGCATTCTCAAAAAAAAAAAAAAATCCAAGAAAACATCACACAAAGTGATGAAATCTTAAAGCTTTCCCACTGGGATCAGAAACAAGGTAAGAGTGCTCTCAATGTTCAGTTTAATATCTCAGACTTCTGGGGCGCCTGGGTGGCTCAGTTGGTTAAGCGGCCGACTTCAGCTCAGGTCACGATCTCGCGGTCCATGAGTTAGAGCCCCGCGTCGGGCTCTGGGCTGATGGCTCAGAGCCTGGAGCCTGCTTCCGATTCTGTGTCTCCCTCTCTCTCTGCCCTTCCCCTGTTCATGCTCTGTCTCTCTCTGTCTCAAAAATAAATAAAACGTTAAAAAAAATAATATCTCAGACTTCTATTTAATATATTACTGGAGGACATAACTAGTTTAATAAGGAAGAAAAATAAATAAAAAATATAAGGAAAGGAAAAAATAGGCATGACTTAAAGATGTAAAAAATTCAAAAGAATCTACAGAAAAGTTATTTTAATTAAGAGAGAAGTTAGGTGTGCCTGGGTGGCTCAGTCAGTTAAGCATCCGACTCTTGATATCTGCTCAGGTTATGATATCGCAGGTGTGAGCCTGAGCCCAGCATAGGGTTCCATGCTGACAGAGAGGAGCCTGCTTGGGATTCTTGGGATTCTTTCTCTCCCTCTCTCTTTGCCCCTCCCCTGCTCATGCTTTCTCTCTCTCTCTCTCTCTCTCTCTCTCTCTCTCTCTCTCTCTCTCTTTCTGTGTCTCCCAAAATAAAATAAACATTTAAAAAAGTGAAGTTAGAAAGTTGCTAGTTATAAAGTAAATTTACAAAAATCAATTTTATTTCAATTTACCAAAACAAACTTCTTTTTAAGTATCATTTATAATGGCCTCAAGAATATCAAATTCCGAGGAATAAATCTATAAAAAAATACGTCTCTCAAGAAAACTATAAAACACTTTTGTAAGACATTAAACATACAGAATCTCATAAAGTCTCAAACATACAGAATCTTCTATAAATTAGAAGACTCAATATTATAAAAATGTTCTCAAATTGATCTATAGATTCAAAGCAATCCCAATAAAAATTCTATACAGATTGTGTGTGTGTGTGTGTGTGTGTGTGTGTGTGTGTGTTTGTATGTGTGTGTATCCTGATAAGGTGAATATAAAATTAATATAGTAATGAAAAAGGCCAAGAATAGTTGAAACAGTTAAAAAAGAACAAGCTGGAAGAACTTGATCTAGTTGATGTCAAACGTATTACAAATCAGCAGTAATAAAGACTGTGTTGTCTTGATATAAGAATAGACAAATTGAATAGAAGAGGCAGCTCAAAAACACACCACACACATATGGATACTCAATTTAACACAAAGGTGCCACTGCAGAACGATGGGAAAAGATAGTCTTCAACAAAAAATTCCCTATCTATGTAGGGAAAGAAAAAACAAAATTTAATTCCTATCATATGAGGTGGATTACAGATCTAAATTTGCACAACAAAGCAACTAAAACTTTTAGAAGATAATATAAGATTATGAATCTTCATGATGTTCAAATCAGAAAACATTTCTTAGCACAAAAAACCAGTAAACATCATGGAAAAGATAAATTGGTTTACATTGAAAATAACAGCAATTTCTATACCCTGCTATTGAAATGTGAATGGAAACATCTACTTTGGAAATGGATTTGGAATTACCTACAAAAAGTGAGCATATATATTCCCTTTGAGCCAGCTATGTGACTCCTACATACATATCTAAAAACAAAAAATGCACATGCAAAAGGAGTCAAAAGACAAGCACCAGAATTTCATACCAGCATTACTGTAATAGCCTGAAACTGAAAACTTCAATACCCAACAGTAGAATGGGTAAATAAAGGCATATTTCTACAATAAAATACTACATATATAGCAGCAAAAATGAACAAACAATACCTACAAGCAGTAACATGGATATGTATTACAAATATCATGCTGAGTAAAAGAACACCAACACAAAAGACAATATATTTTACCTTTGTATATACATATGTACATAATGTACATTACATTAAACATAGGTGAAACTCAGCTGCACCATTTAACTCAGGGTAGAGGCTAATCTTGGAGAGGAGGAGAAAAAAGTGGTTGAGAGCAAACACAAAGAGAACTTTCAGGGTACAAAGGTGTCCTAATGTTTGGCATGTACATGGGTGTCCACTTTAACCTAATTCATTGAGCTGGTGTTTGGTGCACCTCACTATATGTACATTATGCTTCACACACACACACACACACACACACAAAGGAAAACGACTAAAAAAAAAAACAAACAAGAAAAAAGGCTGACACAATATGCCAAAGATTATTGTAGATATGATGATCCTGGTGCTCATCTAATTCCCATAAAACCAAGTTGCTTTCTTCTAGCACGCAAATAATAAAAATTTTCACATACAGAACATTTCCATTAAAATAATATTTCCTGTTATTGTATTCAATAGCTACAGAGTATATGCAAAATGGTTACTATTATTGAAAACGAGAAACAGCTTACACCATATTGTTTCTTCATATCACTGGTGTATCTCATGCTTCATTTGACATATCTTTAAAAAGAATCATAGTATGAATAATACTGTTTCAAAGACTTGTTTGGTTTTAAAACAGGGCTTTCTTATTTTGAATCCAAAAGTAATTAGACATAAGACAAGCACAAATTGGACCCAAAGGAATCAAGTTGTGTTCCTACTAATGATGATTGTCTTTAAACACACAACATGCCACAGTCCAAGAACTCAAATATTTTTGTAATAGCCACTTGAGAGCCTTATTTGGAGCTGTGTATGATTTCTGATGGTCTTGCTTACAAGTGTATTTTTCTAAGAATTCCATTTATCTAAATCTCTGGAATGGAAGGAGGGAGCCTGGAACAACGGATCCAAATTGGGCAGACATTTCTAGGATTCCACAAGCATCTAAGGAACATCCTTTGGAAAAATGCAGATTTTCACCCAACTTTTTACCCCAGGCAAACTTCTGATAACCTCCTCCATGGTCCAATGATTATAATTTGATAATTATATATGAAAAATATTAAATATTTTAATTTACATGAAATTGTTTCAAAAAGTAGAGTGTTTATTCCACAGTCTCCTTTACAATGTAAAATGATAGTAGGTGTTAGGCTACCTATAATGCCTCTATTTTCCTCCAAAGTTTTAATAGAGCATTAAATATAAGAATTAGGTAAGGGTATGGATATAAAACTATAGTTATAACGGGTAAGATTAAATTTTTACTGCACCCTACCCTATCTATTTTCCATCCGATAGCTTAAAGATGTTACAGATTACTCAGGTTAGCACCCCACGCTACCACATGTAAATATAACCTCCTCACTCCACAAATGTGTAGTTTTCCATGCCTAAAGTGCCCTCCCATTTCACCTCTACTTAAATTTGCATATTGCTTTAGAACTAGCATGTAAATTTAGGAACACTTCTTTCTACCCCCAAGGATTCCTAACTGGAAGGAAGCTCAATGTCTTTACTCTGAGCCTCTCTCCACCCTGTCACACCATCCCTGAGGAGGTAAACATCTGATGTGTAAATATATATTGAGAATACATGGCTCTGTTCCATCCTCTGTCTTCGAGGGAGCTTCCTGCCCCTTCAATGTGCAACCAGCAATGACATGAATCTTAGGGATTCATTATTAGAAATCCAAATTAGCTACAACTTGAAAATATATCCATCTGCCTTTCAGGAAAAAAGGTAATTATTTTGGCTTTCATCTTCACTAATGTGTTTCTCTACTTGTACAGAACCTAGGAAGGGGGCCTCTTCAGATAACCCTGCATACACGGGTATCTATCTCTTCCATAAGACCCCTTACTAACTACACTAGGCATTGGTAATATTTGCCCTTGTTAAAATAACATTTATTATGTTTCACTCAATACTACTTTACACTGAGTAGGTATGAATGTCTCTGTGTGTCCCCAGTCATCGTCAGCTAGACCATAAATTCTTTCTGAATAAGCAACATGTTTTCTTATTTGTATTCTACACTGTATTCAATAGTACATCTTGATTGCTTGAAAAAAGATGTAATATTTTTCTCCTGGTAACTATAACTAATACAATTGATCACAACATTGTAAGTATCTTTTGTTTTTATTTGATAGGAATGAGCAATCAAGTATCCGTAATAATTAAAAAATGACACTGTGGATTATTCCGGTCTAAGTAAATCTTTATGAAATGCATGCTTTCCAGCCTTAGTATACATCATAAGCCAAACTACTCACCTTTCTTCATTGGCACCATGTTACTAACTTGACCAATTAGGTTATTAGAGATAGTCTAGAACAGGAACTTCTATTCAGTTGATCAAAATAGAGAAAGCTTACCCAAAGTGGCCTGAGAGAACAACACTGAAAAGAGACAAGTTTGGAGCTAGCAAAATAGTGCTTATCATAATATTCTAAAGAGGCAAGCCAGGGCAGCAACAAGAATTAGCTATGGGCAACTAAGGGATTCAGACCTAGATCAGGAGTAACAATGGGTCTAGAAGACTGGCTTAGAACTAGTCACACATGGTAAGCATGCTGGGACTTCTCTTCTAGCATGATACTCATTTCCTGCTTCTGGGAATGAATGTGTGTCTTAAAGAACTTACAGCATTGTTCATCTATCCCAGCTTGCAACACTGGAAGGTTTTTTCAAGTATCTTTTCTTTTTTGGTAAGGCTGAAAAATGCCAGAAATAAGAGTTTTGATATCTTGCATGGGCTCAAAAGGACAATGTAGTTGATATACCTAGAAGGGTTGTCTTAGCCTCCACTTGTAACAGAATTTAGAAGGTCCCACTGATACGTGTGGGAAAATTCTATATAATTGCTATCATAGCAAGGTGTTAGTATATGGTAAATGATAAAATGTGGATGCTAAAAAGGGGTTTTAGGGTTACCACACAGGTAGTGTTGCAGAACCGGTAGGTGTCTTCCCAAGTCCAGCAGAACTTAGGAGGGAAGAGGGAAAAACAGCCATTTCTTCCCCATAGGTTTCTCAGATCAAACCATATGAACTGAAGACAAATAATAATCAAACCAACCACTTTTTGTTGAATGCTGCTATTTGCCACACATTGTGCTAAGTGCTTACATTTATTATCCTCTGATGCGTACTGCTATTATTTAGTTTGCCGATGAGGGTGTCGAGGCTTCGAAAGATTATGTGTGACAGGTATCATTTACTGTCTACCTCATATCTATTCTCCCTTCTTCCTTGTGTAGAGAATGCTATTTGTATTTTTGTGTTTTTCAGGGAGAAGATGTGTTTTGCCCCAGAAATATTAGTTTGCCTAAGGCAACAATGACAATCCCACTCCCTGCCTTCTCAGACAAGCTTGTTCTCTTTCAGGTAGAGACAGCCATGTGACCCAGTTCTGACCAACAAAACATAGGAAGCCCACTGGAGATTTCTGGGGATAAAGGAGGACTGATACAGCCAGTGCTACTCTTCTCCCTCCTCTCTCAAGTGCCAGTGTGATAGCTAGAACTATAGCAACTATCTTTTGGCCATGAGGATGACCTAAAAATTCTCAGAAAGCCGCTGTTATTAAGCTGCTGGACCAGTAAAGCAAACATAGATCTCCAGACTTTTTAATATACAAGAAATACAAAAACTTATTTAAGTCACTGCGGCAGGGATTTCTGTTATTCAATGTAATCCTGACACAGTGATTTTGTGAAAATGAGATATAAGAGGTAAAAATATGTTGATGCAAGATCTTACAAAAACAATGTATATTTATAACTTCATGCCTACTATATGTTGACAACTGTAATAATGCAAATCACTGCATTCCTTGCCTGATTCTTTGAGAGTTAGCCATATACACAATATAACATTCATATGTTAATATAGTACTGGCAGAATACATAAATGGTAAGAGGATTTAGAATAAAAGAATGATCAAAATACACAGAATTAAAATCAGATTAAGTTAAGGCATTCAAGGGAGTGATTTTTGAGCCAGTTTGCTTAGGAAAGTGGTATCAATTGGAAGAGCAGTGACAGCATTCAAGGCCATTAGATGTGACATATAAAATAGTAAAAATGAGAATAAGGGAGTTGTATGCATAAAACAGATAAGCATATTTGCTGGGCTAGAGCAAAAAGTCTAAGAATAATGAAAAGAAGGTTATAAAAGAGGCAGGGAAGATGTATGACCTTGAAGGGATGCCAGAGGACTTTGGGTTTATTTATATAGGTAAATTTATATAGGTAATGTGGAATTAGTATAGATTTTACAGAAAGCCATATGATGGAAAATTGTTTGGATAATTTTATCTTAGCATAAACTAAAAGACCAATGGCCCAGCTGGGAGCTTCCTGCAATTGGCCTAGAATGATGTAAATGGAGTGAAACTAAAAAGTGATAATGTGGAGAAAGAATCTGCAGGACTTGGAGTTACTGAGTATGGGAAGATGAAGGACAGGAATTAAAATTACACCCGAATGGCAGTTTAACATTGAAAATTTGAAGAAAAAAATGATGAATTTTATTCTAAACAGCCCTAGTGACTTAGAAAAAAATAAAATTTCTGAAGACCAGGTTACTTGCATCTCCTAATAATTACTGAATGCTACCTAAAAATATAAGCACTGTTTTAAAATAGTGAAATTCCTTCTTTGTCTTCAGTAAACACCTGAGTGTGTTATAACTTAAGAGCTAGATAGGTAGCTTGTTACCATTCTTTTACCGAGGCTACCCTCTGTTTCATTTTGTTGACATATCCATTTAACATGTGATTCTTACAAATTTTAACAGTTGAAAAACAAACAGCTGGCTGAACTCTCTGCTTCAGTGTTTTGGATCCTTTGCTTCTTGGTAAGTGATCAGTATTTTGATACTGCTGTAGTAATAACAGGAAATGATCTGTTAAAATCTGGATCTCCAGCTATAGATGAATGCCAGGGTAAAGAGGAGAAGTAGTCTGAGAATAAAGTCAATAAAAACAGTTTGGGAGATTATTTCTAGGACCACAGGGGGAGAATCATAATTTACTCTTAACTTCGGAAAAGCAAATGCAAAGTAGAAGAATATCTTATGATGATCACTGAACTGCATCAGTGGAAAGCTTATAGCCACAAACGCAGTAACTAAAACAATTGAGATGGTAAATGCTAGAGCTTCAACAATACAAGAGGTGAAAAACCACTCCCTAATAAATTCACACAGAAAAATGTTTTGTAAGTAAAACACTTCTAAATTGGTCTAATTATAATCTTGTCTACATGCACAAAGTAGTAAATTGGTTCTATTCACCAGAAAGGACAAGAGAAGACGAACAGCAGGAACGGAATTAGCCACAGAATAAAGAGAGGGTATTTTCACCTAAGGAGTCACAGTAGAAGTGAGGAAAACACAACAATGTGGGCAAAAGAAGATAATCTTGGTTTAAAAGATGCACAACTGGGGTGCCTGGGTGACTCAGTTGGTTAAGCATCCAACTTCGGCTCAGGTCATGATCTCACGGTTTGTGGGTTCAAGCCCCACATTGGGCTCTGTGCTGACAGCCCAGACCCTGGAAGCCTGCTTTGGATTCTGTGTCTTCCTCTCTGTGCCTCCCCTGCTCAGGCACTGTCTCTCTCTCTCAAAAAAATAAACATTAAAAAATTTTTTAAAAGATGCACAACATAAGTGTGTCCACATATAATTACAACTAAAGTATTTTCTCTAATGCTTTAGTGTAACATATTTTATAAGTTTTATCAGTTTTAAAAGGTAATTGACAAAACAAACTACTAACCAACAATTTAACTAAAAATACGATAAGCCAACATTTTATGGAGAATTTTAGAGCAATAACGATTTTCTAAAACATCGTTTTAGATTTTATATTCATAAAATTTTATATTCATAAAATTTTATATTCATAAAAATTTATACTGTGCTGTTTAATCTAGTGTATTATATTAAGTAATGTACTAAATTAGTAGTCATAATGGCTAAAAGAACAGAAGGCATGGTAACTAAAATTACTTCCCAAGATTGTCAGTATTTTAATTGCTGGAAACTTTCAAACAAGAGGAAATGTACAAAACATCACTTGATTCTGAATACACAAATCATCTGTTTCAAATTAATCGTTACTCGTCTGGATACAAGAACAGACTTGAGAAGTAAATAACTAGATGATATTACACTCTTTCTTTTAAAATCCCACTTCTCTAACAAATGTCTTCTTTCCTTCACCTCTTTCTGAATGGAAAGTCAACTTTCCTCTCCTTTACACTACTCTCCATCAATTAGAGATCTTATCACTTTAATTTCTGATTTTGCTAATTAGAGGCCTATTATTTCGCCCCTAATAGACTATAAGCAACTGGAAAGCAAGGTCTGTCTCAGATTTATCTTGGTTTCCTTATCACATCTAAGTCAACAACCAATATCTATTAGTCTTTTTTGAGTTGTATATTTATTAGTGTTCAATGAACTGCTGTATTTTAAAATTCCATAGTTTGATACAGAGAAAAGTTTCTTATGACAACATTTCCCCAGTTAATAAACTGATTTTGAAGTTACATTACATTTGGATTACATGTGAATTCTTTAAGATGTTTGTTTGTTTGTTTGTTTTAGAGAGAAAGAGAGAGAGAGAAACAGAGGGAGGAGGAAACAGAGAATCCCAAGCAGGCTCCACACTATCAGTGCACAGCCCAGTGCAGGGCTTGAACTCACAAACCATTGACATCATGATCTGAGCTGAGATCAAGAGTCAAATGCTTAACCGACTGAGCCACCCAGGCACGACCACAGATCACATGTGAAATTTAAAAATTTAAGTCTTAGGGGCACCTGGCTGGTTCAGTCAACAGAGCATGCAATTTCTGACCTCAGGGTCATTCAAGCCCCATGTTGGGGGTAGAGTGTGTTTATTAAAAATTTAAATCTTACTAACTGCACAGTTTGTCCAACACTCAAAAACATACACTGATTATGAATGAATCAGTGAATTCATTTGCTGTCACTGTTTTATTAACTGTTAAAATAGTTCTTCAATCTTAGTTTTTTATTCTCAAATCCTATACAGTAAGACATAGAACTACTTCAAACCTAGCATCTTTGAATGATTACTATGTGAAACAGGTAGAGTAAGCTATTTTAGAATCAGCTTTATTGAGGTATAATTGACATGCAATAAACTGCACATATTTGAAGTATATAATTTGATAAATGTTGGTATATGTATATACCTGTGAAATCAGTCACAGACTAATGAACATCTGTATCATTTCCCCCAAACAGTTCATCCCTCCTTACTTCTCCCCTCTCCCCATCCCACACAACCAGGGATCTGTTTTTTATTGATTTGTTTGTTATTTTCTAGAATTTAAAAAAAAAAAAGGCATCAAACAGCATGTACTCTCTTTTGTATGGCTTCTTTCTCTTTGCATAATTATGACCAAAATTTATCCATGTTGTTGCATGTATTGTTCATTTGTATTAACTGAGCAGTGTTCTATTATATGGATATACCACTATTTGTTCATATATTCTGCTACTGACCAACATTTGGGTTGTTTCCAGTTTTCAGGTATGAAAATTAAGCTATGAATATTCCTTGTATAGATATATGCTTTCTTTTCTGTTGGGTAAATATCAGGGAGGAAATAACTGGGTCACACAATAGGTGTGTGTTTAACTTGTTAAAAAAATCACTACAGTTTTCCAAAGTGGTTATACATTAATTTCATCTTCACCATCAGTGTGAGGTTTGGTTCCTCCACATCTTTGTCAACCCTTGCAATCATCTTTTTAATTGTAGCCATTCTAGCAGCTGTGAAATGATATCTCATCGTGCCTTTACTTTGCATTTCACTGATGTTGAGTGAAGCTGAGTATCTTTTCACATGCTCATTGGCCAATCCTATGTCCTCCTTGGTAAATAAAGTGACTATTCAAATTTTTTGCTTAATTTGTTGGATTGTTTGTGTTCTTACTGTTGAGTTGTAAAAATTCTTTATATATTCTAAATACAAATCCTTTGTCAAGTATATAATATGCATTTTTAAAAAAGAAATGCAACTACTTTAGATAATTATGCTTTGTCAATATAATACATGGTCTGTCTGTATTTTAAATAACCCATATAAAAAGGGAAGTATTATTTCCATTATCCTCAGCTACCAAGTTTCCCCATGCCTAAGAAAGGTGGTCACCCAGCTGGCATATAAAAAAGAGAATAAGAGTAGAAATAGAAAACATACGGATTTTCTCAACATTCTTCGTAATCCCTCCTGATTTTAGGAGACTTATAGCAAACTATTAGTAGTAAGAGATAACAGAGGGGATCATGTAAATGATAATTAGTCTTCTTCCTTTTTCTTTTAAGCAAAATTTTAATAAGCAGTTAGCAAGTAATAACATTATTATTAATAAGCCCTCCCGTATTTTTTATTAAATGTCTCTATCTCTTATACTAAGACCCTGTTGTTTACATGAATGTTTTCCTTATCAGACTAAAGCACAAGATTCAATACAGTTCCTAGTAAATATTGTTATTATTTCTTTGATTCCCTCCTTTTCTTTTAATTCCTATCCATGTGTTTTCCTCTCTTCTTCCATTTCCAGCATCCCCCAACTATATTTAGATTAATTTGCTGATCCCAAATGAGTCATGGTTATAGATTTTTTGGTGACCCTATAGATCACCTACCATGCTTCTTACTTCAAAGAAACAAAATGAAAATGACAATAAAACTCTTTGTGGAACTCACTGAAAGAACATCAGATATTCTCCTGAGTGAAAAAGTGACACCTTTTTTTTTTTTATAGTAGCCATGCAAATTAGTACTCCTTGCCAGAATAAAGGATACACATAATTATTTTTTAAACTTTACTATTTAATGGATTAAAGACCTAAACATGAGACCTGAAACCATAAAACTCTTAAAAGAAAACACAGGCAGTAATCTGTGGGACATAGGCCTTAGCAACATATTTATGGATTTGTTTCCTCAGGCAAGCAACATATTTATGGATTTATTCCCCAATAAAATATTGGGAGTACAACAAAATAAAAAGCTTTTGCATAGAAAAAGAAACCATCAATAAAACAAAAAGGCAATCTACTGAATAGAAGGTATTTGCAAATGATACATCCAATAAGGGGTTAATACCCAGACTATATAAAGAACTTCCACAATTCAACAGAAAAAAAAAAATCTGATTAAAAAATAGGCAAAAGAGATACATGAAAAGATGGTCACTAATCATCTGGGAAATGTTAGTCAAAATCACAATGACTTATCACTTCACACTATTATCAGAATGGCTATTATCAAAAAACAAGAAATAACAAGTGTTGGTGAGGATGTGGACAAAAGAGAACCTTAGAGATTGTTGGTAGGAATGTAAATTGATGCAACCACTGTAGAAAACAATATGGAGGATCCTCAAAAAATTCAAAATAAAAATATCATATGATTCAGCAACTCCACTGTTGGGTATTTACCCAAAGAAAACAAAAAACACTAATTCAAAAAGATATATGCACCTCTATGTTTATTGCTGCATTATTTACAATAGCCAAGATATGGGAGCAACCCAAGTGTCCATCAGTAGATGAATAGGTAAAGAAGATGTACTATATAAATACATACACAATGGAATATTACTCAGCCACAAAAAAGAATGAGATCTTGCCATTTACAACATGGAGGGACTTAGAGGCTATAATGCTAAGTGAAGGAAGTCAAATAGAGAAAGGCAAATACCATCTGATTTCACTTATATGTGTAGTCTAAAAAATAAAACAAACTCTTAGATATAGAGAATTGGTGGTTGCTATGGGGGAGGGGATAAGGAGGATGAGTAAAATAGGTGAAGGGGATTAAGAGGTACAGACTTTCAGTTCTAAAATAAATAAGTCATGGAGATGGAAAGGTACAGCATAGAAAATATAATCAATAATACTGCACAACTTTGTATAGTGACAGATGGTAACTATACTTATTGTGGTAAGCATTGCATAATGTATAGAATTGTCAAATCACTGTTATACACCCTGAAACAAATAGAACACTATATGTTAAGTATACTTCAAGTAAAAAAAAAAAAAAAAAAAAGAAAATCTAAAACTTTGCTATTCAAGACTTCAGTCTACCAAGCAATGCAAGAACCACCCAGGAATCTTTCCTAAACATAAGAGCCAATCTGGATAAGTTCTGTGGCTAAATAACCATCCTCCTAAAAAGTAGTAGATATAGGGGGAAAAAAAGAAAAACCACACAGAATCAAATCTACTCATTTTAAACCATGGAAAGAAAACATGTTTAAGCTCCTTTAAAATATTTTCATATACAAAGAACAATTTTATACATTTTAAAAATTTTTATGAGACATATTATCATCCCTCAGAGAATGCTTCTGTGTCAGACACAAATTTAAAAAAAAACGTCTACTATAAGCGGCACTAGCATTAGAATAAATAGATGACACTGGCAATCTCTGACACAATATCGGGATATAGAGAACCCTGGGATTAAAAGTATTTCATGGAAGTAATTATGACACAATTAACTATATTCCCCAAATCAGAATGGTTCTCATCAGATATCTAATGCTAAGCCTATTTTGACACTATTTTTTTAAAAGGCCCAGTATTAAAAGAATAAGCTTCCTCTAGAGAGAGGGGAAAAAAAAGAATAATTTTGGCCTATTAATTGATAGAACATAGTACTGTTCCCAAACATGCAATAAATCATTACTCTAACACATGACCATTATATGAAATAATAACTTGGTTATTAAAAATGGTGTATCTCTTAAAATACTCAGTTCATTTGTTTTTCTTTTGATATAATGAAAAATTTAATGAGGGGCTTCAAATACTTTTTTAATAATGTAAAATATGTGAGCTTTATTATATGTTAAAGAAAATAAAAATAGTATGACCCAAAATTTATTTGTTAAAGTTACAATAAAATACCCTCCAATGCATACAAAATTGCAAAATAACTGATGTTTTTTCAATAAAGATTCCAGATATAATATTTACTGACAAGATAAAACAAAGGTACGTTTAATGACTTTTGTTCTGTGTTAAGGTCACCTTATTGAACGATACATCATGAAATCAATAGTTGTACATCTAGGAAATTTGCCAATGGAGCTCTCTTCCACTGGTGTGTATATTTTAATTTGCCTCATGTGGGTGTCTCTTCCATTTTGGTGATTGGCTAGAACAGCAATCTGTATCATGAATGTGCGAGTGGGCTTCTTATGATTATCAGTTAAGGGAACGTGAATCCAGCCACTTGGTTCCACCAATTCAAGTTGCTGCCAAGAAAACAAAAGTGGGATTATGTTTTCACCCGATGAACATAATTTATTACAATGAACACATTCTAAAGTTGACTTATAATTAACATTTTGCTCACTGAGAGAATGACAGTATGATAACAACCATTACTAGTTATTTGGCACTTTTACACCATAGTCCATTTTTACACTTGCTAGTAAGAAGCACTCTACATGTACCATCTTAGTAGACAAAATAAAAACAGACATATGCAGTCTTAGGGCTTATAGAAATCTGTATAACATACAAGTTTAGAATTAGACATGTATAAACATATACAGCCAATGGAAGACCATGTTGATATAAGTAGGAAAAGAATCTAACATTATGCTTCAAGTATATTTTATTTCAAGGACCATACCTAATATACACAAACACATTCAGATTCTACATAAATTACAAGAATAACAAAAGAAAATCAATCCTTAAAAAGCCATCAGACAAAGCTTTTTTCCTTGAAAAATAGTAAGTGATTTATGTAGCCTGGATGATATTCTAAACCTAAAATCTAGATTTTTAATATAAAATGCTAGATAAAAATTTTTAATTCTTAATAAGAAATGCCAGGCAAGTTTGTTTTTAATTCTTAATTTTATTTTAATCAAGAGTCCAAACTATCCTTCCTTAACAAGGGAAAGAAAATCCTAAGTCAAAAGATAAACCTAAATTTCTAAAATTTTTGCTAAAGTTATGAAATAGTTTTTAAAACATAAATACTGATTTCTAAATTATCTTAATTATTGAACACATATAAACTATATATATCACAGAGAATACAGGCTTATCTTATCAACGCAGCCAAATAGAGGTGTCAGAGAATCTAAATGTGGATTCCATGAGTGACTCTAGCAAAACAGTTAAGTAAACACACCACTGTATCTTCTTTCCTTCCCTTTTCCCCTTCTTCCCTTCTTTCTTTCATTCGTTCTCATTTTTCTCTTCTTCCTCTCCCTTCCTCCCTCCAGCCCTTTCCTTCCTTCCCTCTTTCCCTCCTTCCTTCTTTCATTCATTTTTTTTTTTTATGGAGGAGAAGGGTGGGTAGAAAAAAGTAAAGATGGGACAAGAGAAAGAGAACAGGAATCTTTAAAAAGTAGCTATTTTTAAGACTGAATAATTTCCTCTTTTTAACCATAGAACATAAGAATGAATAAATCTCTACTCCTTGTGGTATTTTCAGTCAGTGTTTTGTTTTGTTTTTTATAAACTTCCATTAGCACTAACTTAAAATGAAAGAATCAGAGACCAGATATATCTGGTTTCCATCACTAACCTTTTATTCATTCAGGTAACAAAATAGTTACTGAGTAGTTAAAATGTTCAAGGTATTTTTCTAAGTAAAGTATAACATGAATAAGGCCTTGTTCCTAACCTTAAAAAAAAGCTCAGAGCCAGAGGCGCCTGGGTGGCTAAGTTGGCTGAATGTCCAATTCTTGAGTTCAGCTCAGATAATGATCTCAAGGTCATAGGACTGAGATCCATGTCGGGCTCCCTGCTCAGTGTGGAGCCTGCTTGGGATTCCCTCTCTCCCTCTCTCTCTGTTTCTCTCTCTCTCCGTGCCCTTCTCCCCTGCTTGTGCTCTGTCTCTCCCTCTCTCAAAAAAATAAATTTAAAAAAAAAAAAAAAAAAAAAAAAGCTCTGAGGCAGACAAACAACCTCTCTGACTTCAATCAGTTTCTTCAAGTATATATATTTTTAACGTTTATTTATTTTTGAAGCAGGCTCCAGGCTCCACGCTGTTAGCACAGAGCCTGACACAGGGCTCAAACCTACAAATGCGAGATTATGACCTGACCCAAAGCTAGACGCTCAACTGACTGAGTCACCCAGGTGCCCCAGTTTCTTCAAGTATAAAATAAAAGGATTGGACAAGTTATCATCTCCAGTGTCCCTTCCAGGTCTGACATTTAATAATTCTAAATAAAAGAAGAAAGATATGGAGGCAGAACAATGGGCTCCCAAAGATATCCATGTCCTTCTTCAAAACCTGGGGTTATTTTAACTTACATGGAAAACAGGGCTTTGTAGATGTGATGAAGTTAAAGATTCTGAGATGACAAAATTATCCTGGATTTCCTGGGTGGGCCTAATGTAATCACAAGATTCCTTGTAAGAGGAAGTCAGTACAGCCAGAGAAGGAGATGTGATGGTAGAAGCAAAGGTTAGAGTGATGGGACCATAAGCCAAGGAAAGTTAGGTAGCCTCTAGAAGCTGGAAAAGGCAAGGAATGGTTCTCCCTAGAAATCCCTAGGAAAGTAGGCCTCTTGCTGACACCCTGATTTTAATCTGTAAGACCCATTTTGGACTTACGTCCTCTAGAACTGTAAAATAACTAATTTGTGTTGCTTTAAACTACTACATGTGTGATGATTTGTTATAGTAGGTAAAGGAAACTATTATAACAGATATTTGTGGGAGTATAGAGAAGGGAGAAAGTATATCTGGTAGGAAGAATCCATTCTCAAGGTAAATGTACTATAATGAACCTCAACAATGCACAAAATGTAAAACTAAGATTCTAAATTCAACTCCTTACTAATAGAATGTTTTTGACAAATTTAACCATTATTTCTGATAGACTCAATGTTATTTTCTTAGCATATCTTAAATGCTTCGGTGTGCTGAAAGTTATATTAAGATTTTATAGCATAAATGCTTTTTGGCATGATATGCACAGCATTATAAATGTAATAAATTATTCAATAAATACTATTAACATTACTTCAGAACATATCATAAGGCTTACTGATATCTATTACTAAAACTACATTACAAAGTACATACAGATGTTAACATCTTTCAAATGGTTTCATAATCAACTATATTGCCCAGAAGTCATAAATTTCAATTCATGTGTCTACTGCAGCTCTATTGTGGGCAGTTTAGAATTCTCAGAGTCATCTCTAGAAAGTTCTTATTCTGATATTGTCATACCTTAGATTACTTCATAGATTCAAAAAACTCAAGTACATTAACTAATTGGCATTTAAATAAAAACTTTTTAAAAACCCATAACAATATACAGTATATATAATTCTTATGTTTTTATAAATGTTTGGTTAACAGATGAATATACTTTAAGCAAAAATTATAATATTTTTATATTTTAATCAGAAAATCAATGAAAGGTAAAATTTTGCCAATTTAGCTTTCTTTTTTCTCCATTTCTGGTTTACCTCAATAAATGAAAATTTCATCACCATTACTATACAAATTTTTTCTATATTTCTCCTTGTTCTTTCTTCCTACCATCTCCCTTTTTGGCTCTTTTCTCTATATATTCACTCACTTAACATTTTTTTATTGGCCTATTACACACCAAAAATACCATTAGCTGTACATGTAGGGTAGGGGCTGGCAAATTTTTTCTATAAAGGACCCAAAAGTAAACATTTTAAGTGTGGCCATATCATGACTGGTCAGTCTATCTTTGCAGAGTGAAAACAGTTACAGGTATTATGAAAGTGAATGCGTGTGCCTATGTTCCAACAGAACTTTATTTACAAAAACAAGCCACTGGCCAGAGTTGGCCCTGGATTACAGTTTGCTGACCCCTGACATAGGGAGTAGTTACTGATGGAATTTACCCTCAGAAAGGTAATATAACTTCATAAAATAGAAAATAACTTGTATGCCCCCTGATTCAGCCTGGAGTCAGGGGGCATACAAGTTATTTTAAGAGAGAATTCACTAAGTAGGAATCAAGTTGTTAACTAGAGAAGTGAAGAGGCCAAGAGAACGAAGGTATCATGGAGGGAACAAGTACAAGAAGTTAAATTCTAAGGTTGGGGGAAGAAAAGAAAAGAGACTGAGATTATCAAAACGGGGAAGTTCAGAAAAGGAGTCCTGTGGATTTGAAACTCAGATCCCTGAGGAGGGAGCTGTTTGGCTGGTGTTTGTGCCCCTGGAGGAAGAGCCCTATGGGGCTGGCGTAGGGAACTCTTGAGGAGTGGGAGCTGACTGCCTTGTGGTGCTGACATTTCTGACATGGGGTTCATTGGGCTGGTGCTGTGAGTGTCAGAAAAACTGCAAACTGGAATCAGGTATAGCTATGGGGAGGAAATGCTGCTGTGAAGAAACACTACTAGGATGATGGAAAACAAATAGGACACAAAAGGGAGCAAGTCTCTTTTTCCTCTTCCTGCCATGCAGTCTCCCTCTAGTGCACCCTCTCACCAGAGCTTAACAGATATGCCAGGGCTCCACACTCATCGAAAGTTACTGAGCAAATATTACATGGCAAGCAAGGTTCTAGGGACTGAAAAAACAAAACAAAACAGTGGCAAATAAGACAGATCACACCTGAAAAAAAACTACTCAGAGAAATACAAAGAGATAGGATTTAAACATAAGACTTCAAGAAGTCATAATAAAAATGCTAGTAGTGAGGAAGAAACAGACAAAAAAAGTCAAAAAGAATAAATCAAATGCTCATAAAATAAAACGTAAATGTCAATAATAATTCCTCAAAAAGAAGGCTCATGATAATAACAGCAGCAACTTCTTACCTAGCACATATTATGTGCCAGGTAATACCCTAAGTACATTAAGTATATTAATTTATTTAATGCTAGCAATGTGGCAGATATTATTATCATTCTGATTTCACAAATAAAACAACTGAGTCACAGAAAGTGTTAACTAGTTTTGATGAGGTCACACAGCTGGTAAGTGGCAAAGCGGTGAATGAAACAGGCAGTGTGATTCCAAAAATTGTGCTTTTAAATACATAATGTGTTTTACATAATGTAAAGATAATAATCTGGTAGTAATTTTTTTATCTGAAATCCTATATTATATAAATAAGACATGAATTAAATGAAATGAAATATGGCAGGAGAAAATTCGCCACTAATCTCCTTATCATAATGCAATTTCCTTTACATCCTACATGTAAATAAACATATACACATATGACCTAAAGGGAATTATAAAAGGTAACAATAATAGAATTAAAAATAGAATTTCTGGGGTGCCTGGGTGGCTCAGTCAGTTAAGCGTCTGACTCTTGATTTCAGCTCAGGCCATGGTCTCACAGTTTGTGGGATCGAGCCCCGTGTTGGGCTCTGTGCTGACAGAGCAGAGCCTGCTTGGAATTCTGTCTCCCTCTCCATTCCCTTCCCCTGCTCGCAATCTCTCTCTCTTGCTCAAAAATAAATATTTTTAAAAAAAGTAATCTTAAGGAAAAAAATCAACACAAATTTAAAAAATGGACATACACCTGTACAGACTAAACACACACACACACACACACACACACACACACACACACACACAAATGCAATGGGCCAACAAACACAGGAAATTGTTCAATCTCACTAATAAATATATACATATAAATACATATATGTGCATATATACATATAAAACATATATATGTATATATATATAAATACACATATATGTATATGCATATATATAAAGCATCTATCACATTGGCAGAGATTAAAATAATTAAGAACACGAATTATTGATGAGAATAAGGGAAATGTACTCTCATGGACTGATATGGAAATTATATAGGTATAACCTTTCTGAAGAGTAATGTGGCAATACCTATCAAAATTTTAAATGTAACTATTCTTTAACAGAACAACTTCACTTCTGAACTATAGAGAAATACTAAAGAAAAGGGCACAAGGATTATACATATATATAATAATATTCATAACTGAAAATAAGTTAAACGACTACCAATAGAAGAGTGGTGGTGGTATCCAGCCCCCAAGAAGACCCTGAAGACACTCTTAAATAACCTCCTCCTACAATGGCTTAGGGTTGGTTTTGTGTAACCAACAGAGTATGTTACAAGTGACAATGTGTGACTTTGCAGATAAATCATAAAAGGCATTGTAGCTTCTTCCTGGATCTTTTGTATCACTCCTTCTGGGAGAAATCAGCTACCATGACATGACGACACTCAAGAACCCCACAAAGAGGTCCATGTGGAGAGAAACCTAGGCCCCCAGCCACCAATTAGCACCACCCTGCTGGCCATGAGTGAAACACCTTAGAAGTGGATTCTCCAGGCTCAGTCAGCCTACCTGACATAGGACTGTAACTGCATGAGAGACTCCAAGACAGAAATGGCCAACCAAGCTTTTTCCAAACTCCTGAACAGAAATCATGAGAGATAATAAATGATTACTCTTGTTTTGGGTAATTTGTTACACAGCAATAGGAAAGCACAGAGTGGTTAAACAAATAATGGTCCATCCATATCCTGGAATATCCTATAGCAAGTAAAAATGATGTATCTCTTTACATATTCGCAGTAATTTGAAGCCATCTCTGGTTAATTTTAAAAAGCAAAATACTAAACAATGGATTATATGATTATATATACACATATATATACATACATATATACATATTTATTTTATTTTATTTTTTTAATTTACATCCAAATTAGCATATAGTGCAACAATAATTTCAGGAGTAGCTTCCCTAATGCCCCCTACCCACTTACCCAATCCCCCATCCCACAACCCCTCCAGCAACCCTCAGTTTGTGCTCCAGATTTAAGAGTCTCTTATGTTTTGTCCCCCTCCCTGTTTTTATATTATTTTTGCTTCCCTTCCCTTATGTTCATCTGTTCTGTGTCTTCAAGTCCTCATGAGTGAAGTCATATTTCCCTGATAATGAGTGATGTTGAGCATTTTTTCATGTGTCAGTTGGCCATCTGGATGTCTTCTTTGGAGAAGTGTCTATTCATGTCTTTTGCCCATTTCTTCACTGGATTATTTGTTTTTTGGGTGTTGAGTTTGGTAAGTTCTTTATAGATTTTGGATACTAACCCTTTATCTGATATATCGTTTGCAAATATTCTCCCATTCTGTCAGTTGCCTTTTAGTTTTGCTGATGGTTTCCTTCGTTGTGCAGAAGCTTTTTATTTTGATGAGGTCCCAGTAGTTCATTTTTGCTTTTGTTTCACTTGCCTCCGGAGACATGTTGAGTAAGAAGTTGCTGCGGCCAAGATCAAAGAGGTTTTTGCCTGCTTTCTCCTCAAGGATTTTGATGGCTTCCTGTCTTACATGGAGGTCTTTCATCCATTTTGAGTTTATTTTTGTGTATAGTGTAAGAAAGTGGTCCTGACTCATTTTTCTGCATGTCACTGTCCAGTTTTCCCAGCACCACTTGCTGAAGAGACTGTCTTTATTCTATTGGGTATTCTGTCCTGCTTTGTCAAAGATTAGTTGGCTATATGTTTGTGGTCCATTTCGGGTTCTCTATTCTATTCCATTGATCTGAGTGTCTGTTCTTGTGCCAGTACCATACTGTCTTGATGATTACAGCTTTGTAATAAAGTTGAAGTCCGGGATTGTGATGCCTCCTGCTTTGGTTTTCTTTTTCAAGATTGCTTTGGCTATTCAGGGTCTTTTCTGGTTCCATACAAATTTTAGGATTATTTGTTCTAGCTCTGTGAAGAATGCTGGTGTTATTTTGATAGGGGTTGCATCGAATATGTAGATTGCTTTGAGTAGTATCGACATTTTAACAATATTTGTTCTTCCTAACCAGGAGCATGGAATCTTTTTCCATTTTTTGGTGTCTTCTTCAATTTCTTTCATAAGCTTTCTATAGTTCTCAGTGTATAGATTTTTCACCTCTTTGGTTAGATTTATTCCTAGGTATTTTATGGGTTTTGGTGTAATTATAAATGGGATAAATTCCTTGATTTTTCTTTCTGTTGCTTCATTGGTGTATCAAATCAAGAATGAAAGAGGAGAGATCACAACCAACACAACAGAAATAAAAACAATAAGAGACTATTATGAGCAATTATATGCCAATAAAATGGGCAATCTGGAAGAAATGGACAAATTCCTAGAAACATATACACTACCAAAACTGAAACAGGAAGAATAGAAAATTTGAACAGACCAATAACCAGTAAGGAAATCAAATTAGTAATCAAAAATCTCCCACAAAAACAAAAGTCCAGGGCCAGATGGCTTTGCAGGGGAATTCTACCAAACATTTAAGGAAGAGTTAACACCTATTCTCTTAAAAGCAGTTCCAAAAAATATAAATGGAAGGAAAACTTCCAAACTGTTTCTATGAAGCCAGCATTACTGTGATTCCAAAACCAGACAGAGACCCCACTAAAAAGGAGAACTACAGACCAATTTCCTTGATGAACATGGATGCAAAAATCCTCAACAAGATATTAGCCAACCAGATCCAAAAATATATTAAAAAAATTATTCACCACGACAAAGTAGGATTTATACCTGGGATGCAGGGCTGGTTCAATATCTGCAAAACAATAAATGTGTTTCATCACATCAATAAAAGAAAGGACAAGGGAGGAGCCAAGATGGCGGAACAGCATGGAAGCTTTTTGTGTGTCCTGCACCCATGAAATACAGCCAGACCAACCATCCTACACACCTAGAAAACTGATTGGAAGATTAACACAACAATCTGCACAACCTGAACCACAGAATTCAGCAGGTACGGGACACGAAGAGCTGAACTTGGGGAGCAAGAAGCCGTGAAAGGTAAGGAACCCCTTTTGCAGACGAGGAGAGGATGGAGACTGGGGAGGGGGGGAGCATATGGGAAAAGCACCCCTCCCCAAAAGTAGCTGGAGAGAAAGTGGAAAATTGGAAACAGCCACAGGGACTAAACTAAAAAGGGTGAAAGGAGAAAGGAGAGGGTTTAAATTCCATTGAGACTGTAAACAAGGGGAGTGCAAAGTCTGCAACTACGCAGCTCGATACCTGGCGATGCTCTGGTGGGAAGGGCAGATCCCCAGGAGCAGAGTGGGGTTCAGGAGGTTCTTGGGCCACACGGAGAAAAGTGGTTCCACTGCTGGAAGGACATTTGGTAGAGACTGTTAAAGCCACCTGGTCCTAGCAGACACCTGATGGCAGCCACATTCGATGGTGCTGGGGCAAGGCCGTTGAGGGTGAAGCCTGTTGCCAGATGTGTGTTGCGATTTTCCATAATCCCTGAGACGCTGATGCTACGCTGTCTCGCAACCTTTTTTGGGGGGCGGGCTGGCAACTGGCTGCAGTCTCGGGGCACCGGCAACAGCAGGGTCCAGTGGACGTTCCAGGGTGCTGCTGACATTAGGCCATTGCTCATTCAGCCATTGCTCAGCAAGACCCTCCCACAGAGGGGCGAAATGGGTCAAAGCCGCAGTCTTTTGGAGTAAGGGGCCAGGGAAACAGCCGCATCTGAGACAAAACTTGGGAGAGAGGTACTGCCTGGGGCCTGGTCACTGAGAGTGGAAAAGTAGGGAGTGGATGAGAGCTGAAGAGGACCTTCAGGAGGACCTGTGCGCAACTGCTGATCTGGGAGAACAGACTGGGTAGCTGGGTAGCGACATTTTCACCACTCCCGCGCATGTGCACATGCACCTATGAGCACTGCAACAATCTACCCCAGTAAGCTAGCAGCGCCATCTAGTGGAGAGTGGAGTTGTTACATTGAGCCCCGCCCAACTGGGCCAACTTCTTTCTTCAAGGACACAAACCTCACCACTGGCTTAATTTATGGACTATAAAGAGGTACATGGACTGACCTCTAGGGGAAAACGAAGCAATTTCAGTCCTACTTCAATCTGTTAGCAGGTTCATGTATTCAATTCTTTTTTTTTTTCTCTTTTTCCTTTTTCTGTTTTACAATTCTTTTTCTTCAATACAGAAAGAGAAAAAACTCATTTTATTTTCAATTTTTATTAAAAATATGTCTTTAATTTTTATTTTATATTTTTTACTTTTGTGTAAATTTTTTCAAATTCTACTTTACTTCCATCATTTTATTTTAGTCTACTTCAGTGTACTCACCTTTTCAAATTTTCAATTTCCTTTTTTTCTTTTTCTTTTTTCTCTTTTTCTTGAATGTAGAAAGAGAAAAACTTCATTTTTACTTTCAATTTCTCTTAAAAATATTTTTATTTAATTTTTATTAGTATATTTTTGCTTTCATGTAAATTTTTTCAAATTCTATCTTACTCCCATCATTTTATTTCAGTCTACTACAATGTATTCATTTTTTCAAATTTTCAAACGATTTTTTTTCTTTTTTTATCTGTTTTCTCTTTTTTGTTTCTTTACTTTTTTCTTAAATACAGAAAATGAAAAAATTCATATTTCTTTTTAATTTTTTTAAAAATATTTTTCTTTAATTTTTTTCTACTATATTCTCTACTTTTGTGTATATTTTATCCAATTCTATTTTACCCACATCATCTCATTTTAGTCTACTTTAGTGTATTCATTTTTTGAAATTCTCAAACGATTTCTTTTTTTTTTTTTTTTTCATTTCTCTAATCTGTCAAACCACTTTCAACACCCAACCAAAACACACCTAGGATCTAGCATCATCTATTCAATTTGTTTGTGTGTGTAAGTTTTAATCTTAATATTTTTTTTAATTTTAATTTTTTTAATTTCAATTTTTCTACCTCATTAATTCATTTTCTCCCTTCAAAATGACAAAACGAAGGAATTCACCTCAAAAGAGACAGGAGGAACAAACAACAGTCAGGGACGTAATCAACACAGATACAAGCAAGATGTCTGAACAAGAATTTAGAATCATGATAATAAGAATACTAGCTGGAGTCGAAAATAGATTAGAATCCCTTTCTGCAGAGATAAAAGAAGTAAAAAATAGCCAGAATGAAATTAAAAATGCTATAACTGAGCTGCAATCACGGATGGATGCAGTGGCGGCAAGGATGGACGAGGTAGAACAGAGAATCAGCGATATAGAGGACTAACTTATAGAGAATAACGAAGCAGAAAAAAAGAGGGAGATTAAGGCAAAAGGGCACGATTTAAGAATTAGAGAAATCAGCAACTCATTAAAAAGGAACAACTTCAGAATCATACGGGGTCCCAGAGGAGGAAAAGAGAGAAATAGGGGTAGAAGGGTTATGTGAGCAAATCAGAGCAGAAAAGTTTCCTAACCTGGGGAAAGACACAGACATCAAAATCCAGGAAGCACAGAGGACTCCCATTAGATTCAACAAAAACCAACCAAAAACAAGGCATATCATAGTCAAGTTCACAAAATACTCAGGGAAGAAAACAATCATGAAAGTAGCAAGGGAAAAAAAAAAGTCCCTAACCTACAAGGGAAGACAGATTAGGTTTGCAGCAGACCTATCCACAGAAACTTGGCAGGCCAGAACGGAGTGGCAGGATATATTCAATGTGCTGAATCAGAAAAATATGCAGCTAAGAATTCTTTATCCAGCAAGGCTGTAATTCAAAATAGAAGGAGAGATAAAAAGTTTCCCAGACAAACAAAAATTAAAGGAGTTTGTGACCACTAAACCAGCCCTGCAAGAAATTTTAAGGGAGACTCTCTGAGGGAAGAAAAGATGGAAAAAAAAAATTATATATATACACACACACACACCAAAAGCAACAAAAGATTAGAAAGGACCAGGGAACACCACCAGAAACTCCAACTCTACAAGCATCATAATGGCAATAAATTCATATCTTTGCAGTACTCACACTAAACGTCAATGGACTCAATGCTCCAATCAAAAGACATAGGGTAACAGAATGGATAAGAAAACAAGATCCATCTATAGGTTGTTTACAAGAGACCCATTTTAGACCTAAAGACACCTACAGATTGAAAATAAGGGGATGGAGAACCATCTATCATGCTAATGGTCAACAAAAGAAAGCCGGAGTAGCCATACTTACATCAGACAATCTACACTTTAAAATAAAGACTGTATTAAGAGATGCAGAAGGACATTATATCATAATCAAGGGGTCTATAGACCAAGAAGACTAACAATTGTAAACATTTATGCGTCAAATGTGAGAGCACCCAAATATATAAATCAATTAATCACAAACATAAAGAAACTCATCGACAGTAATACCATAATAGTAGGAGACAACACCCCACTCACAGCAATGGACAGATTATCTAATCAAAAACTCAACAAGGAAACAATGGCTTTGAATGACACATTGGACCAGATGGACTTAACAGATATATTCAGAACATTTCATCCAAAAGCAGAATATACATTCTTCTCCAGTGCACATGGAACGTTCTCCAGAATAGACCATATACTGGGACACAAATCAACCCTACGTAAGTACAAAAAGATTGAGATCATACCGTGCATATTTTCATACCACAATGCTATGAAACTTGAAATCAACCACAAGAAAAAATTTGGAAAGGTAACAAATACTTGGAGACTGACGAACATCCTACTAAGGAATGAATGCGCTAACCAAGCAGTTAAAGAGGAAATAAAAAAGTATATGGAAGTCAATGAAAATGATAGCACCACAACCCAAAACCTCTGGGACGCAGCAAAGGTGGTCATAAGAGTATATAGCATATACACATAAGAGTATATAGCAATCCAGGCCTTCCTAAAGAAGGAAGAAAGACCTCAGATATAAAACCTAACCTTACACCTTAAGGAGCTGGAAAAAGAACAGCAAACAAAACCCAAAACCAGCAGAAGACAGGAAATAATAAAGATTAGAGCAGAAACTAATGCTATCGAAACCAAAAAAAACAGTAGAACAGATCAATGAAACCAGAAGGTGGTTCTTTGGAAGAATTAACCAAAGTTGATAAACCACTAGCCAGTTTGATCAAGAAGAAAAAGGAAAGGACCCAAATAAGTAAAATCAAGAATGAAAGAGGAGAGATCACAACCAACACAACAGAAATAAAAACAATAATAAGAGACTATTATGAGCAATTATATGCCAATAAAATGGGCAATCTGGAAGAAATGGACAAATTCCTAGAAACATATACACTACCAAAACTGAAACAGGAAGAAATAGAAAATTTGAACAGATCAATAACCAGTAAGGAAATCAAATTAGTAATCAAAAATCTCCCACAAAAACAAAAGTCCAGGGCCAGATGGCTTTGCAGGGGAATTCTACCAAACATTTAAGGAAGAGTTAACACCTATTCTCTTAAAAGCAGTTCCAAAAAATATAAACGGAAGGAAAACTTCCAAACTGTTTCTATGAAGCCAGCATTACCGTGATTCCAAAACCAGACAGAGACCCCACTAAAAAGGAGAACTATAGACCAATTTCCCTGATGAACATGGATGCAAAAATCCTCAACAAGATATTAGCCAACCGGATCCAACTATACATTAAAAAAAATTATTCACCACGACCAAGTAGGATTTATACCTGGGATGCAGGGCTGGTTCAATATCCACAAAACAATTAACGTGATTCATCACATCAATAAAAGAAAGGACAAGAACCATATTGTCCTCTCAATAGATGCAGAGAAAGTATTTGACAAAATACAGCAACCTTTCTTGATAAAAACCCTCAAGAAAGTAGGGATAGAAGGATTATACCTTGAGATCATAAAAGCCATAGATGAATGACCCAACGCTAATATTATCCTTAATGGGGAAAAACTGAGAGCTTTCCCCCTAAGGTCAGGAACAAGACAGGGATGTCCACTCTCGCCACTGTTATTCAACATAGTATTGGAAGTCTTAGCCTCTGCAACCAGACAACACAAAGAAATAAAAGGCATCCAAATTGGCCAGGAGGTCAAACTTCTACTCTTCACAGATGACATGACAATCTATGTGGAAACCCCAAAAGATTCCACCAAAAAACTGCTAGAACTGATTCATGAGTTCAGCAAAGTTGCAGGATATAAAATCAATGCACAGAAATCGGTTGCATTCTTATATATATATATTTTTTTAAAGATTATTTTTGTAGGGATAGAGAAAAGTCTAAGGATATTCACCAAAATATAGACAATATCTGTAATGGTGAGAATATGGATCATTTTCATTTTATTCTAACTTTATGTATTATGCATGTTTTTCTCAATAAACATGTATTTATCTTATTTTAAAAGCTATTTTTCATTTGATGGTAGGAGGAAAAATTTCTGAAAGTTTCAACACCTGATCTTAATATCTCATTGACAGTACTCTTTTCCTCCACTAATAGACTCATCCTTCTTGCTGATTTCAACATCCATAGAGACAATCCATTTAACAATTTGGATTCTTCTTTCCTGAATTTGTTCACTTGCAATAATTTTGATATCTACCTTAGTTGTGCCTCCCACAGTCATATTCTGTACTTGATCATGAGTGGTAGCTGCAATATAGCTGAATGTTGACTTAAAATATCCCCATCTCTACAGGCTCCTAAGATACTGGCTTTCTCTAATGACCCCATGGCAATAGTATTAGCCCTAGTGAAAGAGGTAGACTATTGATGCTATCTATTGTTTTACTATTCATTAATCATTCAATCTTAGTTCCTACTTTATCTCAATGACATCCCATAGTTCATTATAATAATCAATCTCTTTACACACTTAAGATTCAATGCCCCTCTCTCATAGTTTTGTTTTTTTTTTTTAAGGAAAATAACAATAATCCTGGTTAAACCCAACTCTCTGCTTATTCTATGCCAATTTGAAGAAAAACAAACAAACCATGCTAACTGGTTCTCACTTTATTTTTAATTTATTAATATTTGTTTATTTTTGAGAGACAGAGGGCAAGTGGGGGAGGGGCAGAGAGTGAGGGAGCACAGAATCTGAAGCAGGCTCCAGGCTCTGAGCTGTCAGCACAGTTCCCACTGTGGGGCTTGAGCCACCCAGGTGCCCCAGTTCTCACTTTAAATTCAAGATGACAAGTATATATTCAAGTGTATATTTAGCACCATGCATAATTCCTACTATATCCTTTTAGAAAATTTGCTTTCACTGTCTCTGGGATAGCTGTTTCTAGGCTTCTCCTCAAATCCTAACACCTACTCTAATCTCTCTCTGAGCTAATATCTTATTTCACTAAGAAGACAGAGGCAATCAGAAAAGAAAACAAAAACCTTTCTTCCCATCAGCTGTTATACAGTAAAAAAAAAAAAAAACTTTTCTAAGGCTAGTTCTTCTGTCTGTCTCAGATCCCATTTCTTCTTTTCCAACCAAAGACTCTGCTCCCATCATAAACATTGTCTCTCCAAATCATTTTCTCTTCTCTACTGGATCACTGTCACCAGCATTCGAACATGCCACAGTATTTGTCATTTTAAAAATTAAAAATAAAACAGACCTTTCTTAATCCTATCTTCCTCCACTTGCTGCCCTAATTCCCTTTTACTGCAAAATCCCTTTAAAGTTCTGTTTTTGTTTTTGTTTTACCTGCTAGTTATCTTTATCGCATTCCAATCTGAATGACTAGAATCATTGGAATCATTTCAGTGGTTCCACTGAAACCAATCTTTGACCAATCTGGTCAAAGTCGCCAGGGACCCTCTCAGAAGAGTTCTTTCATACAGTTTATTATTGTATTTTGGATTTTATCTAATGACTTTACTTAATGATCCCAACCACAAGATCTATTTGTATTTAAAGTTTTAAGGTTAATTTTAAAGCTTTATAATAGTATTGTAGTTTAAAAATAGTTTTGTACACAAAATATGGAACATGGTTTATAAAGATACTAAGAGAATGTTAATATATTACAGAGAAAATGAGTGGTAACTTGGTAAAGATACATAAATTTAAAGATGAATAAAGTCAAGCTTTATTAATGTTAAGCTAAATAAAATACTTGAAATTATGTGCTTAAAAACACATCTACCTGAGTGAACTTGTACTTAGATGCTTTCCAAGACAAGCCCGTGATGAGACCACATCTGGAACATCTTGACTGCAGCCTTCTAAGATCCTGGGCGGAGGATGCAGCTAAGACTCTTGACTCACAGAAACTGTGAGATAATAAACATGTGTTGTTTTAAACCACTACATTTGTGGTAATATGTTACACAGAAGTAGACAAGTAATACATAAGGGCATCAGATGAATAATGAATACTGAAAAGTGTATATGAGACTAGTGAAAATTCCATGTTTAAAAAGGTCGAGGGTTTTACAAATATTTGTAACTAACCCAAAAAGATATAACAAACTGTGACAATTCCCAGTGTTAATTTGGAATAAACATTTCTTCAATATTTCGTTATTTGACCATAATCTTGTTTGGCCAATTTAATCAGCTTCTTATAAAATATGAGTTTTAGAGGCAACCTACATAGTAGGTATTCCACCTAGTGGCAGGAGAAGCAATGTAATGGACCACAACATCAGCACCACTGCCAGACCAAAGCCTATTAAGTCACTTCTGAATAGGAGCTACCACATTTCCTTAATATTCCTTCTTTAATATCAGCTGCTGTGCTGCAAAGACTACAATGGTAAAAACTACAGGTAAATAGAATCCATTAGAGTTTCTCTATGAAATTATCTTTCAGCCTGGCTCTGGGATTCTGCTTCCTACACCAGCCTCTTAGTCGTTACCTCTACTCTGGCTATGATTTAAGAGCAGGTGTACCCCTCCAAGGATACACTGATTAACTCCACCATAAACAAAACTTACATTAAAAAAAAAAAAAAGAAGTGATTCATCAATAAAAACCATGTAAAATATTAAGTACAAAGTTGTTTATATGTCTTTTGCTGTTGCTAATCACATATCCCTGGAAAAATTAATGAATAAGGAATAACTACTTAATAGTTGTCTCAATAAAATTGTCCTCTACTCTCCACTCTATCTTTTCCTCCTTCATTAACCATAGCTGTGACTTGATAAAATTCTATAGAATCTCAATGAGAACTGTCAACACAAAGCAACAGATTCTGGAATTTTAACTATCCTTTCACTTAAGAAGGAATAGAACCAGTTGACAGCAATGATGACCTACTTGTAGAGAAAAAAAAAAAAAAAGTCTAATATGATCCAAAAGAAACTTCAGAAGTTCCAAATGTGCTAAAAGTTAAGAATACCACAAAAGCAGCTTAACAAGTTAGAGGGAATCTGACTCAAATAACTCAGTATGGAAAGCAAGCTCTTTTGCCCTAGTGAGGAAGGCAACTACGTAAGAAGGTGACTTTGAGGTCAAAACCAGTCAACTTGTCGCAGATGGTCAAGACATTCATTTTGGATAGTGAGAAAAAGTTTCTATACCGAAACATTTATTCCAAAAATTGTTCCTAGAAAGTTACAATTACATAGCTTAAATGGTCTTAAGGTGTCGTAGTTTGTTTTTTTTTTAAAAGAGGTCTAACAAAAACAAAAGAACCAGTAGAGTGTCCTACTAATCTACACAAACAATTTTGAATAAATTTGAAATTAATGTCAATTAAGAACAATAATTTCATCAAAAACCTAAAGTGGGAAAGAAATGTTAAGAAGAAACTGCGGAAAAACTTTTGACAACAACAAAACTTGGAAAGCCAAGTTAACCAGACTTAACTATCATTTAAAAAGAAATCTGGTAAATATAAATACATGCACATACACGAAAATTATGCTTTAGTTTTAGTTTATGTTTTAGTTGTAAAGGAGGGCTAAAAGTCTTAGCTAATGAATAATCAGGAAATGATAGGAATAGGTAGACATATATAGTATAGTGGAAACAACATCAGACCAGATGTCAAAATAAGACCAAGATCTGAATTTCACTTCTAATCTTGAGTTTAGGCAAATTACTTATCTGTGCTAAATGTTTACTTCCCCAAGTGTTGAATCATGTGAAATTGTCATTTTAAAAAATGTTTATTTTTGAGAGGGGGGGGGGCAGAGAAAGAGGGGGAGAGAGAGAATGCCAAGCAGGCACTGTGCTGCTCAATCTCATGAATCGTGAGATCATGACCTGAGCCAAAATCAAGAGTCGGATGCTTAACCAACTGAGCCACCCAGGCACCCCGGAATTGTTATTTTTGTAGATCAAAAATAAAAGGAGGATAATTTTACTTCTGTATACTTTTTAAGCTTTCCTCATAGGAATGTTGTAATATAACAATAGAAGTGTCATTATTGCTCAATCCATAGGACACTTTAGTTTGAAACTTCTTATCCTTTCTACATAACCGGAGGCAAAATCTTAATTGAAATGTTCTCATGGCCTCTGTGATTTCACCTTCTTCAGATACTCTTCCTACCTTTCTCTTCTTTTCTTTGTCTTTCTGGAAACTCCTTGGCTGTTCCTTAAGTGTTGTATTCCTCAGAGTGCTGTCCTAAAACTAGTCTCACAACACAGTTTAATTTACACAATTGTCTTACATAATCTTGTCCAGACCCATGACTTCAGATACCTCAAGTGGCCGTATGCTAATGACTTAAAATTTTTTATCTCCTTTATAAGAGACAACTTCTGAAGGGACCAGCAAGGGACCTAGGAAGGCAAGGCAAGATAGAAAGATTCTACCACAAAAGCCACATAAGAAAGGTCTAGACTTTAAACGTGTCTCCTTTAAACAGAAGAGAATGGAATAGTTTGTGGTAGACCAATGTTCCTGCTGAAAATAACTGCAGGTAAAATACAACCATCATTATAGAGTTATCAGAGAGCTGCTAAGCAAGAAGAACTAGAGGGGGCCAGGATGTTGGGGAAGAGAGAATCTCAGAGAGGTTACTGGTCTTCACCTACTTCAATCACGGGCAGGGGGTGGGGCATTTATTGATTCTGGGATGAGACAAGATGCTGAGAATTGTGGTCTTGCCCAGGCAGAGAGTTGCTTCTCGAAGCCAGAGAAACATGCGGGGTTATTACTAGAAGTGTTTCAGAAAAGACAAAATTAGAGACTTCAAAAGCTTCAAGCACACATCTTTCCCCTCAAAATATTTGCCACACTGTGAAACTGCCTGAAATGGGAGGCTGAAGGGATAAGCAAGTGGTCTCTGAGAGCAGAACAGAGTTTCTGGTAATCTCTCAGGGCCAAGGAAACAAGTACTAGAGCCTAGAACGTGCCAAGGGGAAGGAACCCAGTGAATACATCAGGCTCCTCAAAGAAAGCCCTGAACAGCTGTGATGTAGGAATATTAAAGAATAGAGGTAGACAGAACGTTACCAAAACTACAACACAGCCCCAACTCAACTTGGAGACTGACAGGAATGAAGCTACCCAGTCTACTGCTCTAGCCCAGGAAAAAGCGAACTCTCCCTGAAGAGAGAAAATAGCAGCACTGTCCAGCAGAAAAATAGTGCAGCCACAAATGTGACCCATGTACACAATTTAAAATTTCCTAATAATTACATTTTCAAAAGTCAAAAGAAACAGGTCAAATTAATTTTATATTTAGTATATACAAAATAACACTTCACCATGTGATCAATATAAAAAGTTGTTAATGGGATACTTTACATTATTTTTTGTTGTACCAAAAAATTCAGCATTTTACAATTACGGCATACCTCAATTAGGATTCATTTCAAATGCTTAAAATTAAAAGTCACATGCAGCTAGTGGGACTGTATGAATAGCATAAATCTAGACCTGCAAAAACATTTTCTCCCAATGTCCAGCAATCAATGAAAAATTGCTATTAATATGCCTAAGAAATTAAGAGGCCAACATGAAGAAAAAAGACAGAAAATAGAAAATGAAAAGATAAATAATTTCATGTGAGTATTGGAATATATTTTTAAATGTAAATTATAGAGCTGAAAATAAAATATCTGCAATCAAGAATTCATCAGACTGATTAGTAAATTATCTATAGGAAAAGATAAAATGGACATATTCTTCAAAAAAATTATCAAAGCTAAAAAAGAAGAAATAGAAAATATGATTAGAACTGTGCCTGTTAAGGAAACTGCCTCATAATTTAAAATCTATCACAACACTCCAGTTCCAGATGATTTTGCCAGTCAATTCTTCCAAAAATTCAAAGAGAAAAGTGTATCAATTTTGCACAAAGCCTTAGAGAATAAAAAGGAAGAACGCTTTTAACTGTTTCTATGAAGGCACCACAAGATTAGTTCCAAAACTTGGTAAGGACATTAAGAAAGAAAATTACAGACTAATCTTTCTCATGACAACAAATAAAAAATTTTAGAACAAAATATTGGTAAATCAAATCAAATGATAAAGATAAAGGATAATATATCACAGGCAAATGGGGTTTATTCCAGGTATACGAGGTTAGACTATCATTTGAAAATTAATGTAATTGACTTCACCAATAGAAGAAGGGAGAAAAATAATACAATCATCTTGGTGATGCAAAAACAGCATTTCAAAAATTCAATACCCATTTATAATTTGAAAACCCTTAGCAAATAGGAACAGAATGCAATTTCCTTAATATGAAAAACAGCATCTTTCAAACAAATAACCTACAGGATTCATATACAATGGTGAAATCTTGAAAACTTTCTCAGTGAGATTATAAACAAAACCAGATTGCCACCACTTCTATTTAACATTGTACTGAAGGTTTTAAGCAGTGAAATATTGCAAGGAAAATGAAAAGAAATGGAGGAGAGAGAAGTAGAAGGAAGGAGACAGGATAAAAAGGATGCCAAAGGAAGAAAAAAATAACATTATTTGTAAATTATATGACTGCAGATCTAGAAGATACAAAAGAATCTATTAACTATTAGAATTAATAAGAAAATTTAAAAAGGTCATTGGATACAAGGTCAACATAAAGGTATAACTAAAAGAGCAGGTAATTAGTGGAAAGATATAGTAGACTAATGGAACAGCTAAGAGACTTCAGAAGCAGACCCACACATTTACAGCCATTTGATTAATGTCAGAGATGACACTCTGGTGCAGTAGAGGAAAGATGGTCTCTTCAAATAATGATGCTGGATATTCTCGTCTTCCATTTGGGAGAAAAAACATAATTTTGACTCCCACAATTCCCACCATAAACAAAAATGAGCTCCAGTTGGATTTAGATCTAAATATCAAAGGTAAAACGTCAGGGGCGCCTGGGTGGCTTGGTAGGTTAAGCGTCCGACTTCGGCTCAGGTCATGATCTCACGGTCTGTGAGTTCGAGCCCCGCGTCGGGCTCTGTGTTGACAGCTCGGAGCCTGGAGCCTGTTTCAGATTCTGTGTCTCCCTCTCTCTCTGCTCCTCCCCTGTTCATGCTCTGTCTCTCTCTGTCTCAAAAATAAATAAACGTTAAAAAAAAAAAATTTTAAAGTAAAATGTCAGAAGCTTTTTTTAGAAGAAAATAAAACATGTTTGTAAACTTGGAGTAGATAAAATTTTTAGGACACAAAAAGTACTCATCGATAAATATTGATCAGCTATCTTAAAACTAAGAACTTCTGTTCATTAAAAGACACAATTAAGAAAGTGGAAAAAACAAGCCACAGACTGGAAAATATGCCTATCTCCAGCAAAGAACACCTATCTCGAGAATACAATATACACATATATAATATATAGATATAGATATAGATATAGATATAGAGATATAGATATACACACAATATACAAAGAGTATATACCCAACACATGTTCAACAGTGTATACTCAAATGTTCACAAGAGTACTAGTTATAATAGCCAGAGTATCCAAATACATATTGACAAATAGATTAAAAAATTGGAATAAATCACAAAATGGAATATTCTACAGTCAACGAGAATGAACAATCTACAACTACCCAATTACATAGATAACTGTCACAAACATGTTGAGTAAAAGGAGCCAGATGCAAAATAGTACAGGCACAGGGCACCTGGCTGGCTCAGTCTGAAGAGCAGGCCACTCTTGATCTCAGGGTTGTGGGTTCAAGCCCCATGTTGGGAGTAGAGCTTACTTCAAAAAAAAAAAAAAAAAGTATAGGCACAATATGATTCCATCTTTATAAAGTAAAACATCACAAAATAAAAACAAAAAGATTTTAAAAACGCAGGTGAGAGTAATCCATATTGTTACAAGTCAGAATAATGATTAGCTTTGAGGAAGCATAAGGAAACATAAAGAGGGTTTCTGGATTTTTATTTGGTTGCTGGTTATATAGGTCTGTTTAGTTTGGGAAAATTCAGTGAGCTTTTCACTTATGATATATGGACTTTATTGTTTCAATATAAAAATTTTAAATTAAAAAAAAAAAAAAAAAGACCCAGACCTTTCTGCTCTGTCATGCTGTGTGTCTATGTTGTCTGCAGCAGCTGCAAGCATCACGCTCTCACACAACAATATCCAAAAAGGCTTTCTCCTCTTTTAATTATGAAGAAAAATATTTTCCAGAAGCTATCAGATTTCCCATTGGCCAGGTCTGCGTCACATGTCTATGCATTAACTGAAAGGGAAGTTGGAAATGGAGACTCGGGCATTTTCTATTTTTATTGTGGAAAGTGGTCTCTGTTGGCAGGGAATAAAGATGGAGGAAGAATGCTACATAAGGTAATCAACATTATCTGCTACCCAGGATTATTATTAGTGGCCTCTTAACTAATCTTGCCATAGCTACTTGTCTTCTTCCAATCTAAGCTTGGATTAGCAGCAGAGTCACTAGATAAAAATGTAAAGTTGAAAAACCTTTCATTAGCTTCTCATTTTAATAGGAATAAATCCACAATCCTGCATGATATGGTCTCTGCTTACCTCTTCAGCCTTATCCTGCATGGTCTCTCACCTATATTTGTCATATAACCTGCAATAATGCAAAAACAAATTTACATTGTACAGGAAACTGGTTCTGAGCATACTCCAAAGATCAAGAGATGACAGAAGTATTAATTGTATGTCACTGAAAATGGGTCAACTCTCATGGATATATATGGTCATGAATATCTTAGGGTTATATATGGGAGCAAAAATTTTTAAAAATTTTAATGATCTGCTTGGAAAACGAGAAAACAAAAGAGATAGAAAATCAGTGGCTCAATGCAGGAGGTATAAGAGCTAACAAATGTGAATTCAGAAAGAACAGAGCAAACAGAGAGCAAAAATATGAAAGAATATAAGAGCACCTCCCAGAACTAAAGGACAGGTGCCTCCTTACTGATGGAATCCACTGAACCCCCAGCACAATAAAGAAAACACACACACCAAACACACACACACACACACACACACACACACACACACACACACACACACAATCATGGCATAGCAGCATGAAATTTCTGAACATGAAGGGTAAGGAGATTATAAAAGCTTCTATAGAGAAGAACCGATCACATGCAAAGCATCAGGAATCAAAAGTGGTGTTGTATTTCTCAACCTTTACACTGAAAACTATGAGGCAATGGAGAATGTGCTTAAAATTCTGATGAAAAATTATTTCCAAACTAGAATTCCATACCCAGCCAAATCATCCCTCAAGGGTGAGATTAAAATAAACTTTTCAGTCATGCAAGGTTTCAACAATTTTACCTCCCATGTGGAGGATGCATTCCACCGAAAAACGAAGTAAATCAAAAAGATGAAGACCTAGGATGCAGGAAACAAGGGATCTACCAAAAGAGAAGATGAAGGAAATTCCCAGGATGAGGTTGAAGGGATGTCTTAAGCAGATAGCTGTCAGACCGGGTCGTCTGAGAAACAGATACCAAGACATGCATAGAACTTAGAAATTAGAAATGCCAGAAATTTATTAGGGGAAACATCTGTGAGAGAACATGGGGAGGGAGCCGGGGAGGCTGGAAGAACTGTCAGATAGTGATGCAGGTCTGACCCCAGGGGAAGGAGATAGGGAGGGAAGGTTGGAAAGTTGGGTGGACATGTGTTAGACTGCAGTGCAGTTCTAGGGAACGTTCAGCAAGGCCATCAGGGTTCAGCCAAGGTTGCCTGTCAGAGGACTCCAGAGTCCCCAGGAATGAGCTGCTTTCGTACCCCTGCTGTTTCGGTCACTGGCTGGGGGCAGACTGCAGGAGCACATGGGCTCTGCGCAAACATGGAGATGGATTTCAGACAGCAGCAGCTGGGGCCATCAATCAGTTACTCCCCACAGTCAGAGATCTGAGAAGAATATTCTCATGGCCACCTGTGATGACTCTACAATGTGCCACGGTGGCTAGCCTAAACTACATTTCCCAGGATTCCCTTCCTCACATGTTTCTGGTTATGTGAGACACAAGGAATATTTTCATGCACAAGATTTGGAGGGCAGAAGTGAAGCAGCAGCCATTTGGTTTTTTACAAAAACTCGAGTTGAGGTAGGTGCTCTTGTAGATCACACGTGCTGTCACTATCTGCTGGTCCCCCTTACTGTCATCGGCATGCAGCCAGGCATGTAACTGCTCCACCTTCCTCCTGCAGTTCTCGGACTCCTGGGACAGGTGTGTTTACTCCATAATGAAGGGCATCCGCTTCTTCTGCAGGACACTCACATCACAAGGTTGGAGGCAGTGAGAACTGAGGTGGATTCTAATTCATCTAGTTTGTGCTGATGTGTTTCAGCTTCTCTTTGCTCTCCACCACTCTATGTTCATGTTCACTTTTGACTTCCTATGCTGTGAATTTCAAGCTCCAGCATCAGACATGAAAGCAACACCCTTAGAATTTACCCATCTTCCACTGTGTAAGGTAAAATCCCTGTATAAACACCCTATTACATACCTCCACCCACCCTCTCCACACACGTATACACATACGTATATGTGTGTGTGTGTGTGTGTGTGTGTGTATGCTGTATGCACATGTACACACACACATACACACACTCTAGTGCTCTGCTTCTCTGACTGAATTTACACTGACACACTGGCTGAGCTGGAGATCCAGGAGGGATGTCTTCAAGAAAAACGTGGAACCGAGAGAGGACACATGACTGTTTCAAAAGATATTTTAATCATAAAATACCTAGGAATAGATCTAACCAAAGAGGTGGAAAATCTATACACTGAAAACTATAGAAAGTTTATGAAAGAAATTGAAGAAGACTCCAAAAAATGGAAAAAGATTCCATGTTCCTGGATAGGAAGAACGAATATTGTGAACATGCCGATACTACGCAAAGCAATCTACATATTCAACGCAATCCCTATCAAAGTAACACCAGCATTCTCCACGGAGCTAGAACAAACAATCCTAAAATTTGTATGGAACCAGAAAAGACCCCAAATAGCCAAAGCAATCTTGAAAAAGAAAACCAAAGCAGGAGGCATCACAATCCCAGACTTCAAGCTATACTACAAAGCTGTAATCATCAAGACAGTATGGTACTGGCACAAGAACAGAAACTCAGATCAATGGAATAGAATAGAGAACCCAGAAATGGACCCACAAACATATGGCCAACTAATCTTTGACAAAGCAGGAAAGAATATCCAATGGAATAAAGACAGTCTCTTCAGCAAGTGGTGCTGGGAAAACTGGACAGCAACATGCAGAAGAATGAACCTGGACCACTTTCTTACACCATACACAAAAGTAAACTCAAAATGGATGAAAGACCTCCATGTAAGACAGGAAGCCATCAAAATCCTTGAGGAGAAAGCAGGCAAAAACCTCTTTGATCTTGGCCGCAGCAACTTCTTACTCAACACGTCTCTGGAGGCAAGTGACACAAAAGCAAAAATGAACTACTGGGACCTCATCAAAATAAAAAGCTTCTGCACAACGAAGGAAACCATCAGCAAAACTAAAAGGCAAACCGACAGAATGGGAGAATATTTGCAAACGATATATCAGATAAAGGGTTAGTATCCAAAATCTATAAAGAACTTATCAAACTCAACACCCAAAAAACAAATAATTCAGTGAAGAAATGGGCAAAAGACATGAATAGACACTTCTCCAAAGAAGACATCCAGATGGCCAACCGACACATGAAAAAATGCTCCACATCGCTCATCATGAGGCAAATGCAAATCAAAACCACAATGAGATACCACCTTACACCTGTCAGAATGGCTAACATTAACAACTCAGGCAACAACAGATGTTGGCGAGGATGTAGAGAAAGAGATCTCTTTTGCATTGCTGATGGGAATGCAAGCTGGTGCAGCCACTCTGGAAAACAGTATGGAGGTTCCTCACAAAACTAAAAATAGAACTACCCTACAACCCAGCAATTGCACTACTAGGCATTTATCCACGGGATATAAGTGTGCTGTTTCGAAGGGACACATGCACCCCCATGTTTGTAGCAGCACTATCAACAATAGCCAAAGTATTAAAGAGCCCAAATGTCCATCAATGGATGAATTGATAAAGAAGATGTGGTATATATATACAATGGGGTACTACTCAGCAATCCAAAAGAATGAAATCTTGCCATTTGCAACTACGTGGATGGAACTGGAGGGTATTATGGTAAGTGAAATTAGTCAGTCAGAGAAAGACAAATATCTATGACTTCACTCATATGAGGACTTTAAGAGACAAAACAGATGAACATAAGGGAAGGGAAACAAAAAGAATATAAAAACAGGGAGGGGGACAAAGCATAAGAGACTCATAAATATGGAGAACAAACAGAGGGTTACTGGATGGAGTGTGGGAGAGGGGATGGGCTAAATGGGTAAGGGGCCCTAAGGAATCTACCCCTGAAATCATTGTTGCACTACAGGCTAACTAATTTGGATGTAAATTTTAAAAAATAAAAAATAAAATAAAATGTAAAAAGGCATTTTATAGGTCGGCAAGAAAATTCAGGGATATACTGATACTGATAACATTTTAAACATTAAGAAAAAAAGGAGGCAACTATTAATTCCAGAAAAATGAAATGATACATATAAAGGAAATTTAAGCATAGGACATGACATGAATCAGGTATGAACAATACTTATGTGGTCATAATAATGAAAATGTGCATAATCAGCAAATACCATGAAAAGTCACACCAGGAAGATGAAGAGAAGGGAAGTCTATGAGAGAAGAAATAGGATTATAGGGCTAAATCCCAATATTTCATAGTTAAGACACCATTAGATCATGTCTTTAAATACAGATAGGTACCCATACAATCAGAGTTGTATGTATGTAGTATAGAAATCTATGTACACATATTATTTAGAAATATGAAAGCAAGTACATGAAAAAAAGCTAAAATAACTAATAGGATTGCTCCTAAGGAGTGGGATACGAGTGTGGGATAGGGAGATAGGTGCTACTACTATAAATGCTGTCACAATCCTTTCAGACTTTTAACCTATGTACATGTTTCACTATAGTAAAAATACACTTAAACTTCAAAGTTAAACTCAAAAAGGGAAGCGTAAAAAATTCAAAGTTAGGGTAACTGAAAATTAAAGACTAAGACTCATAAGCTGGCAAAAACAAACAAAAAAAATAGAGGCAAAATTTCACAATATCAAGTCTAACCCACTTAGAGTTCCAAAACATGCACTAACTGGGGCAACTGGGAGGCTCAGTAGGTTAAGCACCCAACTTCAGCTCAGATCATGATCTTGTGGTTTGTGGACTTGAGTCCTGAGTCAGGTTCTCTGCTGTCAGCACAGAGTTGGCTTCACATGCTTGGTCTCCCTCTCTCTATGCCCCTTCCCACCCCTCTCTCTAAAATAAATAAACATTAAAAAAAAACAAACAAAAAAACCACGAAAAACAAAAACAGGGTGCCTGGGTGGCTGCGTTGGTTTAGCATCAACTTCAGCTCAGGTCATGATCTCACGGCTCATGAGTTAAAGTCCCACATCGGGCTCTGTGCTGACAGACAGAGCCTCGAGCCTGTTTTGGATACTGTGACTCCCTCTCTCTCTGTCCCTCCCCTGCTCATGCTCTGTCTCTTTCTCTTCCTCTCTTGAAAATAAACAACCAAAGATCCCATGCAGCACTAACCTACTACTAAGGATGCATACATAGGTGGTAAAACTATAAAGAAAGCTAAGAAATTACTATAAAAAAGTTAGCAATACTGGTTACCTTTAAAGAGCAGAGAAAGGATTGTGATAGTGAAGGAAAGAGGTATACTCCCAACTTCTGGGATGCTCATAAGGTTCTATTTCTTACACTAAATAGGTTATATACACATATAAACTGTTTGAGTGTTTTGTAAACTTTGGGGAGGAGGGAGCACTAAGCACATGACTGAAACTCCAGCACACAGTTGTAGAACTTCTCATACTACATATAAAGGTTAGCTTTTTCCTAGTCCTTGTTATTCCAAATGAATTATATAATATGCTGTTAAATGAGCTCTAAAATAAATGAATGTTTATTTCATTTACAAGGATAACATTGATCTTTTATCCCAGAACAAAAATGAAGTAATTTGTATGTACAGCAGATCTGAGAAAACGTTATGCAAATATATACAATTTTGGACTTTTCACATACATGAGTAATTTTTAAGTAAATTAAAAAGTACATTAATTCTATCCCCTAAATCTTACAAGAAGGAAAGGCTAGAGATAGCTTTAAGCACACGTCAGTAATGCATCTAAGCAAACAGGCTGTTTAATGGCCTACCATTTTATTGTAAAGCATTGAAAAACAACGGGAAAAACAAATTTAAGATCCGAAAAAATCACTATAAAATGCTTTTTATAATAATCATTTAACCACCAAGTAAAAAGTTGCTTGTTTAAAAAAATTCCAGTTAAAGAAGGATACATGGAGACCCAATTATTTTTTAAAAAGAACTTTCAGGGGCATCTGGGTGGCTCAGTCAGTTGAGCGTCCGACTCCTGATTTTGGCTTAGGTCATGATCCCAGAGCAGCAATATCAAGCCCTTCATCAGGCTCTGTGCTGCCACTCTCCCCCACTCTTGCTTGCTCTCTCTCTCTCTCTCTCTCTCTCTCAAAATAAAAAAAAATTTTTTTAATTAAACATTCAATTTGGTAATGCATCTTTAAAAAGTCTTTTCACAATCAAGCTGCCTTCAAAAGGACTATTAAAAAGCTAACTAGGGCAAGGCCTATAAGAAGCAGGTGACAAACTCAAGTTACTTTTAATTAAGAGACATCTAAAATTTTCACTGTAAGGGCGTCACAATTATATGATAGCAATGAATAAAAAACAGAATTCTAACTTGTATATAATCATAAATATACTTTCAGGAGATGTGGGGCTCTGAAGCAACTAGAAAGGTAATGGGAAGTATTTAGAAGTGGATGAAAGAGACATTCATTAATTAGGGCTGATTCCAAGTTTTCTGGCCTTATGACTTTTCTTTTTCCATGAGATAATAATAGTTCATAACAACTAACATGTTTGGAACACTTACTCTTTGCCAGGCATTGTTTTAGGAGTTTTACACGTACTGATTTATTCTAGTAATACATGCAACAGTCCTACGACGTACACTATTTTCATTTTCATTCTATACACAAGAAATCTGAGGCACAGAGAAGGCAAACTTCCCAAGGTTCATAGTGAAGTGGCAGTGCAGGAACTCAAACCCCAGCAGATGACTCCCAAGCCCGTTGCTCTTGGATCTTTATCAATCCAAAGTCGTAAATGTATAGCCAATAGTTATGTGTAGTTAAACCCAATTTCAAAAGATTATATGGAAAAGCATAGTGGTGGATGCTTTTACAGCCTAGAAAAACATTACCAGTTTTCAAGGCTTTGCTCCTTTCAACTACCATTTATTGAGCTGCTACCATGTGCCAGGCACTTAACATACATTTATTTTAATCCTTCCGACACCACATCCCTAATTTACAGCTGAGGGACCTAGAGTTCACAGAGAGGTTATATAGTTTGCTGAGGGTCACCTCACTGGTGAAGGAGGAAGCCAGGATTTGAAAGCAATTTCCCTGCCAAAACTGTGAACATCAAAGTAATAAAATAGTCTTAAAATATGTCTGTCTGGAATAAAAATAAAACAAGAATATATTCTGAGATGAGTACAAGTGAATAAATATTGGCAATTCAGAAAGCTACAATACCGTATATTCTTTAAAGAGATGTGGAACTATACTGGGGAGAAAATAGGAAAATACCTCAAGTGTGTGAAAAGTCCCACAATATTCACTGTTTTCTATTAGTGATAGTACCTAGAAGTAAAGCACGACAATGGGAACAAATGAAATTCTGGTTACAGGTCTAGGCAAAGGTCAAAACCCATGATACATCCCCGGTTACATTAATAATTACAATGTAAACATCTCTAGTATTCTCAATAACAGGTTTCAAAACAGCTGAAGTAGCTCGCCCACACATATAAATTTTGTCTGCCAGATCTGTGATTTCCATTGATCTCATAATTCACATATATAATAGATTTTGTTTATGGAAGTATTTTAAAAACTCAAAAAACTCACCTTATAATTTATTTTCAAAAGTGTTTATCCAAATCTGGAATATCTGTCTAGAATAGTTCAGGTGGAGTTGTACAAAATGAATATTTTGGAGCAAGAAGTAATGAATTTTATTTTATATAGATTTTAAAAGCTCTGAAGTAACTATATAACTTATTGCTTAAATACTATGAAATTTGATGGGGCGCCTGGGTGGCGCAGTCGGTTAAGCGTCCGACTTCAGCCAGGTCACGATCTCACGGCCTGTGAGTTCGAGCCCCGCGTCAGGCCCTGGGCTGATGGCTCGGAGCCTGGAGCCTGTTTCCGATTCTGTGTCTCCCTCTCTCTCTGCCCCTCCCCCGTTCATGCTCTGTCTCTCTCTGTCCCAAAAAATAAATAAAAAGCGTTGAAAAAAAAAATTAAAAAAAAAAAATACTATGAAATTTGACTTCATCTTGATGTGAATTACTACAATTTTAAGAAAAATGTTAACTTGTTTCCTAAAACTGCAATCAGTGACAACTGAGTAGAAAAAGCAAAGCCATTTTTGTTCTATTCACATGCACCAACAAACAGCCCAGTGGGGAAATGGCAGTGTGCCAGGTTGCCTTGTGAGCAATTAGGCTTCGTGGCAATCAGGAGACTCAGGAGTCTTAGGCCCTTAGAAAACTAGTATGTTAAGGATGTGGTGCTTTCACTTCACTTTCCGAGAAACGTATGCGAGATATATCTTGTGTAGAGGACAATTTCTTCCATCTTCAGGACTGAAAGGTTAAGACAACTAGTAAGAAGCGAATTGGGGAAAACATGAGAGATTAGTCAGAATCATTGCCTACTGGACCTTATGACTAAATGTAATAACTGGTCCCAGGTAGACAGTAAATTCATCCTAATAATCAGAAGTAACGATAACTAAAAGATTCTCGGGATTGTTATGAAATGCACTTATAAGTGCATTTTAATTGGTCAAGAAATTCAGAATGGAATTCACAGGCAAACAAACTGAAATTATCTATGAAAAAGGGTTGAAATGGGTAAAAACCCAATATCAGCAGAGATGTGTGTATTTACTCTTATTAACCGGTACATGAAAAGTTTCAAAGAAAAAAAAAACGAACGATTCAGATATACCTTACAGGAGATTGTGGGCATCAACTTCCATTTAATGAAACTTAAAAAAAAATTTTTTTTAAGGTTTATTTATTTTTGAGGGAGAGAGAGACAGAGAGCAAGTGGGGGAAGGGCAAAGAGAGAGAGGGAGACACAGAATCCGAAACAGGCTCCAGACTCTGAGACGTCAGCACGGAGCCCAATGTAGGGCTCAAACCCACGAACCATGAGCTCATGACCTGAGCCGAAGTTGGAACTTAACCGACTGAGCCACCCAGGTGCCCCACCATCTAACTAAATCAAAGCCAAAGTTCCCCATTATCTGGTAAATGCTTTTTCTTTTTGATGTTTTATGAGTCTGAATGAAAGGCAGAGACTGCGAATACACTGGACCCCATTTTGTAAGTTTGCGGTCTGTGCCTAATATGACACCCTGAAGCATAATAAGAATAAAAATGAATGAAGTGAATGCGATTAGAAATGAAAACAATCAATGTAAGGATCCATAAGTATACTTTCTAATATATTTCTTGGTTACAATAATTATGTAGGGTCATTTGAAAACTTTTACTAATATTGTCAAAAAGCCACCATATTTGAGTATCTGAATTTCAAGTAGGATACAGGACAAATTTACGATACTTTTACAGTCATCAAGCCAAGACACACTTCACTTTATAAATAAAATAGATTTTAAAGGGCAAAAGTCAACATTCAAATTAATCCTTCTTTATATCAAAGGCTCATTATTTCTCACCTTTAATATTTTATAATTTCATTTAAAGTTTTTCATTATTTTGTAGCACATAAACATACAAGGCTTTTCTCTACTTCTTGATGTGCCTGTGACGATCATGTAATACACATCTATAACAACTTATTCTATAAACAGAAATCCTTACAAATTTAAAATGTAAAGACCAACTAATGTTTCACTACACTCAGAAAACACAGAGTCTTTATTCCAAGAGGAACTTTTACTAAAAAAATGATGTGTGAACAGCAGACACTGATGTTCACACAAGCATACTACAGACAACCCAGCAGGCGGTTTTCTGTTTTTTTTGGATTATGCTCTGGAGGTGCTGGCACAATGGAATTTCAATACCATAATTGCTTATTTCTCTGTGTATCTTTAAAATAACAGGTAAAGAAAAAAAATCAACTACAAAAATAACAAAACAAAAATGTTTTTAATTCTTCTTTTCAAAGGATGTAATTTATAACCATTACACAAATAGAGAAGAAGCACAAAAGGGGGAAAAAAGAAATAAAGTAATGTTCCAAAGGTTCAGTTTACAAGGACCTCACACTAAGTTTTTTTTTTTTTCTCTTCTCTGCAACTCTTACTAGAAACAGTATTATTTGCTAAAAATGCACTAGCTGCCAAGAGCCATGGTCCATCTAAAGCAAAATGCTTAAGATGGAAACAGAGTGTTAATACAGAAAAAAGAGCAAGATTCAGTATACAAATTTCTGTAAAACCTATTTAAAAAAAGAATAAGATGAAGTTTTGATTTTGGTATCTTTTTGACTAAAAAATAACTGTGGTCATAGATAAAATATTAAAACATATAGTACTTTATTACAACAAAAAGATATAATCAAATTTCAAACTTTCTAATTAAACCTTTTTTCTGTAAGTTATTGGGAATTCAACACTAGTCTTGGTTCACATGATAGAACAATGGGAAAATTTTCCGAATGGTTGAACACTAACCCTGACAAGTGTGGAGAGCCAACTACAATACATTATATGGTAGCATAACCTGCCACCCACGTTGCTGAGAGAACAGCTTTCAAACACATGCACTGAGCTGTAAAACCACAAAATCCCTTATTACACATTGTTTCATACTCTAGGTGAAATATACCATCAATTCTTTCCATTATAAATCTTTTTTTATTACTATTTTTTGAAGCCCATTTAACAATCTGACTGTCTTTTTCTTACAATGTAAAAGATGCCTTTGTAAAAAGTAAAATGCAACAGGAATGTCATCACCCTACTACAATATTTCAATGAAGGCTGATATCTGCTGCTCAATTTCTCATAGCTTATTCTGGGGATCCATTTACCTAAAATGCATTTTAAGCTAATGTTCTTTTTGTATTTCCTTTAAAGACCAAGCCTATTGATACTGGTTCACTAAGTTTCTTAGAGCATTTGAAAATATTTACTTTAAGGAAAACTGATCTATTGCTTTGGGGGTTCTTTAATAAAATACATGATTTTCGTCATTACTAAAAAAAGAGAGTGAGAGAGAGAATTAAAAGCAAATAGTCAAAATTTGTCATGGAGTGAATGTTTCCTCTCTCTGTCTCTTCCCAACATTCCTCCTTCCCCCACCCTGGCGCAAATCCAAACCTATACCAAAAAACAAACAAACAAACAAATCCATTTTAGAGTCAAAGATATAATGGTACCCTGACAATATATGTCTTACATTGGTATAACATGTAAATGAAGCAAGACTGCAGGATGACAAACATGTTTTATCCTCATTACAGCACTGCTTTGTCAAAGATGTGTTCTTACCTTCCAGAAAAGAGCTCACTGCAATAATGGCTATCAAATCTGTACAAAAGGGCTTGATTTACAGACTGGGAAGGGTGAAAAACAAAACAAAACTTAGACGCTACTTTTACAGAGATTCAAAGACACTACTACTTTGTAGAGATTCAAGATAGCTAAATCATTTCTAAAACTATGTGTGTCTAACAACTGGCCTGTTTCATTTCTTTCCAAAATTCTCCCTCCTATCCTTTACATTTCATTCCCCCCAATTCCTGCCCACCATGACCCCCCTCCAGCCACAGTCTGCTAACTGAATCACAGCGTTCCAGGACAGGACATAACAGTTTCTTCTGGGGTTTTCATTTGCAGTGTTGTTGGCAAAGAGAACCCTATTTGTAAGTGTTCTATTATACTAGCAAGGTCAATTAGTCCTGTGAACTCCTGGTCTTTCTGCCTGATAGCTTGGTGGATTATTCAAGTGGGACTGTTCATAACCCATAACTGAATGCAGCCAATTAACCTCAGAAACATAACAATACTAGTATCTAATGGGATTTTAAGCTTATCTTAACAACATACCACAGTAATGTCATTTTTCCCACATTGGTGGAATATTATTTGATGGAAACTCTACATTCTCCCCAAATTCAATTAATTTGTAAGTTACAATATACAAATTATATAGAGTAATTAAAAAAAGTTTAAACAGCTTTATTGCTATATAATTCACATACCATACAATTCACCCATTTAAGTCTATTTATTTATTTTGTGAGAGAGACAGATAGGCAGCGCACACCCATGAGCTAGGGAGGGGCAGAGAGGATGCAGAGAGAGAATCCCAAGCAGGCCCCATGCTGTCAGCATGGAGCCCAACAGGGAGCTCGAACCGATGAACTATGAGATCATGACCTGAGCCAAAATCAAGAGGTGGACTCATGCTCAACCACCTGAGCCACCCAGGCATCCCACAATTCACTCATTTAAAGTGTACAATCCAATGTGCATCTATCACCACAATTCTTTTGTTTGTTTGTTTCAAGTTTTTATTTAAATTCTAGTTAGTTTACATATAGTATAACATTGGTTTCAGGAGTAGAATTCAGTGATTCATCACTTACACGCAACACCCAATATTCATCTTATACCCGCCACCCATCTAGCCCATCCCCGACCCATTTCCCTCCACCAACCCTCAGTTTGTTCTCTATAGTTAACAGTCTCTTATGGTTTGGGGCGCCTGGGTGGCTCTGTCGGCTGAGGGTTCAGCTTTGGCTCGGGTCATGATCTCACGAACCATGAGCTCGAGCTCCACGTCGGGCTCTGTGCTGACAACTCAGAGTCTGGAGCCTGTTTCAGATTTTGTGTCTCCCTCTCTCTATGCCCCTCCCCTGCTCGTGCTTTGTTTCTCTCTCTCAAAAATAAATAATATTAAAAAGAATTAAAAAAAAAATGAGTCTCTTGTGGTTTGCCAAATTACATAATTTCTGTTACAAGAAAGTTCACCATAAAGATGTTGAAGCTTTTAAAAAATAATCAAAATAAAAAATAATAATCCTCCATTATGCCTATATTTGCTTCTATAGTTCATACAACTAAATTTATATAACTAAATAAAGAATAGGAGAATCCTTTATTTTTCTAAATATTTATTTTGAGAGGGAAAGAGAGAGGATGAGCAGGGGAGGGGAAGAGAAGAGGGAGAGAGAATACCACTTCACACTTAGATCTGCTGACAGCACAGAGCCCACTGAAGGGCTCAAACACACCAGCTATGAGATCATGACCTGAACCAAAATCAAGAATCATTCACTTAACTGACTGAGCCACCCAGGCACCCCAAGACTCTTTTATTGTGCAATATTCACTGCTCCTATCAAGATTTCTCCCAAGATGCAAAAAAACACTACTACTCTCTCAGAAGCTATGTGGAAATTAATTTGCATTATACTTCAAATATTCAAAAAGTCTTTAGTTGTCAAATATTATTTAATTTTTAAAACAACAAAAGAGAGTTTGCATTATTTGAGTGCTTACTATGTGGCATGAAATATGAATCCATACTTTGCAAACTATCTTAATCATCTCAGGAATCCAATGAAAAAGGCATTTCCCTCCCTATTCTATGTATGAGGAACCTGAGTCTTCAAAGGTGCTAAATATGTTCCCAAGTTTCACACAGCTAATAAGTTGCAAAAATAAGGGATGTAAAACCAGATCAGTCTAGTTTGCCAAATTGTAGTCTTTCAACATCACTTGGCCTAAAAATTATGAGATAACACTGAGTCATCTCCCAGGATCACCTGTATTGCCAATCTTCAAAACCACCATATAAAAGAATGATATCTAATTATAACTGAGTAACAACCAGAAAGAAATGAATGAATGGATGAATGGATGAATGAATGAATGAATGAATGAATAAGGGTGTTTTGATATCCATATAATCATATCAACACTAAAGTTTTACTAAAGGCAAGACAGTATTTTTTTTCATATCACTTCCAATCCAAATGCACTGTCACATATATGAATGGACATGCGATCTTCCACACACAGACCAGTATAACTACCTGCCCACATACATGCAACACACAAAGTCATCCAAACTGTCACACCTAATACTCCGATTTCTAAGCCAAAAGTATTTTCTGTTATGCCAGGTCACACGAAGTGAAAAGCTGCCTTAATACTGCAGGTATCAAGATATCAGATTTCTTTTCAAAGAAGGATTTTTAAAATAAGCTGAATAACTTTTTCATACAGTAATGTTTTTTAAAACTATTTGGTCTAGTAAGGCTACTTAACATATATTCTAGCAAAAATCATACTGTGATTACCTCTGTTTTTGCTTTACCAATTTCAAACAGAAATAACTTGTTCAATCATTAGGCCAAACTGTCCTAAAAGCAAATGCCTATTAACAGGAGCACAGCCTGTGTGCATTCCCAAAACTCAATCACTATTCCCAACTTCCCTGCTATGGGAGCTTTCAGATTGGCCAGAGTTGACTCTCAGGGCTTCACTCACTGCTTAGTGGAAATATTTGTAAAAATATTTGTGCAATTAGGATAAACAGAGCTTTTATGAAAATACTGGCTTAGCTAAAAGTAATGACAGTTAAGATGTGCATAAATGGCATTTTTAAATGTCCATTTATTCCCCCCTACTCTATAAGTTTATTATGATAAATGTTGCATCAGTTTGAAAGAATATATTCTGCAAAGAAAGTAGAAGGGCTGAGAAGTAGAATTCAGAGTCCTCAATATTAAGTCAGCTTTGCTTACTTTTTAAATAAATCAAATAAAAATAAATTGTGTTCTATAAACAGAAAAAAATTTCAATAACAGAGTGCAAAATCAAAGGATGTATCCAAGTTAGTAAACTATTGCCTTAATTAGTAAAGAAAGATCTAATATATTGACGCAGTGGATCAACATGTGATCCAACAGATCTTATACTATTAACTAGATCATATCAGGAAAATTAAAATTGCTAAACCATTTATTCCCTTTTAAAAGGCACATAATACCAATGCCACTGATGCTATAGTTTCAAAGAACTGAATCTGTAATGGAAATCTCATTAAAATAAAAAACAAAAACTAGAAAACCTGCATGGGACATATGCTCTATCCAATTCTGGACAACTGATTTTGAAATGCAAAATATCAACCTTAATTAAAAAAGAAAAAAAACAGCTCACACAGTAAAGAACTGAATCCAAGACGACTTACCTACTCTCTGTTATTAGAGCATGCCTTAAAAAAGAGAAGACATTTATCCAGCATTTTCCAACCTTGTGCAATCATGTATGAGTAAGGATAAAGCGGCCATTATAAAACTGAAGTGAAAAACATATATGGAGGGGCCCCTGGGTAGCTCAGTCGGTTAAGTGTCCGACTCTTGATTTTGGCTCAGGTCATAATCTCGCGGTTTTTGAGTTTGAGCACCACATTGGGCTCTGTGCTGACAGGGTGGAGCCTGCTTGGGATTCTCTCTCTCCCTGTCTCTCCACCCCTCCCCCACTCATATTTCCTCTCTCTCTCTCTCTCTCTCTCTCTCTCTCAAAATAAATAAAGTGAAAAAAAGATATATAGAAGGATATAAATTTACATTGACTGAAAAAACAATGTATTTGGTATGTTGCAGATGTTTTTACACAGCTTAATCTCATTTAATCTTAACAACCACCCAAACAAAATAGGTATTGTGATTCTTATTTTTTAAAGTAAACAGAGAAAGAACAGAGAAAGTGCCCTATATCACAAAATAGAGAAGTAATAGTACCAAGATTGCAACTCTGACTACAAAACCTATGATTAAAGCAGCATGTGGCAAAGACAATCTAGAAACATATTCCTTCCTCTGGCGTAGGCCTCATCCTTCTGTCCCATTTTGAGTACAATATTTAAAATCCAGATTGCAGATTATGAAACAGCCTGGGTTTTTGCACCCCCCCCACCAAAAAGCCAAGGTTAGAGAACTCTGCGTTCAATGGCGAGTACAATATGACTCTGGGGGAATAGCAGCAAGTTTCAAATAACTACAAATTCAGGTTAAATGGAGTTCAGTGAGTCATGATAATTCCATGCCACTGATAATCCTGATCTTAGTCAAGAGAATTTTCAAATTTGAATTCCATACTTGCCTTAGACAATTCTCTTTCAACACAAGGCAACTCTTCATACAAGGTAAGTATTTTAAAGCAGGGAACACCTCTCAGTGCCTTTCACTAATTTTCTACAGAGAAATAGTAAAATTTTTAAATAGATAAAGCTAACGCTCAACAACCAGATTTTACAAACTAGCTGAGAATAATTTTGAGGGTTTTTTTTTTAATCCTTTTATTATCTTAAATGTGAAGCAGCTACCTAAAATGCTAAGGTAGATGAGTGAAAACAGATTTCTTTTCATTCCTCAGTTTGTTCTCATTCCTTGAAGTACCTTCCTTATCATACTTAACTTGAGCTTATTACCTTTGGGCCATGATAAGAGGTAAGTTATGAGTCTCCTGGATTCTCCCTAGTAAATTACATTTCCTTTTATCATGATCTCTAAGAGCACATGCTTATACCAGAAAATGGGGGTGCTACGGTAGAATCAGTTTAAAAACTAATCTGCCTTGGATCCTTTCCTTCAGGAAAGCTAAAACAAATCCCCCCCCCACACACACACACACACTATCTTTAAAGTAAATACAAGGGCCACTGCATAAACAACAACAAATTGCACAAATGTTAACTAAACACCTATGCGCCAAGTACTTAGGCTTGAGGGGTATCAAGACAGATACTATCCTTGTGCTAGTGGAAGCTATCAAAGATTTATGGCAGTTCATAAGAAATATGCCATACTAAAATCAACAACACAAGAAACAACAGGTGTTGGCAAGGATGTGGAGAAAGAGGAGCCCTCTTGCACTGTTGGTGGGAAAGCAAACTGATGCAGCCACTCCACAAAAGCGTATGGAGTTTTCCTCAATAAAAAGTTAAAAATATGTGATGAGCACCAGATATTGTATGGAAGTGTTGAATCACTGAATTGTACACCTGAAACTAATATCTGTATGTTAACTAACTGGAATTTAAATTAACACTTTAAAAAAATTGGGGCGCCTGGGTTGCTCAGTCGGTTGAGCGTCCGACTTCGGCTCAGGGCATGATGTTATGCTCTGTGAGCTCGAGCCCCGCGTCGGGCTCCGTGCTGACAGCTCAGAGCCTGGAGCCTGTTTCGGATTCTGTGTCTGCCCCTCCCCTGCTCATCATGCTCTCTCTCTGTCTCAAAAAAAAAAAATTTTTTTTTTTTTTAAATTGAAAGAAGATGTTACTTGTCAGAAGGAAAAAAAGTTAAAAACAGAACTACCTTACAACCCAGCTATACTATTAGTATCCAAGAAATACTATTAGGTAATTCCCCAAAGAATACAAAAATACTAATCAAAGGGATATATACACTCTGATATTTACAGCAGCATTATCTATAGCCAAATTATGGAAATAGCCCAAATGTCCACTGACTGATGAATGGATAAAGAAGATATGGTGTGTATGTGTGTGTGTGTACATATACATTATATGTATAGTACACACACACACACACACACACACACACACACACACACAGAGGAATATTACTCAGCCATAAAAAAGAATGAAATCTTGCCATCTGCAACTACCATGGATGGACGTAGAGGGTATTATGCTAAGTGAAATAAAGGCAGGCAGAGAAAGACAAACACAGTATGATTTTACTCATATGTGGAACTTAAGAAACAAAACAAATGAGCAAAGGAGGGGGGAGAGACAGAGAGAGACAGAGAGAGAGGGAGGCAAAGAAACAGACTCTTAACTATACTCTTAACTACAGAGAACAAACTGATGGTTACCAGAGGGAGGTGGGTGAGGGATGGGTTAAATAGGTGATAAGGAACAAGGAGTGCACTCTTTGTGATGAGCACCAGGTGATGTATGGAAGTGTTGAATCACTTCACTGTACAGCTTAAATTAACATTACACTGTATATTAACTGGAATTTAAATAAAAACTAAAAAAAATATATTCCATAAAATTACTAAATAAATGGCAGAAGGGTAAGTTTAGTGCATAAAAATATATATACAATTATTAAGTAGGTTACAAATTTGGCTCCATGGTTCCTGGCAGCCAAAGCAAAGTGGGTATCATTACTGGTTGTGACATGGTATAGAGGCTCTTCTACTTATAAACAGATTAGTTTCCAAAGAGCTATCATAAGTCGATTTAATCACATATGCAAATTTTTAACTACAAAAGCAACTGCTGATATCATCTACTGGTGACTAACAGAGTTGCCATACTTTGTCCCCCAATCACTGCTCCCTCACAACTGGTAGGTTTTTCATATCTACCAAAGTCCCTATGCTGAAGGGTCTTGAGCAGAAGAACCTGTGTGTATGTATAGTAACAACCCAAATGCCTTCCTGAATTCAGATCTGAAGGAAATTTTTACTCTGGATCTGTATTAAAAGGCCACTCTGAGATATAGTGGACTACATCCTTGACAATGTTCCTAACAGAATTACAATAATAACTTTTCTTATTTCCTAGATGTCTCAATGTAGGCCTATGGATTACCACTAAAGAGAACTTCTATAAAAGCAATTTTATAAAATAATGTAGCCAAAATATAATATTTATAATAGCTAAAGAAATGCATGTCTTTCAAGCGGCTCCTAATAAGAAAGAAAGAGAGAAAGAAAGAAAGAAAGAAAGAAAGAAAGAAAGAAAGAAAGAAGAAAGAGAAAAGAAAAGGAAAGAAAAGAGGAAATTCAACTCTTGCAGGAACAGTCTAAAGATCTAAGAATGAGCTTTTAAGACCATTGGCATCACACTCATTGCTTACACAAGTTTTGTGTGTAACACCACTTTACTGTAATTCATAAAATAGGGAAATAAAGCTTTCAGATTAAGTTTTGAGGTTTTAGTAATTATATCTAAAATAAGTATAGTAGTTAGTGGACAATGAAAACAGATACAATTCTTTTGAAAGGGGCTATTTATTTTTCTCATGAATCTCAAAGAAACTGCAATTAGAGGAATAAGTCAAAGGCCACAGTTATTATTGTATAGGGCATGTGTAAAAAGAGACACACTATGTAAACAACATATATTGATTGGCTAGATTCACTACAATTAAGTGAGATGAGAGAAAAAGCAAAAATAGGACCTTGAAGGATAATATACTCTGCCTGAAAAACTTGATTTACTCTAAACACACTACTACTAAATAATCAGAGTACCTTTTCCTCAACTTCAGAGGAGTTTACTGAATCTAAATACTTAGGTTACCTCATATAAAACTGAAATTCAGTTAAGTTAAAGAATATAAGATTATTTTAACAGGGATTCTTTTTTTTTAAATTAGAGTAAAATAATACTTTTTAGTCTAAACATTTTACAGGATCAGAATCTGTATTTTCAAAGTTGCTTTCTAAATACAGATAAAATGGATACGTAATATACGAAAATTGTTATCGGTTAGAAGCTTCTGTTATAATTATTTTATTGATTTCTGTTATAAAATTGGAAATGTATTCCTACGTAAAAAATATTAAGGTACTCATTATTATGAAATCTCATTTGTTTTGCAGCAAGTACGCAGTCTTAGAGAAGCAGGGGAAACAAAAGTTGCCAGCATTTTATAATTGTCTCATATGAGCTCAACATGCCAGTCAAATCCTATGAAAATCTGTTACCCTGAGTGGTGGGGAAAAAGATAGATAGTATATTATATATTTTCTTTTTTAGAACGAGGCAACTTTTAGTGCAGTTTTGATTCACAGCAAAACTGAGAGGAATGTACGAGATTTCTCATACATCTCCTGCCCCTACCACCACATGCAGAGCCTCCCTCATTACCAACATTAGGGTTCACTCTTGGTGTTGTACATTCTACGGGTTTGGACAAATGTGTAATGAAATGTATCCATCATTATAGTATCTTACAGAGTATTTTCACTGTCCTAAAAATCCTCTGTGCTCTGCCTATCCATCTCTCCCACCACTCCCAACTCCTAGCAACCTCTAAGCCTCTCACTATCTCCATAGTTTTGCCTTTTTGAGAATGTCGCAGTTGAAATTGTACAAATAATTCCACATTGTTGGAATTTTACAAATAGCCTTTTCAGATTGGCTTCTTTCAGTTAGTAATATGCATGTCAGGCTCCTCCACGTCTTTTCATGGCTTGATGGATCATTTCTTTTTAGCACTGAGTAACATTCTGGATGTACCACAGTTTATTAATCTATTCACCTAGTGAAGGATGCCCTGGTTGCCTCCAAGTTTTCACAATAATTAATAAAGCTCCATAAACATCCATGTGCAGAGTTCTATATGGATATAAGTTTTCAGCTCCTTTAAGTAAATACCAAGGAGCACTACTACCTAGTCATATGGTTGGTTGAGAGTACGTTTACTTACGTAAGAAACCACCAAACTGTCTTCCAAAGTGACCGTGCCATTTTGTATCTTCACCAGCAATGAATGAGAACCCATGTTGCTCCATATCCTTGCCAGCACTGGACACTGTGTTCCAGATTTTGGCTATTCTAATAGGTGTGTAGTGGTATGTTGTTTTACTTAATTTGCATTTTCCTGAAGACATGACGGGAAGCACATTTTCATATGCGAAAATATGCTTATTTGCCATCTGCACATCTTCTTTGGTGAGGTGTCTGTTAAAGTCTTTGGCCTACAGTTTGCTTTCTTATTGTTGAGTTTTAAAAGTATCTTGTATATTTTGGATAACAGTCCTTTATCAGACGTCTTTTGCAAATATTTTCCCCCAGCCTGTAGCTTGTCTTTTCATTCTGCTGATACCAAGTATTTTCAACCTGAAAATATCTGTTGCCATGTGAAATTTTTTTGGTGGCAAAGAATGGGAATCTATGGAATATATAAGACCCAGAGTAAGAACTTTTACTCTTCATTATCAAATAAAAGTAACAGAAAATTTACACAGCTACTTAGTAAAAACATCTTAACTTGGAATGAGATAAAAGACCTCAGGCTCAGGGCATCTGGGTGGCTCAGTCGGTAAAGTGTCCGATTTCGGCCCAGGTCACAATCCCATGCTTTGTGGGTTCGAGCCCCACATTGGGCTCTGTGCTGACAGCTCAGAGTCTGGAGCCTGTTTTGGATTCTGTGTCTCCCTCTCTCTCTCTCTCTGCCCCTCCCTGCTTGTACTCTGTCTCTCTGTCTCCCAAAAATAAATAAACATTAAAAAAAAAAGACCTGAGGCTCAATAAAAATTGAGCTAACATATTATCTGGACAATTTCCCTACTACTGCCTCAAAGTTATGGTACCACTTAGTCTGACTCTAGATCTTGTTCTCATCAGAGTTCCTGGAGGGTCTCCTCTGCCTAGTGCCTCTGTCCTACTTAGTCAAGCACCAAAGATCAAGGCTAGCTGTGGACTATTCAATTAGAAAATTATCCTTCTAAACTAATTTACAAACGAGACAATTTGTTCTGAAAATGGTGCTGAGATTACTGAACCACTGTTTCTGTTTTCTACCACCAAAAATTGCAAACACAGGAGGGAAGACTATCCACCCCACCCTTCAAGCCTACAGACCCTTGAATGATGATTTTTCTTAACTGCCTTATGAAGATAAAATGGCCAGAGAAGAAAGAATCAATTGGCTTATATTCCAATAGTTTCCACTCCAATATTCTCTCTCACTCTTTTATTCAGAGGCTTGGAGATGTTTTTTTTTTTTCTTTTTTCCTTAGAAATCTTATCCTCCAAATTACACTGTTTAAAGCTTTTTATAAAATCATTAAGCAAAAGCAACCGGCAAAAAGAAAAGCAAGTATTTGTAACCGCTTATGCCAAAAGCATTAGCATTACAGAATCAACCAATTTTCAATAGAATATATCAAGAAAGTAAATACATTTCAAAAATCTATAGTCAATCTATCCCGTCACTCACAAGCTCATTTCCTTGGCTCCACACTTCAATTTTTCTGAAAAAAATTTAAAGAAATATTTTGGTAACTTACAATCTAACGTGATGTTAAGCAAAAGATGGAAGGAACGTGTATTGCATGTTGATTCCCAGCTATACCACTGCCTTGCCGTGTAACATCAGGCAGTTCACTCTGCATCTCGTTTGTAAAACAGTGGGATTGCACTTTATTAGAAGTTGTTAACTCGTGGTCCCTTCACCACATCCAGACTGTGGACATACCTTGTTTGCCCAGCATATTTTAAAAATTGGGAAATTTCCACATTTTAAAAGTTGGGAAATTTCACATTCATATCCAGATTTCTCTCAAAAAATTTTAGGACTGACAACACCAGGCCTACATTCCCATGGGGCAATAAAGGCTGAAACTGAATAGAAACTGCCCCCCTGGCATAAAGGCATGGAACCTTGCTGTTACATTACCTGCCTGACTGTGTAGCATCTAAGCTTTTGATGAAATACACTACCTCTGAAGTTTCTTTCAGCTCTAACATGTAGAATGAGCCACATAGCAAAAGGTCCTTTCAACCTAAGTCTCAACTTTACTTGAATATAGGGATAATAACATCTGATCACCACTTGTGCTTTGGAGACAAAATGAAACAGTCAGTAGTGACTGCTTAGCCCAGTGACATAAATGTTGAGACTGCTTTCATAAATAGTAGAGGTTACAAACCCAAGTAACAGTGAACGAGAGGACTCAAAAACAGTACTATGATGGTCAATCCAATCTACATCAAAACTGACATGCTGATTCTTCTCTTCCTAACACAACACTGATCCCATTAAAAATCTGCTACTTGCCTCTAATTTTTAGAGATTAAGTCTTCATTCACTATGTCTAAAATAAGAGGCTGAGAAAAAAAATGAAGGTCCTGAATGGGCTGACCTCAAGATATACTTTAAAGTTATGATAAAACTTTTCAGCATGCAGTTTTCAGCAAAATCTGCTGTAGATCTTTCTGTTCTAATCACGACCATTCTTAGTTGCCAAGAATAAAGAGAGATGCATTCAAAAGTTTCTACAGGGAAAGGGGGCTTACTAAAAAGTTAGCCCCGGAATCCAGGAAAAAGTAAACAACTAGGGACCAGAGAGGTCAGTAAATGCAGAACACTGGGAGCACCAGCCATTCGTTCAGCTCTATTTTTCTCTCCCCTGGTCAGTCTGATTCTGTGCCTGCATCCACTCTATTTGTTCTACACCATCCTACCTCCTCCCATTATCTTAGAGTCTATAGCCTTCTAACTTTGAAACTTGAAACGCACATGGCCCTTCACCTTACCACCCTCTCCATATCGCTATCTCACTGTATCAAGTCTGGCTAACTTGCCTGTTTCTTGTGAGTCATATTTCTGAGAAAGGCAAAAAAAAAAAAAATAAATAAAACTACCAGGGGTGCCTGGGTGGCTCAGTGGGTTAAGCGTCTGACTTCAGCTCAGGTCATGATCTCATGGTCCGTGTGTTTGAGCCCCAGGTCGGGCTCTGTGCTGACAGCTCGGAGCCTGGAGCCTGTTTTGGATTCTAGGTCTCCCTCTCTCTCTCAAAAATAAATAAACATTTAAAACTAACTTTTTTAAATAAAAAATAAATAAAACTACCATACAATCCTACAATCCCACTTCTGGGTATACACCCAAAAGAACTGAAAGCAGGGTCTCAAAGAGATATTTATGTTTGCACATTCATATTCATAACAGCATTATTCACACCTCTTGTGGAAGGTCCATCAACAGATGAATCGATAAACATGTGGAATGTTATTCAGCCTTAAAAAGGGAAGATATCCTGTCACATGCTACAACACAGATGAACCTTGAGGACACTGTGCTCAGTGAAACAAGGCAGTCACAAAAGGATAAATACTATGAGCCCACTTATATGAGGTATTAAAAGAGTAACCAAATTCATCGGAAAAGAAAGTAGAATGGTGGTTATCAGGGGTTGAGGTGAGGGAAAATGAGGAGGAGTTGTTTCATGGATATAGATTTTCAGTGTTGCAAGATGAAGTGATTCCGAATATGTGTTGTGCAACAATGTGAATCTACTTAACACTATTGAACTGTACACTTAAAAGTGTTAAGATGGTAAATTTTAAGTTACACGTTTTTTATCACAATTATAAAAAATATTTTTTTGAATTTTTGAGAGAAAGAATCAGATCTGCCCAGATAATCTTCTTTGAAGAAAACTACACAAGCAGGGATCAGTGGCAAGTATAGGGACTGACTGCTGGTATACTCATTTGACAACTTTTTATTAAACACCTACTGTTTCCGACACTGTGCTAAGCTCTCAGCCAGGTTTCTACCCCTTCCCTGTTCAGCTGGCCATACTCAGTAAGCTTTCCTTATTTAAATAAAAGGGGTTGATAATCGGTATCTCTAAAACCATGGGCATTTTCACTTTTGTAAGTAAAGTGCATATTTTTATTGCATTATACCCTGCTATATAGTTAAATAAAGGGTTTTTAATTTTGTTTTTTGTTTTCTTTGTCCCTGGCTGTTCCTACTGTCACTCTGCCTAAAAGAAACAGTGCAGTTCTTCCGTAAGTGCTGCAAAAGAGCACTTGAAAAAGGCGACTCTAGGGCACAATGCTCTTAAAAGAAACCTCATCAACTTCAAAGTTAAGTACGCATCAGCAGTACAAAACCTTCCAATTCAAAGCATTACGAAACAAAACAAGAATCCCCTTCAGAATCTTCTTACTTGGTCCAAATATGAGAGTAGGAAAAGTTGGAATTCCTGGTATTAAATAATTTCATTGGTCTCAAATCTATAAATGTAGAAACTATTACTCCAAAGAGTGATTAAACTAAACTACTTGCAGAAGCTGCTTACTACAGAATTGCATTAAATAAATTGCCTATGAAAACATGCAACACAGGCTTAGGCAGGAAGGGTTTCATTCCCTATCTAAGTGGGTACTCCTGCCCATTCTCAGCTTCTGTGACAATGTCTCTCGATTTTCTTCTCATCACTGGCAGTTCCTTTCAGCTTTTTCTCACTGAATAATTTTTTTTCTCCCCAGTCCTTGAGTCCTTGGCACTTCCACAGTTCCAGCCCTGGCACTCTTCTTTTCCACTGCACACACTCCCTGAATGAATCGGAACTCGCACCGAAGCTTCTTACTTGCATGTTGGTAATTTTCAAGTCTACACCTCTAACCTAGACTTCTTTCTTCAGGTTTGGATCCATGTATCTGGCTACCCCTTGAAAAGCCCTCTGTCAGGGGCGCCTGGGTGGCGCAGTCGGTTAAGCGTCCGACTTCAGCCAGGTCACGATCTCGCGGTCCGTGAGTTCGAGCCCCGCGTCAGGCTCTGAGCTGATGGCTCAGAGCCTGGAGCCTGTTTCCGATTCTGTGTCTCCCTCTCTCTCTGCCCCTCCCCCGTTCATGCTCTGTCTCTCTCTGTCCCAAAAATAAATAAAAAACGTTGAAAAAAAAAAATTAAAAAAAAAAAAAAAAAAAAAAAAAAAAAAAAAAAAAGAAAAGCCCTCTGTCAGAAAAAATACCAGAAGTCAGTGACAAAAACTAATCTCATTAGCTTAACCTTTCTCACCATCCTCGATGTTCCTTAACTCTGCATTCCATTGCTGATTAATGATAAAAATCCACCAGTTGCCAAACATGAGAAGAATTCTAGTTGCCCTCTCCTACCTACTTGAAGCCCCTACCCATACATACTCCCTGTACACCCTAGGTAACAATCAGTCACGAGCCTTTCTGAATCTACTTCAAATGCACCCCTTTCTTTTGAACCCAATTGTCACAGCCTTGGTTAAATCCTCCTAATTTTCACCTGGATACCACCTAGCCGGTCTTCACGTTGCTCCAGCCCCAGCCGTCCCACGATTAAACTTTATCAATATCTCCTCATTTTAAGTCCAAACTCCCTAGAAGTCTATGAAAGTAAGCATAACCTGATTTTTGCCTAGGTATTCTCACTGTAACAACTACACATCACTCCCCGCATGAACATACACTCCTTATGTGCAGAGGCCGTATTACCATTACCATCACAATAAATGTGTTGAATGACAATACTTCTCCAGTCTTTCTTGCCATTGCTTCATACCTACCCAGCTTCCAGAAGTACTAAATTACTTGCAGTTCTGCCATTATGCCATGCCTTCCTGCTTCTGTACTTTTAGGTACACTGTGCCCCTTTCAAAATGCCTCACTTTATTCTCACCTGAGTAGGCTTTATGTTGATCCTTAAGATTCAGTTGAACTATCACCACTTTTAGAAAAACTTTTTTCTTAACTTTTTAAAGTTTATTTATTCTGAGAGAGAGAGACAGAGAGAGGGTTAAAGGGAGAGAGAAAGAGAGCACGAACAGAGGAGGGACAGAGAGAGGAGAAAGAGAAGCCCAAGCAGGCTCTGCACTGATGAGGGGCTCAATCTCATGAACCTGTGAGATCATGACCAGAACTGAGATCCAGAGCCAGGACGCCTGACTGACAGAGCCACCCAGGCACCCTAGAAAAACTTTTTAAACGGTTGCTCCTAATATTCCATTGTGTTTCCACAGTACCATATGTCTTTACTAGACTATATTGTAATTGTAGATTTACTTGCCTGTCTTTTCCACCAAACTATGAGGTGCAGACGGACAGAAACAGTGACTATCTTTACTGTATTCCCAGTACCTAATACAGTTCCTGGCACTTAGCAGGCCCTAAATAAATATCTAATAAATACAGTATGAATTTGTCTTGTAATAGGAATCCCAGATTGCATCTCTACATTGCCACAGTCTAGGTTTGTGATCAAACAAAAAACAAGAGATACAAGAATATTTCTCTCTTAAAATATATATATAATATTCCACTATGTAACATTTTAGATTCAAAAGGAAATACATCCCAAATGCATAGTCATCTCAACTCCATTTTGGAAATAAGTAATGTATATAATCATGAATAACTCTCTTTAAATTGCGTGTTACTTTTAGAGAGGGAAAAAAAAGGATAACATTTCTGGCCTAAAAATTATGTGTATCACAACAAAATATCCCATACTCATTTCAAAGATGTCCCAGTGTCAGTTATAAAAACTAATTTTTAAAAATATTTTCTTTTAAATTAGCTAAATTTCAGTAAAAATATTTTCCAAAGGCTCAATAAATTAAACACTGTCCTATGAAACAAATTTATGTTTATAAGTACTGCCTAAATCGTTCCATTTTATATCAAGTTGTTTAAAACAGGCCCCTCATCAGAAAGTAAATATAAGTAGATTTTAAGATCGATGGATAGAGCCAGAGACTCTGTCTGCATCTTCTTACTACACCACACACATTAACAAAACTCAAATTATAATCATAAATGTTATGTTAACAGAAGAGTTGACTTTTTAACCACTTTTGTCAAAGTACCAAATATGGACTCCCATAGCCATGCTACTGATTCAAGACCCAAGGAAGGGAGCCAAAAGGCTCGTCCACAAGGAAGAAAAGAAAAATATCATTACAGCTCTCTTAACATCGAAGACTTGTTTCAAGCTTCTTCTTTAAAAAAAAAAATCATTTGGTAACAGCTTTATTATCTGAAGACAAAAACAAGGCTTAAAATTCACTTAAGTGCTCAATCTTGTACTCCATTAACATTCTATCCTTTTGCGGTCACAAATTTTAGAAGCAAAACGCTAACAATGAATCAAAGGACAACTTTCACATATGCTGAAAATATCTGCTTCAGTTAACAAGTTGTTTTTTTACAAAACTGTATAGAAATAATTTTGAAAACAGCTTCAAACAGAGAGGAGGCAAACCACAAGAGACTCTTAAATACAGAGAGCAAACTGAGGGTCAGTGGGGGCTGGAGAGGAGGGGAAAATGGGTGATGGGCATTGAGGAGGGCACTTGTTGGGATGAGCACTGGGTGTTGTATGTAACTGATGAGTCATGGGAATCTACTCCCGAAACCAAGAGCACACTGTATATACTGTATGTTAGCTAACTTGATAATAAATTACATTTAAATAAATAAATACCACAGAGTAACTCATTTAAAAAAATAAATAATTTTGAAAGCTGTCATTCTATGTCTAATAAATCAGTTTAGTATCATATTTAAGTACAAAATTTTTTTTTAAATTTTTTTAATGTTTATTTATTTTTGAGAGAGAGAGAGGCAGAGCCCAAGCAAGGGAGGAGAAGAGAGAGAGGGAGACACAGAATCAGAAGCAGGCTCCAGGCTCTGAGCTGTCAGCACGGAGCCCGACACAGGGCTCAAACTCATGAACCGTGAGATCATGACATGAGCCAAAGTCAGATGCTTAACCGACTGAGCCACCCAAGCGCCCCTAAGAAAACAATTTCCATAATAGTTTTTAGAAAGAGAAATAACTCGTTAGCAAATTGAAAAAGACTTTAATTTTTCTTGAATTTTAGCTGGAGATGCTTTCTACAAAGTTAAAATGGTCACATGTAAGACATAGTGCTCTTGGTTTCTCGCTCTAAATGACAAAAAATTTCCGGCTATTTATTTTTCCTTCTGAGAGCAAAGGAAAAAAAACAGCATTAAACCAAAATATAATGCTAAATGCAAATGATTTAAAAATTTTAAAAGCAACTGTATCTTTATTTGAAAACTTCTCTTGAAAAACTTCCTTAATAACATGATGAACATGACTTCCTATATAAAAGTTAACACAACTAGATGAAGTGTTTTGAGAAGATAATGCCATAAAGACTCTGAAATGCTAAGTCCTCCCTCCTTTACAGAAGTAGTCTTGTGTGGAAGCAATAAATCACAAACATCTCATAAATGTTCTTATGTCTTTTGTTCCCAATTTCTGAAGGATGGACAATTTTAAAAACACAAAAGTAGAATAAGCAGCACAAATGAATTCAACTTTGGCATCAAAAATGTTCTATTTGGCCAAGCTTAGTTTTAGTATCTTGTAACCATTAAGCAGAAAGTTTAAGTCTTATTTCCATTTTAAGTCCCTCCTCAGGTAATAGAGATTGAAATATGCATTCAAGATTAGTAAAGGAAAGGCCTGATCTCTTTGTAGAGGTTTTTCAACAGAGGTTACAAAGATCAGGATAGAACAGCATGCTTTGTAACTAAAATGAAGGAAAACATATGATAGCAAAAGAATAATTTTTTGATAGAGTAGCCATTAGCTTTTCTTACCCTGAACTACATTTTTGTAAAAGTTACTACTTCAAATCAATAATAAAATGACAGAAAATAGGTTTTTAGAGTGTTTCAAGTAAACAAATCCATAATTTCTAGTAAAAAAGGAAAACCTATTAAACACTCCAATACACACTACACCCTCCCGTGGGCATGCCTCCATGGAAAAATATAAAAAGATTTAGTTGGGTTTTCCACTCAGTTAAATCAGTCCTATAACTAATGAAACGATGGCTCTAAAAACCTCATAAAAGTTAACACTATTTTAATCACTTGTCTTAGCATCTGAGTTAGAAGAAAGAGTTTTTTAGAAATAACAATTTAGATCCTATAGAGTAGGAAATAAAATCATAATCTGCTTATCTTCCCTTAAAAAACAAAGTGATATCAGATTATTTCTTTAACTTAGAAAAACAGATAAATAAAGTAAATCACATGTAAAGATATATAATTAAAAGATAAAGTATACTTTATATCATGAGCTGCAAAGGCGGTACTAATATTTTAAAGCAAAATACAAAAATTATGGTTCCTTAGTGAGAACTGTGGCAGAAAAGCAGTATGTTCATTAAGTTTTTCAGGAAAACAACTTACATTATCACCTGGTAATATTTAGTATTACTGGCCTCATGAGGCTGTGTGGTCACTATACAGAAATATAAACACACTTGGAATAAAATTAAGAGACTACCTAAAAGAGCCCTTATTCTATATGGCTAATGTTTCAGTACTTAAATGATAGAATAGAAGCAAAACTAGATTAAAAGTATCTGCAATGGTCCAAATATCATTTCAAGTTTCTCTAATTTACAACAGAATACTATATATATATTTAATACATAAAGCTAGAAATCATGTATGAGGATGTACATTTCCCAAAATGCATGAAAGAATTTTTGAACAAATATACTCAAAGAAAAATAAGTTACAACTAAGATTACTTAAGGGCTTAACTAGACAGAAACCATCAATTAAAGGACAACAGTGACATCTAGTGGACATTTCAAATATAGGCCACACACATTTTGGATCAAAACATTTTGTGTGTCACATATTTCAACCTGCCTGAGGGCTTACAGGACAAATCTTTAATTTTAAAACAAAACAAGCCAGCTATGATCCAAAAAGGCTTATAAATATGAGTGACCCAATCATTGATAAATACAAAATGTTTAAGTATAAGAAGTACATATCTCGCATCTTTAAAGTTCTTTAAACACTGATTAAACATATCATATATGACTAAAAGAAGGGCTAGTAAAAGGTCCAATGTAATTATGATAATAAAAAGAATTTAAAATATTCTGAATGAAAAAGCACTGGGGTGAATGAAGAAACTAACAAAGTTTATACTTTGTTTATACTGGTTTATACTTTTGGTTTAGGGGCTCTTGGGTGGCTCAGCTGGTTAAGTGTCTAACTTTGGCTCAGGTCATGATCTCACAGTTTATGAGATTGAGCCCCGTGTCAGGCTTTGTGTTGACAGCTTGGAGTCTGGATGGAGCCTGCTTTGGGTTCTGTGTCTCTCTCTCTCTCTGCCCCTCCCCTGCTTGCATTCTGTCTCTTTCTCTCTCAAAAATAAATAAAAACATTAAAAAAAAAGTAAATGAACATTAATAAGACCAGGTGGTCATCTCAAAAAGCAACAAACTTAACTCAAAGAAGGATGAAAAAACAAAACAAAACAAAACAAAAAACCAAAATACCTGTGGATGAAAATGTTCTTACATATTCTTATTGGTCAATACATAAACAAATTTCACAAGAGAACAACACCACATTCATTGAGTAAATAATGAAAATATATGTGATTTTTATTAAATATTTTATTACTAATTCAGGGAAGAAATATAAATGTAGAGGCAGATCTTATAAACACTAAGTCAAATAAGAGTCCAGGCCACAAATTAGCCAGAAGTCTTTCAAACATCACAGGTGCTTCCAGATCTCTCAGAACTACCTAATTTAAAAGATTTTAATGATTATTTGAGCTCAAAGATTTCCTGACAAGGAAAAAATGCAAAGGGCCAGAACTTTATAAATACAAAGTTCAAACTCATTCAAAGTACATGAAATGTAAACATGTTGGGACTAGTAACATTCAAGTCACAAAAGCATTATCTTAACAGTTTCAAAAAGTTAGATAGTACATTAAATAAATTGGGATATATTCAAACAATGGACTATAACTCCAGAATATAAAAGAATGAAGTACTGATACATGCAACAACAAGGATGAAATGTCAAAAAATTAGGCTGAATGAAAGAAGCCTTACAAAAAGTTACACCTTTTGTGATTGCATTTATATGACATGCTATATAACAGGCAAAACTGATCTATAAAATGAATGAATGAACGAATGAAATTAGAGCAACACTTACCTCTGAGAGTAGGATAGAGATGGAGATTGACTGGGAAGGAATATGAGGGAATTTTATGGGGTAAAGAAAATATTCTATATCTTAATAGAAGTTGGGGTTATACGTATGTTTGCATTTGTCAAAACTTACCAAATAATACATAATTAAGATTGTGCAAAACATATATACATTGTACCTTAAAATATGAACCTGAAGCAAATATTCATAACTCTAGTTATCATATATCATGCTGAAGTATTTGGGGTGATATGTACAAATATCTGCAACTTATTTTGAATTGCATATAAAAATTAGATGAATTGATGGACAGATTATAATAAGGCAAATACAGCAGAACATTAACAATTATAGATAGAATTTAAGAGATGAGTATACTGGGATTCACTATATAATTCTTTAAATTTTCCTGTATGTCTAAAAATTTCCATAATAAAACACTGGGAAAAAATTAAAATGACAATCAGAATTTAAAAAAAAAATTTAAATATAAAAAATTTAAAGTGTTTTCTTACATATTAATAATTTCCCATTTATATATTAACATTTTAATCTGTCTAATCTAAAGTCAAATGTAACCATTCTCTAAAGAGCAAGAGTTACAGGAAAACATATTTTTAAAAATGTGAAAGACATACCCGAATTTCTTGAAGATTGTGAAAATTATTTCCTACTCTGACCGAGATCTTGCTTGGAGTATAGCTTTCATCAGATTTGTAGTCTGCATAAATACATAATGTCTTCACTGTTGTTTTTCTTCTAAAAGCAATAAAATAAAAACATGTTCTTTATCACGTGGGAAGATTATATCCAAAACATCTGATTGCAGTTCACTCAAATGAGTACTTCAATCAACAATTTCCATTTCATTTCAACAATGATGAAAATGAAGAACAAGTAAAAATACAGATACACATTCATACAGGCATCTCTTATCTAGAACATGGTCAAGAACCAGATGTGAGTAAATTAAAAACAGTTGAGCTAAAATAGGTACCTTAACATGCAAACAGCATTAAGAATTTCAGTCCTCTTCATTTATGTTTTACACAAAAAAGTTACTCTAAAAAACTTGTTTTTTTTTTTACTAGTTAATTACTTAATTTCCTATATCAATATTTGAAAATAACTAGCTAAGTAAGAAATTAAGTCCAACAAACCAAAATCATTTATAATATAATTTTATAATATATAAACATATATTACAGCACATATTGTACAATAATAGTGTAGTTTTTTTTTTTTTTAATTTTTTTTTCAACGTTTTTTATTTATTTTTGGGACAGAGAGAGACAGAGCATGAACGGGGGAGGGGCAGAGAGAGAGGGAGACACAGAATCGGAAACAGGCTCCAGGCTCCGAGCCATCAGCCCAGAGCCTGACGCGGGGCTCGAACTCACGGACCGCGAGATCGTGACCTGGCTGAAGTCGGACGCTTAACCGACTGCGCCACCCAGGCGCCCCTTAAAGGAAAATCTATTATGTAATGCAAGAAATAAAATTCTGTTTTTAAAATATATATATATCTTAGGAAGAGAAGCAAAGACAAAACAAAACACAAACACAAAAGTAATCTCAGAAAAAATAGCAAGTAGCCAAAAAACATGAAAATGTTTTAATCTCTAATAATCAAAGAAATATAAATTAAAATACATAGACATTAGTTTTCTTATCATATTAAAAAATATTAAAATGACTGATAATATCCAAATTTGATTAGAAAAAGTTACTGTCATAATAAGCTGGTAAGGCACACAGCCTTTGACCCATGAATTCAACTTCTGAGAATACATTAAAAAACAAAAATAACACAAATACTTAAAAATGGATGCGGAAAAAATGTTTACCATCCTGGGGTTAAATTACTAAAAAATTATAAACTCAAATATCCACCTCAATAGGTAATTAGTTATATCTATTCAATGAAATCCTATATAACTATTTCAAATAATCACACATATACAGGTTAGGTAAAAAGGCAGATTACAAAACAGTATATACAGAAGGATTGCATTTTGGGGAAAACAAAAAAAATTTTAAAGGCATATACACCTACATATATGTATAGGTTATATATATATATATATATATATATATATATATATATATATAAAGATGTAGATAGAATCATACAAAAACACTAAAAGTGACTATTTTGGTGGAATAGATCTATGAGAGAGCTTTATTTTTTTTTATGATTTATATATTTTTGGAATAATTTTTTTTACATTAAGCATGTGCTATTTGGGTCATTAGGGGAAAAAAAAAAACACTAGACAATTTTAAACATCAACCAAAAAAACCCATTAAGAAGTCTATTTAAACATGCTTTAAAAGTTAAGTTCTGGTATAAACTGGCACTAACTTATTAACAATGAGCTCCTTGAACAGAAGTAGTCTGTGTCAAAAGTCAACCAATAAAAACAGCAGGGGATCTGTAGCTCTTAGTGTGGGGACCAAACTTCTATAGCCCAAGCTATTCATCAAAAACAAATGGGGAAAGTTAAGGACTTTTCTTCAAATAATAAAGACAGATCAAGATGTAAAACACTAAGTACCCAGGAATCGCTGACAGGATAAATACCATTACCAGGTTTTCAGAAGAGGCCAGAGGTATCAAACTGACATCTTTCTTTCTGTTGGGCCAGGAAGGAGACATGAGAGGAAGCAAGGGAAGAGGGGAAATTTTGAAGGGCATACAAAAGATCTTTTCCTGATGAGCCAGAAGCAGGCAGTAAAAGGTCTTTCTTATTATGGAGAGATCAAAGATCATGAAGATTACTCTTGAAGACTTTTGCTTTTCTTTTTTAACAAAAGCAGATCTAAAGAGCCAAGCTTTCCGCTGTTCAGAATAATTTTATCTCCAAGTTATGAAATTTAAGATAACTTAGTCACTGGAACATAAAAGATAATCAGGATGAGGTTAGAAAAGCAAAGAATAATAACACCACAAATGATTATAAAGACAACAGCAACAAGTACAAAATAGCAAATGAACTTTGGCCCAGAAGTAAAGCTTTTTATGTATTATTTAATTCACTTCTCAACCTTGGATACAGAAGCCATTACCACCTTCATTTTACTGATTTAAAAAAAAAGCAACCAGTAACACTCAGGTTAATATTAACTGACTGAAGGTAAAAGAGCTAGTATGCAGGCAGGCACAGTTGAAGCTGAAAGATGTGTCTATCTGCTTCACATGACCTTAACACATATCACCTTGCTGTTAATTATACTTAACTTACTCAACAATCATTGGTTCCAATTTGCAGGAATATGTACGTGTCTGTAGTTCTTCAAATTTTATCTGCCGTAAATTGGGATCCATGTATTCCCGGAAATCATATTTAATATGATAATCTGATTACATAATTATATAATTTCATTACATTTGCAAAAGAAACTGTGACCTCACGAAAAGTTTAAAAACTATTACTCTAAAATGTAGCCATAAAGCCTTTTAAAATTATTTATCAATTTTATCTCGTGGTGAATGTAAAAACTAACACTGCACAGAAAACCATGCTATGTGTCAAACAGCAATGCCTGTGGGAAGATTAAATGCGTAGATTATGAGACATCATGGCAGCTACTTAAATTGCTCAAATCATCATTATAATAATAATCACCATACTCTGTAAGCCAAGCATTGTGCTAAACATTTAGGGTAAAGTACTATAGGAAGGAAAGAGGGAGGGGGTAACATGTCCCCATTTCTGATGACACAAGTAACATTCCCAGCCTCTCTATTCCTCACCCATGACTCCCTTTCTGCTGAGAAAGAGCTGCTGGCAGGAGGTACACATTGACTTTGTTCCTTCATGCCACAAATTTAATAGAGGCAGGCTCTACCTGGTCTAGCACCTTTATAACTGGATGGGCAAGTCTGTTTAATTCTAGGGTTCAATATTAGCAAATACACTTAACTGTAGATGTAAGCCCCTTTCTCAAACATCAGCGTTGTCAGTTTTACAAGGGTGATACTTTGGTCTCCATCTGCTGACTCCTGAATAATTTTTCAATTCATTGGGAACCCGTGAAATTGCAAGAGAAGACATTAGAGACAGACACTCCAGGTTGACAACCTAACAGCCCCTGTTCCCTTCTTTCTTTATGGCATTCTACTAAAAGACTATATTCCCTAGCTTCCCTTAAAGCTAGATATGACGACATGACTAAGTTATGGCCAATTAGATTTACACCAAATGACTGTATTTTATAAAGAAAGGTTTTTTTAAATTTTTAAAAAATTTCTTAATGTCTATTTTTTGAGCATGAGCAGGGGAGGGGAAAGGAGAGAGGGAGACACAGAATCCGAAGCAGGCTCCAGGCTCTGAGCTGTCAGCACAGAACCCAATGCAAGGCTTGAAGCCATGAACTGTGAGATTATGACCTAAGTTGAAGTTGGACACTTAACCAACTGAGCCACCCAGGCGCCCCTATAAATCAAGTTTTTAATGTTTATTTTTTTTATTTGCAAGAGAGAGAGAGAGGGCAGAGAGAGAGGGAGACACAGAAACCGAAGCAGGCTCCAGGCTCCAAGCTGTCAGCACAGAGTCCAACACAGGACTCAAACCCACGAGCCATGAGATCATGACCTGAGCTGAAGTCGGACACTTAACCGACTGAGCCACCCAGATGTCCCAAGAAAGGTTTTTTTTTAAAGGAAGACATCCCCCTTTACCTTCTCCACCTACTCCTTCCTGCTACCTGGGATATGGACATAATGGGTAGAATTCCAAAAGGCATCTTGAATCATGAGGTAACCTTGAGGACAGAACTCATGAACTAAGAATGGAAAGAGAAGGAATCTGGGTCTACCAAACACTGTAGGGCTACCATACCATTCCTGAATTGCCATGCTCCACTTATATGAAGAGGGAGAGAAAATAAATTCCCACCTTGTTTATTTATTTACTGGGGGCGAGGGGCACAATCTCACAATTAGTGAGATCATGACCTGACTGACGCTCAACCAACTGAGCCACCCAGTCGCCCCCCCAATCTGTTTAAAGCACTGTTATTAGAAGCTCTGTTACCAGTTCTCATGCCTATTTAATACATTATCACGTCCACACTACAGATGAGGAAACTGAGCTCAGATTCAGGTTAAGCAAACAGTCTCAGTCACACATCTAGCTATGCACAGAACCAGAATCTGAATCCAGTTCATGCCTGGTGGACTTAGCGATATGCTCCAGTGGGGAAGGAGGGTGGAGACCCAGGAGCCAGCAGATTGGTCTGAGGATCCTCTGGGTTGCAAGGGGCAAAACAATTCCCCTGCTTGCAGTGCACTTGGGAGAGGTGGCCCAGCCTCTCTGGGGGCAAAAGACATGGCAGCGCCATTGAACTGCCCTGTTCACTAACATAGGAATGGGGACACTAGCTAAGGGTAGCAAACTTTGGCACCAGCCTTGTGCTGCACTTTCCCAAAAATTCCTAACCACTATGAGGTCACGTGACTATCTGCTGGGACAAACCAGCCCTGGGCTACAGTGCAGTGAGATCCTCCTCCCACCCCAGGGGGTCAGTGAGTCTGTGCCTTGCAGATGTCTAAAAGATGAAACAGCCACATGGACAGCTCAGAGGTAGGCAGGGTAAAGGTGGAGATATGGCAGAAGCTGGGGACAGAGGAAGAATGATTGTTTGCTCTTCTGCGAGTGCTTCCTGAAGAGTGAAAGGCGCAAACTCCCCCATCCGGGATGAAATAGGGGGAGATTGCCATTGTCACCCCACTCATCAGCTCAGTGAGCTAAACAGTGCCACTAAGTGGAGGCTGGAGCCACATACACCAAGCCCTGACTGCCCTGCAGGTTCATCTCTACTAGGGCAAGTATACCTGAGAATCAGATCAACAGGCCACACCCCCAGAAGACCAGCATAAACCCCTTGCACACACCAAGTCTACTGATCACAGAGTGCTGCAAAGCTTCAACTCTAAGGGAAACAGGATTTATCTTCCTTTCGGGGTTTTGGGTTTTGGGTTGTTTTTTTTTTTTTTTTGATACAGAAACAGCAATTTTTAAAATTTTACTATTACTATAATTGTTATTGTTATTATTATTATTTTGGATCAAGCTTCACTTAACAAGCAGACAAAAACACGCCCAGGATCTACCTCCCCCCCTTTTTTTTTTCCTTTCATCTCCAAAATGACAAGACAGAGGAATTCACCTCAAAGGAAAGAACAGGAAGAAGTGATGACCAGGGATTTAATAAAAACAGATAAGATGTCTAAACTAGAATTTAAAACAACAACTGTAAGAATACTAGCTGGGCTTGAAAAAAGCAGGGAAGACACTAGAGAATCCCTTACTGCAGAGGTAAAGGAACTAAAATCTAGTCAGACCTAAGTTAAAAATACTATAATTAGATGCAAGCCTGAATGGATGCCATAACAAAGATGGATGGATGAAGTAGAGAAACAAATCAGTGATATAGAAGATAAAATTATGGAAAATAATGAAGCTGAAAAGAAGAGGCAAAGAAAAGTTTCAATCACAAAGGTAGACTTAGGGAACTCAGAGACTTCTTAAGACATAGTAACATTTACATCACACGAGTCCCAGAAGATGAAGAGAGACAAAAAAGGGGCAAAGGTTTGAGAAAATTATAGCTGAAAATGTCCCTAATCTGAGTAAAGACACAGACATCGAAATCCAAGAAGCACAGAGAACTCCCATTAAATTCAACCAAAACTGGGTGATGACCTAGACATATCATAGTCAAATTCACAAAATACACAGACAAGGAAAGAATCCTGAAAGCAGCAAAGGAAAAAAAGTCCTTAACCTATAAGGGAAAACAGATCAGATTCACAGCAGACATGTTCACAGAAACTTGGTAATTGAGAGGGAATGGCAGGATACATTCAACATGCTGAATGGGAAAAATATGCACCCAAGAATACTTTATCCAGCAGGGTTGTCATTCAGAATAGAAGGAGAGATAAAGAGTTTCCCAGACAAACAAAAACTAAAGAAGTTCATGACCACTAAACCAGCCCAGCAGGATATATTAAAGGGGACTCTCTGAGTGGGGAACAAAAGACCAAAGAAACAAAGACTAGAAAGGAACAGAGAACATCACCAGAAACACCAACTTTATAGGTAACATAATGGCAATAAATTCCTATCTTTCAAAAATCATTGAATGTAAATGCACTAAATACTCTAATCAAAAGATACTGCGTATCAAAATGGATTTAAAAAAAAACAAAAAACAGGACCCATCTACATGCTGCCTACAAGAGACTCAGTTTAAACCTAAAGACACCTCTAGATTGAAAGTGAAGGGATGGAGAACCATCTATCATGTTCATGGACATCAAGAGAAAGCTGGAGTAGCCATATTTATATCAGACAAACTAGATTTTAAACCAAAGACCGTAACAAGGGATGAAGAAGAGCATTATATCATAATTAAGGGGTCTATATATTTAAAAGATCTAAAAATTATAAATATTGATGCCCCCAACTTGAGAGCACCCAAATATACAAGTCAATTAATAACAAACATGAAGAAACTCATTGGTAATAATACAATAATAGTAGGGGACTTTAACACCCTATTTACAACAATGGACAGATTATCTAGAAGAAAATCAACAAGGAAACTATGCCTTTGAATGACACACTGGACGAATGGACTTAACAGATATATTTGGAACAGTTTATCCTAAAACAAGAGAATACACATTCTTTTCAAGTGCACATGGGACACTCTCTAGAAGAGATCACATACTGAGTCAAAGATCAGCCCTCAACAAACACAAAAAGACTGAGATTATACCATGCATATTTTCAGACCACAACGCTATGAAACTTGCAGTCAACCACAAGAAAAAATTTGGAAAGATCACAAATACATGGAGGCTAAATAATATTCTCCTAAATAATGAATGGGATAACCAGGAAATTAGAGAAGAAATAAAAAATAGATGGAAGCAAATGAAAACACGACAGTCCAAACCCTTTGGGATGCAGCAAAGGCAGTCCTAAGAGAAAAGTATATTGCAATACAGGTCTACCTCAAGAAGCAAGAAAAGTCTCAAATATACAACCTAACCTTAAACCTAAAAGACTTAGAAAAGGAACAGCAAATAAAGCCTAAAGCTAGTAGGAGAAGGGAAATAATAAAGATTAGAGCAGAAAAAACAATATAGAAGCAAACAAAAAAACAGATCAACAAAACTAACAGCTGGCTCTTATAAAGAATTAATAAAATTAATAAACCCCTAGCCAGACTTCTCAGAAGTAAGAGAAAGGACCCAAATAAATAAAATCACAAATGAAATAGAGATAACAACCAATATCACAGAAATACAATTATAAGAGAATATTATAAAAAATTATATGCCAATGAACTGGGCAATCTAGAAGAAATGGAAAGAGAATATCAGAATAGAATGATTACAAGTAATGAAATTGAATTGGTAATCAAAAAACTACTAAAAAATAAAGTCTAGGACCAGATGGATTTACAAGTGAATTCTACCTGGTATTTATAGAAGAGTTAATACCAATTCTTCTCAAAGTGTTCCAAAAAAGAGACATGGAAGGAAAACTTCCAAACTCATTCCACAACGCCAGCATTACCTTGATACCAGACAAGACAAAGACACCACTAAAAGGGAGAATTACAGGCCAATATCCCTGATGAACCTGGATACAAAAATTCTCAACAAAATACTAGCAAGTCAAATTCAACAGTACATTAAAAGAATTATTCACCACGATCAAGTGGGATTTGTAAGACAGTAGAAAGAAATTCCACTTGATCATGGTTCACTATTGGCTCAATGTTTGCAAATCAATCAACATAATACACCACATTAATACAAGAAAGGGTAAGAACCATATACTCCTCTCAGATGCAGAAAACCCATTTGAAAAACTAGCATTCATTCTTGATAAAAACCCTCAACAAAGTAGGGATAGATGGAACATACCTCAACATCATAAAGGCCGTATATGAAAGACCCACAGCTTAATACCATCCTCAATGGGGAAAAACTTGAGAGCTTTTCCTATATAGTCAGGAACAAAACAAGGATGTCCACTCTCACCATTACTATTTAACATAGTGCTGGAAGTCTTAGCCTCAGCAATCAGACAACAAAATGAAATAAAAGGCATCTAAATTGGTAAGGAAAAAGTCACACTTACACTGTTTGCAGATAACATGATATTCTCTGCAGAAAACCTGAAAGACCCCACCAAAAAATTGCTAGAACTAATACATGTATTCAGCAAAGCCACAGGTTATAAAATCAACATACAGAAATCCACTGCATTTGTATACACCAATAACGAAGCAGCAGAAAAAGAAATCAAGAAATCAATCCCATTTATAATTGCACCAAAAACCGTAAGATACCTAGGAATAAACCTAACCAAAGAGTTAGAGATCTGTATTCTGAAAACTATAGAATGCTTATGAAAGAAATTAAGGAGGATGCAAAGAAATGGAAAAACATTCCATGTGCATGGATTACAAGAACAAACATTGTTAAAATGTCTATATTACCCAAAGCAATTTACACATTCAATGCAATCCCTATAAAAATACCACTAGCATTCTTCACAGAGCTAGAACAAACAATTCTAAAATCTGTATGGAACCAGGAAAGACCCCCATATAGTCCTGAAAGACCCCAAAGCAATCCTGAAAAAGAAAACCAAAGCTGGAAGCATCATGATTCCTAACTTCAAGCTGTATTACAAACCTGTAGTCATTAAGGCAGTATGGTACTGGCACAAAAACAGACACATAGATCGATGGAACAGAATAGAAAACCCAGAAATGGACCCACAACCATAAGGTCAACTAATCTTCAACAGAGCAGGAAATATACAATGGAAAAAAGATGGTCTCTTCAACAAATGGTGCTGGGAAAACTCGACATCAACATGCAGAAGAATGAAACTGGACCACTTTCTTACACCATACACAAAAATAAATTCAAAATGGATGAAAGACCTAAATGTGATGCGGGAATCCATCAAAATTCTAGAGGAGAACACAAGCAGCAGTCTTTCCGACCTCAGCTGGAGCAATTTTTTACGGACACGTCGCCAGAGGCAACAGAGACAAAAGCAAACATGAACTATTCTCGGACTTCATCAAGATAAAAAAAAACTTCTGCATGGCAAAGGAAGCAATCAAGAAAACTAAAAGGTAACCTACAGAATGGGAGAAGATATTTGCAAATGACATGTCTGATAAAGGGTTAGTATCTAAAATCTATAAAGAACTGATCAAACAAAGAAAGATAATCCAGTTAAAAAATGGATAGAAGACATGAATAGACACTTTCCAAAGAAGACATCCAGATAACTAACAGAAACATGAAAAGATGCTCAACATCACTCATCACCAGGGAAATACAAATCAAAACCACACTGAGATATACTTCACACCAGTCAGAGTATCTAAAACTAACAACTCAGGAAACAACAGATGTTGGCAAGGATGTGGAAAATGGGACCCCTCTTGCACTATTGGTAGGAATGCAAACTGGGGCAGCCACTCTGGAAAACTATATGAAGGTTTCTCAAAAAGTAAAAAATAGAACCATCCTATGATACAGTAATTGCACTACTAGGTATTTACTCAAAGGATACAAAAATACAGATTGAAACAGGTACATACACCTCAATGTATATAGCAGCATTATCAACAATAGCTAAACTATAGAAAGAGCTCAAATGTCCATCAACTGATGAATGGGTAAGGAAGATGTGCTACATATAGACATTGGAATATTACTCAGCCAGCAAAAAGAATGAAATCTTTACATTTGCAATGGCGTGGATAGAGCATGATACATGCTAGGTGAAATAAGTCAGCCAGGGAAAGGCAAATACCATATGATTTCACTCACTGTGGAATTCAAAAAAGCAAAACAGATGAACATAAAGTGGGGAGGAAACAAGGAGAGAGAGAGGGAAAGTCACCATAAGGGACTCTTAATGATAGAGAACAAACTGAGGGTTGATGGAGAGAGATGGGCGGGTGTGGGCTAGATGGGTGATGGGTAATAAGGAGGACAGTTAAGATGAGCACTGGGAGTGGGACATAAGTGATAAATCACCAAATTCTATTCCTGAAACCAATACTGTACTATATGTTAACTAACTATAATTTAAGTAAAAATTTTAAAAATAATCAGCTAACATAACAGAAGGTTTGGGAGGGCCCCAAGCCCTCCATAGGGATGATCACCAGATGTCCATGGACAGCTCAGAAAGAAAACCCACATGAACAGGTATGTATTAATTTTCATGGAAGATGCTTTATAGCTTCCATCATATTCTCAAAGGAGTCAGAACTTCCCCCCAGTTATACACCACTGTTCTGAAGAAGTGTCCTGAGATGATAGAATTAAAAGAGAAAATATAAATACCTACATGTATATAGCAAACCATTCAAAACTTTGTGGCTTAGGGGCACCTGAGTGGCTCTGTGAGTTAAGCATCGGACTTCAGTTTAGGTTATGACCTCTCGGCTCATGGGTTCAAGACCTGTGTCAGGCTCTATGCTGACAGCTCAGAGCCTGGAGCCTGCTTTGGATTCTGTGTTTCTGTCTCTCTCTGCCCCTCCCCCGCTCATGCTCTGTGTCTGTCTCTGTCTTTCAAAAATAAACAAACATTAAAAAAAACTTTCTGGCTTAAAAAATAATCATTATTTTATGAATCTGGAATTTGGGCAAGGCTCAGAAGGGAAGTTCTACACAGCATCAGGTGTGACAACTTGACTTGAGATCTAAAGGATCTGCTTCCAAGATGATTCACTAATATGGAAAGAAAGCTGGTACTGGTTGTTAGATGAGAGCTTAGCTAAGGCTTTGACCTTTGATTCATTTTTTCATGGGCTTCTCCATTTGATGTGGGTTTTCTCACAGCAAGGCAAATGGTTATCACATAAAAGAGAGAAAACAAGGCAGAAGTTATACACATTTTATGACTTAGTATTAGAAATGACAGTGTCGGGGCGCCTGGGTGGCGCAGTCGGTTAAGCGTCCGACTTCAGCCAGGTCACGATCTCGCGGTCCGTGAGTTCGAGCCCCGCGTCAGGCTCTGGGCTGATGGCTCGGAGCCTGGAGCCTGTTTCCGATTCTGTGTCTCCCTCTTTCTCTGCCCCTCCCCCGTTCATGCTCTGTCTCTCTCTGTCCCAAAAATAAATAAAAAACGTTGAAAAAAAAAAAAATTAAAAAAAAAAAAAAAAGAAATGACAGTGTCATAATATCTTTACCATCAAGCAAGAGATCCACAAGGGCCTGACCCATTTCAATTGAGGAGACACAGATGCCATGTCTTGATTAGGCAGCAGCAAAGTTGTAGAAGAGCATGTATATTAGAAAGTAATATTGTGGGCATACTGGAAAATATAGCCTGCCTTAAAGATGTTCAAAGAATTAAAAGAAAACATGAGCATAATGTGGAAAGATGAAAAATACTTTTTTAAATGGAATTTGTGGACATGAAAAACAATCTGACACAAGAAATTCACTGGATGGGATTAACAGCATTTTAAACACTGCAGAAGATCATGAACATAATGATATAACTCTAGAAACTCTCCAAAATAAACCATAGAAAACAAAGAGCTCTCATCCCTCATTAAAATAAATAGAATAATAGAGGTGCCTGGGTGGCTTAGTCTGTTGAGCAACTGATTTCGGCTCAGGTCATGATCTCGTGGTTCATGCGTTCGGGCCCCACATCAGGTTCTATGCTGACAGCTCAGACCTCTTTCTCTGACCCTCCCCCACTTGCACTCTGTTGCCCTCTGTCTCAAAAATAAATAAACATTACAAAGTAAATAAATAAAATAAATAAACAGAATAATAGTATAAGGCAGACTAACATGTATGAGTCCCAGGGGGAAAAAATGGGGTAAATAGAAAGCATTTGAAAAAATTGTAGCCAAAATTTTTCCAAATTTGATAAAAACTACCCACAGATTCAAGAAGGTCAATGAACTATAAAAGGATAAACATAAAGAAATCCATATAATGATAAGTCATAATCACACTGCTTAAAAAAATAGTGATAAAAAAATCTTAAAAGCTGTGGTGGGGACATGGGGAGACACATTAAATACAGAGAAACAAAGATAAGACAACAAACTTCATATCAGAAATAATGATGAACAGCATCTTTAAAGTGTTAAAGGAAAGAAACAACCTAGAATTCAATACCCAGTGAAAGATATTTTTTAAATGAAGACAAAACATTTTCAAACAAAAGCTGTGAGAATTGATCACCAATACATTTGCATTATGAGTAATGTTAAAGAAAGTTCTTTGTTTTCCTTTAGAAGGAAAGACAATACCAGACAGAAATGTGAATCTATGAAAAAGAATAAAGAGCACTGTAAATTTGTGCGCAAACACAAAACATTTTTCACATTTAAAAAGTTTTCTAAAGATACTTTAAAACAATATGTTTTGAGCTTTGTAACAAATGTAGAAATAAAGTAAATGACAATAGCAACATAAAGGAAAATGTGAAAATAGGAGTAAAGAGTAGTAAGATTCTTGTATTTTATGTGAAATGTTATATTATTTGAAGGTAGACTGTGATAAGTTGAAGATGAGTATTGTAAATCTCAGAGCTACTACTAACATTCTAAAACTTAACATTAGACAAAGAAAGACATACACTTAATAAGCTAAGAGTAAAGATCAATAAAATTGATAAATCTCTAGCTAGTCTGACCAGGAAAACCAAAAAGAGAAATGATAAAAAATATCAACACCAGGTATAAAAGAAAAGATAGGGGCACGTGGGTGGCTCAGTTGGTTAAGCTTCTTCCAATTCTTGATTTCGACTCAGGTCATAATTTCGAAGTTGTGAACCTGAGCCCTGCATCAGGCTCTGTGCTGACAGCATGGGAGTCTGCTTGGGGTTCTCTCTCTCCCTCTTTCTCTGCCTCTCCTGCACTCTCTCTATCTCTACGTCAAAATAAACTTTTTTAAAAAAAGAGAGAAAGGAAGGAAGAAAAGAAAGAAAGAAGGAAGGAAATAAGTGTTGGCATGGATTTAGAGAAATTGGATGGCTTGTATAGTGCTGGTGGTGTGATGCAGGTGGGTTGTAAAATGGTGCAGCTGCTGTGGAAATCAGTATGGCGGTACCCAAAAAACCAAACACAGAATTACCATTGATCAGGCAATTCCACTTCTGAGTATACACACAAAAATAACTTGTACATTCATGTTCACAGCAGCGTTATTAACAATAGCCATAGGGTGAAAATAATCCAAATGTCCATCGGTAAATGAAGGGATTAACAAAATGTGGTATATTCATACAAGAGAATATTATTCAGACTTTAAAGGGAATGAAATTCTGACACATGGTACATGGATGGACCTTGTACACATATGCTAAGTTAAGCTAGATACCAAACGACAAATATTATATGATTGCATTTACATGAGATGCCTAGAACAGTTAAATACATAGATCAAATACAGATTAATACGGAAAAAGAAAAACAGTTAAATACAGAGAAAGGTAAGTTAAACAGTGTTGATCATGAACTGGAGATAGGAGGGGGTGGAGAGTTACTGTTCAATGAGTGCAGAATTTGGGTTTGGGATGATAAAAAGTTCTAGAGATGGATAGTGGTGACAGTACCACAATGTGAATGCAATTTATGCCACTAAACTATACACTTAAAAATGGTATATCTTATGTATATTTTATAATTTAAAAATCAATGAAATCACCATCTCAACAGACTAAAGAAGAAAAACCATATGATCACATAAATAGATGCAGAAATGGCATTTGAGAAATTCCAACACCTATTCACTAAAAAAAGCCTCAGCATACTAGAAACTTCATCAGCCTGAATAGAACTTCATCAACCTGATAACCTGGCAGGTTATATTAGTTTCTGTCTAGTAAGAAAGAACAGTCCTCTGCAGGAAGCTAGAGGTATCGCCAGAGGCCTAGGATTTGAGGAAGGAGTAAATGATAAATGCACCTTCATCAAAAGAATTGCAGGTGAATTATCCATAGCATTAAGTGATTGTGTAACTAGATTCAACCCACAAAAGCATCCATAAGATAGAGTTAGCTTTAAAACATACAGTCAAGTAAGGAGAGCACCAACTCTGGATCATCAAGATAGAACTGGCAATTCTAAGTTTTCCTCCTCCACTCCCATACTAGCAGGCTTGGGGAGTTCAGAAATTAATTAAGAATTCAGAAGAAGACAAATAAAAGCTAGGTAGGGAAAGAAAAGCAAACCACACCTTCTTCCAATTACAACAGATTGAAGCTTAAGGAGAGGAAGAAACCTTAAAAGAAAATTTAAAGCAAGTCTGAGGCTTTCACTATTAGTCAGGATGGCTAGCTTATCACTATAGCTAGGATGAAATGTTTTAATTTCTAAATTTTGCTACTTGAAGACATTTTTAATTTCTCTGTTTTTCTATTTGAAATGAAGACAGAACTGTTTATACTACCCCAAAATGTCATACTAACAGCCAGGAGAATTATCATCCAGGGCAAGGAAAGAATGTGCCCCTAATTTAAAAGGACAATGAAGTATAAAAGTAAATGCTACCTTGTGATTATGCACTTCAAGTCCATCTTGACACATCGATAATACATACCAATTATTACTAAAATCTACATGCTCAACTAGCCAAGGGACTGCTACAAGAATTAAAAGTTGTTTATTTTCTGTGAAGGAAAGAATACCTAAGGAGTCAAAAATTCTGTTTCAACCTAACAAAATACAGTTGACCCTTGAAGAACATGAGTTTGAACTGCATGGTCCACTCATACTCAGATTTTTTTCAACAAACACAGTATAGGACTGCAAATGTATTTTCCTTATGATTTTCTTAATAACATTTTTTCTAGCTTTACTGTAAGGATACAGTGTATTATAATACACATAACATACATGATATGTGTTAATCAACTATGTTATTGATAAGGATTCCAGTCAACAATAAGCTATTACTAGTTAAGTTTTTGGGGATTCAAAAGTTACACGCAAATTTTCAACTGCGCAGGAGAGTCCCTAACCCCTGCGCTATTCAAGGGTGAACTGTATAAATTCCCAATTGAACCTCTTTCAAGCTTATTTGTAATCTAATTTTTCCAACACAGGAAGTGTTAAATTAGTGCATAATATACTCACAAACACAATATGAAAATCAAATGGAAGAAAGTTGAGCATGGGACTTACATAATGGAGGTATGAAAGTTGGCTCCTAAGAACTAAAAAAAGTTACCCCATCCTAAATTATATCACGTTTTAGTCATAATCCTTGACAGTAAATTTCTAACATTTCCTTTAATTTTTTTTCATTCATAACTCAAAGTGTAGTTGACTGGTAAAGTCCAATAAATATCCAGTTGAGGTTGACAATTTCTAATGTAGTTGCAATTGTCTTTAGCTTAGTACCTATTTTTTAAAATTAATTTATTTATTTTGAGAGAGATAGAGCACAAGTGGGGAGAGGCAGGCAGAGAATCCCAAACATGCTCCTTGCTGTTGGTGCAGAGCCCAATGCGGAGCTCAATCTCATAAACCATGAGATCGTGACCTGAGCTGAAACCAAGAGTCAGACACCTAACTAACTAAGCCATCCAGGCACCCCCTACTACCTATTATTTTTTTAACGGCATCAGCACTTTGATTTTTCCATTTGCTCTGCTTTTTGAAAATAAGGGAGAGGGACACTGGGCTCACTGCATCCTGCTGGTCACTTAGATTCCACCTACACCTGCCTAACTAACCCAGAAAACCACCAGAAGACTAGCAGAACGGAGTCTCCGGAGCCAAGCGCAGACGAGAGGCCCACGGAAGAGGGTAGGAAGGGCGGCAAGGCGGTGCACGCTGCACGGACTGGCGGGAGGGAGCCGGGGCAGAGGGGCGGCCCGCCGGCCAAGCAGAGCCCCGGGTCTGGCTTGCAAAAGCGGAGGGGCCGGACGGAGTGTGTTCCGACAGCAAGCAGGACTTAGCATCTGGGAGGTCATAAGTTAACAGCTCTGCTCGGAAAGCGGGAAGGCTGGAGGACAAAGGGAGGGAGAGTTGCTGAGCCCCGGGACAGGATGACAGAGCTCAGTTTGGCGGGGAACAAAGGCGCTCTCCAGTGCCATCTCCCTCGCCCATCTTCCAGCCAAAATCCCAAAGGGAACCAGTTCCTGCCAGGGAACTTGCCTGCACCTTGAAAACACCCAAGGCTGTGCTTCTGTAGATCCATCCCTCCAGCACCAGGTCTGACTCCCTCCCAGTGCCGCAGGGCCCCTCCCGAAGCGGATCTCTGAAGGAAAAGCGAGCTGAGCCTGCCCCTCCTGCCCCTGCGCACCTTGCCAATCCACCCCAGCTAATATGCCAGATCCCCAGCACCACAAGCCTGGCAGTGTGCAAGTAGCCCAGATGGGCCATGCCACCCCACAGTGAATCCTGCCCCTAAGAGAGGGGAAGAGAAAATACACACCAGTCTGACTGTGGCCCCAGCGGTGGGCTGGGGGCAGACATCAGGTCTGACTGCGGCCCCACCCACCAACACAAGTTATTCAAGACAGCACAGGGGAAGTGCCCTGCAGTTCCTCACCACTCCAGAGACTATCCAAAATGACAAAATGGAAGAATTCCCCTCAAAAGAATCTCCAGGAAATAACGACAGCTAACTAACTGATCAAAAACGATTTAAACAATATAACAGAAAGTGAATTTAGAATAATAGTCATAAAATTAATCGCTGGGCTTGAAAACAGTATAAAGGAAAGCAGAGAATCTATTGCTACAGAGATCAAGGGACTAAGGAACAGCCAGGAGGAGCTAAAAAATGCTATTAATGTGCTGCAAAATAAAATGGAGACGACCACAGCTCAGACTGAAGAGGCAAAGGAGAGAATAGGTGAACTAGAGATAAAATTATGGAAAAAGAGAAAGCTGAGAAAAAGAAATAAAAAAAATCCAGGAGTATGAGGGGAAAATTAGAGAACTAAGTGATGCACTAAAGAGAAATAATCTATGCATAATTGGTATTCCAGAGGAGGAAGAGAGAGGGAAAGGTGCTGAAGGGGTACTTGAAGAAATAATAGCTGAGAACTTCCCTGATCTGGGGAAGGAAAAAGGCACTGAAATCCAAGAGGCACAGAGAACTCCCTTCAGACGTAACTTGAATCGATCTTCTGCATGACATATCATAGTGAAACTGGCAAAATACAAGGATAAAGAGAAAATACTGAAAGCAGCAAGGGATAAACGTGCCCTAACGTATAAAGGGAGACCTATAAGACTCGTGACTGATCTCTCTACTGAAACTTGGCAGGCCAGAAAGGAATGGCAGGAGATCTTCAATGTGATGAACAGAAAAAAATATGCAGCCAAGAATCCTTTATCCAGCAAGTCTGTCATTTAGAATACAAGGAGAGATAAAGGTCTTCCCAAACAAACAAAAACTGAAGGAATTCGTCACCACTAAACCAGCCCTACAAGAGATCCTAAGGGGGATCCTGTGAGACAAAGTACCAGAGACATCGCTACAAGCATGAAACATACAGACATCACAATGACGCTAAACCCATATCTTTCAATAATAACACTGAATGTAAATGGACTAAATGCGCCAACCAAAAGACATAGGGATCAGAATGGATAAAAAAACAAGACCCATACATTTGCTGTCTACAAGAGACTCATTTTAGACCTGAGGACACTTTCAGATTGAAAGTGAGGGGATGGAGAACTATTTATCATGCTACTAGAAGTCAAAAGAAAGCTGGAGTAGCCATACTTATATCAGAAAAACTAGACTTTAAAATAAAGGGTGTAGGGGCGCCTGGGTGGCTCAGTCGGTTGAGCGGCTGACTTCGGCTCAGGTCATGATCTTGCGGTCGGTGGGTTCGAGCCCCGCGTCGGGCTCTGTGCTGACAGCTTGGAGCCTGGAGCCAGTTTCAGATTCTGTGTCTCCTTCTCTCTCTGACCCTCCCCCATTCATGCTCTGTCTCTCTCTGTCCCAAAAATAAATAAACTTAAAAAAAAAATTAAAAAAAAAAAATTAAAGGGTGTAACAAGAGACGAAGAAAAGCATTATATAATAATTACAGGGTCTATCCATCAAGAAGACCTAACAATTATAAATGTCTATGCACCGAATACGGGAGCCCCCAAATATATAAAACAATTACTCATAAACATAAGCAACCTTATTGATAAGAATGTGGTAATTGCAGGGGACTTTAACACTCCACTTACAGAAATGGATAGATCATCTAGACACACGGTCAATAAAGAAACAAGGGCCCTGAATGATACATTGGATCAGATAGACTTGACAGATATATTTAGAATTCTGCATCCCAAAGCAACAGAATATACTTTCTTCTTGAGTGCACATGGAACATTCTCCAAGATAGATCACATACTGAGTCACAAAACAGCCCTTCATAAGTATACAAGAATTGAGATTATACCATGCATACTTTCGGACCACAATGCTATGAAACTTGAAATCAACCACAGGAAAAAGTCTGGAAACCTTCAAAAGCATGGAGGTTAAAGAACACCCTACTAAAGAATGAATGGGTCAACCAGGCAATTAGAGAAGAAATTTAAAAATATATGGAAACAAACGAAAATGAAAATACAACAATCCAAACGCTTTGGGATGCAGCGAAGGCAGTCCTGAGAGGAAAATACATTGCAATCCAGGCCTATCTCAAGAAACAAGAAAAATCCTAAATACAAAATCTAACAGCACACCTAAAGGAAATAGAAGCAGAGCAGCAAAGACACCCCAAACCCAGCAGAAGAAGAGAAATAATAAAGATCAGAGCAGAAATAAACAATATAGAATCTAAAAAAACTGTAGAGCAGATTAACGAAACCAAGAGTTGATTTTTTGAAAAAATAAACAAAATTGACAAACCTCTAGCCATGCTTCTCAAAAAGAAAAGGGAGATGACCCAAATAGAGAAAATCATGAATGAAAATGGAATTATTACAACCAATCCCTCAGAGATACAAGCAATTGTCAGGGAATACTATGAAAAATTATATGCCACCAAACTGGACAACCTGGAAGAAATGGACAAATTCCTAAACACCCACACGCTTCCAAAACTCAAACAGGAGGAAACAGAAAGCTTGAACAGACCCATAACCAGTGAAGAAATTGAATCAGTTATCAAAAAATCTCACAACAAATGAGAGTCCAGGACCAGATGGCTTCCCAGGGGAATTCTACCAGACATTTAAAGCAGAGATAATACCTATCCTTCTAAAGCTATTCCAAAAAATAGAAAGGGAAGGAAAACTTCCAGACTCATTCTATGAAGCCAGTATTACTTTGATTCCTAAACCAGACAGAGACCCAGTAAAAAAAGAGAACTATAGGCCAATATCCCTGATGAATATGGATGCAAAAATTCTCAATAAGATACTAGCAAATTGAATTCAACAGCTTATAAAAATAATTATTCACCATGATCAAGTGGGATTCATTCCTCAGATGCAGGGCTGGTTCAACATTCGCAAATCAATCAATATGATACATCACATTAATAAAAGAAAAGAACCATGTGATCCTGTCAATTGATGCAGAAAAAGCATTTGACAAAATTCAGCATCCTTTCTTAAGAAAAACCCTCGAGAAAGTCAGGATAGAAGGAACATACTTAAACATCATAAAAGCCATTTATGAAAAGCCCACAGCTAATATCATCCTCAATGGGGAAAAACTGAGAGCTTTTGCCCTGAGATCAGGAACACGACAGGGATGTCCACTCTCACTGCTGTTGTTTAACATAGTGTTGGAAGTGCTAGGATCAGCAATCAGACAACAAAAGGAAATCAAAGGCATCAAAATTGGCAAAGATGAAGTCAAGCTTTCACTTTTTGCAGATGACATGATATTATACATGGAAAATCCGATAGACTCCACTAAAAGTCTGCTAGAACTGATACATGAATTCAGCAACGTTGCAGGATACAAAATCAATGTACAGAGATCAGTTGCATTCTTATACACTAATAATGAAGCAACAGTAAGACAAATAAAGAAACTGATCCCATTCACAATTGCACCAAGAAGCACAAAATACCTAGGAATAAATCTAACCAAAGATGTACAAGATCTGTATGCTGAAAACTATCGAAAGCTTATGAAGGAAATTGAAGAAGATATAAAGAAATGGAAAAACATTCTGTGCTCATGGATTGGAAGAATAAATATTGTTAAAATGTCAATACTACCCAAAGCTATCTACACATTCAATGCAATCCCAGTCAAAATTGCACCAGCATTCTTCTCGAAGCTAGAACAAGCAATCCTAAAATTCATATGGAACCACAAAAGGCCCAAAATAGACAAAGTAATTTTGAAGAACAAGAAGACCAAAGCAGGAGGCATCACAATCCCAGACTTTAGCCTCTACTACAAAGCTGTAATCATCAATACAGCATGGTATTGGCACAAAAACAGACACATAGACCAATGGAATAGAATAGAAACCCCAGAACTAGACCCACAAACGTATGGCCAGCTAATCTTTGACAAAGCAGGAAAGAACATCCAATGGAAAAAAGACAGTCTCTTTAACAAATGGTGCTGGGAGAACTGGACAGCAACATGCAGAAGGTTGAAACTAGACCACTTTCTTACACCATTCACAAAAATAAACTCAAAATGGATAAAGGACCTGAATGTGAGACAGGAAACCATCAAAACCCTAGAGGAGAAAGCAGGAAAAGACCTCTCTGACCTCAGCTGCAGCAATTTCTTACTTGACACATCCCCAAAGGCAAGGGAATTAAAAGCAAAAATGAACTATTGGGACCTCATGAAGATAAAAAGCTTCTGCACAGCAAAGGAAACAATCAACAAAACTAAAAGGCAACCAACAGAATGGGAAAAGATATTTGCAAATGACATATCAGACAAAGGACTAGTATCCAAAATCTATAAAGGGCTCACCAAACTCCACACCCGAAAAACAAATAATCCAGTGAAGAAATGGGCAGAAAACATGAATAGACACTTCTCTAAAGAAGACATCCAGATAGCCAACAGGCACATGAAAAGATGCTCAACGTTGCTCCTCATCAGAGAAATACAAATCAAAACCACACTCAGATATCACCTCACGCCAGTCAGAGTGGCCAAAATGAACAAATCAGGAGACTACAGATGCTGGAGAGGATGTGGAGAAATGCGAACCCTCTTGCACTGTTGGTGGCAATGCAAACTGGTGCAGCCACTCTGGAAAACAGTGTGGAGGTTCCTCAAAAAATTAAAAATAGACCTACCCTATGACCCAGCAGTAGCACTGTTAGGAATTTATCCAAAGGATACAGGAGTGCTGACTCATAGAGGCACTGTACCCCAATGTTTATAGCAGCACTCTCAACAATAGCCAAATTGTGGAAAGAGCCTAAATGTCCATCAACTGATGAATGGATAAAGAAATTGTGGTTTATATACACAATGGAGTACTATGTGGCAATGAGAAAGAATGAAATATGGCTCTTTGTAGCAAAGTGGATGGAACTGGAGAGTGTTATGCTAAGTGAAATAAGCCATACAGAGAAAGACAGATACCACATGTTTTCACTCTTATGTGGATCCTGACAAACTTACCAAATTTCTCATGGGGGAGGGGAAGGGGAAAAAAAAAAGGAAAAAAAAAAAAAAAGAGAGAGGGAGGGAGCCAAAACATAAGAGACTCTTAAAAACTGAAAAAAACTGAGGGTTGATGGGGGGTGGGAGGGAGGGGAGGGGGATGATGGGCATTGAAGAGGGCATCTTTTGGGATGAGCACTGGGTGTTGTATGGAAACCAATTTGACAATAAATCTCATATATTAAAAAAAAAAAAGAAAATAAGGGAGAAATGCAATAAAGTATTCACTAATTGCACAACTGCCTTTTTACAAAGATGTCTGAGTGCTGAAACCACAGTGCTGCCACAAGATAGGTCCTAGTGTTCATCTGTTAACTAGTACTTTTTAAAAACCTAAAACTAATCAACAGAGATGACTGAGCAGAAAGTATAGACATTATAAAACGCAAATTGAGGGACATTCGTTAACATAACTGGTCTAGGGGCACCTGTGTGGCTCAGTCAGTTAAGCCTCCAACTTCCACCCAGGTCACGATCTCATAGTTCATGAGTTTGAATCCTGGATCAGTCTCTGCAGTAAGGAGCTTGCCTGGAATTCTCTTTCCCTGTCTCTCTGCCTCTCCCCCACATTCTGTCTCTCAAAATAAATAAATAAACTTTTTAAGAAATGTATTAAAAATAAATAAAACTAAATAACTGGCCTATTATCTTTAAAAGTGCCAAGATCATGAAGTTAAGAGTGAAGAAATGTTCCAGATTAAAGGAGACTAAAGAGACGTGACAACCAAATTGAACCTGTGATTCAACTCTACTGGCACAATTGGTAGAACAGGAATGGGGCTGTAGAATTAAATGTATCAATGTTAATTTCTTAAGGATGTATTATGGTTATGTAGGAGAATGCCTTTGTTTATAGGAATGACATACAAAAACAGTCTGAAGAGCTGAAATATATATTGGTAACTTACTCTGAAATGATTTAGAGGAAAAAAACTTGTACCATACTTGCAACTTTTCTGTAAGTAGGAGATTGTTTCAAAATTCTTAATCAACTTCCCTTTTTGTAAAACACTTGTTTAAAAATGTGTTCCTCGAGGCGCTTGGGTTGCTCAGTCCATTAAGCGTCCAATTCTTAATTTCAGCTCAGGTCATGACCTCACAGTTCATGACTTCAAGTCCAGCATCAGGCACCACATTGGCAGTGCAGAGCCTGCTTGGGATTCTCTCTCTCCCTCTCTCTCTGCCCTTCCCTTGCTTGCATTTTCTCTCTCTCTCTCTCAAAATAAAAAATAATAAATAAAAAAAAATATTAAAAATTTTTAATAAAATAAAAAAAGAAAAAGTGTTCCTCAAAACCTTGGGTTTCCCTAGTGACATCAAGGGCTGAGTTAAGCAGGGAGGGCCTTAAGTTACTGAGTGTTTTAACAAGCTTGAGAAACAGCTGGATACTAATTACAAAATGTTTTTTAAGTCTAGACTGCTAGATCACATCCACCGTCTGTAACTGCATAGGGTGTGGCCTGAACAAATTACTTAATTTTTCTAAGTTTTAGTTTCTTCATCTGTAAAATAAGAAAAATGATAGTGCCTACAATTACAAAGATATTTGGAGGACCACTTAAAAATGATATATATCAACAACTATTTAATGCCTGATAAATTTCACAGATTTTTTTTTAATTATTTGTTCAATATGCTAGCCTTCCATATAAAATTGTATTTGTATAAAAAAAAAAAAAAAGCCTGCTATTCTAATATAATACAATTAAATTAGGACATTCATTATATCAGTTTTAAGTGATAAACTTTGTTGTCATGGAAAAAATTTGCTCTAGGCTATACAGTATAATGGTTAAAAGCACAAGGTCTCAGGTCAGAGCACTTGCCTTCAGTTGCAATTCTGCCACTCATTTGCTGTGTGATCTTGGTAAGTTAATTTATCTAAGAATAAAAATAGCTGTAGAGCAATAACACTACTAAGAATTTATCCAAAGGATCCAGGAGTGCTGATTCATAGGGTCACATGCACCCCAATGTTTATAGCAGCGCTATCAACAATAGCCAAATTATGGAAAGAGCCCAAATATCCATTAACTGATGAATGGATAAAGAAGATGTGGTACATATATATAATAGAATACTACTCGGCAATGAAAATGAATGAAATCTTGCCATTTGCAACAATATGGATGGAACTGAAGAGTATCATGCTAAGTGAAATAAGTCAGAGAAAGACATATCACATGTTTTCACTCATATGTGTAATTTGAGAAACTTAACAGAAGACCAGGGGGGAAGGGAAGGGAAAAAAAAAATAGTTACAAACAAAGAGGGAGGCAAACCATAAGAGACTCTTAAATACAGAGAACAAATTGAGGGTTGATGGCGGGGGGAGGGGTAATGGGTGATGGGCATTGAGGAGGGCACTTGTTAGGATGAGCACTGGGTGTTGTATGTAAGTGATGAATCATGGGAACCTACTCCTGAAGCCAAGAGCACACTGTATACAGTGCATGTTAGCTAACTTGACAATAAATTATATTTAAAAAAAGAAAAAAATTGCTGTAGAGGTTAAATGAAATGAATGCATAAGGCTTTTTAGCAAAGTATCTGATATTTTTAGTCTTTAAAAAAATATTAGGTGCTGTTTTTATTTCTGGCATGTACATATTTAATACACAAGGGCAATAGTTGGTATACTACACCCCAGTGGGTGAACTCTGCCCGCCTCCTACTTTTGTAAGATCAAGTTTATTAGAAAAGCTAAACTCAGCCAGTATGTATTACCTGTGGCTGTTTTCATGCTATAATGGCCTGAGTAGTTGCAACACAGACCTGATAGCCCACAAGGCCTAAAATACTTATTATCTGGATTTTTCATAAGAAATTTGCTAATCTAGGGGCGCCTGGGTGGCTCAGTCGGTTGGGCAGCCGACTTCGGCTCAGGTCATGATCTCACGGTCAGTGAGTTCAAGCCCCGCATCGGGCTCTGTGCTGACAGCTCAGAGCCTGGAGCCTGTTTCAGATTCTGTGTCTCCCTCTCTCTGGCCCTCTTCCGTTCATGCTCTGTCTCTCTCTGTCTCAAAAATAAATAAACGATAAAAAAAATTAAAAAAAAAAAAAAAAGAAATTTGCTAATCTATACCCTCAGTGAGAAAAACACACTAAAAATACAATACCATAAAATGTTAAAACAGATGATACAAGTGGAGAAAGATAACCAAGTTACTGGTTTCCATGTGTCTCAATAAATTCAAAGCAACTGAAAAATATATGGTTATTTTCCTTTCCCCAAAAAAGTAAGCATTTCAAAACTGAAAATGTCCTTTGAGGTTCTAAATTAAAACATTTGTTTTTCCAAATGGAAATACAAATCTGAGAATGAAATGAATAGTCTATACCTAAACAACTTACTATTATCACTCCAGGTGTATTCACTGTGATGCATTAAGGCATTGCATTAGGTCATAAGCAAAGCATATTTTTCCGAAATAAATCAGACATGAAAAGTATATTTACGAAATCTCCATGTAAAAGGACCTGTGTAAAGTACCATAAAGAATTCACAAAAGACAAGACAGGGTAAACTTAAAACACAATCTAAATAAGCAGAAAAATAATCTCAAGGCGTATAAAAACCAGTTAAGTGCATTTCACCATAATTTCTATATTTCTTTAATTTTTTTGTAAATAAAATAGATTACTTTGTCCACTTAACCTACACAAATAGAAAAATCCAAAAATGTATTACCTGAATTGGATGTTTACTAAATGAGGCTGGGAGCCATCTGATTGCCAGTAAGTTTCAAGATTGTCATCTCGTAACTGATCCACTCCAAATCCTAAAACACAAGTGACAGTAAGTTCTCATGAAAAAGAAAGAGCTATATATTCGAAATATAAAATTACCATACACATTTGTCCAGAAAGTTTGATAAAGAGGATGGTCAATACTCTAAACTTTAAATTAGAATTCTTCCATCTTCTTAAGAAGATCTCAACTCTTAGAATATCATTTGCACACACAAAATGTTACATTAGGGCCAACTGTTCTTGGTTGTTGGCTTTAATTTTTAAAGAATATCTCCTAAATAAACTCTAAATACAGCATGTCTTCAAATCCAGTTTTTTATACTTTCTACAAGGTGGTAATAAGACTGATCCTCATGTCCTACAAAATCAGGTTTTATTAAGTTCAAGATGCCATACATCTTTCTTGTGACAAGAAAAAGGACACCTTAGAAATATTTTCAAAAATCACATACATTTTGAAGCCAAGTGTTTCTGATCAACATTCTGATTAGTCAAAAATTAAATATGCCGAGAATTGCATATCTAGCTATTCTAGATAACTGAAGTAAAAATAACCTGTATTGCTTTTTGATTAAAATCATAATAATGCATACTAATTACAGAAATAATTTAATGGTAAGGTGTGGATGTTTCAAAAATATTTAAGAGAAATTGATTTAATTTACATTTTAATTTTTTGAGTAAGTAGTATAATTCATTATAGATCAAATTCAAAAGGTACAAAAAACAACATGGTGGAAAGTCTCTATCTCCCCCACCCCCACCATCCAGTTTCCCTCCTCAAATATAATCAATGTTATCAATTTTTTACATACTTTTTCACACATACTATACACATATATAAGCAAATGCATAATTCTTTTTTCCCCGCTACACAAATAATGGCATATGATAAATAGCTCTACACTTTGCTTTTCTTTTTCACTTAAATTATCTGAAAGATTCTTCCATATCAATAATAATAATTAATAATAATAACAACAGCAGCAGCAAATACCGATATCACATTCACTATGTGCCAGGTACATTCTAAGCATTTTATATGATTATATCATGTAATGTTTATTTAACTCATATAGTAACTCAGTTAACCTAAGCAGCTCCCACATTTTTTAAAGGTTATACAATATCTCACTGTCTGAAGTGTAATAATTATTTAACCAAACCCCTATAGGGTACTTAGACTGTTTCCAATGTTTTCCTATTACAAACAACACTGCAGTAAACATCTACCTATCTAAAATCTTTAAATGCATGTCAGTATTTCTGGAGGATAGACTTCTAGGAATAGAACCCTGGGTCATTTGAATTTTTAATTTGATAAATATTGCCAATTTCTCCTCCAAAATGCATCCTCACCAATAATGTACAAGAACATATATTCCTTTATGTAACCAGTAAAACTTGTGATATTCTGAAATCTTTATACTAGATTTTGAAGACTTAGTATAAAAACATTAAATATCTCTATTTAATAATTTATTATATATTGATTATATATTGAAATAATTTTGGATATATGGAGATGAAATAAATTATGAAAATTGTATCTTTTTAAATTTTAATAGGGGTACTGGATAGTTTTAAATTACATACGTGGTTTGCTAGATTTCTCTTGGATAGCACTTCTCTGTACTCATGCTAAAATGAAATCATTCTTTTAAGTATTTGCTAACCTGATAGGTAAAAACTTATTATTTCAAACTTTCATTGATCATTTATATTTCTTCTTATAGAAAACACCTATTCATAACCTCCTATATTTTCATTGCACTTTGGTCCCTTTATTGATTTATAACTCTTTTACTATTATGGATATTAACCCTATGTCTGTTCAATGTGATCCAAATATGCTCTCCGCAGTCTGAGATTTATATCTTAAATCTTCATACGCTGCATTTACAGTATATACTAGTGAATAAGAAAGGTTCTTCCAGGGGCGCCTGGGTGGCTTGGTCAGTTAAGCGTCCGACTTCGGCTCAGGTCATGATCTCACAGTCCATGAGTTGGAGCCCTGCGTCGGGCTCTGTGCTGATGGCTCAGAGCCTGGAGCCTGTTTCAGATTCTGTGTCTCCTTCTCTCTCTGCCCCTCCCCTGTTCATGCTCTGTCTCTCTCTGTCTCAAAAATAAATAAACGTTAAAAAAAAATTTTTTTTTAAATAAAAAAGGTTCTTCCAGAGAAAATAATTTTTGCATTAAATTCTGAAGTACTAGTAAGAGTTAACTAGGTAAACAGGTAGAAGGGCAAGGTTAAAAACCATTCAATAAAGAGAAAAACACATAATGGCACAGAAAAGGAAAAGTGGAACCTATAGGAAGCAAAGGTAGCTTTTGGTAGCTAAGGCTACACATTGGGTTGCATCAGGAAATGAACAAGAGACATATGAAAGGAGTCAGATCATACAGACTCTTATGTACTAAGATATGAAGTATAAATTATCTTGAAAAATATGCCAACCTACATAAGAATTTTTAACAGGTAAGTTATATGATCAGGAAATAATCAGATCAGAATCTTCAGATAGATTCTTCATTGCCAGGGAGGGAGAAACCCATCCTAAGTAATCAAAACTCCAAGTGATGATGGTCTGAATTCAGACAGTGACCAAGATAAATGTTAAAAAATAGCTTCCTACTGCACCAAAGAAAATCTTAAAATATAAAAACTAGGTTCTCCATTACTCACTCTGTAACTCTTAGATCTGTGCTGTGCAATATGGTGGTGACTAGCTGCATGAGACTATTGAAGAAATATGGCTAGTTCAACTTGAGATTTTCTATAAGTGCAAAATATATATTGGTTGAAGACTAGTATGAAATGCAAACCATCTCACTAATAATAAGTCTAGTTATCTTGAGCTAAAAACATATTATTACATTGGGGTGCCTGGGTGGCTCAGTCAGTTAAGCATCCAACTTTGGCTCAGGTCACGATCTTGGAGTTTGTGGGTTTGAGCCCCGCATTGGACTCTGTGCTGATGGCTCGAAGCCTGCAGCCTGCTTCAGGTTCTGTATCTCCCTCTCTCTCTGCCCCTCCCCCACTTGTGCTCTGTCTCTCTCTCTCTCTCAAAAATGAATAAACATTAAAAATTAAAAAAAAAACCACCATATTATTACAATTAGTTGCACCCATTTCTTTATCCTTTTTAATGTAGGTACTAGAAAAATTTAAGTTACACATGCAACTTGCATTATATGTCTTTTGGACCATGCTGCCTTAGACCATGCTTCTGTTCTTTCTTTATATGTTATTTCTAAGCCTAATTCAGAATATTCAGTTCTGCAAATTATAAGATAAAAAGTTCTTTTGGTACTAACATAAAGAGTTCTTAAGTTCTAAATCCCTTTTTCTTCTTGTCAATTTATGAGTTCCCTAAAAGAGGATAACTCAATTACAGGACTCTTCCTTAAGAGCTCTACCGTTAAATGTTCTATTGATTAAAAGACCTTTTGTCACATAATTTATTTTAGCTATTTGGTTTAGCATATTTATTTAGCAGTTTTTCTTTCTCTTTCATTTCACAATTTTACAAGTGTGTGCTCAAAGAATTTCACAAAATGGTGTTTTTTCTTAACAAGTAAAATAAACATTAAACAAAAAACCTGAATAACTTATCCAGAATAAGAGGATGTCCTGTAACTCAAGACTAGTCATTGTAAGTGTCTTTCTAATTGATATTGCTTATGAAACTCTAACAGTATAACTAAGTAGGTACACTCTCATCAAGAATTAATCAGTCTAAATCTTTACCTCTGGAATACTAAGTATGATTATCAGCTTCTAGTTCTTCAAAATATGTCTCACAAACAGAACCTCTTACAAGTATCTGTTTATGCGCCAGTGCCATAGCTCATAGAGTAAGCTTCTTTTCCAAAGCTTCCCATTCAGTGTTGTATCTGGATTCTTTTAGTCCAAACAAAAGAACCAAAAGACAGACCTGTGATAACTGCTTTGATAGGTATCATGATAATGCACTCAAACAATATTATCCAGAAAAAAACTTTCATATGATGTAGTGATTCATAAGTCGGTGGTTCACAGTATGGTCCCTGGACCAGCAACATCACTGCTATCTGGGAACTTATTAGGAAATCTAAACCTACTGCATCAGAAACTTTCAGCATTAACCTGTTTAAGAGTCGGTATTTTAATAAATCCTGTAAGTGATTACTATGCATGCTAAAATTTTAGAACTTTTATGGCAAGTCTACTCAACTTGGGCACTACTGATACTGTGCACTGGATAATTCTTTCAGGAGCAGGGGCTATCCTGTGCATTATAAAATATTTAGCAACATCTCTGGCCTCTACTATTTGTCAGTCACAATCTTCCCCCCCAAACCAGCAGTTGTATCAATCAAAAACATCTGCAGATATTACCAAATGTATCCCTAGGGGGTAAAATCATCCCCAGGTGAGAACCACTGCTCTAAGGAAAAGAAAACTAGCATTCACCTGTGGTTACTGTTATTGTTTAGTAAATATCTACTCTTCTCTACCCATCCTCCAGGAGAACAAAATGATTCTACACTCTAGTCATAGTGGAGCTTAATCATGACTTGTTTTGGTCAACACAATGTAAATGAATGTGACACAAGCAGAGGTTTTAAATGTGCTGGCAAGGTCTAACTTGGCACCCTTCTAAATGTTGGCACCCCACTAAGACATTGTGCCTGAACACATGGAGCAGGCCTAGACCCAAGTCACAGCCTACAGCCAAGCCACAGCCAAGCAAAAAATAAATTTTGTTATAATATGCCACTGAGAGATTAGGCTTGTTTGTCACAGACCATTAGTGCAGCAAGAGCTGACTAACACAACATCAATAGATGAGATACCTTTGAGTAGCCCAGTTTAGATTGCCTCTAGGAGTAAAACAGACATTTTCACCTCAAGCATCTCTTTTAACACAAATCCTTCCACGTTTGCCAGGGTGCTATTATAACTGGGGCATATGTGTTGACTCTGAAGACACAAAGATAGATAACACGTGGTCTCTGTGGAATTCATTTATCTAATGCACTATCTATGCTGTGACTATTTACATCTAAACTAATTAAAAATAAATAAAATTTAAAATGATTTTTCAATAACACTAGTCACATTTAAAGTATTCAACAGAGAGGTGCCTGAGTGGCTCAGTCAGTTGAGTGTCCGACTCTTGATGTGGCTTAGGCCGTGATCCCAAGGTTGTGGGATCGAGCCCCACATCAGTCTCCTTGTTGAGCATGGAGCCTGCATGAGATAACTATCTCTCTCTCTCTCTCTCTCTCTCTCTCTCTCTTTTTCTCTCTCTACCCCTCTCCCCTGCTCATGCTCCCACTCGCTCTCTCCCTCTCTCTCAAATAGAATAATAAATAAAAAATAAAGTACTCGATAGCTACACATAACTAGCAGCTACCTCCCTGTACAGCCCAATATGTTCCATTGGCCAGCACTGAGGAACTGAAGCAGATAAATTACAATATAAAGAGTTAAGTGCTATAATAAAGAGAAGGAAAAAAAAACACAAAAAGGGGTGGCTAAACAACATGCTACTAAACCACCAATAGGTCAACAAAGAAATCAAAAAGGAAATTTAAAAATACCAGGAGACAAAGGAAAATGGAAGTGCAACAGTTCAAATATTTGGGACGCAGCAAAACCAATTTTAAAAGGGAAGTTTACGGAGATAAAGGCCTGCCTCAAGAAACAAGAAAAGTCTCAAATAAACAATCTAACCTTACACTTAAAGGAGCTAAAAAAGAACAAAAAATAAAGCCCAAAGTTAGTAGAAGGAGAGAAATAATAAAGAGCAGAGCAGAAATAAATGAAATAGACTAAAAACACAATAGAAAAGATCAATAAAACCAAGAGCTAGTTCTCTAAAAAGATAAGCAAAATTGACAACCCTTCAGACTCATCAAAAAGGAAAAAGAGAGAAAGAGAGGGAAAGGGCTCAAATAAATAAAACCAGAAATGAAAGATGTAACAATGGACATCACAGAAATATAAAGGATTGTAAGAAACTACTATGAAAAATTATATGCCAACAAATTGGACAACCTAGAAGAAATGGATAAAATTTCTAAAAACATATTCTTCTAAGACTAAATCAGGAAGAAATAGAAAATCTGAACAGACTAGTTACTCATAATGAAATTCAAATGGTAATCAAAAAACTCCCAACAAATGAAAGTCCAGGACCAGATGGCTTCACAGACAAGTACCACCTTTTAAAGAAGAGTTAATACCTATTCTCCTCAAACTATTCCAAAATATAGAAGAGGAAAGAAAACTTCCAAATCCATTCTACAAAGCCAGCATTACCCCAAAATCAGACAAAGATACTGCCAAAAAAGAAAAAAAAAATTATAGGCCAATATCCCTGATGAATATAGATGCAAAAATTCTCAACAAAATACTAGCAAATGAAATTCAACAATATATTAAAAGAATCATTGACCACAATCAACTGAGATTTATTCTAGGGATGCAAGGATTATTTAATATCCACAAATCAATCAACATGATATACCACATTTTAAAAATGAAGGAATAGGGGATCCTCAGTGGCTTAGTCGGTTGAGTGTCTGACTTCAGTTCAGGTCATGATTTCCTAGTCCGTGAGTTTGAGCCCCGTGTCAGGCTCTGTGCTGCCAGCTTGGAGCCTGGAGTCTGCTTTGGATTCTGTGAGTCCCTCTCTCTGCCCCTCTCCTTCACTCATATTCGGTCTCTGTCTCTCAAAAATAAATAAACGTTAAAAAAACTAAAAAAACCAAAAAAAACCAAAAAACTAAAAAAAAAGGATAAAAAAATATGATCATCTCAATAGATGCATAAAAAGCATTTAACAAAGTACAACATCCATTCATGATAAAAACTCCCAACAGAGTGGGTTTAAAGGGAACACACTTCAACACAATAAAAGCTATATATGAAAAATCCATGGCTTACATCATACTCAATGGTGAAAAACAACTTTTCCTCTAAGATCAGGAACAAGACAAAGATATCCACACTCACTTTTATTCAACAAAATACTGGAAGTCCTAGCCACAGCAACCAAATAAGAAAAAAGAAATAAAAGGCACCCAAATTGGTGAGGAAGAAGTAAAATTGCCACTATTTGCAAATGACAAGATGCTGTACGTAGAAAACCTTAAAGACGGCCAAAAACTATTAGAACTAATAATGGAGTCAATAAAGTTGCAATACACAAAATTAGTAAACAGAAATTTGTTGCATTACTGTACACTAATCAAAAAGTAGCAGAAAGAGAAATTAAGAAAACCATCTAATTTACAATTACATCAAAAAGAATAAAATATCTAGAAGTAAATTTAACCAAAGAGGGAAAGACCTGTACTCTGAAAACTGTAAGACATTGATGAAAGAAACTGAAAACGATACAAATGGAAAGATATACCATGTTCACAGACAGAAAAAATTGATATTGTTAAAATAGCCATACCTCCCAAAGCAGTCTACACATTCAGTGCAATTCCTATCAAAATACTAATAGTATTTTTCATTGAACTAGAACAAATAATCCTAAAATTTGTATAAAATCACAAAAAGGCCCTGAATAGCCAAAGCAATCTTGAGAAAAAACAAAGCTGGATGTATCTCAATCCCAGATTTCAAGCTATACTACAAAGCTATAATAATCAAAACAGTATGGTACTGGCACAGAAATAGACACATAGATCAATGGAACAGGACAGAGAGCCTAGAAATAAATCCACATTCATATGGTTAACTAAACTATGACAAAAGAGGCAAGAATATACAGCGGGGAAAAGACAATCTCTTCAATGCAGGGTATTCGGAAAACTGGACAGCTACATGAATAAGAATAAATCTGGACCACTTTCTTACACCATACTCAAAAATAAACTCAAAATGGATTAAAGACTTAAATATAAGATCTAGAACCATGAATCTCCTGAAAGAAAACATAGGCAGTGATCTCTCAGACATCAAGCCTCAGCAACACTTTTCTAGATATACCTGTTCAGGCAAGGGAAACAAAACAAAAAATAAAATATTAGGACTACATCAAAATAAAAAGCTTTTTGCACAGCAAAGGAAACCATCAACAAAACAAAAAGGCAATCTACTGAATGGGAGAAATTATTTGTAAATGATATAGCCAATAAGAAGTTAATATCCAAAATATATAGAGAACTCACACAACTCAACACCCCCCAAAACAATCTGACTAAAAAGTGGGCAGAGGGCCTGAATAGACATTTTTCCAAAGAACATTACAAAAGTTCCTCAATAAATTAAAAATAGAAATACCATATGATCCAGCTATTCCATTACTGGGTATTTACCCAAAGAAAATTAAAACACTAATTTGAAATGATGTATGTACCCCTGTGTTTATTGCACCATTACTTACAACAAAATATGGAAAGAACCTAAGTGTCCATAAATAGATGAATGAACAAGTTGTGCTATATAAGTACAATGAGTTACTTAGCCATAAAAAAAAGAATTAGATTTTGCCATTCACGACCACACAGATAGACCTGGAGGGTATTATGCTAAGTGAAATGAGACAGAGAAAGACAAATACCATATGACTTCACCTATGAATCTAAAAACAAAATAAGTGAACAAACAAACAAACAGAAACAGACTCATAAAAACAGAACAAACTGGTGGTTGCCAGAAGGAGGGAAGGGACTGCTAAGGGGTGGGCAAAATAGGTGGAGGGGATTAAGATATACAAATATCTAGTCATAAAATAAACCATGGGGATTAAAGTAAAGCATAGGGAATATAGTCAATAATATTGTAATAATGTTGTATGGTGACAGATGGTAACTACACTTATTGTGGCGAGCATCGTGTAATGTACAGAACTATCTAATCACTATGGTGTATACCTGAAATTAATATAACATTGTGTGTCAACTATACTTCGATTTAAGAAAAAAAAAAGAGATGAATTAACTAATTTCTTTATATACTGTCTTCTCTTGGCTTCTATCCATTATCTCCCACTCTCCTAGTTTTCCAACTAGTTCAACGACCACTTCTCCTTTATTGCCCTTTGCGCATTCTTATTCCTGCTATTCTGCCAGGCCTCAACATCTTGAAGAGCCCTGAGGCTTTACTCTTTTTTCTAAATACAATCTCTCCTTAGGTGAGTCAATCCAGTCAACAGGCTTAGAATATCAACAGTATATTGATAACCCTCAAAATTTGTATCTCCAATCTAAGCCTTTCCCCAAGAGCTCCAAACTTCTGTAGTCAATTGCCTAATAAACACCTCACTAGAATGCTGATCTAAAAACTAATATATTTGACTCATAACTTTGTTTTGACCAAAAAAAAAGTATTTATTTCCCCACACACACTATCAACTTAGGAAATACTGAATTATTCTGCCAGACACCTAAGAGTCACTCTTGAATCTTTCCTTTCCCTTAGTAAGTCATAATTTTTCCCACCTCTAAAAATACATCCCAAGCCATCATTTCTCTCCATTTTCAACCATCAACCTAGTCAAAAACATCATCATCTGGCATAAATTACTATACTAGCCTTTCTTTCCCTGGTCTTCACCATTACTCTACCACCAACCATTATTTTTCAGTGGCCATGGTGATTTTATTTTTTTAAACTCTGTATCGGATCATCTCACTTTCCTGCTTTACATCTCCAGTGGTATCTCTTTGTATTTCAAATCTAAATTGTACTTCAAATCCAAATTCTACCAGAAATTCATAATCTGACCATGTCTAATTATGTCTCCAACCTCATGCCCTCCTTACCCACTATCCACTAGTCACACTAGACTTCTTTCTGAACCTCAAATGTGCCAAACCATTTAGCTTAGAGCCTCTGAATTACCTGTTTCCTGTGTCAGAGAGATTCTTGTCTGAAATCTTTGCACAATGGATTCTTCCTAACATTTATATCTCAGCACAAATTTCATTTTCCAAGAAAGGCCTTTCTTGATCTATTTCTTATACTGCTGTTTTATTCTCACCAATGCACATACTGCTATTCAATGAGAAATTCACTCAATGATCACAATTGTCAGTTATAGTGTGAACTTAAAAAGATTTAAATTTAGTAACTTTTTAAAAGAAAAACAGAACTTACACCATTGAATTATGCCTCTAAAATTAATTAATAAAAGCAATGCCTTGGTAAAAGATATAAATCAAGTGGAAAATATATCCTGGAAGATGTTCACAAAATACAGCCTCACTAAATCCTCATTTTTGTTGGCTTGTAAAGTATCAAATATAGAGTCAAACATAGAGGATGTACCTATTTTTCCCCTTAATTTTGTTTCCCAACCTGGTATGAATTTAGTGCTTACGGAATTAAATGATTAAGTTACTCTAATAAGACTCTCTTATAATGCTAGCAGCCACACAAATCTGACCTTTAGTTTTTCCAGTCTCTTGGGCAGAGACTGACAATTGTGCTGAATTGTGGAATTGTTTTGTGATGTGTCTTCAATTAAGCTGAATCTACTAAATACATTCCATTTTTAATCTGAGTGAAATATTGAACCAGTATTTCCAGAGACAGAAAAATAACTTTTCAAAGCTCTATACTACTACCACACTATAGCAGGCAAGTAAATTTGTACCTCCAACAAACTGTTATTAACATTTTGAAAGTTTATTAAAATTCTTCCATATGTCACCTCTCACCTGAATTCTTACACGTCTTTTAAACGACTTCTTTGCCGCTAACCTTGCTTCACTTCAATACATCCTCTACACTTCTCAAATATGAACAAATACTGTTTTACTCTGCTACTTAAAGTTTTTCAATGGCTGTATACAGTAAAGTGTCAACTGTTTAACAATGATCAGGCCTCTACCTAACTAGCTTTGCCTATGCCACCTCCCTCTGTTCTAGTTTTACCTAAAATTTTTGAATGAGCTTTGTTTTGTCTCAGCTGTATACCTTTGTGCATACTGTTTCTCTTGCCTTTATGTCCTTATTCGGTGAAACCCTATTCTTGCTCCATCATGTAAGATAAGCATCTCCATGAAGCCTTCCCTGATCTGTTAGGCAGAATCAATCACTTCCCTTCTCAGCCACTACTACACTGAGCCCATGCTTAGTAGAAAGCAATACGATACCACAGAACCTGACTGCCTTGAATCGCAGGATTCCCACTAATCACATGATCGCTATCAAATTACTTAATCTTTCTGTACTATCGTTTCCTCATTTGGAAAATGATAAAAATAACAGCAGATACTGCATATACACATAAAGTACTTAAAACATTTAGTAAATGCTAAATAAAAGTTATAAATTATTACACTGTAAAATAATGCCTAGTTTAAAGCTATAATTCCTCCATTAGACTGTAAACTCCAGGATGTAAAGCCAGGATTCTATGCTTTTATCTCTTACTCTCTAACAGTGTTATAGATTTCAGCAATTGTCTGCTGCCTAAAAATGAAAAATACCTGACCATAGCAAAGCAAAAGCTAAACAATTAACCTTCTCATTAATTGCTATTTCTCATTAATAAAGAGTAGTCATTCTTTTTTTTTTTAATGTTTATTTATTTTAGAGACAGAGAGACAGAGCACAAGTGGGGGAGGGGCAGAGAGAGTCAGAGACAGAATCTGAAGCTGGCTGCAGGCTCTGAGCTGTCAGCACAGAGCCTGATGTGGGGTGTGAACCCACAAACCATGAGATCATGACCTGAGCTGAAGTCGGACACTCAACCGACTGAGCCACCCAGGCACCCCAGTCAGTCATTCTTTATGTATAACCATACAATGGTATTTAGTGAAATACCCAAAGGTGATGGAAGTAAAACGTATGACACAAAACTGATGAACTGCATCACTTTTGTACCTAACACATTTTGTAGCAATCCCACCACTCTCCTGGCAGTGTTAGCTATTGTTCTCTTCTGTACCTCCAAGATGTCAGAGCAGTGGGGCATCTTCAGGGAGCCAGGTATGTGTTGCCCTCCGCAAAATTCATAGCATAAAAGGATGTGAATGGACATTGATTTATACCCCATTATTGACACAGTAAGCCACCAGTTTGAATTATGCTACTAGGTCAAGCAATGGGAAGTGTTTGATTTGAGCAAATTCACAGAACTATTTGATACTATGAAGAATACTAGAAACTTCTGAAGCAGTCCAGGATGTAGGAAGCTGGAAAAAGGCATCACTCCCATTCAAACAAGAAGAAGCTAGATAAATTACAAACTCATAATTTTCCTCAAAAACATGAGAGCTTGAAACAACACAGCAACCCAAAAGCCTAACACCCAAGAAGGGGCAACTCTCAGCCTCAGGAGAGAAAGGATATATAGCTTTTCCCAACTGTGGTAGAGCATGGGAGGAAGGAACAACGACCAAATAAACTAACACGAGACATAAGACAGAACTTTAACAAATTGCTAAAGGCCAAGTGTGGGCTAGCATAAAAGTACAGCAATCTTGGTAGTCCCAAATATAAAGTGAACTCACAATGACCCTCAGACTCTTTCCAAGGGCCTTCACCACATATATGAGAGCAGGAGACTAGAAAGGCTACTTCAATGGTTGCCTGAAGAAGGGAAGTGACCACCACTGCAGGAAAAGCAAAAAGCCCCACCCTCCCTGCCAAACCCTTCTCTCCAACAGAACAAAGGACTTAAGCTGCTAAGGAATGAGCATCAAACCTACTGACACCAGGACAGATAAGACCCATCCTTGCAGGGAGAAGATTAAAAGAAAAAAATCCTCTATGCCTGGGGTAGAGGCAAGAAACAGTCCTTCCTCTGACGGTAGGGCAGAAAACTCTCCCACAAAAGACTAGCCACAGATACAAGGCAGAGTTTGGCTATCACACATAGGAAGGACCAAAATGCTGAGAAAGCCCTACCTTGGAGGCCAGGCACACAAGAGATGGCTAAGATTGAAGCTGGACCAGGAAACCAGAGAAGCCCTACCTCTCATTCCCTACACTGAGTAACAAGGTATAGCATTCTACAGCTGAAGGCAGGGAAAGAGCATGGAGAGACACCCTCTGAAGCACAGAGGTACAGAGATAACTGAAAACTGAAAGTGGAGGAGGAACATTAAAAAACTCCTCTTGTGGGGGGAGGGGGGGTGGGCACAGTTAGTAGAGCTTGCAACTCTTGATCCCAGAATTGTGAGTCCAAGCCCCATGTTGGGTAAAATATATTTTTAAAAATGGGGTGCCTGGCTACCCAGTCAGTAGAATGCATGACTCTTAATCTCAGGGTCCTAAATTCAAGCCCCACAGTGAGCATGGAACCTACTTAGAAAAGAAAACAAATAAAAAAATAACTCCTCTGGTTGGAGAACACAGGCAGTAACTTCTTTGACATCAGCCATAGCAACTTCTTTCTACATATGTCTTTTGAGGCAAGGGAAACAAAAACATAAATAAATTATTGCGACTTCGTCAAAATAAAAAGCTACTGCACAGTGAAGGAAACCATCAACAAAACTAAAACGCAACTGATGGAATGAAGGAATATATTTGCAATTGACATATCGGGTAAAGGGTTAATATCCAAAATATATAAAGAACTTGTAGGGGGGGCCAGGGTGGCTCATTTGGTTAAGCATCTGACTCTTGGTTTCAGCTCAGGTCATGATCCCACGGTTCATGGGTTCAAGCCCCACGCTGGGCTCTGTGCTGGCAGTGCAGAGCCTGCTTGTGATTCATTCTCTCTCTCTCTCTCTCTCTGCCCTTCCCCTGCTCACCTGCTCTCTCCCCCTCAAAATAAATAAATAAAAACTTAAAAAAAAAAAAGAACTTGTAAATCTCAACACTCCAAAAATGAATAATCCAATTAAAAATGAGCAAGACATACAGATGGCCAACAGACACATAAAAGATGCTCAGCATCACTGATCATCAGGGAAATATAAATCAAAACTACAATGAGACGGGCGCCTGGGTGGCGCAGTCGGTTAAGCGTCCGACTTCAGCCAGGTCACGATCTCGCGGTCCGTGAGCTCGAGCCCCGCGTCAGGCTCTGGGCTGATGGCTCGGAGCCTGGAGCCTGTTTCCGATTCTGTGTCTCCCTCTCTCTCTGCCCCTCCCCCGTTCATGCTCTGTCTCTCTCTGTCCCAAAAATAAATAAAAAACGTTGAAAAAAAAAAATTAAAAAAAAAAAAACAAAAAAAAAACTACAATGAGATATCACCTCACACCTGTCAAAATGGCTAAAATCAACAACAGAAGAAATGACAGATGTTGGTGAGGATGTGGAGAAAGGGGAACCCTTTGGCACTGTTGGTGGGAATGCAAACTGGTGCAGTCATTCTGGAAAACAGTATGGAGGTTCCTCAAAAAGTTAAAAGTGGAACTACCCTTTGATCTAGTAATTGCATTACTAGGTATTTACCCCCAAAATACAAAAATACTAATTTAGAGTAATATACACGCACTGATGTTTATAGCAGCATGATATATACAATAGCCAAATTATGAAAACAGCCCAAGTGCCCATCAACTGACAAATGAAAAAAGATGTGGCATATATATATATACATACATACACACACACACACACACACACACACACACACACTAGAATATTAGTCATAAAAAAGAATGAAATCTTGCCATTTGCAATGACATGGATGGAGCTAAAGAGAATTATGCTAAGCAAAATAAATCAGTCAGAAAAAGACAAATACCATATGATTTCACTCATATGTGGAATTTAAGAAACAATACAAATGGGCCAAGGGGGAAAAAAGAGAGAGGCAAACCAAGAAACAGACTCTTAACTATAAAGAACACACTGATGGTTACCAGGGGGGAGGTGTGTGGGAAGATGGGTTAAATAGATGATAGGGATTAAGGAGTGCACTTGTTGTGATGAGCACTAGGTGATATATGGAAGTATGGAATCATTATATTGTACACCTAAAACTAATATTATACTGTATGTTAACCAATGGGAATTTAAATTTAAAAAAGACAAAAAACCTCTTCTGGCAACCCCACCACCATTAAGCACTGGGCATATTTAGAGGAATTTGAACCCTGTGAGGTACTGAAGGTAACCACACAAAACAAAACAAACAAAAAACCAGGTCAATTCCTAACTAACTCAACCCCCACAATAAGGACTGACAGTAGAAAAGAAGTACCCATTTCAAAGTGTAACCACCATTTCTCTCAGTATCCACTAACATGATATTTAGCATTCAATAAAAGATTAGGACACTCAAACATGCAAGAAAAACAATATTACTAAAAGGCAAAACAATCAATAGAAATACACTCAGAGATGACCCAGATGTTGGAACTACTGGACAGAGACTTCAAATAACTATGATTAACATATTCAGGAATCTAGGGGAAAAGATAGATGAAATGTTTGAATAAACAGGAAATTTCAACAGAGATCAAAAACTTCTCAGGAGTCAAATGGAGGGTCAGCTGGCTGGCTCAGTCAGTGGAGCATGTGACTCTTGATCTCAGAGTTGTGAGTTCAAGTCCCACGTTGGCTGGAGATAACTTAAAAATAAAATATTTCCAAAAAAATTTTTTAAAGGGTCAAATGGAAAAGCTATAAATAAAAAACCACCATATCAGAGATGAAACTCAACAAAGCCAAAGAAAGAAGTAGTGGACTTGAAGCTAGATCAATAAAAAAATATCCAGAGGAAAACAAAATGAGAAGAAAAAAAAAGTGGAAAAAAAAAAAGCACCTAAAAGCTATGGGACAATAACAAACAGTTTAGAAAAATCAAATAGTCTAGCATATGTATAACTGGATTCATAGAAGGACAACAGAGAAGAAACGGAGCAAAAGAAATACTTAAAAAAATAATGACCATGAATTTTTGTAAAATAATGCAAGACATCAAACCAGAAGATGCAAGAATCTCAGTGAATCTCAAACAGAATTAAACACACACACACAAACACACACACTCTGACACATCATACTCATTCTACTGAAAAGCAAAGATCTTAAAGGCAACTAGGAAAAAGCTACATTAACTACAGCAGATTTCTCTTCAGAAACTATGCAAGCCAGAAAATAATGGAATGACATCTTTAAAGTAGTAAAATAAAAAATCTACCAACCTAGAATTCCATGCAGGGAAAATATACCACAGTACTAAAATCAAAATGAAAAAATTTTCAACCAAACATTGCTGGCAGACCTACAATACATAAATATGTTAAAGAAAGTTCTTCAGGTAAGAGGAATATGATACCAGATAGAAGACTTGAATCTATTAAAAGAAATTAAGTTCCAAAAACTGAAAAAATTAATAAAAAGTAGTTTTTATTTCTTAATTGCTTCAAACTATAATTTACCTTTTAAAACAAAAATAGCACCAATATATTCAGCAGTTTAAAATATGCAAAAGTCAAATGTATGACAAAAATGGCATAAAGGATTAGAGGTAAAAATTGCAAGTATCCTTTTGAAGGATTCATATACCGTACCTATGGTGGTATACTACTATGAAGTGATGATTAGAGATAGATATTGAAATCCTTAGGGCAGGGGCGCCTGGGTGGCTCAGTGGGTTAACGTCTGACTTCAGCTCAGGTCATGATCTCACGGTCCGTGAGTCCGAGCCCCGCATCATGTTCGCTGACAGCTCAGAGCCTGGAGCCTGCTTCAGATTCCGTGTCTCCCTCTCTCTCTGCCCCTCCCCTGCTCACGCTCTGTCTCTCTGTCTCTGTCTCTCTCTCTCTCTCTTTTAAACATAAAGATTAAAAAAAAAAATTTAAAAAAAAAAAGGAATCCTCAGGGCAACCACTCAAAAATATCAAAAAGGATATATAACCAATAATGTTAATAGTGGAGATAACACAGAATCATAAAAAAATACTGAATTTACCCAAAAACAGGAAAAAAAAAAAAAAAGAGAAAAAACATCAACAGGAAAAAAATAAGGAAAATTCCAAGATAGGAGTTTTAAATCTAATGACATCAAAAATAATGAATAATTATAAATAAATAATAACCAACAAATGCCTCTCAATTAAAAGATGAAGAATAACAGATTAAATTAAAAACCAAGGGGTGCTTGGGTGGCTCAGTCAGTTAAGCATCTAACTCTTGATTTCAGCTCAAGTCATGATCTCATGGTTCATGAGATCAAACTCCTCATCAGGGTCTACACTGACAGTGCACAGGTTTAAATAAATTAAAAACCAAGACCCAGTGCTGTCTATGAGAAATCCACTTCAAATATAAAGATATATATAGTTTAAAAGGAAAAGGAAAAACATCCAGCTTCCAGTCTGACACATAAAAAGCTTGGAAAATGTCATTTTCATCCTCACAATAACAATGAAAAGAAGCCAAACCTACTGAAAAATCAATAATACATCTTAGGTCTTAAAGAGAATTCAGGTCACAGGGCAAACCACCACCCAGGAAACTGAAAAAACAAAACAAAACAAAACAAAACACAGAATCACAGCTTACCGGAAGTAGCAAATGCTGCTGGAGTCAGCAACTGGTAGGAAAACTTTAAGAGTAATTGACTAATTGCTGGCAACTAAGTGTAGACTAGGTTGAGAGATAAAAACTCCTAGAAGCCCAACCTTAGGAAGAGCTGCACCTTTTCAAGAATTTTACCTCTAGGAGCCCCACCAGGTCCCCTTCAAAGTAAAGATCAAAGAAAATTCTCCAGTGCTTCCTGCAGAGGTAGCGGAAAAGTAATCACTGTGAAATACACCCAGAGCATCCTGCTGTCCTTAACAAAGATCTGTCTTCTAGGAAAACTGTTTTCAAATCTAACCAACGTGAGTTTTACTACAGCCTAGCTGACATGGAAGAAAAATACCCAACTCCAGACTCCTCTAGCCTTCCTGTCTCCCATATAAGTGGGGTGTAGGGAAAGTTGAGAAGCACTTGTAAAGGTCACAGCCATGGAAATAGACCTACTAAAATTCTATGATCTAGTCACAGGATTATAGAACGCTTCTGTTCCCCCTACAACTGACCATCATATCAGCAGGGCTCCTATATAATATCAGAAGGTTACAATTCAAAGAACTGTAAGCTTAGACTCCATTTAATGAGCCTCTAGGGAAATCCAAAAATAACAAGGAAAACAAAAACAAGGACACCTAAAGAATTTTAAATTCTGAATCTTAGCCTTTACCCATCAGGCAGAAAATCAATAAGGATATAGTTGAACTGAATAGCACCATCAATCAACTTGATCAAATTGACACTTATTGATTAGTTTATCAGGTGTCAACAGAATATGCAAGCTTCTCAAGAATACACAATTTTTGTCATGCTCATATATAAATAACATTCACAAAGACGGACCACATTCTGGCCTATAAATTATACACAAAAATTTAAAAGAATAGAAATCATACAAAACAGGCTCTCAAACCACAACAGAATTAAACTAGAAACCACTAACAGATAACTGGAAAATCCCAAAATATTTGGAGATTGAGCAACATATGAATCAAGGAAGAAGTATCAAAAGAAACCGAAATATCTGAAACTGAATTAAAATGAAAATAAAAGTTACCAAAAAATTATAGAATGCAGTAAGAGCACTGCTTACAGAGAAATTTATAGCATGTAGTATGTATGTTAGAAAAGAGAGATTTAGAATCAGTAATCTAAGCTTTTACCTTAAAAACCAAGAAAAAGAAAAGCAAATTAAACCCAAATAAGCAGAAGAAATAATGTAAGTTAGAGCAGAAACCAATGAAACTGAAAACAGGTAAATTAATAGAGAAAAAGTCACTTAAACCACAAGCTGGTTCTTTGAAAGGTCAATAAAATCAATAAACCTCCAGCCAGGCTAACCAAGAAAAAAAGAGAGAGGACACAAATTACTGGTATCATTGACAAAAGAGGGGTCATGCCTACTAATCACATGGATAATAAAAAGGAAACTAAAAGAGTATTATAAACAATTCTACTCTCACAAATTTAATATCTTAAATAAAATGGACCATTTCCTTGAAAGACAAAATCTAACAAAAGTCACACATGGAGAAACAGATCATCTGAATAGGTCTATATCTACTATAGAAATTGAATAAAAAATTAATAACCTTCCAAAAGAAATCACCAGGGCTAGGTGGTTTCACTGGTGACTTCTATCAAATATGTAAAGAAGAAATAATACCAACTCTCTACAATTTCTTCCAGAAAACAGAAGCATAGAAAATATTTCCTAACTCATTGTATGAGGGCAGCATTACCCTAATACAAAAACCAGAAAAAGGGATTCAAAGAAAGTTAAAGAACAGTATCTCTCACAAACACAGATGCAAAAATCCTCAAGAAAATATTAGCAAAAGGAAACCACGTATAAAAAGAATTATAAACCACAACTAAGTGGGATTTATTCCATGCATGCAAAGCTGGTTCAACATTCCAAAATCAATTAATGTAATCCATCATATCAACAAGCTAAGGGAAAAAAAAAACATATGATCATATCAACAAATATACAGAAAGAATCTGACAAAATCCAACACCCATTCAACATGAAATCTACCAACAAACTAAGAATCCAAGGTAACTTCCTCAACTTTATGTATCTATGAAAAAACCAACAGCTAACACCATACTTAATAGTGAGAAACTAAAAAGTTTCCTCACTGAGATCAAGAATAAGACAAGGATGTCCCCTCTCACCATTCCCATGCAACGTTATATTGGAAGCCTTGGCTAACACAGTAAGACAGGAAAAGGAAATAAAAGGTACAGATTGGGAAGGAAGAAATAAAAACAAATTCTACTCCTACAAATTCTACAGAATTTTGCTCCTAAGAATTTACCCCCCCAAATGAAAACATATGTCCACACAAAAACGTGTAATGAATGCTTATAGCAGCTTATCCATAATCACCAAATATGAGAAGTAATTTTAACTATTGCTGCATAACAATTACCCCAAACCTTACCAGCTTAAAACACCAAACATGCGTTATTTCACAATTTCTATGAGACAGAAATTTGGGAGGAACTTGATTGAGCACTTTGGTTCAGGAATGTTCAGAAATTTGCAGTCAAGTTATCTAAACCAATTAATTATCTGAAATCTTGACTGGGGCTGGGGGATCCATTCTAAGATGGCTTGATCATCTGGCTGTTGACAAGAAGCCTCAGTTCTTCATTGGCTACTGTCAGGAGGCCAGAGCTCCTTGCCACACAAACCTCTTCACCAGGTCCCTTGTTTCCTCACAAAATGGCAGCTGACTTCTAGTGAGTGATCAAAATGAGAACAAGGCATAATCACAATGTCTTTTTTCAATCTAATCTCAGAAGTCACATACTATCACCTCTGCCATATTCTACCAGTTCCAGAGACCAATCCTGACACACTGCAGGAGAAGTCAACATTAAGGCATGAATACCAGGAGACAAGGATCACTGGGACCATTTTGGAAGCTGGCTACCACGAACCTAGATTTCCACTAACTGGTGAATAGGTAAACAAATTATGGTATAACCATACAGTGGCACAGTAATCAGCAATAAAAAGGAACAAACTACTGATATATGTAACAGCATGGAAAAAATCACAAATACTAAGTGAAAGAGCCAGTCCTAGAAAGCTACATACAGTGTGATTACATTTACACACATTCTCGGAAACGTATAACCAGAGGGATACAAAACAGATCAAAGGTTGTCAGGAGCTAGGAAGGGGGCAGTAGAGTGACTACAAAAGGGCATGAGGGAATTTCTTTAGATAATGGAAATACTCTATATTTGATTGTGATGGTGCTTGGAGTTTGTTAAAATTGACACAATTATAACACCTAAAAAAGGTGAGTTTTATTGTAAATAAATTATACCTCAAAAATTACTTATAAAAAGACAGAGAAAGGAATCCTAAGAGGAAACAAGAGGCTTGGTTGGGAATATTGCTATAGCAGTCTTAATGTGTAAATAACAAGTTTCCAAAGGAAACTTTGGAAAATGTTATTAAACCAATAAAATTATAATTAACGTTACTCAAGCTAAAAAACTTTCTTTGAGCTTAAGTCTACAGATTGAAAATGCCCATCAAATTACAAGTTAGACAGATGAGAGAAAAGATACACATGTATCCTGGCATATCCTGGCAAAAGTCTTGAACTTTAAGAATAGAAAAGTTTAGGGGCACCTGGGAGGTTCAGTTGGTTGAGGATCTGACTTTGGCTCAGGTGATGATCTCATGGTTTGTGGGTTTGGGCCATGCATCAGGCTCTGTGCTGACAGATTGGAGCCTGGAGCCTGCTTCAGATTCCATGTCTCCCTCTCTCTCTGCCCCTCCCCCACCTTCACTCATGCGCTTGCTCTCTCTCAAAAATAAATGAATGTTAAAAAACAAAAAAAAAGTTTAAGTGCTTCCAGAAAGAAAGAACAAGTTACTTAGAAAAAAAGAGAGACAAGCATAGGCTTTCTTATTTGCAACAAAAAGGAAATAATGATATAGTACCACAAATTTTTGAGAAGAGGACCACGACCCAAAAATTCTAACCCAATCAAGAGTAAAATAAAAAATAAAAAAATAAAACTTTTTAAAAGAAAAAGGGGTGCCTGGATGGCTCACTCAGTTGAACATCTGACTCTTGATTTCAGCTCAGGTCATGATCTCAACAGTTTGTGAGTTTGAGCTCTGCATCAGGATCTGTGCTGACAGGGCAGAGCCTGCTTTGGATTTTCTCTCTCTGTCCACCCCACTCATGTGCTCTCTCTCAAAAATAAATAAATAAACTTAAAACAATAAAACATAAACTCTTTAAAAAAAAGAGTAAAATAAAGTTATCTATAAAAAAGAGTAAAATAAAGTAAAATAAAATAAAATAAAATAAAGAGTAAAATAAAGTAAAATAAAACAATAAAACAAACTTTTTTTTTTTTTTTTTAATTTTTTTTTCAACATTTTTTATTTATTTTTGGGACAGAGAGAGACAGAGCATGAACGGGGGAGGGGCAGAGAGAGAGGGAGACACAGAATCGGAAACAGGCTCCAGGCTCCGAGCCATCAGCCCAGAGCCTGACGCGGGGCTCGAACTCACGGACCGCGAGATCGTGACCTGGCTGAAGTCGGACGCTTAACCGACTGCGCCACCCAGGCGCCCCTAAAACAAACTCTTTAAAAAAAAGAGTAAAATGAAGTTATCTATATATCTAAAATATATATATAAAAAAAAGAGTAAAATAAAATAAAGTAAAATAAAGGAACATGCAATGACTCAAAAAATGTATCACCCACCTATCCCATCTAGAGAGATAACCAACAAAAAATGCTCGCCAAATAATTAAATCATTGCAGAGATAGAGGAGGATAAAGAAGAGACCTTATGAAACCTGCAGTTAACTTAAAGTGGAATTAGTAAAACAAATGGGAAGAAATATATAACAAATGAAAACTCAATTAATTTAGTTTAAAATTAAAATAAACCATCTAAACAAAAAAGAATATTAAAGCCAGTCCTGTGTACAAGGAAACTGTAAATAGTTATCACAAACAACTTTTTTGGTTTTTGTTTTGTTTTGTTTACCTGGTTTGCACGATGAGAGTGACCAAACAGCTTGTGACCCAATTTCCCGTACTGTTCCAGTCCTTTCCAACTGCTTAGGGTCAGCACCAGGAGGTGTCTTGTTTGGTGTGGTCATTTTTAAAATATTCTACGAAGAAAACAAGAATATCCACATTATACCATGACCTGAGCTTCTTTCTACAAAAGGTAAAAATTAAAATTTAGTAGCAAAATGGATCACTACCCTTGATATTAATCATCTATTTCTCAAATGAAGTTAACCTAACTCAACCACTATAATTAAAAAATCTTAGGAATTCAATTTTTGTTTCTAAAATATATTATGATTTACAAGATGTACAAACAGTAGAGTATAATAGTCAAAAGAGCATGGGATCAGAGTTTCAACTTCAGCCTCTCCTTTAACTAGCTTAGACTTCGGGCAGGTCTGGGCTTTATTTCTTACCTCTAAAAGGGGCTGACTTGATCTATAATTCCATAATGCTATACAATTCTATACCTCTCTGAATAAAAATTCTTTTTTTTTAAAACGATTTTATTTTTAAGTAATCTCTACACCCAACGTTGGGCTCAAACTCACAACCCCAAGATCAAGAGTCGCATGCTTCACCAACTAAGCCAGCCAGGTATCCCTCTGAGTAAAAGTTCTTAATTCAAATGAATTTTTTTCTTTAGAGAAGTTAAACTGAAATATTCGTATTCCAGGGGCGCCTGGATGGCTCAGTCGGTTGGGCATCCGACTTTGGCTCAGGTCATGAACTCGCAGTCTGTGAGTTTGAGCCCTACGTCAGGCTCTATGGTGACAGCTCAGAGTCTGGAGCCTGCTTTGCATTCTGTGTCTCCCTTTCTCTCTGCCCCTCCCCTGTTCACGATCTGTCTGTCTGTCTCTCTCTCTCTCTGTCAAAAACAAACTTTAAAAAAAATCTAGAAATATTCTTATTCCAGGAATATGTAAATATCTGTTTCCATTTTTTATTTAGCAAATGTAAATTTGTTTTTGATAACTTTTTATTAAAATATAATATACAGTGTTATATTAGTTCCAGGTGTACAACATATGATTCAACAATTCTATACATTTCTCTGTGCTCATCACTGTAGGTTTACTCTTAATCCCCTTTATGTGTCTCACCCATCCTCCCATCCACCTCCCCTCTAGAAAACTGTTCTCTGAATTTAACAGTCTGTTTATTTTTTTCTGCTTGTTTTGTTTCTTAAATTCCACACGAGTGAAATCATATGATATTTGTCTTTCTCTTATTTCTTATTTCTCTTATTTCTTTCTTATTTCAGACTTATTTAATTTAGCCTTATACCCCCTAGGTCCATCCATGTGGTTGCAAATGGCAAGACCACATTCTTTTTTTATGGGTAGTATTTCATAATGTGTGTGTATCTACCTATCTATTTATCTATCTCTCTCTATGTGTGTGTGTATACCACATCTTCCTTATCCATTCATCCACTGATGGACATTTGTGTTGCTTCCACATCTTGGCTATGGTAAATAATACTGCAGTGAACACTGGGGTGCATATATCCTTTCAAACTAGTGTTTTTATTTTCTTTGGGTAAATTACCTAGTAGTGGAATTACTGGATTATATAGTAATTCTATTTATAATTTTTTGAAGAACTTCCATACTGTTTCCCACAGTGTTTGCACCAATTCACATTCCCTTCAACAATGCACAAGGGTTCCTTTTTCTCCAGCATCGTTGCTAACACTTCTTATTTCTTATCTTTTTGATTCTACCCATTCTGACAGACATAAGGTGATATCTCACAACAGATACATGAAAAGATACTCAACATCACTAATCATCAGAGAAATGCAAACAAAACCACAATGAGATATTGGTCTCCATTTTAAATAGTCCATTAAGTGAAACAGAAAAATCACTTCTCCCCACTAGTCAAAAGTTTAACTTATGTGTGCTCTTGCCATAGAAGATAATGTCAGAAAAAAGGTTTCAAGGTGTAGAAGTGAATAACTGACCCATTCTAAACCCAAAAATTTACTGGAACTTTCTCATCTTTTGTTAATCTTGGTAAGTCTATGCAAACATGAAAAAAAAAAAAATCTTTGGGGCCCCTGGGTGGCTCAGTTGGTTAAGCATCTGACTTTTGGCTTCAGCTCAGGTCATGATCTCACAGTTCACAGGTTCCAGCACGGAGCCTGCTTGGGATTCTGTCTCCCTCTCTCTGTGCCCCTCCCCTACTTGCTCTCTCTCTCTCTCTTTCTCTCAAAAATAAATAAATAAACAAACATTTAAAAAATATTTTTAAAAAAATATCTGATAGTGAACATGTAAAACAGCTTATGTGGTGCAAAGTTACAGGTACTGAACATTGTTATATATGCTATTATAAACCTGGCCCAGGGAGACTGGGTGGCCTCAGTCAGTTAAGCAACTGACTCTATTTCAGAGTCAGGCTCTGCACTGACAGCAGGGAGCCTGCTTGGGATTCTCTCTCTCTCTCTCTCTCTCTCATAAATAAATAAACTTTAAAAAAAAAAACAAACTTGGCCCAATATTTCAGTATACCATCTCCTTGACACCTTTTAGATTTCAGTTGTTTCCTAATCTCAACACAGCTCTTGATACTTATTAAACAATAGTAGAGCCACTAGACTGTAAAATCCAGAAAGGCCTGAGACTTAAATGCTCAGTTAGCAATTTACTTAACGAATAAATGGATGAACGAATAGGTGCAGTCCTAAGCTAAAGTATTTGCCTTCTGCAATTTAAGTAAGGTCTAGGATGAGACAAGTAAACCTATGACTGTCACTATAAGCTGAATGTCCAGTCATTGTCAAATATGGAAAAATGTTAAATTGTCAAAAAAAAAAAAGCCCATCTCTACATAGGAGCAGAATTCAACTGCCTGCTTTGATACTGGACGCCACCAAGTGGAAAAAACGCGGAGCTCGGAAAAACCTGGGTTCCTGGCCACTCCGTTCAGAAGAAACTGAGGCCAAGGAGAGAAGGCCACGGCCAGCAGTACCTGGACCACACTCTGCTAGATACCTCTGCTAGAAATACTAGAATGGGCAATGGCTCTCCAGCGGCCTTGAGATCGCGAGCGGAAAAGGGGATTGAGAATAGGGATGAGAACGCATCTGCTTACGAGAGAACCATTCTCCAGGACAGGGCGGAGGAGAGAAGCTCACGCCCTTAGAGCTTGCAGACCCGGCTTGCCGCAACCCACCTTTTTAAGATACCCTGCAGCTCGGTGCCACTCCCACTCAGGACAGCCCGGCTTTCCCACAGACGTTAATTTGGAGTCGCAGGACAATGACGTCAGTTCTCGCCAGGGCTCCGCCTGTCGCTCTCTGTCGCGCGCGCGCACTGCGTCCCTAAGGCATGCGCGAGGCGGTGGTTGAGCACCGCCATTTTGGCCGGTGGCCGTAAGAACACGCTGTGTGAGAGAGAAGTGAAAGGAAGAACTGACTTGGCTTCTGCGCTCTCCTCCGCAAGGGAGTCGTTTTCTCCAGGTACCTGAATGGCCCGGGAGGGTTTGGCCGTTAGCTGTGGTCTCCCACGATTTAAAGACAGTAGGGACGTTGTCTGAGAGCCTTTGGTGAGGCCTCTGGTGTCAGCAGTGAAGGAGGCAGCGGCGCGTGGCAGCCGGCTCGGGAGGGACAGCTGGAACCGCCGAAGCGCGGACGCCGCCGAGGGCTTAGAGGTGGTCGCGCATCCCCTCCAGCTGACCTGGCTCTTGGCCACTGTTGCCAGCCACCCCCCGCCAGGGGCTACGAGAATGGATTTAGATGCCATCTCAGAGATGTAATCTCCACCGTCTCCACTCCCCCTTTACTACTCTTCTTGCCCTATTACAGAGAAGAAGGCAACTTCAGAACTCAAAGCATCGTCGTTTCCCCCCCACCTCCCATCCTTACCCTGACACAGTAAAATGGACTTATTGGCACATGTGCGTATTTGATTATAGGAAGTCGTGGCCTTTTCTTCCTCGGCTTTTCTGGTGATTATGGAATGAGTCATGGCATTTTGCCGTCTTTATAGAAATGATGGCCAGCTGTAGCTCTCCTTTTCTCATAGAGCAACGTGTATTCGATTATCCCAAGTAACCTCCCAGTTGAATGCCTTTAGCTTTTTTGGTGCGCTTTTATAGCACTTGGTACTTTTTCTTGGTGACTTGCTTGTTTTCCCCTTAAGTCTTAAATTGCATGAGATCAGGGGCGCATTGGTTCGTACCTTGTAGACGCGAAGTCCAAAGCCTATTCTCACATCCCGTAAACTACATAAATGTATTTTCTCTTATTTTGTGTATGGTAGTCCGTGACAGTGAGAAATAACTGTCAAAACAGTGGGGAGGGATGTGGGAGGGTTTTTTGGGGGTGTTTGTTTTACCCTCTGTTCCACAGAGACTGCTATTAGGCATTTATGATAGTGGCATTTGCGTTGCATTTCTCAGTACGTTTGTCTCCTATACTGAGAATATTCATCCTATATCAGCTACCTAACAACAATGCTTTGTCAATATTAGCGAAGGGCTCTTATCTGTATTTGTATCAAAAAGGGTATTTTTTTTTCACGTTAAAAACCTTGTTAGCCCCATAAAAATTTTTTTTCAGGAGAATATTTAATATGGTTTCTGGGGGAAAAAAAGTGGTATTTTGTTGTCCCTTCTAAATGTCTTCAGTGTAGGATTCTGAAATCAGAGTTGTGCACCACTCCCAACTTACATGTTTTATAAGACTAATAACCTGCAATAACCATAAGTTGGGATATTTTATGTGATACCAAGCATCATTTGTTAAGAGCAATCTTTTAAGTGCTTTCACATAGTGTTATAATAATTTTGGTTTTAGACTACAAATGCTTTTCATAATGCCTCACTTCCTTTTTTCTTGCCAGCTGGAAGAATAACACTGAGGGTCATTGTTTGAGTACCTATTTTGAAAAGTTTGTATTCAGATCTGAAATATCTTCACATTTCTCTTTGTTTCCAGAAGTCTGTTACTAAACTCTACCTTCCCCCACCCAAGCCTTACAGCCTGTATCATTCTCATTGAAAAAGAAAGTAGGAATTCCCCCCCCCCACCAATTCTTGAAAATAATATACGAATTTAATCAGTAGTGTTTACACAAGTAACAGTTATACAAAGATTCTGTATTTCTTATTCTTAAACATATTATAACTTATCACTTGCTTACATAAATCCGCTTATTAGTCATCTCTGATATGTTTTTATTTTTCTATAAAAGTCATCTCACATTCACTTAGTTTTTAAAAAGGTTTTTTGAAATATTAGATGAAACACTTAAGTAGTTTGACAGAAATAAAGTTGAACATAAACAATTTTGTGATGAAAAATTTATCCTCTAAAATGAACTTCATGACATTCATTCATCGGATAATTTGTATGGTGTCCAGCTTTATTTTAATAACTAACAAATCTTCAGTTTTCAGGGAGTTGTAACTTACAATGAAAGCTTTTTTTGTAGCAATTCAAAAGTCATTTGATTTCTTTCTCTTCTAGTCTTTATGAAAACTAGACCAGCTTTTAAAAGGGTAATGGGTCTAGAAGTTACCATTACCATTCTGTTTATTACATAAATACTTAGTCTCCTTTGGTTGATTTTTTTTTTTCTTACCACATACTTTACCGGATAGCTGTTGCTATGAAATATTGGTAATTTGCAATATTTCTGAAGTCACTATAACCTATAGGAAAACTATTTACTATTTTTAAATTAATTTTCTCATTTATTCAACAGAAATACTTGAGCTTTTATGATATGCTGGACACTGGTTTAGCCACTGGGCTGAACAGACAAGAAATCTCTGCCCTCGTGATGGAGTACTTTTTACTTGGGGAGGGAAAAGTACTGTCTGTGTGTAGAGAGAAAGAATATATAAATACATGTATACACACGATAAATACATAAACCATATATACACGTACATATGAAATATATACTGTGCAGTATAGTGGAAAGAGCTAAAGAGAAAAATAAAGCAAATCAGGAAAGAAAAAACCAAAACAGTGGGTGTATTTTTTGGTAGTATAAGCTAGAGAAGGCTCACTGAGAAACATTAAAGACTTGTAGTGAGCCTTGTAACTCACTAGGGGGAATAGCATTACAGGCAGAGAGAATAGAAAAGGTCAAGGCCCTGAAGCAAGAACTGTCTGACATGTGCTCTAAGAACCACAAGAAGCCAAGGTGGTTGGATCAAAATGAACAAGAGCTGGAGTAGTTGGAGTTGAGATGAGAAAGTAGTATAAGCTAATCAGTACCTCATTTGTTATTTTAAGGACTTTGGCTTTTACTCAGAATGAGTAGAGAAGCTATTGCAGGACCTTAAGCAGAAGAGTGACATGATCTGGCTTACACTTCAAAAGGATCACCCTGGGGCACCTGGGTGGCTCAGGCAGTTTGGTTCTTGAACCCGGCATCAGGCTCTGTGCTGACAGCTCAGAACCTGGAGCCTGCTTTGGATTTTGTGTCTCCCTCTCTCTTCCTCTCCCCCACTCACATTCTGTCTCTCAAACAATGAATAAACATTAAAAAAATAAAAGGATCACCCTTACTTCTGTCATGAGAAGGAACTGTCAAGGGTTGGAGTAGAAGTAGGTAAAAGTAAAGCAGAGAGACCTGATAGGGAGCTATTAGAGTAATGCAGGTAAGAAATAATGATGGCCTAAACCAGAGTGAAGAGAAGTGGCCAGATTCATGAAGGTAAATTGTACAGAATTTGCTGCTGTGGCATGTAAAAGATAACTTCAAGGATTTGGGCTTAAGTAAATGGAAGACTGGAGTTGTCATTTAACAGAATGGGCAAGACTGCTAGAGAAGCACATTTTGGTTGGGACTTCTGGTGTTCAGTTTGGGAGATGTATATTAGACCTTCAGGAAGAGCTGTTGGGTAGTCAGGTAGATAAACAAGTTTACGGTTAGGAGAGGTGTCATGACTAGAGCTAGAAATTTGGGACTTAGCAACATATAAATAGGATTTAAAGCCATGAGATTAGAATAAAACACCTTAGAGAATGAATATAAATTTTTTTTTTAATTTTTTTTTAGTGTTTATTTATTTTTGAGACAGAGAGAGACAGAGCATGAACAGGGAAGGGTCAGAGAGAGGGAGACACAGAATCCAAAGGAGGCTGCAGGCTCTGAGCTGTCAGCACAGAGCCCGACGCGGGGCTCAAACTCACGGACCGCAAGATCATGACCTGAGCCGAAATCGGACGCTTAACCGACTGAGCCACCCAGGCGCGCCAAGAATGAATATAAATTTAAAAAATGTGACAGTATTAGAGCACTCTTCAACTTTTAGAAGCCTAGAAGATAAGGAAAAGTGACCAGGAAAATAGGAGGAAAACTGGATCAGTACTATGTCCCAGAACCAAGTTAAGAAAGGGTTTCTGTATAGCAGGAAAAAGTCATATTTTGTGTTAGACGCAATAGGTTCGAGTAAATTAGGAACTGTTAACTATTTGTTTTACCCATGTATAGAACAGTGGTGGACCTGACAAGCTATTCTGGTGGAATGATGAGCACTGAAGTCTGAAATGAATTCCAGAGAAAATACACAGACATTTGGAACACTGACTATAGCTATACAACTCTTCCAAATAGTCTTGCTATAAAAGGAAGGAGAGGGGTGCCTGTGGCTAAGTTGGTTAAGCATCCTACCTACTGTTGATTTTGGCTCAAGTCATGATTTCACAGTTCATGGGTCCAGCCCTTCATTGAACTCTGCTCTGACAACGCTGAACCTGCTTGGGATACTCTCTCTCAAAATAAATAAGTAAACATTAAAAATAAGTGGAACGAGAAATAAAGCAATGGGGGAAGATGGGGTCAGATAATAGATTATTTGAATGCTGATGAAAATGAGCCAGTGGAATAATTGATGATATGAAGTACAGGAGAGAATTGTTAGAAAATTCCCCTTAGTAGATGTCTTTTAGTGTGCAAGTGTACTTCACTGTAGAAGTTTATATGGGATTGCCGGTTGGCTGGTTCACTTGAGATGACACTAACCAGCAAGGCTTTGCTTTTGTCTACCCATTTTCAGCTTTACGTGTGCAGGTGAAGAGTTGTATGTAACTAGGATTATAGTTTAGGATATAAATGATTAACGGTGGAATTTTAGCTGGGTACAGAGGGACATGAAGTTAGAAAAACTGAGGGACACTGGTAATATGGTAGAATTAAGAGATAATGATAGTAGGTCTGGGGAATGGGGAGTTCAAAGGGTTGTTGGATTGTTGGGTACGAGAGGGGTAAACTGAAAAGACAGGAGTAGTAATTGAAGAATGGGGTATTTGAAAAGAAGGTTATAGAAGGATTGCAGTCATTGGTAATAATAAGGTCAAAGCGGGGTGCCTGGGTGGCTCAGTCGGTTGAGCATCTGACTTCGGCTCAGGTCATGATCTCACAGTCTGTAAGTTCGAGCTCCACATCAGACGCTGTGCTGACAGCTCAGGGCCTGGAGCCTGCTTTGGATTCTGTGTCTCCCCCTCTCTCTGCCCCTCCCCTGCTCATGCTCTGTCTGTCTCTGTCTCAAAAATAAATAAAAACATTTTTAAAAAATTAAAAAAAAATAAGGTCAAAGGTTTCACCAAAGGAATGAGGGTGAAAGACAAGATCACTGGAGGAGAGAGGTTACTGAACTAAGAGAACAGGCTGTTAATAGGAAGATCATCTAGGAACATATTGAAATCAAGAGTTATGACAGGATTTGTAAAAGAGTAAAATTTAGCCTAGGGCTGAAATGAGGATGGGAGGGAGTGATCTGATGGTTAGTAAATGGAAGCAGTTGGATGACCTGAGAGGCAAAAGCTGACTATAATGAGGAGGGAGAGAGAAGATAGTCTGGGAGGAGCATGGAGCATAATCTCTTATCCCACTCCAAACCTAAAGGCATTGCAGAGTGAGAAAGAGGTGTAGAAGGGAAAGCAGTCAGTCAAAACAAAATCAGAATTAACACAATCCTTGATAGAAAAGGCCAACAGAATGTCTTTTTTGATGGGTATTCTTTTGGCTTCAGGTTCTGCCATTACATACTGGAATAACCTGGAGTTTTAAGATAGTTTTCAGAATTATTTACTTTAATCACCATTCTGAGAAAATTGATGTCTGTCACTAAGCCCAACATGGTAGAAGATTTTTAAGTTCACTTTGAGCTTAGCTGCATAATTGATGGTACTGTTAAATATCAAGACTTACAGAAGCTTTAAAAGTGAGCACAATCTACATGTATGGTTCCTTGGTCTTTTCATTTTAATGCTATTAGCATAAATGTCATCTTGGACATATTACAAATTCTTAAAGAAATGGCAATTTGTAACTTTTCCCCTTAGTCAACATCAGGGTCACAACCTTAATAATTTCCTATTTCTGTTATTAACATCCTTAATAGATAAGACATGAAGTAATACTTAATTTGAGAGAGGGAGTAAACATCTTTATTATATGTATTACTTTTTCACATCAACTCTTTCTATTCTGTTTTATTGGACTGTACTCATACACTGGTATCAGTATTAATTACTGAGACATTATATCATTTTTTTCCATCTGTTAAATCTAGGTTCCCCCATTCCATTTGCTCTTTTTCCTTTTCCTAAGCCATTCTTTTTGCATAAGAGCTTTTGGTTTGGCTTGTCTGGCTTAATGTTTTTTCCTTGAAATTGGATTAAATGTATAATTTGGGGGAAGGTTGAAATGTCTGATATTGACTATTCTGTATTGTAAAAACTGAGACTGTGTAATTTGATGAAGTCTTTTATGTTTTTAAGTTGTGATTTGAAAGTTTTCTCACATGTATACATTTTGTAAGATGATTCCTAGATCTTTCCTTTTTTGTGACCAGTGTGCTTTTTCTTTCTTTATATAAATCTTCTGATTAGTAATATATATGTAAAATTTTGTTTTCTCAACGTGACTGTCATTTCATTGATTTCACTAGGTTTTTTTTTAGTAGTTCTAGATAATCATATCTGAATATAGTGATAATTTATGTTCTCTTCAACTTTTATGCCTATGATTCATTTCTCTTAACTAATTGCGTTGACTGTGCCATAATTTTGTTAACTTTTCTTTTAATAGAAAAGCTGGATATTCTTACTTAGAATTATGGCAGATAAATTAACGAGAATTGCTATTGTCAACCATGACAAATGTAAACCTAAGAAATGTCGGCAGGAGTGCAAAAAGAGTTGCCCTGTGGTTCGAATGGGTAAGCAGTTCTTTGGATCATTTAAAGATAAGAAAAAGTTTTTAAAAAATTGACTTCATAGTTCTCTAGGCATATACTTACTTTCTTTAAACTGTAAAAATAAGACCAGATTTTGTTCTAAATTTTTTATTGCTTTGTGACTAACCGGTCCTATTTTTGCTAATGGTAGAATAATGTATTATCAATATTTTTTAAAGTTCATTGGCTATAAAAGCAGAGTTTGTTACTAAGATTCTTACTGTTCTACAAAAGTTCTATAATTATTTAAGTCTTGGAGAGAGGACTACCAGTATATTTTGGTTTTGATAGTATTCTCATTTTAAAAAGCAAGAATAAATAGCTTAATAAGAATGACTAATTCATGAGGTTTTACTGTATATTTCCAAAATTAATTAATTTTCAAAATTAATTTAAAACAATTCAGAATTGGTAGTCTTTGAGGGCTATGTTATAATTGTTACTTTAACTGTACTAGTGAGGTGTACTTTTGAATCTTAAACTTTAGATGTCATCTATTATAGTCTGCCGTGCTATTTAGAAATTCTATTATTAATATCTGTAATGCCAAGTTTAATTTCTTGTGTATATTGGATGACTAAATACCTTTTTGGAGCTTTACTGATTTAGCTAACATATTACATTCCTTTTTCTGGTGTACATTGCCATTTCCAAGGTATATTTTGTGAATTAAATATTCAGGTCATTCAGCTTAAAATAAAACTGTTTTAGGGGCACCTGACTGGTTCAGTCAAGAAAGCATGTGACTCTTGCTCTCAGGGTCCTGAGTTCAAGCCCCATGTTAAGGGTAGAGATTACTTAAATGAATAAATAAACTTTTTAAAAAATAACAAAACTGTTTTAGGTTTTACAAGCATATTTTCTTCCCCAGTAGTAAATTAATATATATTAATTATAATTAATTCCCACATAGCACTGTTTTTTTAGGATATTATCTCAAATGTATTTCTTCCTGTGTTCTTTGTTTTTGAAAATCAGCTTCTGTATGGAGATTTGGAACCAGAATTACCTAAATAACCATGTTCAGAAAATTAGAATGGCAGGGAAAATGACTTAATTCTATCTTTTCTTTTGCCAGGAAAATTATGCATAGAGGTTACACCCCAGAGCAAAATAGCATGGATTTCTGAAACCCTTTGTATTGGTTGTGGTATTTGTATTAAGGTAAGTGATATTTTATTTATCGGATCACATTTGCAAGCTGAAAAAGAAGTCAGAAAATTCTGAATATGTTATAACTGGTTTTTCTAATTTTTTATTTTTTTAGAGAGAGAGAAAGCACAAGCAGAGAGGGAAGGAAGGAAGGAAGGAAGGAAGGAAGGAAGGAAGGAAGAAAGGAAGGAAGGAGAGAGAGAGAGAGAGAGAGACAGAGAGAGAGACTCTCAAGCAGGCTTCATGCCCAGCACAGAGCTCAACATGGGGCTCAATCCTATGACCCTGGATCATAACCTGAGCCGAAATCAAGAGTCAGACACTCAACTGACTGAGCCACCCAGGCATCCCCATTATAACTATTTTTAAAGAGGCAAAATATAAAGTGGTGAATAAAGAATATAAATTTAGGAGAATGGTATTCTAGCAAAAATCTAATATTGTTTGTTGCTTTTTTAATTAATTAAGCCACCCTATGTAAAAGTTATCCTTGCCACACTCAACTTTGGAAAGCTGTTTCCAACCAAAATTAATTTCTTTTTTCATCCTTTTTTTATTTCACCCTTTTATGAGAAGGACATTCTAGAGCATGTCTTTACAAGTACTTTTGGAAACGTAAATACAAAAAGTATGAGTCATGTTACCTGCAGTCTTTTCAAGTCTGTATTTAATTTTAAATCACATCTTTTAAACAGAAATGCACTCAGCCAAAATTTTTTAATTTAACGCAGTAATTTTTCAAAATACCTCAATTAGTTTTTGTTGCATTGAATGGTTTAGTTAAGGCTTTCAACTTTAAAATGATAGATTTCCAAACTTAGTTCATAAATAATATTTAAGAACCAGTGCATTATGTTTCTAATTTAGATATTTGTAGATAATTATTTTAAAAAGGAGCTTTTACCAGAGTATGGATACTACCCTGTTACTGATTCTCATAAGGTTTATGTGTATTTTACATTGGTTTCTGAATCCTTAATTAAGTATCCAAAAGAATTTCATTGGTATGAAAGTGTTTTCCCTCGTTTTGAAAATATAAGCAAGAAACATTCCTTCCAGAAAACATTTACTAATCTCTTAAGTACCTGTCAGTGTTGGGGGTGCTGGAGATCTGATTTTGAACAATATATTCTACCCTATTTTCTTCTTCACTGATACAAAAAAATGAGATCTCAAATTTTGGGGTATACACTTCAGTGGCTGAAAGGATACTGATATGAGGAATCTGTGGTGGGAATAATAGATACCCTCTGAACACTAAGGTACTAACAATGCACCGCGTACATGAAATAATATTCTAAACAGATGTTTATATTACTTACAGCCTATAACCATTTTATGTACATTGGTGGAATAACAGAAAATTCTGTAAATGGAGGTAACTCTATTGGCAGAAAACTATATTGTATACAGAATTAGTAGTTTGGGGGTGCCTGGGTGGCTCAGTTGGTTAAATGTCTGACTCTTGATATCAGTTCAGGTCACGATCGCAGGGTCGCAGGACCAAGCCCCACATGGAGCCTGCTTAAGATTCTCTGTCTTAGGGTGCCTGGGTGGCTCAGTTGGTTAAACGTTCAACTCTTGGTTTCAACTCAGGTCGTGATCTCATGGTTCTCGAGTTCAGGCCCCACATTGGGCTCTGTGCTGGCAGTATGGAGCCTGCTTGGGATTCTCTCTCCCTCTCTCTCTCTGCCTTTCCCCACTCGCTCTCAAAATAAATAAACTTTAAAAAAAAAAAGAGAGATTCTCTTTCCTTCTGTCAATGTCCCTCTCTCCTGCTTATACACTCTCTGTCTCTAAATTAAAATAAATATATATATGTATATTTTTTAAAAGAAATAATGGTTTTGGTTAGAAGGTGGTAATTACTTTGTTAGAATATAAGAGTTTTTGTTTTTTAATTTTCTGTGTTCTTAAACTTACTGAGAATTCACTGAAATCTTTACATACAAAGATTTTTGAATTGATCCCCTCAACTCTTTGAACAGTTCTGCTAAACAGATATCTAATCTGAGGTTATATTCTTTGAATGTATCTTTATAGTTGTCTGAGCAATGTTTGTAGTCATATTGATGCTCTTAAATGATCTTCCAGTTCTTGCCATTCTTATTCCTTGGATTTTTATTTGATTGATAATGAACTTTTCTTCGAGTTTTTCTATAAGTAAACTTTTTTTTAATGTGAATTTACTCAGTTGCAATATAAAGCATCTGTTTGATATGGGACGGTTAAAAACCACAATGGAAAGACATTAATACTTGCTCTGTGCAGATATTATGCTAGCTGTTGGTGGGATGTAAATAGACCGAAATAAGTACCATCTGGAAAGGACTTAACCTTAAATCTGCCTAAACATTAACCATAAAGACCTTAAAGGACTTTACAAAGTACAAAAAAAAACATACAAAGACAGGAAGAAGGAGGTAGTGAGAAAGCATCTGTCAACTGAATATGGAATGATATACTCAATAAACATGTTTTATCTTGCCTCTTAGCCGTATCTAATGTTAAAACACCCACACAAATAGCCCTCAATTTTTGTAAGGCTTTTCATTAAGTATTAAAATCTAGAAATATGCCAGTCACTAACGGAGATACAAAATTAGTTAAAATGATTCTTGCCTTCAAGGAATTTAACTTTCATTTTTTAAGTAGATAAGAAAATGAAGCAGTATTTTACATCTTGTGGAAGTCCCACACTTGGGGTTTTTGGGTTTTTTTTTTTTTTTTTTTTTTGGTAATCTCTACACCCAGTGTGGGGCTTGAACTTAACCCTGAGAACAAGAGCCACATGCTCTTCTGACTGAATTAGTCAGGTACCCCGTAATTCCCCCATTTGGAAGATTGTTTATAAAAAATTCTTAATCTATCCGTTTTAGTCATATGTACATTTCTAGAAATTAACACAAAATTCTTTACTTTAAATAACAGAAATGTCCCTTTGGCGCCTTATCAATTGTCAATTTACCAAGCAATTTGGAAAAAGAAACAACACATCGATATTGTGCCAATGCCTTCAAACTTCACAGGTATATTTTCAAGTCAACATTCTTCTACTTTGATCAAGAGTAAAATACATTTGAAATTTTCAGAGAATGATAAAAATGGGAAGAAGTATTAACCATCCACTAAAGAGAAATGCAAAATTATAATGTATAGAATCATACTGTATATGTCAGTGTTTCATTCTGGCTAACATTAGAATTACTTGGGTTTTTTTTTAAAAAAACTAATGCCTAGGTTTCAGCCCAGTTGAATTACATGATATCTCTAGATATTGAATCTAGACCTCAATAAGTTGAAAAAGCTCCCAGGTGATTCTGATATACAAGTGAGGTTGAGAATTACTGTTATTAATAATACTCATATCCCCAAAATAACTTTTCAGGAACTTGTTTTCTATTTTCTTTATTTACTAATCTCCTCTACAGAGACTATTACTCTGAACTTATATATTGTTAAATCACAGGAGTGCTTTGAGGTTTTTAATCTGCTAAACACTGTTATTCTGAATCTGAGAGTCTAGATTTAACTAATAAAAAGGTATTTCTCAACCTGCCAGCTTTAAAGAGCCTACTGCAGCAGGGAGAATGAAGTGGAGTATTTCTGGTTGATGTGGCACTATTCTCCTTGTAAGTAAATGGCAGGACAAAAAAAAAAAAAAAAAGTGTGAGGTTGCACCTGCTATTTAATTTTGTATCAGAGCATTTGGTTATACATTAAAACTGAGCTTTATATGTAAAGGAGAATTACTTTAGAATGGACATGAATGAAAATTGAAAATAAAATTTAGAGTAATATTGGTCATGGATGCATTTCTAACAATTAACAGTTTAAGTTACTTTTGGCTGTTTTTTTTTCTAATAGCCAATAATATCTGGCATATATCTCTTAGCTTATTAATGGATGTGTGTGGAGTGCAGGTGCATTAAAATACATGATTATGGTATTATGTAGCTTTTTCTACCTAAATCCTAGTTTTATTTATTTATCCATTTTTGTATACCTAATGACAGGTTGCCTATCCCTCGTCCAGGTGAAGTTTTAGGATTAGTTGGAACTAATGGAATTGGAAAGTCAACTGCTCTAAAAATTTTAGCAGGAAAGCAAAAGCCAAACCTTGGAAAGTATGATGTATGTATACTACTTTATGAAAATGAATACTTAGGTCAGTTTTGTGAGACTTTGAAGGAAAGGATGTAATTTTTTTAATGTTCTTATTTTCAGTATCATTCATTAATGCTGAGAAATAATATATAGATGAAACTCCTTTTTAATTAAGATCTGTTAATGCTACTGATAAATATGAACTTTCTTAAACTGTTAATGAAGTTTTAAAAGCCAGAAGGCTTCTATTTGGATATACAGTTGACCCTTGAACAATGCGAGGGTTAGGGGTCATGACCCCCCTCCACACACAGTCGAAAATCTGTATATGACTTTTGACTCCCCAAAACTTAACTGTTAATACCCTTTGGTTGACCAGAAGCCTTACACCAGTAACATAAACAGTTACCTATCTTGTTACATGTATTATATACTATAATCTTAAGGTAAAGCAAGCTAGAGAAAAGAAGATGTTATCAATATTAAGTAAGTCATAAGGAAGAGAAAATAGATTTATGGTACTTTATTATAGTTATCAAAAAAAAATTCACCCATGTTGTTCAGGAGTCAACTGTGTAATAGTCCTCCTTTTTGCATTATTATGTATTATTAAATTCAGATAATTGTATTTCTAGGATCCACCTGATTGGCAAGAAATTTTGACTTACTTCCGTGGATCCGAATTGCAGAATTACTTTACCAAGATTCTAGAAGATGACCTAAAAGCCATTATCAAACCTCAGTATGTAGACCAGATTCCCAAGGCTGCAAAGGTCAGTTGCTCTTTAGGAGGAATTTATGTATTTTAGATATCTGTGGAGGTATAAAATATGTATCAAACTAAACTTGTTTTGCTTTGTAACTTTTTAATATTGAAGGAAAATAGTAGTAACTATTTCTGATATATTATGATAGGGGACAGTGGGATCTATTTTGGACCGAAAGGATGAAACAAAGACACAAGCAATTGTATGTCAACAGCTTGGTAAGAGTTTGTTTTGTGTTCATGCTTTAATAGGCCCTGAACTTAACTCATAAAGATAGATACTTATATGGATTACTGAAATACAGGGGAAAATCTCTAGGAATTGTTGTATTCACTTTTTACATTAACAGTTTTCAACTGAAATATCATTCATACCCAGAATGATGTGCGATATATACATTTTGCCTAGAAGAGGTAAAAGAGAACTTAACAACATTGAACACAATGCCTCTATATTCTTTGTAGATTTAACCCATCTAAAAGAACGAAATGTTGAAGATCTTTCAGGAGGAGAGTTGCAGAGATTTGCTTGTGCTGTCGTTTGCATACAGAAGGCTGATATGTAGGTTGCTTTGCAAATTTTGTACGTCTTAATCTTTATTTTAGAGTTTTTATTTGTAATACTATTAAGGCATTGCTTTTGAGAGAAGTTAACAGAAATAGTATCTAAGGTTCTGCTTTTGAGCTAAGATGTTGAAACATTTATGCATGCATTGCCATTCCCTGTTATTCCCAAAGGGGGAGAGTAACTCATTTATTTAGATAAGTACTTCACAATTTATGGGTTACAGTGCTGTTTAATATGATCAGTTGCATATTACATAAACTCTGTACATAAAAGGATATTTTTTTAAACTTAAGCTCTCCAACCAGGCCAGCAAGGTTTTTAAATACCTCAAGTAAAACAGGTCTTTTAGATTACCCTAAATCAGGGTGGCATGTCATGTGAGAGAGAAAAGGGAAGAAGGAGTTTCCTTCCTACCTTCTAGTGCCTCTCTTTTCCCAGATATATTGCTCCCACCTTTTTCTACATTCCTACTCTGACATCCAGTGCAGGCTAGCCCTTTTCCACAAAGTGTTCTATAATTCTGTGCGGTGCCCTCCTTTTCAAAAACTCATTTGCTTTAATGCAATGGACTTTAATCAAGAGCAAAGCTGTCTGAATTACTTCAGACTTTATCAGAATATTTTTTCATGAGGCAATAACACTTTGTACATTAGCTTAATCAGAGAGTCTCTCCCCAGGCTTGATAATGCAGCCCTGCTTTTGCAATTTTTTTTCTTTCTACTTCTGAACAGAATACAAAAGTTCTTACTCTTATGCAGTGGACTCCTCATTGGTGTAAGAGGGTATGGTTGTTGTTAAATCAGAAACTATATTACAGAGCTTTAAAATATCATGTAAGATAGAATTATATCCTATTTGTCTTATAAATCATTGTATTTGCTTTTCTTTCTCATAGTTTCATGTTTGATGAACCTTCTAGTTACCTAGATGTCAAGCAGCGTTTAAAGGCTGCTATCACTATACGATCTCTCATAAATCCAGATAGGTGAGTATAGATTGGTGTGTCTGTCTTATTTTGTTTGGGGAGTTATACAGATTTCTAAAGATTAAACACTGGGGCCATCAATGTCATATGTATGTATGTTTTCTATCAGTTATTTAGAGCCACCACTGGTATTTACCTTCCTCTATCTAGAACAGATGTTCTTTATGCAAGACTTATTTACTACCTGCTATTTAATGCCTGTCTCCAGAGAGCGTAGGAATACTTTGGAATGATTTGAAAGTTCTGGCATCTGTGTATGGATTTCTGGGAGGCAGATTCTTAGCTTTTACCAGATTCTCAAATGAATATGTCACTCAAACACACAAAATTTACAGCATTATAAGGATCACCACAGTAACTCTGGTTATTTAGGATCTTACTGAATTCCATAGTTTCTTAATAACCTGTTAAGTAATCACAGCACCCTGTAGTTATGCGATACTTTTGTAATTTTCAGTTTTTAAATCCATTCTCTCATTTGAGCCTCATAGCAATCTTGTGTGTTAGACTCTTTGGTAGTATTCCCATTTTGTAGATGAGGAAGATTAAGGTCAGATAAGGTAGTTATTTGTTCTAGGTTACAAATTTACTACATGGCAAAGCTATGGGATTTTTTTCTGTGTAGTATTTTTTGTGCCTCTCATTAATGACTAATTTAATCTCCAGCTGATATTACAGAATGCAAGAGAAATCCGTAGGGATCAAAAACCAAAGAAAGAACTATAAATTACAAAAGAAGAGACTAGAATATGGCTTTCCTGAGGGGTGTTGCTCATCTGCAGTAAGGTCTTGGATTTTTTTTTTTTTTTTAATTTTTTTTTTTTTTAACTTTTATTTATTTTTGAGACAGAGAGAGACAGAGCATGAACGGGGGAGGGTCAGAGAGAGAGGGAGACACAGAATCTGAAACAGGCTCCAGGCTCTGAGCTGTCAGCACAGAGCCCGATGCGGGGCTCGAACTCACAGACCGCGAGATCGTGACCTGAGCCGAAGTCGGAGGCTTAACCGACTGAGCCACCCAGGCGCCCCAGGTCTTGGATTTTAACAACCACTTGTGAACAGGAAGCAAAGCGTTGTATTAGATTATCACATATAAAATGTCAGGACTCTCAAAAGAACTGCTTTCTCAGCAAAAAGGTAAAGATGTGAAGATACCAAGGAAGCGTAGATCTCGCTCCTTGAAATGTATGGATGGCTCCCCTTCAAATATATGCATGGACCAGCAGCTCACATGGATGTGGAATTGAAATTTAGATAACCGGGATAATCTTCTTCACAGTAAGAAAGTAACATAAAAAGAGGGTCTCAGAATCTTTAGTCCTGTCCTATGGTACCTAGCAGAAGCAAATATAAAATCACTTTGCAGGGATATGCCCTCAACCCTGGTCACAGGATTCCTACAAGTAAAGACTCATGAGCTAAAATCCAGGGCTATAAATGATTAAGAGGAAAGCATCTGCAAAGGAGGCAGTAGACACAACAGACAACAGGATTAGACCTTCAAGGAGGTCAGGTGACATTCTCAAAACTATAAAATAGTTGTATCTAAAATACACCCCACAGGTGCCCCCGAGTGGCTCAGTCGGTTAAGTGTCTGAATCTTGATCTCCGCTCAAGTCATAATCTCAAAGTTTGTGAGTTTGAGCCCCGCGTCAGGCTTTGCACTAACAGCACGGAGCCTGCTTAGAATTCTCTCTCCTTCTGTCTCTGCCTCTAACCCTCCTCCTGCACGTGCATGCTGTCTCTCACACTCTCAAAATAAATAAACTTTAAAAAAAATAATAAAATACAAACATAAAAAAGGATACAAAACCCTAAGAATCTGGTACCAGAAAAAGGCAATAGGTAAATGTTCAAAAAACCCAGATTTAGAAATTGAAAGTATAGCTGTGACATAAAAAACTCAATGGACAGAGGCACCTGGCTGGCTCAGTCGGTGGAGCATGCAACTGTATCTCAGGGTTGTAAGTTCCAGCCCCATGTTGGGTGTAGAGATTACTTAAAAATAAAATCTTTAAAAAAATGTTTTAATGTTTATTTATTTTTGAGAGAAAGAGAGATTCCAAGGCAGGCTCCAGGCTCTGAGCTGTCAGCAGAGCCCAATGCGGGGCTCAAACCCACAAATGGTGAGATTGTAAACTGAGCCAAAGTCAGACGCTCAACTCACTGAGCCACCCAGGTGCCCCAAAAATAAAATCTTTAAAAAAAAAAAAAAAACTCACTGGGGCGCCTGGGTGGCTCAGTCATATGAGCATTGGACTTCAACTGAGGTCACGATCTTGTGGTTTGTGAGTTTGAGCCCTGCATCAGGCTCACTGCTGTCAGTGCAGAGCCCACTTTGGATCCTCTCTGACCCCTCTCTCTCTGCCTCTCCTGCTCTCTGTCTCTACCCCCACTCATGTGCTTTCTCTCAAAAATGAGTAAACATTTAAAAAAATACAAAAAAAAAAAACCTCACTGCATAGATTAGACAGGTTAGGGATAACAGAAAAGAGTGTTAGAAACCTAAAAGGTTGATCTGTGCAAATTACCAGAATACAACAGAGAATGAGATTGAACTCAGATTGAGTTCAGAAAGGAGGGTTAGAGAATGGAATGAAAAGGACTGTTTACATATATCTGAATAGGAGTTTGAAAAATGAAGCCATGAAAAAGATCGTGTCAGAATTTTTCAGAATTAAAAATTTGACTCTCTAGATTCAAGGAGCAAATGATCCATATACATACTTTGAAGTGAAACTTAGAATCAGTGATAAAGAAATAATCTAAATTGAGCCAAATAGTAGCTATAATTTTCACATCATACATAGGCCTGGGTATTATGATAGGCTCTTTGAGGAATATAAGAATATAAGATACAGTCCCGGTATTCAAGGATTTATCAGTCTGGTAAAGAAAAGAACATACAAGTAATCAAGTCAGTAGTTTTCAACCTTAGCCCTTTTATGAAATATTTTTATATTTATTTATTATGAAAGTCATAGCTCATACCTACTTTCACACATAATTTTTTAAAATATCAAATAATGTCCTAACCATAATAAAAAGAACTAAAAAGATACGTAATTTACAACCAGATGACATTAATATACAAATGTTCAGGCAAATCATTACAGTCTTCTACTTTGAGAGGGCAGTAACTGTAATTATAATGTGGATAACATGTCAAAACAAATTAGATTGACAAAGTAAAGAAAATTATTTAGACATTTTCACATTCTTTGGATTCTGAAATTCTGTGATGTGTCAAGGCAGTGTTCAGTCTGTAATGCTATAAAAAGATTTCTTATCCTATCCTTAAAAAAAACAAAAGCAAGAAATAGAGGATGGATTGGAGAAAGGACGCTAAATGCATGAGATTTTTTTAGAATTTGTCCTCTAAGAACATCTTCAGTTAAATTAAAAACCAAGTGTAAAACAAAAACAAAAACAAAAAAAACCCAACTGTAATCCAAAATTAATTGTAGGAGTTTCACAGCATAAATTTCTCATTATGCTACAGATTTGTTTCTTTCCAAACCGTTAGGAAATAGAGTGGCTGGCTCACTTAATTCTTTCTTACATTTTGGACTTCTTCATAAGCTCCATTTAAAAGTAGGGATAGCAGAATGTATGACATGGTTTTTTTCCTTCTTTTCAAAGCAAATTAAAAGCCACTAGATGGGCGCCTGTGTGGCTCAGTCGGTTAAGCATCTGACTCTTGGTTTCAGCTCAGATCTCTCAGGTTTCGGTTTCGTGGGTTCAAGCCCCACAACGGGCTCTGTGCTCTCTCTCTCTCTAAATAAACTTAAAAAAAAATTTTTTTTAAAGTCACTAGGTAATACTATGCTGCCTTACATGGTGTCTAGAAGGTTTTAATGGTAAGAAGTAGATAGTCCAGATAATGGAACATTGCCAAAAAAACACCAAGGCAGGATGAGTACTGGCTCACTTGGGTGATTTGCCATTTTTACTGATGCTTCTTACTACCAATGTGGTAGTAAACATTTGCTCTTAATATTTTCTTTTCATAATTAAACATGCCCCCATTTTCTTTTTCATTCCTTTTACTCTCTGATACCTAGATTGCTATGGGAGTTTCCTAAAAAAAAGCCAGTGGTTCTTTCTTCTTGACAGATTAATCTTTCCGAAATGATGTTTTTTCTTACCGTTCTCTTATTCTAGAACTGTGCTATACATTCTAGCCATGTTACTGTTTTAATTGAAATTAAAAATTCATTCCTTCAATCAGTCTACCCACATTCCACATGCTGTACATAGAGAATATTTTCATAACCATAGAAAGTTTTACTGGACAATGTTATTTAAGAACCTAACCATTTTGCCCCATTGCCAATTAGCATAAGTCCAAAATTCTTCATTACCCAACAACTTTATTAAACATCTCTTTGGTACATAGCACAAGACTAAAAATCATAGAGGTGCTAAAATGTATTATATAGTCTGACTTCACACAATTTAGGGACAAGTTGTCGAGGTCCTAAATAAGAAATAAATAAAAATAATAAAAAATAAAAATCCAAATATCAGTTCAGAGTTACAGGGGGTCAAGAGTTGGGGAAAGAAAGCTCATTTGCATAATATCAAGGGGACCCTACAGAAGGTAGGATTTGTGATGGACCTTAAAGGATTGAGTAAGATTTCAGCAGGTGAGGATTTAGACAGGAGAACATTCAGGAGAAGGAATAACTCTTAGACACACAGAAGTGGAAAAGTGGATTCAGGAAACAATGAAAGATCCATTTTTCAGTGTGCCTTATATGTACATGGGGAAAAATAATAGCTGAAGTTTTGGAGAGTTTTGAAACAAAGTCTTAGGACATTAATTTGTTTTATTTGCAACTGAGAGCCATATCTGGGAACCTGAAAAGAGTGAGGTTTGTTAAAAGTTTATAGAAATGTTGAAAGAAATGTGAGAGCCTGAACTAGAATTTAGAAAAAAGAAAAGGATGAAATAAATGCACAAGACATCGTTGAGAAAGAGTTGACAGACTTGACAATTTAAACAGTATATTAGGAATAAGGTTAGTCCTATCTTATGAGAATGATGATTGCATTAATATAAATATGGAGAATTTTTATTTGTACAGGAAACATAAGTTGGAATTTGAAGTGTCTGTAGGACATTGCTTTTTTAACATTTTGAACTAACTTGAATAGGAATAAAGTGCTGCATAAAAGTGTCATGACCATTCTTTGCCTGATAGTTTGTATGCTAGCAATACTTTTTTCTTACCACTTCAAAAGTCATGTCAGATACTGTCCCACTTACAGAGTGCTCCAGTACACACTAACCTATTTCCTTGGCCTTCACTGGATTTTATATCTAGAGAAAATGCGTGGCTGTGTAGTTTTTTTTTGTTTTTTCGGGTTTTTGTGGTAATGTTTCATGTCTATTCCTTGTCTTCCCCAGCTAACTTGGAAGTTCTCAGGTTAAGCATTCTGTCATATTCTCTGTATTCCCCTACCACAGCTAACAGATGGGACAGGACAACTGTAAGGGCTTATTAACGTGCAAGATGAACAGCATAATAAACAGTTTAAGCTACATCAGATTTAAATCTATTGTAATTGTGTCTTTGTAGAGTTTATTTAAAAATGTGGGGTTTTTTTGGCAAAACACACTTATTTCATGTCTCCATAGACTGTTTCATACTAACTTTTTTTTTAGTTTAGGAAAACAATTTGAAATAGGAAGACTGATAGAGTCTTATTTAATGTCTTACGGCTTTGGTTTAGTATGGTCTTTACATTTAAATTTTTTAACATATCTGTTTTCCTGGAATTTATACTGTTCTGTGTAAGAGTTTAAATTGTAATTAAATATAATTTTATTTTATATGTTATGTTACATTTAAAAATAAAAATCTGTATTGACTTGCAGATATATCATTGTGGTGGAGCATGATCTAAGTGTATTAGACTATCTCTCTGACTTCATCTGCTGTTTATATGGCGTACCAAGTGCTTACGGTGTTGTCACTATGCCTTTTAGTGTAAGAGAAGGTAACTTGAAAAACTATTTCCACAATGCTGTATTATTTCACTCTAATGCTTAGAAAATGTATTGTTGATATTCAGCAGTTACATGTTGCTCTAATATTTATCCAAAACTCCAGTCTTAATGGAAGTTAATCACTCAACAATGTATATATAAGGTTATATACATTGTTTGTTATTCAAAACTTCCTTTTTGGAGAATTTTCTATTGCAATGGGTAGAAATACTGTATCAGTTTCACTGTTTGCTATCTTAAAAGTTTTTATTATATTTTGGCTTCTACAACTTCTAGTATTTATCATCTTCAGCTTTATCTTTGAAAGGCCAAAACCAGTAGTGAAACTCTTAATTAGTGCTCATCTTGTTCCCATTTTTCAAATTTTTCTGTAATCTGTGTCTTAAGTTTGTAGAACTTAAGACTGTCTAGAAGTCTAATAAGATAGTAAGTGTATTAAATTAAAACAAGATAGTGTCATATAGTTTAATGAGTAACTAAAAGCCTAATAAAATAGCTTAGTAAGCCTATCTTCATTTATTCCTTCTACTGTCAGGAAAGAGGGACTCTCTGGTGTCTCTTTTCCGTGTCTCTTCTCCACCTAAGCAAGTTAGGCAAAACTAAAAACTAACCTACCACTAAGTGGCTCCTGAAACAAATATCAGTGCATTCTCCACCTAGTATGCCTTTTTCTTTTTAATTTCTTTGCCATTTCCTACCACTGATTTCTTTCTCCTCTTTTCTTTATATTTCATCTTTTCAGCTGTGCCTTCAACTGACAAAAAGACTACCTAGTTCATAGTTTGAAAAAATCCCTATTTCATAAGAATAATTATTCATGTAGTCTTGTATGTAGATGCCTAGGTTAGGCAGGCTCCTTTTTAAAACAATCTCTTCAAAAATAATTTTTGAGATACGTAAGTACTTATCTGCTTGTACCTTTGAGATAAACAGATGCATATGTTCAGGAAAAAAATTTGTGAGATTGCTTAATTTTCTTTCCAATAGTCTTAAGAGATGATATCAGAAAGTTATTAATTTTTTATTCTCCTCAATTAGCAAGTATTTATTATCTATTCTATACCTTGTAATAGGTCCAGAATTGCATTGATAATGAGGTAGGTTCCTGGCATTCACTCTTCACAATTGTAGTTATAAATGCCTTGTCTAAAAGCTATGCCTTTTTTTTTTTTTAAGTTGTTTGTTTTGTTTTCAGAGAGAGCGAGCCAGGGAGGGGCAGAGAGAGAGGGAGAGACAGAATCCCAAGCAGGCTCCACACTGTCAGTACAGAGCCAGATGCCGGGCTCGATCTCACAAACCATGAGATCATGACCTGAGCCAAAACCAAGAGTCGGATGCTTAACTGACTGAGCCACCCAGGTGCCCCAAAAGCTATTCCATTTAAGAAATGGTTCCTGCTGAAGCTTTTAATGTGCCTTGTTTGTTAAAACAATTCTAATAAACTTTCCTTCTTTCTGCTTTCTTTTAATATACTGAAATTAATGTCATACATAATGTAAAAGCTCTCTTTGAGCTCTAAAGACAGTTATAGCTTAGACTCAGTTTTAGATTGACAAGTTTTACAGTAGAAATGGAAAGGCTGGTTTTTTAATGTCTCTTTGCACACAATTTTCTGAGTCTTCATTTCCTTACCTGATAAATTAGGCATTTGGAATCAGTGGCTACTAAGGTTTCCGTCAGGTCTAAGTTCCTTTCTAACTTTTGGTTTTAATTTTTTTAACCTCACATTTATAATGTTTAAATAGTTTTAAGATCAAAAAATACTAGTTTTGGCAGGATGAATTTACTTTCAGCAAATATTGAACACCTGTGTTCTAGGCGGAGGCTGTAGTCTCCCAGATAGGGCTCTGAGTTCCAGATGAGATGAATAACATCCTCAAGCTTTCTTTCGAGACCTTCCAGACTTGAGCTACTATCTTTCTCTTATCTTAAATATAGGAATCACTGAAAATAGATCTTTGCATTTTTCCCATGTAATCCACTTTTTCATTTCTGTGTCTGCCATTGCACATCTTCACAGTTTTAATATGGAGGGATTCTCGTGCACAATATGTTAGTTTTCTTTCAGTCACTAAAAAATGTTTAGATAATGGTGTATATTTTTGTACAGTGAAGCCAAAAAAATGTTAAATGAAGTTCATTATTATAAATGTGTTGCAAACCTGGAAAATTAATCTGAAAATATGCAATATTTTAGAACTTCAGCTTATGGTATCTAGATCTCATGTGAAAATGCATATTCATAACTTGTTTATTTAAAAAATTATTCTCCAGACTGTATTATTTTATGTCAGTCTATGAAAATACTCCCATTTTTTACTTGTCATTTTTTGAGAAAAATCACAAGTTTTGATTTAAAAAAAAAACAGAAACGGCGCCATATTCTTTTGCACAAAACCTGATGGGGAAGAAAATCTTATATAAAAATCACATCATTAGTGAAAAGATATTCTTTGTATATATATGCTTAAGTTTTTTAAACTTGTATCAAATACATAAGACACCCTTTTGTCACTGCATGTTACCACACATTCACAGATATTTGAAATCTGTGCTTAGATTGCTCCCAGGAGAGCCTAGGATTTTGGGTTTTATATGATAATTTCTTGCTGTGGAAAAGATTAGTCTTTAAATGACCTTCACTAATCTTTTGTCAATGACTTTCCAACAGGCATAAACATTTTTTTGGATGGCTACGTTCCAACAGAAAACTTGAGATTCAGAGATGCATCACTTGTTTTTAAAGTGGCTGAGACAGCAAATGAAGAAGAAGTTAAAAAGATGTGTATGTATAAATATCCTGGAATGAAGAAGAAAATGGGAGAGTTTGAGCTAGCAATTGTAGCTGGAGAGTTTACAGATTCTGAAATCATGGTGATGCTGGGGGAGAATGGTAAGTTTTCCTTATTTTGTGATATTTGGAAGTCTGTTCTGTTTATCCAGTTACTTCGTTTCAGCTACTCCATGAAAAATTTTGACTCAGTTGTAAGTGGGAGCTAGACTGAATCCATACATTTCTCAGTGTAGTTCACATTTTATAACATTGTATGATTTAATGTCATTGCCATCCAGTCAAGTTTATAGTTCATATATTTTGTTCCATAACTTTTAGTGAAAATAAGATACTTTTCCAAGCTAGTTTTTCTGTGTATAAATTATTAGGGGATTTATTCATCTTAGAAACAGATGAGGAAGGAAAGGATAAAATAATGTAATTCAGAAGGAATCTAGTTTAAGATTTTTTCTTGAATTCCTCCATTTGAGCTTTTATTATTTTAAATTCAGGCTAGTCTACCTTTGTAAATAGTTGTTATTACCTGAATTTTCAATTTTAGATTACTGTCATAAATAGGGCTATGAGTTGAATTCGAGTACCAAATGTCTGGTATTGCTTTCAAGATTGAAAAAAAAAGATTTGAATTGTATACTTAGAGCTTATAAGTCTATAGAAGAGAAGTTTTCTACGACGATTTTGCCATGTATTTCAGTCTTTAGGTAATGGAAGAATTTTGAACCGGGTTGCGTTTTATGCAAATGGACTTTCACATCATGGTATCAATCATAACAATATTACATTCCTTAACAATAAATTGTATTGGTATTTAAGCTAAAAAAGTCTTTTAAAAAGTAGCCCAAAACTTGTAATGGTTACTAATAAGATTTATTAGTCTATATTCCTCTAATTAGTTTCGAATGATACTTCAGAAGCATATCATGAAAGTTTCAAGTATTTTTGTTTAGGCTTCAGAATTGAGTAGTGTCAGTGTATACCTTTAAAACTAATTTCTCAATTAAAATCCAGTAGTGTACATAATGTTTTACTTTAAGTAAACATGAAGCATCTTACAAGTCTGTTGTATATATTGTGTTGGCAGGTACTGGTAAAACCACATTTATCAGAATGCTTGCTGGAAGACTTAAGCCTGATGAAGGAGGTACTGTTGCATTGTTGTGTTTTTACTCTTTCTCACATAGGAAACTTTGAAGATATGGGTAATTTTCAGTGTCTTTATTTGCATTATTTTGCAGGAGAAGTACCAGTTCTCAATGTCAGTTATAAGCCACAGAAAATCAGTCCCAAATCAACTGTGAGTTATTATTCTGTTATTTGGTTATTAAAGGAAAGTTTATGCACACACACACCTATAGCTTTAATCTTTCACTGTATCAAAATTCTTCTCCAAATTTCTGTGTTTTACCGAAAGCGGCTAAAGAAAGAATTAAGACATAAGTCATTGATTCATTTCCACATAACACTAGCAAGAAAATAAAAGGCCACCTACAAGATGGGCAAATACATTTGCAAATCATTTATCTAATAATACTCATATCCAGACTCATATCCAGAATATACATAAAGAACTGTTACAACTCAGTTTAAAAACAAAGGATTTGAATAGACTTTTTTTTTTTTTTTTTTTAAAGTAGGCTCCATGCCCAGCATGAAGCCAGTGCAGTCAATCCTGAGATCAATCCCTGAGCTGAGATCAAGAGTCAGATGCTTGGTGGGGCGCCTGGGTGGCTCAGTCGGATGAGTGTCCGACTTCAGCTCAGGTCATGATCTCACGCTTCGTGGGTTCGAGCCCTGCATCAGGTTCTGTGCTTCCAGCTTAGAGCCTGGAGCCAGTTTCGGATCCTGTGTCTCCCTCTCTCTCTGCCCCTCCCTCACTCGCCCTCTGTCTCAAAAGTAAATAAACATTTAAAAAAAAAAAAAAAAAAGAGTTAAACGCTTGGGGCACCCAGATGGCTCAGTTGGTTGAGCATCCAACTCTTGATTTCAGCTCAAGTCATTATCCCAGGGTCGTGGGATCGAGCCCCATGTCAGCTCTGCACTGAGTATGGAACATGCTTAAGATTCTCTCTCTCTCCTCCTGTCCCTCTCTCTCTCAAAAAAAAAAAAAAAAAGTCAACCAACTGAGCCACCCAGGCACCCCTGAATAGACATTTTTTCAAAGAAAATATTCAAATGGCCAAATAAGCCCTGAAAAGATGCTCAGTACCATTAGTCATTAGGGAAATGCAAATCAAAACTACAGTGAGATATTGCACACCCACTAGGATGACTTAAAAAGACAGTAACAAGTTTTGGTGAAGATGTGGAGAAATTGGAACACCATACATTGCTGATGGGAATGTAAAATGGTAGAGCCACTTTAAAAAAAAAAAACACCTGGCAGTTCTTAGGATTTTTTTGTTTGTTTGTTTGTTTTAATTTTTTTTTTTCAACGTTTTTTTTTTATTTATTTTTGGGACAGAGAGAGACAGAGCATGAACGGGGGAGGGGCAGAGAGAGAGGGAGACACAGAATCGGAAACAGGCTCCAGGCTCCGAGCCATCAGCCCAGAGCCTGACGCGGGGCTCGAACTCACGGACCACGAGATCGTGACCTGGCTGAAGTCGGACGCTTAACCGACTGCGCCACCCAGGCGCCCTTGTTTGTTTGTTTTTTGTTCTTACGATTAAACATAGTTACATATGAACCAACATTTCCACTCCTAAATACATACCCAGGAGAAATGAAGACCTATCTCAACACAAAAATTTGCACACAAGTGTATTCATAATAGCCAAAAAGTGGAAAACAACCACAATGTCTATCAGTTGTAAATGGATAAACACAATGTGCTATATCCATGAAATTGAATGTTATTTGGTCATAAAAAAAAAATACTGATAAATTTTAAAATCTGAACCTTGAAAACAAAGTTAACCTTTGGTTCTGCAAGTATTGTAGTGAACTTCTTAACTATGGTATTTGCACTCAGGACCTCAGCCTTCACTTTGTTAGGCCTATTTGAGATTGCTTAGATTTATACTAAAAGTTTTATCATTGGGGTCACCTGGGTAGCTTAGTCCAACTCTTGATTTTGGCTCAGGTCATGTCTCGCGGTTCGTGAGTTTGAGCCCCACGTTGGGCTCCACATTGACAATACAGAGCCTGCTTGGGATTCTCTCTCCCTTTTTCTCTGCCCCTCCCCTGCTCAAACTCGCGCTCTCAAAAATAAATACTTAAAAAAATTTTTATCGTTGGTACTTTGTATAAGCTTAGCTTTTAAGTTCTCAGACTCGGCCCTCTCCTTAAATAACAAGCACATGACATCTTTAGAAATCATCCCTATTATATTATGCATTTTGTCTTATCTTGCTGATTGCCTAAGGGTACTTGATACCAACACTGACCTTGAGCATTATTCCTATTCTCAAATGATTTCTTAAACTTTCTAAACTTTTTCTTTTTTTTTTTTTTTTTACTATTTATTTATTTAGAGATCAAGAGCAAGCAGGGGAGGGGCAAAGAGGGAGACAGAGAATCCCAAGCAGGCTCCGTGCTAACAGCCTGCTTAATAGCACGGAGCCTGACCACAGGGCTGAAACCCTCGAACCGTGAGATCATAACCTGAGCTGAAAACCAAGAGTCAGACGTTTACCTGACTGGGACACCCACACGCCCTATCAAATGATTTCTTTCTTGAAACAGTCATTGTTTACTACTCTTAGATTTTAAGATTGTTTTTACTTGTTGGACATGATGGGTTTCTAATAATTTTAGGACACGCCATAGACGATGGAGAAGCATAATACTATCATATCTGTGGGTAGTAAATTGATATACTTTTGCTCTGGAGCTTAACTTGGTGAAGATACATAGAGGAGTTCTGTACTGAAAATTCCAATACTTTTTTCACTAAAAACAGGGAAGTGTTCGACAGTTACTACATGAAAAAATAAGAGATGCGTACACTCATCCACAGTTTGTGACTGATGTGATGAAGCCTCTGCAAATTGAAAACATCATCGATCAAGAAGTATGTATTTTGATTTTTGTTATGTTATTATTTTAAGCTTTGGGTGTCTCTGCGTGGTTTGCTAAACTTTTTTTCTCCAAATAGGTGCAGACGTTATCTGGTGGTGAACTGCAGCGAGTAGCTTTAGCTCTTTGTTTGGGCAAACCGGCTGATGTCTATTTAATTGATGAACCATCTGCATATTTGGATTCTGAGCAAAGATTGATGGCAGCTCGAGTTGTCAAACGGTAATGTCCTGCCACTAAGAGTATTACTTTTAGTTAATGTGCACTGGCATACAACGGTGCTTACTTAATACACATTTGAATATTTGATCATGTAAAACTGGAAACATGTTCAAAATCATGTATTTTAGTTTCATACTCCATGCTAAGAAGACAGCCTTTGTTGTGGAACACGACTTCATTATGGCCACCTATCTAGCAGATCGAGTCATCGTCTTTGATGGTATTCCATCTAAGAACACAGTCGCAAACAGGTACAACTGTTTTCTGAAATATTCAAGCCTAATTATAAGTTCTGTTAGAAAAGTATTATTCAGAATTTTCCAAGAAGCTTATAAACATTAATCATACCATTTTAATTTTTAAAGAAGTAGCCAGAAATTCTAAGAATGATTCTGTGACTCCCAGGATTATTCATATTGAATACTGGATGGAAGTGCTCAGACTATATAGTTTAGAACTCCTGACCCTAGGGAATAAGCATGCAGAGCTCTGGGCTGCTCAGCTTTTCTTGAAAGTTAACTTTTGTCTGCTTCATTATTTGGATTTTCAAAACATACTAGGATTTTGATTTTGCAAGTAATTCCCTGAAAACTATAGATGTTTTTGCATACAGCAGTTAAGGAAACAAGGTTATATGATTTGCTCAACTTACACTGCTAGTGGTAATGCTCACAGTGGACCCCAAATATCTGGTATTGATCTATAGCAGGGTCAAAATGATTTTACCTTTTCTCCTTTTTTTTCCTCTAATTTTTCCTTATTGGCCTGATTTAGAGCTCTTGTGATTTAGAGCTCTTGTAATTTAGAGAAGTCTCACATTGAAATCAGTTTATGAGGAATGTCTTAGTGCTAGAACCCTCTGTTAAGTTGAACCATATGAAATTACTGACATTCAGCCATTTTTTTACCTATAAAAAGAGCAATTTCGTGTGATTCCATTATGTTCTCTGATTTTAGGGAGGAAAGGAGTTGCTATTTGAATAATTCATCCAAAAAATAAAAGTACTTTACTGAGCTTCTTCCCAGAATTTCTTTTCATTTTAATTTGTTCATCAATTGGGAATTCCATATTTCTTTGACAGGGCAGTTTCATAGACTCTGTAAAGCTTATTTAAATAACCATCATCTGTATTTACAAAAAATGCTTATTAAAGTGTTTCACAAGTATGATGCAATTTAGTGTGATTTAAGAACTAATTTGGGTAAAAAAAGGTGAATGATGCATAGAAATGGAATAAGGAGGTACAAGTAAAATCCATTGTGCTGTACATACTCCCTCCAGTGCCAAATTTCTGATGTGAACTTTACCTTTTCTGTTAAATTCTCTTATCTCCTATAAATGTCAGATTTGAAATTCTGTAATCTCCTAATTAATGATCTTTTGTTTTTCTATAGTAGTAACGTCCATCTTAAATGTTTCTTTTTCCAGATGAGAAACACAGGTCAAACTGGGTCTGTTTTGCACAAAATATTATAGCCAAACTAAGTACTCCAAGGAAAGACACTTCTGAACATAGAATTAACTTACAATATGCTATAATTATATACTATTATCCAGATATGATTAAGGAATTAAAACAGTGATGCTTAATATTAATACTCTTCAATCCCAAAAAGTAGTTAACTTTGGTGGGATGAATTTTAATCACAGTTGATCTTATTTTTCCTCTAGTCCTCAAACTCTTTTGGCTGGCATGAATAAGTTTTTGTCTCAGCTTGAAATTACATTCAGAAGAGATCCAAACAACTATAGGCCAAGAATAAACAAACTCAATTCAATTAAGGTATGTAGAAAAACTATCTTAAATCGTGGCTAATTTCTCATTATAAATCATTGAAAGGCATGTTTCAAATTGGAAGACTTTCATGAAAAAATTTTGCCATTTCATTAATTCTGATTCATATTTTTCTCATCTAATAGTCTGGTAGGCAGTAATTCTGATATAGTTGCTATTGCTACATGGACTCAGACCTGTTATCTCGAGTTGTACCCACTGTTGTACTGTCTGTGTTGAGTTTACTTGCCTTTTTAACGTCTTCAGAAAGATTACACTAATTCACTGTTGATACAGAGTTTTTACAAATGACTGGTTTCTCTTATCTATTTTTCAAGAGCACGAGAGCAACACCTGATTAAAATATTTTAAGAATCCAAGCAAACGTCTTCAATGAGCATAAAATTCTACACAATGGAAAAACATTTTGTCAGTTTAATTGGCAGCGTTTTTCATTGGTGTACATAAAATAATTGATTATGCTCCTTATAGTTGATGTAGACTATGAAACTTTTTTTTTTTTTTTAGAAGATAATTTCTTGGTCACTTGGGGAAAAAAAGCAAATGACCTCTAAAAAAGCATTTCTGTGTTTTTAAATACTTCCTGCAGTGCCTGCTTAAAATGCTGCTTATGCTTCATGGCCCTCTAGCCCTTGTTTTTAATACTACCATTTACTAGATTTTATTATTTTCACATTTGTACTCTAGCTTTTCCACTAAAGTGTATGACCTCTTGGAAAGCAGAGACAAAGCCAACATATACATTCTGTATTCTTAAAGAGCTAACAGTGTCTTGATGCCTTTAGGCTTCACTGTGTATTTTGTTTGTGTATGATTTATCTTACTCTCTAGCCAAGATAAGGAAATTACAATTACAGTTTTAAGCCAGTCTGTAAACTGAACTGGGAAAAAAATAGTTCTATATGAGTTTTGTGTAATAGGCAGTTCTCAAACTAGACAATGTTACCTTTTGGACTGGGAGTTTAAAGTCAGAATGATAAAAGTGGAATTCAAGAGTTCAGCTGGAAATAGTATTTTATAAAGCAGAATTTTACATGCATACGTAAGGCATGTTCTATGAAGAGGCTTTGCTTGAGGATGGACCAAGGGAAGTGTTCTGGTTGTAGGGATGATTAGCAGTAGTAGTAATCCTGCCTTTGATTTAGTGGACCCACAAATGTCCAGAAGCAGACAGTGCGTGCAGAGGAGGTTGTATAGACACTTGTAAACGCTGCTAACCAAGACTGGGTGAAAGACTACCCCTACGTATAGGAGAATGGTGTTGATTTTTGTTGCTTCTGTTTCATTTTTTAGGACGTAGAACAAAAGAAGAGTGGAAACTACTTTTTCTTGGATGACTAGACTGAATCTGAGAATGTTGAGAAGCCATTTCTTAAAAGAAACATTTATTGGGATTTTTGTCATATAAAACTTGAATCAGGTTTTTAATGCCCCACATACTCTGGAACTTGAGCTATAATTTACTTAATGTAACATCAAAAGCCAGTTGTGTTGTAAATTAGTACGAACACAGAAAATGCCACTTTTCTGTTCTCGATAAGGCCCTTTTTGTATATAAAACATTCTAAAATGAAGACATTTCAAGCTATACAAATTACCTCCCAAGTTTTCATGATGTATGGGAAGATTTCAGTAGGTGTTATCATATTCGTGTACCAAATGCTGACCAGTGTTGCCCCCTTTTAAAAATCTTGAAAAAGCTTTCCATACTTCTAGTTTGCCAAATATGCCAGTATAATGAAGCTGCCCTTATTTTAAAAGCCGGTCGAAGACTCCACTAATGAAATTTGATAAATAAACATCAGGATTATATTTGTTACTTGTTTTCAGTCTTTGCACTATGTTATCAGTGTGTTTAGACTTTCAAAGTAAAATTACTACAAAACCCCACTGTTGGAAAATATCCATGTTCCCAACTTAGCATTGTTTACATTGTTTTCAGTGTGTTTTAGTATCAAAAATCATTTCCACACACCACCCCCATCTGCCAGAAAAAAATCCTAACTTTCCTCTGAATTACTCAGTTTCAGCATTCCATAAGATTCTGTAATTCTCCCAAGTAATGTCATTCTTTAGACATTTATGTAATCATTGATCAAAATTTAGGAAAAGCATTTTGAAGAATATTTGCTTCCTTCAAAATATTTAGAGTTGATGCCTAAGCATCTGTGTAATTTTAAACTTCCACAGGTTTCTGATGGGCAGCCAAGGACAACATTACAGGCGACATTAATGCAAACGAGTCCCCAGATAGCATTGTAAAATATCTCTTGGTACCAAATATACTCATCTCCACGTTTGGATCTAGAGGACATTATCTACATCTGTTTGACTTTGGAGTTTTGGATAGTATGTAGCAAGAGCTCGAAAAACTTACTGCATCTCAAATTCCTGAGTTTGAACAGTGGGATGTGGTATGAAACCACTCTCAATTACACTTCTAGTGCACTGAACTGGAACTTATACTACAAGTGAGGAAAAGAGTTTACTGAAATGAATTAATGGGGCAGGTAAAATAGGAAAATTAGAAATTACTGAACAAACTTTTAGAGCTCCTTAAAACCATAGAAGCGTTAATTAACATGCAGACAATGAATAGAGAATGTGATTTAACTGGTCCCCTTTAGGCCTTTTAAAAATTTGAGTAATCCATAAATACATGTTTGTTGTGAAAAATTCAAACCTACTGAAATACATGTTAATAAAATGTCCTCTCCTCACATTACCCTCCCAGAGGTTACCAGTGTTTGCATTAATATATATCCTTTTATGCTTTTTCTGTGCACTTAGCTAAGTGTGAATATGTAAAGGGTTTGTTTTGTACATAAATGGGATTATACTAAAATAAGTAGTGCCTATTTTTAAGGATAGGTTAAATTTGTGAATGATTATTTCAAGTATATTGAATAAAATAAGACAAAAGCTGTTTTTACTTACTGATTCCGTATTCTGTCCTAAAGAAAACACTTGTGATAAGCACAGTTCTTTCTACGTATTGCTGACGACAGAATATGTATTAACTGTAATACTGTTTGTGTAAATGAAATTTTTAAAATACAGATTTAGATGTTAAACTTTTATATAGCAATAGAAAAGATCTTACAGTTGCTAACACAAAAGTTTTTCTATAAAAACCAACTCGAATACACTACCAATGCAGATGTTAGCTATTAAATTTGGAAAGATTGCTATGTCCTGATTGGAAAATATCTCTAAATGGTGCAACAGTTCATAAATACACCATTTATTGAAAATATATAAAATATTAAAATACCAAAAGGATACTCAAGACAGTAAGCCTTTGGGGAATGAGAACTTGGCTAAAGAACAGGCAAAGGAAAGGGGATATATACACATATGGCCATTACCTTTTGAACTTCATATACTGTATGTATCAACTGTTTAGAGATCATTTAAGTTTTTAAACCTTCAATAAAGAGAGAATCTGTATTATGTTCAATTAGTGTACAGCAGTATTAACAAAAGCAGTGTATTTATGCAATTTAGGTTTACCTGATACTAGACCATAGCATCTTGAAGCCCAGTCCCGAATCTCTTGCTTATAATTGCATAGTTTGACATCTGGCATGTAGTTTGCCTTTTACATCGTGGCCAGAGATAACTCAGTTTATAATTTCATCCATATCCATTTAGATACATTTATGTCAAGCTCACAACCCAGTGTTTGGCGAATGCACACTCTGGTTCAGAAGAGAAACCATTCTGGGTTGGAGAGTCAGGGCTAAGTGAAGGAGGTAGCTCCCAGAAAAAGTAACATCTACAATGACAAATGATAATCTAATGCGAAGCAGAATAAATGTCAGGTGAGACAGAAATCAGCATGGGCATGAAGAAATGAGAGGAAAGGATGAATACAGGCAGGTTTAGTGGATTCTCATTGCCTTCATTACAGGTTTTTACGTGCTCGTTAGGGATTGAGGAGATAAAGCAAATACCAGTTAAGGCAGCCGCTAGAATTACCAAGATAGCAGTTCTTCAACAGCTTTTAGTTTTTATTGTCGTCTTTCAGTATTTTTGAACCACCTAGATCCTGTCCACTTAACTGTTTCTGCTACCTCTTACTCTTGATGGGATTGTTCCCTTGCTTTTTGATTAATGAATTGATGTTGTGGTATTTTATCTGTGAAAATCCCAAGGTTTAGTGCGCTAAACACTCCCTTTTTCCTTCCCAACCTTGTACTCACCAGCACCTCCTTCCTTGCAATTTCATAGGGTAGTATGTACCCAGCACCGGACAGTGGGTTATAAATGAGCAAAGACAATCATGACAAGTCGTTCTTCATTTTCCTAGTCTCTCTTACAGCTAGGCATGGCCATGTTGACCCAGTTCTAGCCAGTAAGTTCAAAGTAGAAGTCTCTTGGAGTGTTTCTGGAAGCCCTCTTGACTTATTAAGAAAAGGAGATACATATCTGGTAATACTTCTTGTGGATTTGTTACCATAAAGTGGCATAGGGAAATGCCAAGAAAGCCACAAGGATGCTAGTCTTCACATTAAAACTGTACAACTGCCACCTACCACTTCCCTTGAGATTTCTTATGAAAGGGAAATAAAACTTTATTTAAGCAGTTAAGTCCAAACGACCTTCCTGTTAAAGTAACTTTGCCTCCTTGGCTGAGGTCTGTCTCATGGAAGGCTCTGCATTCGTTTCTGGCTAGGTGACCCACATATATTACCAGCTAGAAACTACTTTTATCTTAGCTTGCCAACACATTCTCAGTGTTTGGGGCTTTTAGGCTTATCTTACTTTAGGATTGCCTTTTTTGCTGGGGTGCTCCTGGCTTTAATGCAAATGTTAGTTCCAGTTCCCAACTCTGCGCGTGCCCCAGTCTCTCCCGTATCTACACAGTTCACGGCTAATGAAACGGTCAACCATGTCCATCCATCCCTTTTCATGGAATGCAGGCTTAGTGTCACTGTATGTCCATACCTTGGGTTTCTGGCCTCCACTTTTGGCCCCTACTTTGTGAATATACCCTATATAATTCTATATACCCTATAAAAGTATACATAATTCAAATACTTTTAACTAACTTCTGGTCTAGGAAGTAATACACAGGAAACATTCAACAAGCTACATAGTCATAGTAACAGGTACATACACAGGTAGGTACATACATACAGCAGTTAGTCTGGTTTTCTACTCCATCTGAAGTTGGTTAGCCTAAAGCCAAGGTTTTCATTTAAAAGAAAAAAATTAGTACCCAGAATTTTTATTGTGAACAGTTAAGTAAAATATTCAAAGAGATAGGAGGCCATGAGAATCACACTGTTCATCTTCTGTATTTGCATCTTTTGATCTCGATTTTTTTTCTGAATGTGAAAACTAAAATCTAGTTACAGAAATATTATGTACATAAAAAGGATGGACTTTGAAGCTCCAACTTCTCTAATGAACAATCTAAACGCCTCTTAACATGTTTACAACCAGTGTCTGTAGCTTTACACTTGAAGAGCTTATAAATTTAAGGCTTATGAAAGGAAGCTGTTTACTTCTTTTGTAGTTTACTTTCTCATACTATTCCCCAAACATGGACCCAACGGCCAAATTAAGCAAAAATACAACAAAATACTCAAAAGTGGAAAGTCCTTTTAATTATAGACAACTTAATAAGAGAAACTGTATAGAACACTTCTGGTCACCTGCTGCCACCTTTTTATCCATCCACTTCAAGTGACCAAATTCAGAAAGTGCCCCACCCAACACCGAGTAACACCCTTCTTGCTTTCCTCATGCTCCAACATGAGGAAAGTCTATGGCACTCACTCGGCTAACAGATAAATGCTTCCCTTTGTTTCTCCTTCTCTCCCTCCATTCCAAGGTTCTGTGATACTTCACTCACCTGCCTGGGCAATCCCAAGGTCAGGCCTACATGCCTAACCAACTTATCCTTCCCAGCTTGCTGTCCCTGTTCCCAGCTCCCTTTCCATCAAACACCTGTTACTGAAAGAAGCTTTTGTTTCAGGCTCTCCTTCCTGGGAAAGCCATTCTTTAGACAAAGTCCATATAGTGAGTAGGTTAAACAAATACTAAGAAATTTGGGGTTTCAGAGTGTTTATGTACACCCGCTGGGTCTTAATTTTTTTTTTCATGTTTTTATTTACTTTTGAGAGAGAGAGGGAGAGACAGAATCCCAAGCAGGCTCCACTCTGTCAGCGCAGAGCCTGATGCAAGGCTTGAACCCATGAACGGGTGAGACCATGACCTGAGCTGAAATCAAGTTGGATGCATAACCAACTGAGCCATCCAGGTACCCTGTTTTCAAATAAAACTTTCAAATAGTTTTACCTTTCTTCATTAGACAAATATTACAGGCACACCTCAGTAATACTGTGGGTCCAAGAGAGCGAAAGAGGTTTTTTTTTTTTTTTTTTGGTTTCCCAGTACCTGTAACTGTTTACACCATAGTCTATTAAAGTATGCAATAGCATTATGTCTAAAAACCATGTACATAACTTTAAAACATTTTATTGCTAAAAGTTGCTAACCATCATCTGAGCTTACAGCAAATCATAATCACTGATCACAGACCACTATGACAAATAAAATGAAAAAGTTTGAAATACTGAGAATTATCAAAACGTGACAGAGTGAGCAAGTGTTAGAAAAACAGCACCAACAGACTTGCTCGATGCAAGGTTGCCACAAACCTCTTACCTATAAAAAACACAGTATCTGCGAAGCACAATAAAATGAAGTGCAGTAAAACAAGGTATGCCTGTATTGAATACTAACTTTAAAATAACCCATTTAATCTGTAAATACTGTAAATAATCTGTAAATCTGTAGTCTACACATCCCATTTCATTTAATGAATGCTGGAAAAAATGACAGAGCACTAGTTCTAAAACCACTCAGAGCTAGGTACAAATGCAAATTCTACCACTTATTAGCTGCATGACTTTAGCCAAATTAAATTAGTTGGCCTATTTTTTAAAATTTCAGTTTTATTACATATATTAAGTAGGGAAAACAACAGTACCTACCCCACAGATTATAAATCCCACATGGTTTCTGGTTTCACATACTAGAATTATCTTCTGACTGGATAAAAAGCATGGAAACCATCTCTTATTTTTAGATGTTTACTAAAATTCCTCTTAAGAGTTATACGCTATATTACTTGGTTTACCCTGGAACCAAAGAATCACAAGCACAATCAAGAGACAAAATTTAATATATGCACACAGTTTTATATATAATGCAGCATCACACCATGTAGGGCATTTACTCTTATTTTATACATTCAGATATGTTTGAAACACTTCTTAAGGCTACAAAACAGAACATAGAAAAATAAACAGGAATATATCCAACACTTACAAAAAGTGATATGATAAAGAATATAAAGTACTATTTTCCTTTCAACACTTCAAAAGATATGTATATATACTTTTTTTTTTTTACAAGTAACATCACAAATGATCACATCTTCACATGCTTTTACGTATTATTTGTACTCAGTGTAAGGCTATTATCATTTTTCATACATAAATTTTCTTCTAGCTCTGTAACAATGCAATTTTTAATCCATTCAAGTAAACTCAACCCCAAAGTTGCTGTTTCCCAGCATTAAGACATGCACCCACCCCTCTTCTAAGATTTTCTAAAACTTGTATTTCAGGGGGGAAAAAAAATTCCCATTTAGTGGGAAATCCCAATTAGCGGGAGAGTAAATGGCTGACGCTAGTAGCAAAACCTTAGTTCTTTGAAAATGACATATTGGAACTGAGCCATTACTAAGATTTTAAACAAAAACATAATAGTATTTAGACATTAAATAGGAAGCAAAATACAGTAAACAGAAATCGTGTAGCCAAATATGCATTCTCTTCAGCTACACTAAAATGGACCTTGCTTAGTACCCATAAGTGAAAGACTAAGGTTACCTCATCTAAAACCAAAGGTAAAATAAATGAGGCATAAATAAATATTGCTAGTTTCTAGGATGGCTGAATGTTTTCTAAACCAGAAATGGTCAGAAAGGAACTTTATTGCACCAAGTCAATCATTAGCAAGTTTGCAGTTCACAGGCATTTTAATTCAACCTTGAGTCACAAAGGAAACACACTGCAAGAATATACATAGTTTGCATCAAATAAGCTGTTGTCAGCATCGTGGTTTGGGAAGACCTACTCCTGCCAGGTCAAGGCAGGTTCTGAGCTTAGGTCAGCCATGAAAATGAACATATGGGTTACCAGGAAACAAGACAAGGACTGCACAGATGCTGGCATCCTGCTGCCACCGACTGCGTGGAACAAGAGCCGAAGATGCATCTGAGAGGAAACGAGGAAACGACTGGAAGAGAAATATACACGACGCTAAAAGGAAAGGGACAGGAATCAAGTTCAGCAAAAGCAACTAACTAAAATGAACAGGTGAGCTTTGGTCATTCTAAACATCTGTTCTTCAAAATGTGTATAATCGTAATATGGTGAAGTTCCATAATTTCCAACTCAAAATACAAATGATTCTCACTTCTAAGCTTTTGTTTTTCTCTTATACAGGAACGTTGTATCTCATAGCAACATACCTTATGACTCAGTTAAAATGAAGGAGGACAAAAGCTTGCTTGGCCCTAATTTGACCACAGTATAAGGCAAAATCCCCTGCACTAATACATTTAAAACAAAACTAAAGGGAAAATAAAAACTGACCTTCATGCAAAGACCAGTAATTTTAAAACTAATTATCAAAAGTCAGAATCCTTTTAGTCCAGAGGTCACTGAGTAAAGTACAATCTGCTACTAAAGTTCTCTTTCAGCACTGTTTCCGTCATGTCCTGGAGGTAAGATATGGGAAACAGGAAGCAAATCAGTGTTTCCTGCAGGAACTATATATTCTGTTAACTGAGGTAAGACACAGGGACAGTAAAAACATGAATGATATTCTTTCCTATCCAATTTTGAGACGTGTCCAGAAGAAATCGATCAAATCTCAGTCAGAAGATCAAAGACACTGGGAAGAGCAATTTCTTTTGGACTCCTGAGATCAAACGTCTTTGAACATTAAAATCTAGTCATTATAATCTAAATGTGTTTTCATAACAATTATCAGGTAAGCTAATGTGACATATAAAAAATGAGCTGAAAGTGGAGGACCCTATAATCTCATTCCATTAATAACTGTTTCTGTTAACTAAGATAAAAATGGCTTCAGCAGTACTTTCCCCAATTGTTCTAGCTTAGAAGATGACAACAGAAATTCCTTTCAACAAGTTCTCTCAAATTTTTTTTTTCCCACAAGACCATCCATCTTTACAAATTCCTACCTAGCACCATCATAATAAAACGTTATCTTCCAAAGTGCTCTCTAAAATCCTATGTCACAAAACATCTAAATACTAATCACTACTCAAATCAGCAGTTACACAGACATTAGGTAATTAAAACAACACAGAGGTAAATAACCATCATTACAGTACAGTGGAGATTCAACTGAGCCTAGCTGGCATCCAAACATTCCTGTGGGTAATCGAACCCAGAGAACTCATCTGCTTCAGTTTGTCAAATTCAAGTGAATTGTATTTGCTTTTAAAAGTAATTTGCCGTTTAAAAAAAAAAAAAACTATTTTTGGCTAGGTATATTACACATGGCATGCAAAGGGAAATTACTACATCATTTGCATAGCACTCAAACTTCCTGACCAAAAGAAAACAAACACAGATGCATGAATACTGTGTTGATTCAGTTAAATCTCCAACTGAGAAGAGAGTGCAACATGCAAAGGGAATTTCCATAAATACTGCAAAGACCAAAAAGAAGCAGGATCAGGAGAGAGATGTTACAGAAGGGGTAACAAGCTATACAATGCAAAGCAACCATTTTCTAGCAGCATCCTCTAGAAAAGAACTAGAAATCACAATCATCCTTTTTTTGTACAATAGTCCCAGGCATGTGACAAGTAGAACATGCAAATGTAAAGTGATACACATAACCAATGGTGCAAAGAGAAAAACAAAACACAGTAACTCCATAGAAACCTGTCAAGCTAAAAATTTTTTTAACATTTCTTCTCACAAAATATTTAAATCTGTCAGTGCATTAGTGTTAAAGTGGCATTAAAAAACTTCTGCAGTTTTAACAGATGCAGATTATTTTCAAAATGCATAGCATCTACATTTCTTTCAAGTAGGCACCATGATATTTACACCAGTGCTAGGAATTCTTGGTGGAAACAGCCATTTCATTAGATTTCCTATTATTTCTTAAACATCTGTCTTGTATGCGATCTCAAGTTCAACAAATACTCACCAAAATTCAAAAATATACCCTATGAATATTAAAAGAACTATATACAACATTTCTAAGACACAGGTTAATAGGCTGCCTTATGTGTAATATTAAAGAGAAGACATTATTCAAGTTTGACAGATATTGAGATGAAAGGCCTTTGGGTTGGAAGCATTTCAAAAGACAACAGTGTTTTAGGCTAAGAATCATTTGAGCCCAGTTTATGACTAAGGCATTGCATAATAAAATATACATTTCTATTTGGTGCAATGTTATGTTTTGGAATCTATAGTGTGTCAAATGGTATATTTTTCTTGTCACTTTAGTAAACACTATAAAGCACACATTTCCAACATCTGAAATTAAACTTATGTAAGGAAAAAAACCAAACACTAAATCTAAGTTTTATATTAAGCTGTTTATAAAAAATACTTTAACAAACTTATTTTCTACTTTTTATGGGGGCAGCTACCTGATAAACAGATTTTGAACAAAGAAAAATGGCAATGCCAGGAATTCACCTGCCCCTTGAACGCATATCCAAAATCTCTTGTCCAGGATGGGAGTGAGGGTGAAGGGGGAGGGGAGGAGATAGTTCCAATGTGGGTTTTTATTTAATGATTTTGTTAAAGCCTTCAGAAACATTCCACCTAAGAAGAGGTTTCTGCTCTAAAATACCACAGCAGCGACCGTCAAGTGTTTTGTCCCCGATGGCCATCTCCCATCCCAGACCTCCTCCTATCCCCCCGATAAGGCCGTCCTCGGACATTTCGATGGTACTGATAACCTTCATCTCGGCTTCTGCTTGGCTGCCCCTTCCAGGACTCCTCACCTCGCGCATGTTGATAACCTCCTCTACCAGAAGAGCCCCAATCACTTTTGTACTTCCTGCCTCCATAAGTCTGATTATAAAACTGCTTGGATCTACCGCTTCTCAGAATATTAGATACTTCGTTTTCATCTTCTGAACTCTCTTCTTTTGGTCTTTGCACTCTGCTAGCCACAGAGTTGGCCCCACTGACCACATCAGCAGCAATCTTAGGATCTTTCACTTTTTCTGACTTCTCCTTCAGACTTGGAATGGTCCTCTTAGGCTCAAGCTCAACAGGCACAGTTTCTCTCTCTCGGTTTAGAATCTGAGTGGGAAGATGAGCCTTTTCCTCTGCTACAGGAGGGATGGTAGCCGATGCCAGATCTGCCTTAGGTGTCTGGGATGACTGCTCCGCTCGGCCCTCACGCTTACTCATACTAGCTTCAGGGAGAGAATGTGTGCCTTCGCCTCTAGCCTCCCGAAACTCATCCACTGCTGAAACTGAACCACATTCTTTAGACAGATCCAGATTTTCCAGGGGGAGATCCAATTCTTTCTCATCAGAGGGCAGAACAATATTCTGCCGCATTACTGGATTTTCTATAAATCCCTGAAAAGGGTATCCATACCAAACATGAGGAAAGAAAGGAGGTGCAATAGGAACTGGGCCTAAGAATGGACTAGGTCCAAAGGACGGTTGTGGGAACATATTCTTGCCACTTAGTGACTCTTCATATTCAGCATGAAGAAGCTGCCCAGAGTTTTCAGATTCAAGATCAGGCTGGTAAGACAACTGTCCGTGACCTTCAGACACCTGAGATGGAGGGATGACCAGAGGTGAAGAATATGTTGGTGGTCCGATCTCTGCCTGTGGCATCTGACCATTAACACTGGCCTCAGTCTGCATAGGAAAGTGTGCATCGGTACAGGTACAATCACTTTCATTCTGAGCAGAAGGAGCTTCCTGGAACCAAGGATTTGGAGGATACACAGGGACAGAGACCTTTGGGTACATCCTGCAGGCTGCCAGGTAGGCCTGGTGCAGAGGGTACAGGTAAGAATGTGGGGCCCACATAGGACAACTATACGCCTAAAAGAGACAAAAACAGTAACATAAACAAAAAGGGGAAAAGAAGTTTAGAGTGAGTGCATCAAATGTCTCGTGCCTACCAAGACCATATAATCACTGTGATATAGAACATGAAAAGGACTTACAAAATTCAATCACTGCTCTAAGATTCCATTCTTTATTCCTATCTAGAAATGAACCCAAACTCCTGGTACTGAGGTGACAGGAGACAATGTAATGAACTCACCCACAGATTATCATAATCATTAATTCCATCCTTTGGATATAACTACATCCCAGATCTGTAACTAGATCCCAGAAACAACCACCATTAAGCACTTGAGCTGCCAGCTTTGAATAGCTCAATCGCTGGTTGTTTAGCTTGACCTGCACTTGTATTCTGGCTCCACCACGAACTCACTGTGTGACCCCATGCCAACTAGTTAATGGGTCTGGACCTTTCTGTTCTACCAGAAAAATATTGGTATAGAAGTAGATGATCCCCAGTGTTAAGACTCCACAGGTCTAGGAGCCAGACCCAAGGGCATTCCAACCGCAAGGATTAAGTCAGAGAAGGTAATACTGAAAATAATCTGAATCCTTCCCCTGCAAAGGGCCAGCTAACCACCAAACATGAAGAAAAATGTACCAGCTAATTGGCAAATTAACCAATTAGCTAAAGCCAACATTAACTAGGTAAATATAAAACAAGGCAGTGAATACAGTAGACGATAAAATTAAGTCTCCTTGTATGAACTCACTGGTAGATTACAGTACAGCAATTCATTTCATATTTTAATAGTCTAAAACCCACAGAAATTAATCCAAGACAGGAGCTAACACATCAGGACACAGAGTTCTCCAGCCTCTCTTTCTAAGGCAAGTTATTTCTAGGTTGACTACTTCCGAAAGGATACCTCTGCTATGCTCGTGAACACACCACCTCCCATAGGAGAAGTTTTACAAGGTTTTTCCTTCTTCCCTTCAACAAATGAGGTAGATGGAAGAGTATTATCCACATAACACAAATGAAAAAAGCTAAGATACACTAAATGACTTGCCCAGAGACAGGCAGCTAAAAAGTGATGAAGCAGAATTTCAAACCCAGATCTTCCACTGAATTCCCCAATGAGGGCATTTTCACTAGGCTGCCCCAGGAATGAGGACCATTTCCTGAATATATTCACAGGGTTAAACCATTTCCAGTTAAAAAAACAAAAAACAAAAACAAAACAAGCAAGTTCTAGAGCCTCAACCACTACCAAAACCACACAATACAGTGCTGAAAATCCTAGTTCTTAAAATAATGTGATCTAGTAAACCTTAGGTTGCTATTCACTGACAGGGTAGGAGTTAAGATTATTTAAATACTGATAACTTAAAACAGCATTAACTTAAAACCAACTTTTAAATGATAAAATGTAAATACCTTTACACCAAGATTAAAGAAGAATCGAAGAATGTTCTTATCTAAAAATAAATAACAATAATTACTAAAATCATACATTCAAAAAGGGTTTTTTTTCCCATTATCCTCAAACAATATAGCTCTGAAGACAATTTTGCCTACTCAAATTGTTTCCTCTAACCTGTAATATGAAACATAGGTAAAAACTGTAATAACCCAAATCAAGTTCTGTTACTGTAAGGTAATTCCAGGTTCAATATGCTTTGTCTGTGCTAACATCTAAGTCCTAAAATAGCTTAAATTGAGATTTTTATCTGATTAAAATTAATTTTGTGTGAAGGAAATTCAGGTGTTCAGTGTATTGGTTTCCCAACTTCTCCGTGGGGTTTTAAAAATTACGAAATAAAAATGTTGGGGGATAAGAATAAAATCAACATAAACCTAACTCATTATTAACATTAGAAAGTATTCATTCGACATTAACCAGCTATCCATAGACTCAAACATCAAACCACTAATAAAACAAAATTGTCCACAAAATCCAGGTAAAGAGCATAAAGTCACTGCATTACTCTTTCAATTTTTCTACAGATAGAAAATTCTGCAAACTAAAATTCCTTTAAAAAAAGGCAAACTTAAAAGAAATTCTTAAAAAATACATAGTTATATTCATTCCTCTCATTTTTTTCATGGAAAAATAGGAGTGGTCTCAAAACCCAGTCCAGTGATGAGAAAACTCAGTAATGCTTAGTTACCTAGTCGGTGACATTATTAAAATTTAACTCAAAATGGTTTTAGGCTGTTTTTGAAAAAAATGACATACGGGAGGGATAGTTACTAAATATACAAAAACCATATTCCAATCAAACACAAGCTGAAACAAAGTGAATGCCTCATAGTCAAATCCTTCTCTCCCTACAGTCAGCCCTTCGGGTTCCTCCTAAGTAACATAACCTCTGACCCCTATTCACATTTCCTGCTGAACCCATATCAGTATTTGATAAATAAAATCATTCTGAACTAGGAAAAGGATCTCACCTTTAGGCAGGTCCTCCCCGGTGTGACACAGTGAATAAGGTGGTGCAATGGCTCGATCTCCCTTTTCATTATAAGGAAACCCAGGGTAGAGTGGGTCCTGGTAAAGGCTCAACGTCTGAGGCAAAGGCATCAAGGGCTGGTTAACTGCCTGTATTGACACAGGAACTGGAGAGGGTGTTAAATGAGCTTGGGACACAGCAGAATCAGGTCCAGTAGTCAGAGTCTGTGTCACTGACAAAACAGGAATTTGAGCAGGGACACCTACAAAAGAGAAAAAGGAAGCACAAGCTATAAAAAGGTGAAAATATTTCTCCCTAAAATATAAGTCTACATGAAGCTAAAAGGTGAAGAATGCTGTACAACTAACATAACTGATAAAAAGAGGCGTTTAAGCAATCTTTTATTGATTATTAATTATTAACCTTTTACTTTTTATTAAGCACCTTTTATACCAACTAAGGACCCTCCGAGACACACAGGAGGAAATGAGGCCAGGAAACAAGCCTTGAGTCAATGTCCTCTAACAGTAGCTCTTACAAACATGAGCAAGACACACAGCCTGGCAAAAGGTTCAATGGCTGGGGCAGGGAGAGTATCAAGTGCTGGTCAATGGGAAATGCAAACTGTGATTGTCAGTGCTGAGCAATCGAAGCAACTAGTGGGGACAACTAGCTCAAACATTTTGCTCCTGAGATCCTGAGGGTACATGTCGAATACCAAATTAAACTGGTCCTCCCATGCTAGAAGCAGGGCAAAACAGAGGATCACAAAAAGCTCTGTGAGGCTCCACACGCCTAACCCTGCTCTGAGGTCAAGCTATCAAGAATTTGAAGTCTCTGGGGTGCCTGGTTGGCTCAGTCAGCAGAGTGTGCAACTCTTGATCTTGGGGTCACTGAGTTCGAGCCCCATGTCGGAAAAAGATTACTTGAGAAAATATTTTTAATAATAATTTTAAAAGTTTAAAAATAAAGAACTTAAAGTCTCTGACTTGGAAAGCTTTCGTTGGCTGGTTCAAGGAACTTTTTAATTCTTATCTAACCTGTTGGTCCAAAAGTTGTAGGTTCACTTGGCCAGGCTGGCACAGTGGCTGGTAAAGAAGGCACCGCAGGAGTTAGATGTACCTCTGGAGAAACTAGAAGGGGAGCTGGATTTGACAAAGACACATGTTCTGCTGGCTTCTTCAAGAGAGGGGGTGGAAAAAGACAAAAGTTCATTTTGCTTAACACTAATTTTAACACCAAATGTACCCTGAGCTGCCTTTTACATAACTACAGCTTCTATATAGATTTTTCTGATCTCAGAAATGAGAAACACAGTAGATAAAATTTCCACACAAATTTAATCCTAACCAAGGATTGCCTACCAAAAGTCACAGAAGACACTGGCAGAGACAGAAACAAACTCTAAAGCATCTTAAATAATGCTTTTCCAGGAAAGAAAGAAAAATCACTGAAATCATTTTGAAATTCACGAGTTATTTAGAACTGCTCTTCACACACAGATATACCATAAACTGTATGCTTTCTAACGAACATGAAGAATGTTAACTGAGAGGTAAGGAAGGACTAAGAACTTTATTCCCATATTAGACTGAGACCCTCCCTTCTATAAAGTGTTAAAGATTCAGACAACTCTTTAGGAAGTTTTAAAATACTGCAGTAATTTATAATTTCCCTTCAAAAATCTAATTTTCAAGCCAACCCAACCCACCATAAAAATAACACAAGACACCAAATATTAAGTTTATTCAAAATCAATTCACAAGTAAGGCTTCTATGTCCAAAATATGGTAATTATAAAAATAACATTCCAGGTGGCACCTGGGAGGCTCACTTGAACACCCGACTCAATTTCAGCTCAGGTCATGATCTCAGTTAGTGGGTTCAAGTCCTGTGCCGCACTCTGTGCGGACAGCTCAGAGCCTGGGGCCTACTTCAGATTGTGTCTCCCTCTCTCTCTCTGACCCCTGCCCCTATGCTCTGTCTCTAAAAAAATAAATGTTAAAAAAATTTTTTTTAATAAATAACATTCTACAGAGGAATGTCTGGCTGGCTCAATCAGTAGAGTATGTAGCTCTTCAGGTTGTGAGTTCAAGCCCCACACTGTGTGCAGAGATTACTTCAAAATAAAATCTTTAAAGGGGCACATAGGTGGCTCAGTCCCGTAAGTGCCTGACTGATTTCAGCCCAGGTCATGATCTCACGGTCATGAGATCTGAACCCCACCTCAGACTCTGCACGGACAGCAAGCAGCCTGCTTGGGATTCTCGGTTTCTCTCTCAAAAAAATCCACAGAAACAGAACATTCTAGACTAAGCGACAAAAGAATTACAGATGAATCATAACTGTACCCAAATTATGACGCCAGAGTAAATCCTCCCAATTTATTATTTATTTAAGAAAGAGAGAGAGAAAGAGAGAGGGAGAGAGGGAGAATGGGGGAGAGGGGCAAGAGAAAGAGAGAATGCTAAGCAGGCTCCAAACTAACAGAGGGGCCCTGATGCTGGGCTTGATCCCACTAACCATGAGATCATGACCTGAGCTAAATAAATTCAAGAGTCATATCCTCAAACAACTAAGCCATCCAGGCACCCCTGGGTTTCTTTCTTCTTTGTATGATCGTTTAAAAACAGGGGCACCTGGGTGGCTCAGTCGGTTAAGTGTCCAACTCTTGATTTTGACTCAGATCAGGATCCCAGGGTTGTGGGATCGAGCCCCACGGTCATGGGATTGAGTCCCACATTGGACTGCGCTGACAGCATACAGCCTGCTTGGGGTTCTCTCTCTCCCTCTCTCTGCCCCTCCCCCACTTGCTCTTTCTCTCTCAAATAAACATTAAAAAAAGAAGAAAAACCCCACAGAATGAAGCATTCAATGTCAAATTCAACAATGTACTTACTTGCTCTGCAGGTGGGCATTCTAATTTCTTTGACTTTGATGGTGATGAAACTCTTGTACATTTCTCATCACTAACATTCTTTAGAAGCAAAAGCGAAACTTTATGTCAAAAACCCAAATTCTATGATAATCATGGTTGTCTCTACAGTTCACCCTACCTGCACCTGACTGAACCCTCTCACGACTAAGTATTTTTTCAATTATACCTGGTCTTAAACAGGTAGATAACTTGGCCTGCACATCTTGATCCTATCAAACTATTAGACAGTTTTTACTGGGAACGTGATTTCAAAAATCTCTAAAAATCTCAATCTATATACAGTAATGGAAAGTAAAGCTACTCTCCACTCTCCACCAATTCAGATAGGTGATCAACATGTAGCCTTGAAGAAATGGTTATAATTTGTGAGTGAATTCTCCTCAAGCACTATCATCTTTTCCCAATTTTTTTCCTCTGCTTTTCTACTTCTGTTAACACTTAGTTATTAAATGATGAAATCACCTCCAGCTTCTCCTTTTACTTCTTCCTGCTATACTACCCACGATGTTTAAGAAGGAAAAGAGAGAAAGAAAAGATGCAATTAGTATTTAAAACATTTACCTCCAATGCGCTTGGCTCAGGTTTTTTATCCAAGTGTGAATGTCCATGGACAGAGTCTATAACAGACCAAGATAAAAAAGAAAACAGTATCAACTACTAGATAGGTCTGAGGACAGAATAAAATATGAAGACAGAGCCTAAAGGACTATCTGAACTGTGTTTAGTCAGTGAAAAATGCAGTTTTCAGAATAACATTTAACATGCTTTAGCTTGAGTCAATGTGTCTCTGCAATAGTGAGATACATGACATTATACTGTTTAATGATTTAAAAAGGGTTCTTTCCCAATGTATGACTTTAAGCCAGGCACAGAGCTCTAGCATCTGCTTTCAAATGATGAAATAACATACCTTTATCTTTCCGTTCTTCGGTATCCATTCTCCGCCTGCTTCCTTTTCTATCACTTACATGTGACGATTTTCTCTGGACACATGGGTTGCTACTCTGAGAAGCTGACTGACTGACTGATGAGCTCTTAAAATGAACAAAAACCCAACACTTTGTTTTAAAGATTTACTCACAAATATATGAACAAAAGTCTTGCAATTAATCTTAACTCTTCATACAGCTGATCAGAAATCTCAATATTCATAGCCCTATGTCTTTATACTTCCAAAACTACAAAAAATAGGACATGGGTTCATGTTTAATTAATACAGCAACAGCCTTATTAATAAATCAAAAATATCAGGCAATCAGACCATCGGCCTAAATTAGGAGTGAAACCCCCCTTCAGGAAGTCACCCTTACCAAACCTTCACCTTGCAACCTACACTTACATTCTTTGCACCAAGAATAGCACTCCTCATACCAACCTTCAAAAGCAGCTATTGTAGGGCCACAGTCCTTTGTGAGGGAAAGGAAAAATACCCAAGTGCAAATTAGCAGATACAGTACACTAGGATTCTTACCACTGAAAATGCTGACCATCGGCAAATTACTTAAGCTCTGCATGTGAGCCAACCTTCTAACTGGTGAAACAAAGGGACTGGAGTAAGTCAGGTTTCCAAGCTAACCTATCACTGAAGTCCTTTCCTCCTCTAGCTCTTTGTGAATAAATGTTGCACACAGCTGAGAATAGGATCTCAACCTTCTGTGGCAGGAGTTTTCTAGAAGACAAACCTGAGTCACTATCAAATCCAAGACAGGTCAACAGGTCTTAAAATGGTGAGTATGACAACCCATTTTAATAACCAAAAAATTTCAATTTATTCCATCGCATTTACAGTAGTTGTATTTTTATCATTCACTAACAACAGCAACAAAAAAAAAAAAAAAAAGAAAAGAAAAAGCTAGGAGTACAAGCTTAAATGATTTGTACTTTTTTTATTATCTAAATGTTCTGTTATGGGAAAATAACATCTATCACATTGGAGACAAATATACTTAGATATAGACCACGCCTAATGCACACACAGATTTGGGCACATCTTCCAATAACTAAGCTCCAACCCCTGTGCCAGATTGAACTGCTATTCCAGATTAGTGGTTTTCAACTGAGCATCTGATACTTCTAAAGGATTCCACAGAGGTCAGAGGACAGAGAATGGAGTGTATGATGCTTTAATATTTTATACTGGTATACCTGGTAGCCTCCTGTAACATTCTATTTCATTTGTTTAATCCATTGTTAAGAAAAAAGTGCCCAACCACCATTCTGAATCACACAGCACTTGGTACTACTTACCAATATTTAACAGACCACAGGCACAGGGCTACCACTACTTCCAAACTGAATTGGTTACCTTTCTCTCTATGCTGCCAATGAACCCTCCTCACAGAGCATTTTACTTCACTCTCTAGGAGAACTATTTTTCCTTCTGACTCCCCCAAAAGAATGAAGAAACCCAAGGGTAAGAGAACATTTCTTTCTTCAGAGAGGTATTCATCATAGCCCAGCATCTGACACACAGAGCAAGGGCAAAGCCACAAGGGTTACATATAGCAGCACCTCCCAACAGCCAATACTCTGACAACTCTTCTTGGATATATTAGGTCCTGGTGTATTTAGTAAAGGACACTGAAGAGTTTCCTGATTTTATAGATGTATCTTTTTTACTGAATGTGAACATCTATTGCATAACTAACAGAATAAATATATTCTGTTTTGGTTCAGGAGAAAATACTAAACTAGAAGTGAGCTAACCAATTTACTTGCATCAACTCTGCCAACAACTAGTAATATCTTCAGACCTCATCTTCTTCATGAATAATGTAAAAAGGAAGGGCAACTAAATGATCTTTAAGGTACCTTTCAGTTTAAAAATAACTAATCTACCATTAGAAACTATGGTTTCATATAAAAACTGTATTAAGGACAGACTTCTAAATAACTTTTAAAATCTCTTTTTATACATACGGAAAGGGCTGGGAAAGCCTGTTCATCTCTGTTCTGAATCTCGTAGAGTAAACGAGATTCTTCTATAGCTTGCTTCTCTCTGCGCTCTTCTGGGGAGAGGCCAAAATAGTTAGATTCTCGACTCGTGTGATCAAAATCCTCAGCTCTCTCACGATCAGGTTTTCTGTCAAATAAAACATTGTCATGAAAAAAAAAAAAAAAAAAAAAAGACAAAATGTTTGAGTACCTAAAATAAAATAACCGTTTTTGCAATACAGTATTTGACTAACTTAGCTACACTACGATATTACAGAACTTTTGATGGCCTAATAAATGTTCAGTAAATGGAAATTCCTGTAGCTCACGCTACATGACAGTCAAGAAGGCTAACAACAGGGGAAAAAAAAGAAAAATATAACTCACTTCTAAATGATACAGAATTGAGATTTTTTTTTCTCTTTTCATCAGGGCAGAAATTTAAACACTTATATACACTCTTTATGCCATATTCCAATACTTTCATAGAATTTACTTTTAAAAGAAAGAGAAAGTTATTAGTTTAAAACTCAAGAGCACTCTCATTTTCTGTACTAAGGGAAACATTCAAAGCAGACACCAGGACCATCCTCCCGCTTTTTGGATGATACTGAAGAGAAATAGAAAGCTGAAAAGAATAAAAATAAAAATACACCCAACTAGATACTAACTGCAAATAAGACTACCATCACCTCATTTGGAAGTCTGGTCCAAGAAGGATGACAAAAAATACACAAGTAGTTTAATAACCTATAACGTAACTCTAATGTGTTTATATGGCTTATAACTATTATAAGCAGTATGAATACTATTTCTACCATGTCAAATAGTTCCACAATAGTGGAAAATGAAAATCCAAAACCTACAGGAAAAACACACTGTCACAATACAAAAACATATAACTTCCTTTAAAGAGTGAGGACACAATGATACCATCTCATTTTTTTTATGTCCAAAATTACGAATAGCCTTTTCATTTCTTCGGATAGTCCCACTTAAAATCACACCCTAATTCCAATAGGGCAGATGTCAATCCCAATTGGGAGGCAGAGGAGCAAATGTGGACCTTCATAATCTTAGTTAAACTAGTCTTTCTCATATCCCAGAGAGGATTCAGCACATGCTACACATCCCTGGAAAGCTAACACTACCCTTATTACACTGTGTCCCATCACCCAAAACTGTCCATCTCACCCTCACCCACCACACAGCAAAAATCAAATCCTTCCTATTTGCATTTTGCTAAAGAGATATCTGGCAATGACATTATTCCTTTTCAGCACTTGCACAATGAAAGTATCCATGTCAATCCTAGGTGTCTATTATATTTTATTATCTCCAAAGGGAGAGACCAATATCAGTAAGAAATGAAAAAGTGAGGTCTCACATCCAACATTACAATTATAACTTCTTTTATTCTATAAAAGAATTCAAAACGAATGTGTTAAATTTAAGAAAGTCAAGATAAACCAATGGGCTTAAATCAATTGGACTATTATAAAATTCCATACTTTAGATTTTTTAATTACACAGAATTATCATTATTATTGAGTATTCAATCATCAGCAGTCTCTACATTTGTGTTAGTATACTAGTAAAATTCACCCTCACAACCACAGTGGAGAAGATATACTAACTGCAAATACAGCAGGCTCCTGTCATCAGTCAAATGTTAAAAATTCTTTGAAGCTTTATATCTATAAATCACCCACTGCCTTCTCCTATGAAGTGTTATAATACACAGCTAACACATTAAAAAAAAAAAAAAAAAGATCCTAGTAAGACAAAGACATTTCACAATTGGTTATTCTACCAATTCCTAAGAGATTGGATACAACACGAGAAACACACCGGACATAAATTCAATCTGTAGTAAATAAAATCATACAATTAGTTATTTAGTAGTGTATGTGTATTTTCTTTAATATTTAAAACACTAAAGAGTATCTGTGCTCAAGGGGAAAAAAATGATCCTTCTCAAGTCTACTAAAAAAGTGAGAATTTTATTAAAGGAAAATCTCAATTCTGCCTATGACATTCCTATATTTACTTCATATTTTTAGGTTTCCAAAGTTAATATTCAAAATAAGTTAGTCCTCTTAAACACTTTGCCTGCTTTGAATAAGAAGCTATTGGATATTAATGGAGTCTAATGTCCAAACAACAAACTTCAGCCAAAACTACTTGATTAATGGCTCCAATTCTGTCTGTGGGGAGCAATAACCCACGAGGAGCCCTGAATGTCCTGACACATTATTGCTGGGTTTGCCAAGAATTCAAGGCCCTGACTAATCCTTGCCGAGGGCAATTCTCAGGACTGTGTGTGTATGACTAACTTTAAAGGATTGAAGTAACATCTTCAAGGATTTTTTTTAAATGAGTTTTTTATTCTTTGTTAACGCTTATTTATTTTGAGAGAGAGCACACGCATGCAGGCACGGCAGGGGCAGAAAGAGAGAGATTCCCAAGCAGGCTTCGCACTGACAGCTGGATGCAGGGCTCGATCTCATGACCATGAGGATCATGACCTGAGCACACCTGAGCCAAAATCAAAAGTCAGACACCTAACTGACTGAGCCACCCAGGCACCCCTCTTCTGAATGATTTTTAATCATTTGTTCTCATTAGAACTTTTGGAAAGTTGATTATGAATATATACCTACTTTTTACAAATATGTAAAGTATCCCTGCAGGGATACACAAGAATCTGCTAACACAGGATGGCCTCTGCAGAAGGAAACTAGATCACTGGGAAAATAGAAATAGGAAGAATTATCAAATAAATAAACTTTTGAATGTTTTGGACTTTGAACAATATAATTTCCTACCCCTAATAGTTTGTTAAACTAAAAAGAAAAATGTTAGAGACTTGAAGTAGTGGTGTTTTTTATGATTAAACTGTGCTTTCGTAATTCAAATCCTAAACCTTGGTACCTGTGCATATGACTTTACTTAAAAATAGGGTCACTGAAGAAGTAATCAAGTTAAGATGAGGTCATACTAGGGTAGGGTGGGCCCTAAATGCAAAATGACTGGTATCCTTATTAGAAGAGAGACAGACACAGAGGGAGAACTGCATGTGATGATAAAGGCAGAGGACTGATGCATCCATAAACCAGGGAACACCAAGGACTGTAGGCAACACCACAGAGAGGAACATGAAAGAGATTCCCGCCCCCCCCCCCCCCCGCCTTCAGAAAGAACATACACCTACTGACACTTGATTTCAGACTTCTAGCCTCCAAGACTGAAAATAAACTTCTGTTGTTGGGACACCTGGGTGGCTCAGTCAGTTGGGCATCTGACTATGGCTCAGCTGATGATCTCACAGTTCTTGAGTTCAAGCCCCACATGGGGCTCTGTGTGCACAGCAAGGAACCTGCTTGGGATTCTGTCTCCCTCTCTGCCTCTTCCCCAGTCCCTCCCTCTCTCTCTCAAAAATAAACATTTAAAAAAAAAATTATGATCCTTAAAGCCACCCAGTTTGTGGTACCTTGCTATAATAGCCCCAGAAAACTAAGTGTATTTGTAATGTCAGCCTAGGAACCTACAACTGTCTATAAGATGTTACATAAGCTGTCTTTAATGACAAAAAGTTCAGTATATTCCCAAGAAAGGGGAATGCCCAAAAGCTAAAAATAAAGGAACTTCAAACCACAGCTAGATACATTAGCTGATGCTCTAACTGTTCAGGCAACTGGGGATAAGAGGTTTGGAATGGGTAAGGCATTGGTCACAGCAACCTAGGAGGGCTCCAGCATCCACAAGACACACGGCCACATTTGCATGAAAAGGACAGCCTCAACTTAAGACACATCCTCTCAAATAAAGTTCCTCGAAAGGGCTATAAACTACTCCACAAAAAGGCAGATTAGGGAAAAAATAAAATCCACTGCACAGGAAAATTATGATCCTGAAGTTCATCTGTCTCCAGATATTCAGTCAGATTGCTAATATTCATGATTACATTTATTTACAAAACTTGTAGCCCCATTCAATATGAGACACATTACCACAAACAACCCAACCTTATCAGAACTAAACCAACCATTTTGGTTAAGTTCCTATATCAAGAGTATATAAAGGGAACATCCCCACCCAAGGAATAGGAATACAATTTGAAATTCAACATTTAACATATTACAAGCTACCAGAAAACAACTAAGTGCAAGAGTAAGATTTGGCTACAATAAGGTCTCCCAAGTCATTTGAAAAAAGTTATTCAAAAATAAAGACGCCTTATCTTCAAATTACTTAGACTTATCTGAAGAGAATTAGGTTTTTTTTTTTTGTTTTTTTTTAAATTTTTTTTTTTTCAACATTTTTTATTTATTTTTGGGACAGAGAGAGACAGAGCATGAACGGGGGAGGGTCAGAGAGAGGGAGACGCAGAATCGGAAACAGGCTCCAGGCTCCGAGCCATCAGCCCAGAGCCTGACGCGGGGCTCGAACTCACGGACCGCGAGATCGTGACCTGGCTGAAGTCGGACGCTTAACCGACTGCGCCACCCAGGCGCCCCGAGAATTAGGTAATTCTAATAAATTAGAATAAAAATCTAAAAGAACTAAAATCTTCACATGGTATTTTATCAACAATACTTTTAATATACTACAGACAACTAAATGAACAAAAAGTTGTAAATGTTTAAACTCACATAATTTAGCACATAAAAGAAATGCCCCTCAATTTATATTTCTCTTTCATTCAGGAGGTTACCTTATGATCTGTGAGGGTGTCCTATTAAGATTTTTGTGCTCATTGGAGGGTTTCTGAGACTGTGACCCTGCAGAATGACTAGAGAATGCATGTGGTCTTATTCCTGAAGGATGCTGGAGTCGAGGAGGTAGTGCTGATGGAGCTTTTATTGGCTTGCTTTGATTCTTTGGCCCTCTGTAATCCATGTCTGTGACAAGAAGCCAAAAATACCTCATCATTTTCCTATAATAATAATTTTTAAAAAGCCCAAGTACCATCACCCCTCCTCCAAAGAAAGATTAACTGGACATAATCTAACCAGAGTGGAAATTCTGTCCAGAAGTAGGTTTTCTCATCTTCTTCCCTGATACGGTGTTCCAGCTTTCTGAAGGAGGTGGTTTGAGGTTCTTCGGGGAGTGTCTTCAAAAGAAAGAAAAAGACTTATTATTTTCTTTTAATGTTTATTTACTTTGAGAGAAAGAGAGAGAGAGAGTTGCACGCACATAGAGGAAGGGAAAGAGAGAACCCCAAGCAGGCTCTGCGCTTCAGCACAAACCCAACACAGGGCTTAATCTCATGAATCATGAGATCATGACCTGAGTCAAAATCACGGAGTCGAATGCTTAACCAACTGAGCCACCCGGGAGCTCCAGAAAGACTTATAGTAACAAAATATTCCTAGAAAGAAGATCAATTTTTAAGTATTCTGCATAAATATTTTCAATTTATGGAAGAATTTAGTTTTATAGTTTCTTAGATTAAAAATTAACGTACAAAGCATTTAGCAATCCTAAATTCTAGTCAACTAAGATGACATAAATCAAAAGCATATTTTCCAACCTAAAAAACTAAAGACTGAAAAGCTTTAATCACAATCTAAGCAAAAGATCAGATTAAAAAGGAATGACTGTTTATTCTGTTAGATGTGATGACAGTGCTATAGTTAAGGTAGGGAGGAAGGAGTCCTTACTATGTGAGAGAAACACATAAGCATGTTAAGTGTCTATAAGAAATGGTGTGGTGACGGGGATTTGCTTTAAAATATTCCATCCCATTCTCACTTTTAAAAAGGGGGCAGTTAGGGAGAACAGATTAGAAAAGATTACCAAATGCTGTCAGTTGCTGAAAACAGGGTGATGCTTACACTGGGGTTCACTGTACTGTCTTTACATTTGTGTATTTGAAATTTTCCATAGTAAAGTTTAGGTGTGATTTATTACCCTTTTTTCTAATAAAGACAGCAGCAACTGAAACGAAAGGTGCTGTAAAGTGAGACTGTGGCAGCAAGTCAGCCATTTCACTACTCCATATGACATTTACTGAAAACTAACTACATGCAATGCAGTGTTAAATGAAAATCAGAAATGAATATTGGCCCCTGTCCTCCAATGCTCCCCACTTTACAGTTACAATTTATAGCCAATTTCCCAAACTGCCTTTGTGACAAATGGCACATTTAAAACTGTAAGCAACAAGTTTTTAAAATGTTAACACACAAAACACAAAATTTAAACTCAAACTGCTGTTTCATAAGATCTCAACAAATCCATTTCCTACTAAGAGGCAGTATTTTTGACTGTATTTATAAACACACAGGGCCATTTAGAATTCCTCATGATTTAAGCTAAATGGAAGAGACCATAAATGTCTTAGTTGAAGAGTAGTACATACTTCTTTCCAAGTTCTTCAACCAAAACTGGCCCATTCTCAGAGTGAACCCCTTGAAAGTCTGCATTAGAAAATTTTCCATTGTGATCCAACCTAACCTGTTGAACAATTCCAGAAAGAAGAAATCAGTCACCTGCTTCCTTTGCGTTAACGATCACCTTTTAAATTTTTATCATTTTCAATTAGAGAGATGACGACTATACACTGTTAAAAACAAAACCAAGTTCAAAAGGGTACACCATAAATAATACTTCTCTGACCTCCCAGGCCTCTGTAGCTCTAGCTAAAATAAAGAGTTTTCTTTGTTTACACTTCCTAAATTTTATGAACTGTTTTTGCAAGTAATTCAGGGAGAAGCAAGAGCACAGTCTATCAAGGCTCCAAACAAGAGGCAGCATGTCCTGGTTCTCAAGAAAGGACTATAGCACTGCACACACCAGGATTCTAGGCCCATCTTTTTTGTACTTACCAGCAATATGACCTTTGGCAAGATACTTATGCTTCAGTGTCCTCCCATGCAAAATGGAGCTAATAATAGTACCTACATCACTCATGGAGATGGAATGAGGCACATAGGATATACAGAATGGACACTAACTGCAACTTTGCACACAGCAACCACTCTATAAATGAGAGCAACTATTATTTTAATTACTACTGTCTTCTTACTTTTCCAATATTGACAATGTATAACTGAGACCTTTTTGCCCTCTAAAAATAGATCCATCCCATGTTATCTAATATACAACTGTATTACCCAATGGCAATCTGTGACCAGAGAAAGCCTTTCAGTTTCCTCCTATAGTCAAACGACACTCAATGAACAGGGCTGATCACTGCACTAAAGCCCAATGTACAGCAGCTTCAACTTAACCTACTTTTTTTTTTTTAACTAGATCAAAATCCTAAAGCTGAGGTTTCATTATTCATTAAGCACAAAAGGACCCTTTGCCTTCCTCTCTTCAAGAGTCTAACAATAAAACAGATCTTTCTGAAGTTAATTTGTACCAAAAACTTAAACTACATCTTATATGCTTGAGTATAAATGCACCTTTGAGTCATAGCAAAACAATCAGTTTCCAAACAGATTTCGATTAAATTTTACCTGAGTGAAATAGTCTAGTAGATATAGAAATAAAATACTCTAAAAAAAAAAGCAAGTATCTGCTTAGCATCTACTTTACAAACAGCATGTATTTTACTAAAACCAACTGCAACCTCAAAGGAAATATGCATGATTTAAAACAATGAGTAACAGTTTTAGTGATGCAGCATAAGATAAGCATTCTTCTCTGTTAAGGAGGAGTGAGAAGGGAAGGAGGAGCCCTAAGCCCTAGATCTACTCTTGGTTTTTTCCAAATCACTGTAACAAAAAATTCCACAATTCTGTTCTGTGATTATACCACATTTCTGACAACTCCATAAGGAAGAACCTAAATGAATCATATCTTCTTCCACTTTCAAATACCTCAGAATCAGAACACTTTTACCACTTCTTAAGATAGATGGTCTTTGATGCTGGTAATCCTGGTCAACTGGCTTTTTACAAACTACTTTACCACACAGGAAATGAGTGTTACCTCTACAAGGAAAAATGTTTGTCAATGGCTATTTTAAAGTAGTTTGTAAAAGGCAACACTTCAATGAAAACCATTTTTTTTACGAACATTATCTCCAAATAGTATTTGGTTATTTCTATCACCAAATAGTATATAGGTTATTTCTGTCTTGGAATTAGTATTTTTTCATAAACAAAAACAGTAAAGGAACCTTGGAAATTACCCAGAGTTTCTCCAGCCTTGGCATTACTGACACTAGACTGGACAAGCGTTTGTTGGGGGCTTGGGGGGATGCCCTGTGCACTGTAGGATGTTTGGCAGTATCCCTGGCCTCTACCCAGATGTCAGTAGCACCTCCCCAGTTGTGGGACTACAAAAATTGTCTTCGAACATTATCAAATGCACAGTGAGGATTGCAAAATCACTCTAAGTTAAGAACTGATATAATCCAAATTTCCCCTTTTCTAATCCGCTACTTAAATCCAGAGCAATAGTTTATTCAAAGTAAATGGCATGTTTTCACTCATATGTGGATCTTGAGAAACTTAACAGAAGACCATGGGGGAAAAGGGGGGGGGGGAGTTACAGAGGGAGGGAAGCAAACCACAAGAGACTCTTAAATACACAGAACAAACTGAGGGTTAATGGGGGGGGTGGGGGAGAGGGGAAAGTGGGTGATGGGCAGAGGAGGGCACTTGCTGGGATGGGTACTGGGTATTGTATGGAAGTCAATTTGACAATAAATTATATTAAAAAAAAAAGTCAATGCCAAAACTTCCTTACTATTCACTCTTTTCTCAGTCTAACATAAAACCATTATGTATCTATCAAAATCTTCCCGGATGACTTCCATAAAACTGACCTGTAATGTCAAGTTCAAATCAATTTTGGTGATTTGCCAACTGTAATGAAACTATCTAAAAATCTAAAGTGCTATTGCTGCTTCTTTCAAACAAGTAATATCAAAGACTGACATTGTTCTTAAAGATCATGTGATGGGACACCATCGACATACACACAATTTTTATAACGTATTCTAATGGATCAAAAAGCTAAATATTTACAACTATTAAAATGAGTCTATGATAAAATATCTTCTAAAATCTCCAATTAACAACACATCAAACTTGAGCTGTTTTCTTAGATCCTATTAGAATAAAATGAGATTTCAAGTAAAACCTTTTCTTCCTCTACATAATCACTTACTTGGCATTTATCTCCAACTTCATACTGTAAGCCAGCAGCAATGGAATAATCACGTTTTTGTTGAGCTGTAAACAATATCAGAATATCAAGTTGACTTATTTTCAAATGCCACAAAGCAAATTTATGGAAAATACACAGATTTTTTTAACTCACCTTGCTTAGACTTCAGCCAAATTTCATATTCCACATTTCTATAGACTGCTGGATTAAGTGACTTAAGAACCTTTCTTGACAAAGGAAGGCTAGGAGAGTTCCCATTGTTTTTCGGGTGCTAAACAAAGTGAGGAAGTCCAATCAACACTGAAATGCTTTTAAAACACTTTTGAGATACGTACAAGAGTAAAATCAAATAAAGAAGAAAACTTACAAAATTAGGAAGCCTTATTACACTTTGTCAACTTCAATTTAAATTTAAAAAGATTTTTAATTAAAAAATAAAAAATAAACTAGGAAGCCACCAAAATTTTTCTCACAGTCAGATGATCCTGACTCCACTGAAAATGTTTAAAAAAATTAAGACTAAAATCATGTACTTATATGGAAGAACTAGTTAAAACCATTAAGAAAAATACCTGATCACTTGACAAAGGTTTAACTCCATTCACATCATTAGCGGTGGTAGTTTTACTCCTACAAAGAAAGAAATATAACCGTAATTAAAAGTATAAAAGTATGTTTATGCAATTAACATATCCTAACCTCATATAAACATCTCCAAAGTCACAGTTATGTTCCAAAAAGTTAAAGCTATATTCCAGTGAGCTCCTAAAAAGTCTCAGTATAAAGGTGTATTTATACACATACATACATATGTGTGTATGTATATAAGATATAAGTCAAAAAGTTTTTTATCAGTAATTCTTTTTTTTAAATATTTATTTTTGAGAGAGAGAGACAGCACACAAGCGAGCAGGGGACAGGCAGGGAGACAAAATCTGAAACAGGATGTAAGCTCTGAGCTGTCAGCACAGAACCCTACGTGCCCGTGCCCATGCGAACTGTGAGATTATGACCTGAGGCCAAAGTCAGATGCTTAACCAACTGAGTCACCATGGTGCTCCTCAGTAAGTCTTATTGTATGGCTCAATCACAAAAACAGAAACAAACAAAAAACTGTTAAATTTAGGTGCATAGAAAAGTTCAGTTTATAAAACATTCAATGTAAAAATGTCCTTTTAATATACAGATGAGGCTCCATTAAACAAAATACTCCACAGTAATCTAATGAGAGCAGACACAAACTAAATTCAGTAATCAGTGTGTTAAATGCTGATAAGTGCTATCTATGGGGTGGGGTGGGGGCCAGGTAGCAGAAGTGATAGTGTTGACACAGGCTCAAATGATAAAAATTAAATAAAAATAATAAAAAATGACTTGCTGAGATGCCTTTTTGAATAAAGAATTAAAGGTGATGAGACAGCAAATCATATGGCTATTTAGTATTCCAAGCAGTATTCCAAGCTGTTTCAGGAGAACAGCAAGTGGAAAGACCCTAAGGTGGCAAAGAGACTGGCAAAGCTGGAATATAGTGATGGCAGGTCAAACGGGAGATGAGACGAGAAACTACTTACAGTCTTCTGTCCTACATTTCCTCCTTAGTAAATCAATCTCTAGTCTTCAGAACAATCTCCAAATGTATGCCCTCAGCAATATTTAAGAGACCCCAAGCATCTTCAGTCTAGACTAAAAAAAAAAAATCACCAACAATTTCCACTACTTCAGGACTAACCAATACGAATGTGAAAAGAATCCAGGCACAAGAGTATAGTGACATCCTTGGTCTTTCCTCCTTATTACCAAGCTATGCCAATCCAATCTATGCCACAATTATGTGGCATTCTTCTTTAATTGAAGCCTTGTCCTCCTTAAGTCAGACATAATACAAATAAAAAAGTATTAGCAATGCAACAAAAAGTTAATTTAAAAAAGGCTTCCATGTTCCAAGGGCTACCCTAGCACAGTATAAAAACATTGTGCATTACAATAATCACACCTTTTCTTGTAAACTCCAACATACTACCCTTAACTCCATACTTCATCTAATTCATCTGCCATATCAGACCCAACTGTTGCTAAAACTATTAGCAGCAACCAAAGGGCATGTGCCGAAGTCCCTAAGTCCCTCCACACCAACCACAAACAATAAGTTATAACAAGCTGGTCATTCTCTCCCTCAACTTCCCCTATGTTCAATGGCACATCCTAATCAGACAGCTGTCACGTTAAATGACAGAGCAGAACTTCCATCTGTTCAAGTTAAGTAGCCTATTCTAAAATTAAATTTACCATAGCAGACACAGATTCTAACATCATTTCCCTCTTACAAAGAAATGGTAGTCAATCAAGTTTTCCGACAAGAATCAGAAAAACATAATTCAACAAATGCCTGGAATTTCAGATAAAAGGGGATATATTTTAAGGGGTGCCAGGGTGGCTCAGTCGGTTAAGCATCGACTCTTTAATTTCGGCTCAGGTCATGATCTCAGGATTTGTGAGATCAAGCCCTGTATCAGGCTCTGCACTGACAGCATGGAGCCTGCTCGAGATTTTCTCTCTCCCTCTCTCTCTGCCCCTCCCCTGCTCATGCACATACTCACTCTCTCTCAAAATAAATAAACATAAAAGAAAAAAAAAAAACAAGATATATATAAGTATTTAATGAAGAATTAGATATCCTAAGTCATAATTTCATTTATTTCTCTAGTTTTACAGTATATAACACCAAATAGGATTTTTTTTTTTTAACATTTATTTATTCTTGAGAGACAGAGAGTGAGCATGAGCAAGGGAGGGGCAGAGAGAGCCAAAGCAGGTTCTAGGCTGAGCACAAAGCCCAATATGGGGCCCAAACTCATGAACCATGAGATCATGACCTGAGCCAAAATCAAGAGTCGGCCACTTAACCGACTGAGCCACCCAGGCACTCCCCCGGCACCGCTTTTTTTCTCTTTTTCAAGTAGGATACCTTCATACTCTCGCATACTAGGAATAATATATTTTTAGCTCTACTAGGAATTGAACACAATAGGTTCTTATAAAATACACAGTAAATGTCTTAATATTGTCGATAAAAACTAATGAATGTTGAACACGGTATCTAGCAATTATGCTATACACTTTACACATTATTTCATTTAATTCTTACAAATTCCCTCCTTCAAGGAAATACTAATATATCCTAATTTTATAGCTATAGAATTAGGACGTGCTAGTGAATTTAAGTAACTTGCCCGAGGTCTAGTTAGTTGGCAGGAAACCAGGACTGAAACCAGGTTTGGCTGTCCACAGCCCCAAGCTTTTAATCACTACCCTAATATATCCCATCATCCTGCATGGAAAAAAAACACACCTCAGAGACTCCAAGTTAAAAGATGCTTGTTCACCCCTCTTTCTCTCTCCTCCCCCGCTCATGCTCTCTCTTAAAAATAAACGTTAAAAAAAAAATTTCTTTTAATAAAAAAAAAGGTGGGGGGGCACTGGGTGGCTCAGTGGGTTAAGCATTCAACTCCGGCTCAGGTCATGATCTCGTGGTCCTTGAGTTCAAGCCCCGCATCGGGCTCTGTGCTGACAGCTCAGAGCCTGGAGCCTGTTTCAAATTCTGTGTCTCCTTCTTTCTCTCTCCTCCCTGGCTCATGCTCTCTCTTCTCAAAAATAAATAAACGTTAAAAAAAAAAAAAAAAAAAGATGCTTGTTCACAACCTAAACAGAGGTATTATTCAGAGCTGTTCACATACTTATACCCCAACTTGGGACCTTTATTATCCAAAAAAGAAAAAGGCGTTAGAATCTAAGTTAAAAAAACAATAAAAGAAAGTCAAGGAGGGGAGCTTGGGTGGCTCAGTCAGTTAAGGTCCTGGATGACCTCACAGTTTGTGAATTCGAGCCCCATGTCAGGCTCCACACTGACAGCACAGAGCCTACTTGGGATTCTCTCTCTCCCTCTCTTTGCTCCTCCCCTGCTCTCTCTCTCAAAATAAATAAATAAATATTTTTTTTAAATATGCTAAAGAAAGTCAAGGAAATAAAAAATGGCTCTTTTGCATCACTGGATACATAAACAATTACCCGGTTAACCTTAAAATTTTACATTACACACACTATAAATCTATTCTACACATATACATCTAGATTATGTAGAAATAAAGCCTAGCAACCAAAACATCAACTTCAAAAACAATCCCGTAATAGAAATTAGATAAAATCAGTGGCAGGAAAAAAGAAACTGGGACTGCAGGTTGCTGTATTTCAGGAATACCATTCATAATATCTCTATATGAGAGGCAAATCCATGCAGAAACATTCGTTGAACTGTTTCTTTGTATGGCACTATAAAGACATTTTAGGACTTAAATTCATTCTTACTTGCAACTGTCATCCTCTGAATCTGATACTTCACTGTTGTTTTCATCAGCTACTTCAGAGGTGTCTAGCCCCATCAAAATTTTACTAACATCAGTTTTAAACACCTTTTCATACAGCAATTCATAAAGGAGAGCTGCAATTAATAAGAGAAATATTATGCAACACTAATTTTATGTTTTAACGTAAAATTGACAATGTCCATTGCCCAGGTCTCTAAAACCCTAACTATGCACCTGTCACACTTTATGATTAATAACACAATTTAATCAGGAAGTTACCTAGAGAGCAACTAGAATTTCTGTGCTATTAATTCAAAATCATTACATAAGATACTGCCATTTTTAAAACAACACAAAAGGGTATCATAACTGTAAAACAAATATGACAATAAAAGCTAAACATGCATACTGAGCAACTGCTACATTCCATGCACTGTGTGAAGCCTCTATGTATGGTCATATTTAATAGCCCAGCAGTCAAGTGTTATTATTGTAACTGTACAGGTGAGGAAACTTGAGAATATGAGATGTCACACAACGTTCCCAACCTTAAGAGACTCAGATACTGGATAGAAAACATTTCACAAGGGACTCAAAAAATAAATGTATTCTCAGCAGTCACTGAAGTAAAGAACTATATTCAGACAACTTTTTTGCTTTTAAAAAAACCCTCCAGGAACCATTGAAATATTTATTACCAAATACTTAAAAACAAATTACATATGGCATTTAGGACTCTCATTTGATTATATCGCAGTGATCTTTATGAAATTAAAAATTCATCAACAGGTGCCCACCCTTTAAATGAGTCCCCCAAAAGACCACTTTCTCACAGATCACCTTTCTTCCGCCCCTGATTATCAGTCAAACCACAGGCACTGACAAGTACAGGTAAGGTAGGCTCCAGGAGCTATCCTTCCTAAAGCTGAAATGTTTAAATTTTAACCAGCTGGAAGAGAAGCACACAGCCCAAGATACAAATAAACTTTCGTATCTCAAAACAGATCAATCAATTTAAAAAACTGCACTACACATATCTTTACTGGTCACGACTAGCTTAAGAACAGAGGAAAGAGCTGCTATAGGCCCAGCACTGCTGCTCTGTGTGAGGTGCACTTCATCAGATAGATGGATAAAGGAAATAAAGGTAAGAAGAAGAAAGAAACTACTAAAGCGGTGACTCTCCACTGGGGAAGGAGAGGGGATTTTATCCTCCTAGGAAATACCTGGCAAAATCTGGACAGATTTCTTTGCTTGTCGCAATGGGAAAGAGAACTCTCTACACAGCATGTGCCAAGGACACTACTAAACATCTCATAATGCACACAACAGCTCCGACAGAGTTATCTGACCCAAAATGTCAATAGTGCCAAGATTAAGAAACCCTGCTTGCTCTAGAGCCAAAACAATCAAATGCTTGATTTGTTCACTTAGATTTTCAAGGTCTACACTAACAACTTTAAAAATGCATACAAATCCTTATTACTGAAATGAAAGACTGCAAGAAAGAACTTCCTATTTACAGGTTGAACTCAAGCTACTAGCTCCATTTTTTCCTAGTCAAACAAGTTTTTAATAAAATATTAACATTTTTGCTAACCTGAGATTCTTCGTGTATCTTTTTATACAACAAAACAGAGTATATTTTCTTTGACTTGTCTGCATTGACTAGATAGCCTACAAATATAACCCCATACAAGCACAAGGATGATACTTACATTGACACATTGCAGAGTTCTCTTTATATTTTATGGGATAGACAATATCATAATGATTTCCATTTGAAAAACACAGTAATACCTGAAAGGGAAAAATTAAAGACATCTTTTAGCCCTTCATATATGACACTTACATAGCAACTTATACCTCCAATTTCTCTTACTAGTAAATAATTTCCAAATAGAAGATGATTATTTTAGAAGCAACCTAAAGCTCCAAGTTGGTCAATTATGGTACATCCAATGCTGAAATGTTACACAGCCATTAAATTAATAAGTTCTTAATCATGGGAAAATGCTTATAGGATACAAAAACTGGACACAATACATGAAAACAACATGATTTCAACTATTTAAAAAGACCATTAAAAGACTGTAAGAAATACTAAATACTCCAAAACCGTATTAAAATGCTTACCTCTAAGAGGCACAATCAAAAGTTCAATTTTTCTGATGTTTTACAGTTTTTTTCTTTTAATGTTTATTTATTCTTGAGTGAGCAAGCAAGAGTAGGGGAGGGGCAGACAGAGAGTAAGACAGAGGATCTGAAGCAGACTCTGCACTGACAGCAGCAAGCCTGATGCAGGGCCCAAACTCACAAGCCAGGAGATCATGACCTGAGCCAAAGTCAGACACTTAACTGACAGCCACCCAGGCACCCTGATGCTTTACAGTTTTAAATGCTTTCTAGTCAACTACTCACACAAGGAGAAATACACACTGATTTTGATTAGATTATGTCATGATCCAAAACTTGGATTGGAAAGGCCAAATCCAGAGCCAAGAAACTCCAAAGTCCTTTTTAAAAAGGCAGCATTTCGCTCAATTCTCCTCCCCCTTACCACCATTAGCATGATGACAAAACACTTCAACTTGGCTTGGATGATTCCAAAACAGGTAATTAAAACAAAGTTCTTTTAATAATGAATCAACTGAGGTTTTCTTCTTTCTAGGCTCACATAAATTTTCAGTTGTTTCCAGTCTGTGACTAGATATTAACACGTAGGCCAGTAAATTATCTTTATAATCAAAAATAAATCACTATTATCCAAGTATTTCTGGATGCAATGGCAGAACCTACTTTCACAAGTTATTTTACTACTTAATGTTTATACTGATGCAAAACAGTCTAGTTAATCATATACACTAGTATTGCAATGTTTTTTCCTCTAGTGAAATGTTAGGACACAGTTCTCCACTGTGATTTCTGGGGTAAATCAAATACAAAATATGATTCAGTAATGACTAACAGGAACTTTTAAAAATTATCATAAACTTCATAAAAAACATTTCAAGAAGTCACTTTAAAATTTTAGCTTACAAGGTCAAGGTGGCAAGTGATTCTTTTACTTAAATCCTTTAGAAACACTTAGAAAAATTCTTACCTTTTCAGGAAAATTATTTTCAGTTACTTGTGAAGGAGAAACATTTGGTTCCCGATAAATTATAAAATCTTTCCTGAAAATAAAATTTAGCAATTACTTCTGAGGGAATGTATTTCATGATTTGAGATTTAAGTATTCATTTATTCATTCATTCATTCATTCAAGAGCCTAATATGTGCTAAGGCACATATGTGCTCCAGGCATTGGAGATGGAGCAATAAATAAAAGATAGTAATAGAATAACTAAGTTGTAAGGTACCTATATAAAAGTATCTTTTTAAAAAATAAACTTCAAATATAATTTGCATATATGTTATCTTTAAATATAATTCTAAAAGGAGTCTTCAAAATTACAAAAACTGTGAAGACAAAATTTTATACAGAAATTTCAAAAAGGAAAAAAATAAAGCATTCACCTGCTCCTCTACTAGACAGAAGTAGTAAAATAGTAACATGATTTTTTGCCTCAGTACTAGTGGCCATTTGATGCTACTGGCCCTGAGAAAGTAGGAAATCATTCCTCTATAAAGTTGATAAGTGGTATCGTTTACAGGCCTGGAAAAATGTATTTCTTTCCAAAAATATTTTGAGAATTAAAATTTCTAAACACTGACATATTTAATGTCAAAATCTTGAGACAATTTAAAAAACTTTAGAAAAGATAAGCTTCACAACCAAGCTTTGCTATTTTAACTATTTTAGTACAACGGAATATACTAATTTCCCACTGACTTTATTTTTGTTTACTTATGTTACTATAAGGTTTACCTGTACATAAGAGAAAGGGCACTTATTTCCACTTGTCCAACCCATTCCTACATTGAAGAAAAAAAGTTGGCACTTAGGTATCTCATACTTTTTACAATAAATATGCCTCTATGTAATACCTTAATATGTACCTTTATACGATATATCTAATAAGCTGGAAAAGCTCATTAATATTAGTCTTATGAATACTATGAACACATTTATATAAAACAAACTTTATGTATGTAACTAAAAAGTTACTTAAGAAAACAGCCCAAGTCTCTGTTGTAAAAATCCTTAGTAACACAGGGTAAAAGGATAGTTCGTATTGGTGTAATAAGACTGTAAAATGGCATCTCTACATGGAGCACCTGCTGACAAGAACTATGTCCTCTAACCTAGCACCCAAGACAGAGCTTGGAACGTGTATGGGCCCAGAAAATGAGATGCTGAGTAAAAGCAGAACTCAAGAATCAGAAAGGATAAAAAGGAGAAGGTTTTCAGGGTGACTGAAAATACAAAGAGAACAGTGTCCTAGCAATCTTTCTGAAATAATTTAAAAATACAGCCCTAAATGAGTCATTTTTTTTAAGTCTTTAAGCCTTTTAGAAGGAAATGGACAGTATATATCAAAATTTTAAATATCCATATACTCTTTGACCCAGCAATTCAAATTCTGTAAACCTATCCTAAACAGGTATTTCATATGTTCACAAAAGTATAAAGAAGGATGTTCACTGTAGCTATTTGTAATAGTTTAAAAAAAAATTTTTTTTAAAGAAAGCCCCAATATTCCACTAGTAGGAAAGGAGAAATCGAATAATTTATGGTTCATCCACACAATGTATGGAACACCATGCAGTCAGGTATACACATATGAACTGACTTTATACTATGAAGTATAAAAACTAAGTCACGGTTAAAAACAATACAAAACAAACAAACACCTATTGTGTAAAAGAAAGAAACTGCTATGTTTAGTATATGTATGTGTATGTGTATGTGTATGAGAACTGGAAGGGTACATCCTAAACTGACAACGGAGACAGGGAATTCAAGATCAAGGAAAATGAAGGACTTTCACTCCATTCTGTATTAAATCTTTTACCATGAGAATGTGTTTCTATACCACTTATGAAATTAGTAAAGACTTAAAACCAGGACTCACTAAAGATAATGAGCTGAGCTACAATAAGTGAATGCAGCCACGTTTTCCTTTAAAGAAATCTGACATAAGATTTTAAACACTGTTGGGGCGCCTGGGTGGCGCAGTCGGTTAAGCGTCCGACTTCAGCCAGGTCACGATCTCGCGGTCCGTGAGTTCGAGCCCCGCGTCGGGCTCTGGGCCGATGGCTCGGAGCCTGGAGCCTGTTTCTGATTCTGTGTCTCCCTCTCTCTCTCTGCCCCTCCCCCGTTCATGCTCTGTCTCTCTCTGTCCCAAAAATAAATAAAAAACGTTGAAAAAAAAAAAAATTTAAACACTGTTTTCATCTCAAACAAAGATAATCTTCCCCCCAGAGATTTTTCATTTTAATAGTTCTTAAAAGTTGGCTTTGGTTTTCAAAATGAAATGGGTGCCATATATTAAAATAGACTTCTTAAAATAGGCCTCTACCTAACAATCAGAGCTTCTCATAAGCGGCTACAAGTGACACTCTCTGGTGTAGAGGAGATCCTTCACTCAGACCAGTGTGCTTAAATCACAAACACAAGCTACATCTACTTCATGCAAAAGATGTTACCATCACTTCTAAAAATGGAACATTATTCTACTAGTGTCAACAAAATACTACGTCTCAAATAATGTACCATTTCATAAGTACTTAATCTTCAGAATAAATTCTGTCGTAGTCTGGTTAAGTAAACAATGGCTATCATAATATTCTGTCTTCTCTAACCAGGGTCAACTTTAAATTATAAAATGTATCTATGTTCTACCATTGTATTCTACCTTAAGGCTATAATTTTATTTACTCAGCACTTATGATGTTTAATATACTTCCTTATTGTGGGTGACAGTAAAGCATTTCTGCAAAATCTGTTTTAACCATAATGAACCGTATTCAAAAACATAAAAACATTAAAAAAAAACTTTTGTTCCTAAGGATGCCATTAAGAAAATGAAAAGATAAAGTCAGAAATTGGAAGAAAATATTTGAAAGATACATTTCCAATTACAGAACTCTATCCAGGTTAAAGAACTCTTACAATTTGATAAAACCAGCAACGTTAACAAAAGATGGTCAAAATCTACAAACAGACATTTCACCAAGATAAATGGATGGCAAATAAGCACATGAAAAGATGTTCGACATCAGAGAAATACACAACCACTAGAACAGCTACAATTTCAAAGGCTGACAAGACAATGTTCAAAGATGTAGAGCAGTTGGAATTTTCGTATACTGCCAATGAGGAAGCAAAATGGCAGAGCCACTTTGAAAAAGGTTTTTCAGTTTCTCATTAAGTTAAACATACATTTACCATATGACCCAGCAATTCCACTTCTGTGTGTTAATCCAAGAGAAAAGAAAATATATGTCCACACAAAGACTTCTATTATAAGCAAATGTTCTTAGCAGCTTTAATCATGAAACAGCCTAAAACTGGAAAGAACCCAAATATCCCATCAACTGACAAATACATGGATGTGCAAATTGCAGTACTCCGTATAACAAATGACCACTCATCAATAAAAAGGAACAAACTACTGACAGATCCAACAACATGGATGAACAGATGAACGTCAAGGTGTCTTCCATAATGTAACAGGAGCCAGATACAGAAACTACAGATACTACAAACTGTACCATTCCATTTATATAGTCTAGAAAAAGCAAAACTTACAAAACAGGTCAATGGTTGACAAGAGCCAGAAGGTGGGGGAAAGGGGATTAAGTGCAAAAGGACACAGGGAACTTTGCGAAGTGACAGAAATGTCCCACGTGTGTCTGTAGTGGTGGCTACACAACACCTGTGAAATCTCATCAAATTATACACTACTTCAAATTGGTGAATTTCACTGTATGTCAATTTTACCTCCATAAAACTGACAAAAATATATTTTTGCAAAAAGTTTGAGGCATTTTTCAAAATGCTTCACTTGTTTATTAAGCAAAAGCATAAAGATGCCTTCTCTGAGAACTGGACGAAACATAACAGTTTATCAACTGTATTTCTCTTCATTTCATACATCCTAAGTATCGGGGAAAGAGAAAAACAAAGACATAAATATCTTTTTCTAATAAAGAAGCACAAACATCTGTTCAGAAAGTACATGTAAAACATCTGGGGAAGAAACCTGAGCAGACTGGGGAGAGCAAAGTGTCATAAAAATAAAAAAGCTGGCCAGCCAGCACCTTGGGAAAGAGGCACTTGTCCCACGAGCTCAAAAGCACAGCGACTTCCCTCCTTCCTCTCACACAGACTCCTAAATCAGTCTCAGTTCAGTTCACACTACCTCATTTCCTCCCTTTATCCCCTCTCTCCATTCTCATCTGGTCCATTCTTTCTCAGAACCTCTTAGCTTGATAGCCTAAATTGCTACACAAAAATTACCCTAACATTACACTGTGGGATTTTTCTTGAGTAAAAAGTTAATAAATGGACGGGGGGGGGGGGGGGGGGCATGACACTTGGATGGCTCAGTCAGTAGAGCGTGCAACTCCCAATCTCCAGGTCATCAGTTCAAGTCTCACATTGGGTGTAGAACTTACTTTAAAAAGAAAAAAAAAAAAAAAAAAAAAAAAAGCAACAGGGTGCCTGGGTGGCTCAGTCAGTTAAGCGTCTGACTCTTGATTTCGAAGCAGGTCTTGATCTCACAGGTCGTGAGATGGAGCCCCATGTCAAGCTCCGTGCTAACAGCATGGAGCCTGCTTGGGATTCTCTCTTCTCTCTCTGTCCCTCATGCTCTCTCTTGAATTTGCTCTCTTTCTCGCTTTCTCAAAGTAAACGTTTAAAAAAAAGGAGGGAAAAAGTTAATAAATGGTCCTGTCATGTCCTTTATTTTCTGTAATTGGAGTAAAAATGACCAGTAACAGGACTATAAAGATAACAACATTCTGGTGTTTATCTTTCCTAAGATGTTATATATAATGCAATATGGATTTAACATTCATTCAACATACACAAACTAATCATCAGTTTGGCACCTCAAATTAAAAGTAATGATGAAAAAAATTCCAAAAGCGATAAAATATACAAATCTTTTCGAAGATGGGGCGCCAGGGTGGCTCAGTTGGTTGGGCGGCCGACTACAGCTCAGGTCATGATCTCGCGGTCTGTGAGTTCGAGTCCCACATCGGGCTCTGTGCTGACAGCTCAGAGCCTGGAGCCTGCTTCTGATTCTGTGCCTCTCTCTCTCACTGCCCCTTCCCTGTTTGGTCTCTGTCTGTCTCTCTCTCTCTCTCTCTCTCAAAAATAATAAACATTAAAAAATAAATAAATAAATAAATAAATCCTTTCGAAGCTTTTTTTTTGAAGAAGCAGCTTTAAAATAAAAGAAAAAAATGAAAACTTCAGGAAAATGGTTATTTGTGACTATAGAACTCAATACTGAAATCACTGAATTAAAAATGAAGTTAGATCTAGAGAAAAGGCCTTCAGAAGGTAATTGTCTCCAAAACTGGAACAATGCTATACTTCTTTTTCGACACTTCATGTACTGTGTACATTTTTCCATGTATTCAACATTTTTTTAAAAAAACATGCAATTTGTCTTCCCACCTCTCTGGTCTCATCTACCTCCAAACCATCTCTGCACAGTATTTTATCCATCCATTCAGACAGCCAACAAAGATGCCAGGCACTATTCTTGGTTCTCAACAGTGAACAAAACATACTCACTTCCTGCCTCAAAAAACTTAAAAGGTTTCCCAACACCAGATTCTCAGGCCCCCACGCGTAGACTTTGATTCAGGTCTGGAATAGTGGCTAGGCAATACGTATTTTTACAACCACCTCAGGTAATTCCAAATGCAGATGGTCTATGGTTGACACTCTTGAAATGCTAGCCTAAAGCATAAGCTTCTAACTACTGAGCCTAGCACTGAATGCTCTTCTGTGATCAGCCCCACAGATGGCCCTCTGACTTCTCACTACCTCCTACCTTCACATGCTCCATACAAACTGAACTGCTTTCTGAAAGCTGCCTTGCTCACAATTTTCCCTACCCAGAAATGCCCTTAACCTTAGGCATTTTGCATCCAGCAATCTATTCAGACTTCAAATGCCAACCCACTACCTCTTGTTTTGTCTACTTCAGTAAAAATAAAAACTTGAATGCCTATAGTATCATTTCTGTACTTTTTAATGTTTTATTTATTTTTGAGAGAGAGCGAGCATGTGCACCTGGAAGCGGAAGAAGGGCAGAGAAAGAGGGGGAAAGAGGATCTGAAGCAGACTCTGCACTGACAGCAGAGAAACTCATGAATCACCAGATCATGACTTGAGCCAAAGTCAGATGCTCAACCAACTGAGCCACCCAGATGCCCCACATCTATACATATGATACATGTGCTTTCTCACTTGCGTTAGATATTTTTCCCTATTACAGGGAAACTTCTGAGAACAGCACCCAAACCTGTTACTTCTGCATTCCCAGAGTGCCTGGCAATTCTTGGCACTCAACAAGGACTCAAACTAGTGTCAGAGAACCAAATGGAGATACCAGTTGTTAATCAAACACCCTGTTCCTATATTATCCCTTTTCCTCCCTACCTAAATCCTCTTCTTAGCTTCTTCCTTTGCTAATATCATTTTAAACTCAATATAGAGATTACCTCTGGGGATGATGGAATATTCTACAGGGCATTCTATGTGGCATTTCATGGTGTTTGGATTTTTACAGGGAGAATAGTTTTGTAAGCAGAAAAAAAAATTCTTTTTAACTTCAACATGACTGAGAAGGCATGACAGTAGGATTTGGGGAAGTGCCATCCTTTTACTCTCAACAGTCTCTTCCTTCTCCTTAAGCTGATCATGGGAAATGGAACTATATAAAAGAATCTGTCTTCTCAGTGGCCTAAAGAAGCAACAAATCTTGCACCCTGTCGATCATGCCCAATACCCGTACCAACACAGCATCCTGAAAATCATCACCAGTGTTATTATAGGTCTTTTATTCTACATTCAGATGTCATTATGACAAAGGTAAAGATAGCATGACTCTGTCCTTAGTGAGGCAACATCCAGTATACAGCTCCAACTGGTTTCCACATAAATGCTGCATAAAATGTGCAACTAAGAAATGTTTATTAAAGAAAAGTACTCACTATAACTGCTCCATACACCATAAGATTACATTTTAATGAATTTTGAATACATTATTTGAATATATAAAAAATATACATATATTACAGAATCACTGCATACCTGTGGATTTTCCAAACGTTTTAAATACTCTTCAAATGACCCTTCTATAAACTGCAAAAATAAATAAATAAATAAGTCTATTAGAAATACATCAAAACAAAAACCTTTTCATTGTGAATTCCTGAGTTCTTACATGAACCTTGGATACGTTAGTAATGATAACAGTAATACATGTATATACATTCAACCTAATTATTAAAATACGTAAAAATCATTAAGTAAAGACCGTAAAGATACAAAAGAATTCAGAAAAGTAAACATTATCAGAAAAGATCTCCTGGACAGGATACAGCCAGGCACAGACACAATGTGGTGTGAAGAGGCACTGTGTTGGGAAGACAGGAGTCAATTAGCCAGGAGGAACAGGAAAACCTGGTGGGGACAACAGACTGAGAGAGGAACTCAACTGGACACCTGTTTATAGAGGGACTTGAGCCCAGGAAGGACTTGCAGACTGAGGGAGAAAGCAATTCAAGGTCACTGCTGGTGACATTATGAACAGAGAAACATACAAAGCAAGCACTTAGGATTATTCTGGTAATGGCCAGTGCAGAGAGGAGAATTAAAGAAGGACAATATACTAGCTAAGAAATATTAGTTTACTAATATAGATATGCATACAACTCTTAGGTCAGTCATAATGCTACATATTTTGTTGAACCAACTAGGTTTTTCATTTGCTTCATGCTTTAACATAAAAAGTTTATTTAAGCTGTTATGTTTTTTGTTAGCCATCACACTAATTTAATTGAGAAATCTCCCAAAGACATTCATCTGAAATACCAAACTCAATTTTATTTAAATTATAGTCCCAGTTAATTTAACAAAGTGATACACTTAGAAACATACACTCTCCAGTCTATTAAAATCTTCTGAACACCCATTTCCTTTTTTGAGACTGATATTCCTTTATTGATGATATGCTGTCAAATGCCCCAAAAGTATCTTAAGTTTTAACACATACTTATAATAAAATAGCCACATATTTTAAATATCCCACCAACCAGAGGCTACTCTTCTGTATTAGGTAATTATTTATACTTTAGGGGAAAAAATTAAACCCACAAAACCATTTAAAGTTAGAAGAGACTAAGTGGTGTTCTGACACAAGCCTGCATCCAATCTGAGATTCTCCTTTCTAATCAGAAAGTATCCATCTAGACTCTGACTAAACATTTTCAGTAAACAAGGCACACATCCCCCACCCTCCTTCCCATGACAGCCTTTTCCAATTTTGGCCAATAGAAATTGTTTGAAGGTACTTATTATAAAAGGAAATTAAAACTTTCCCCATTGGAACTTCCAACTTCTGATCATACCTCTTAAGACTGTAAAGGCTAAATAAATATATGCAAAGCATTTAAACAATGCCTGGCACATAGAAAGTGCTCAACCAATGACAGCAATTTCCATTACTTGTGGTCAACAGTGTTTTACACTCTGAGGCCAATAATAATGATTAACTTGTAATTTCTTTAAAATACTTAAAGACCATTCCACTCTCCTCACCTCTCCCCGTTTTCTATCACACCCTAATACTTTTATCTAGCCTCCACACAACACCAGTTTCTTTTTGTAAGACAAGTTCTCAAATCTGATCAAGTGGGTAACTCTCCTTTCTGGAACATATTACTGTCTTTCTTATAACACAGTACCCGGAATACACTCAGAATGTCACCAGTAGTAACATTTTTCCTGAATACAGGAACACTAATCCAAAAGCACATCCAAATTAAGACACCGAAAGAAACACACACACACACACACACACACACACACACAAATTAAGAGCTATTTACCTATTAAGTTTTAGAATTGAGTTATTTACAAGGTGTCAATGTTTTTTTGGCAGTCAAAGGGGAAAAATATTAAAAAGTCATCAGATGACATCATTCCAAGTCATAAAACCCAGAACTAGTAAATCCTACTAAGGCTTTCAATATAAAATGAAAACAGGCCACTGTGGCATCTTATTTCACAGCCTACTATATACTACCGAGAAAATTACAGTAAGTTGTTATACAACATTATAGCAATTATTAATTATTTACATAATTAGTGTTGTGATGTGTGATTCATAATGATGAATCCCAAAAAGTAAAAATCTGTAACTGCCTCTGATAAAATCAAAGACTCAGTATTAGCTAAGTTCAGCATATTTTTTTTGCTCCAAGTCTGAAATTTTTTAAATTCACAGAGGATTACCAATCACAGAAAACTATTAGTTAACCATGACAAACAATTCCCTGACCATGACAAAGCTCCCTCTTAACATGCAAGGATTCTGTCCAAGTCATGCTTCCATTTTCCACAGCTCAGTGTCTTTATCATAGAAGCTTTCTAAATGTCTAAATAAATGAAAACCACAAAACAACCTAAAAATATCACAATATAATTGGATTTAAATCCAATAAAGCAGTTTTTTAAGGGGTTTATCTTCATAACCTGCATTAAGAGCCAGCCTGTGAAATTCCCACCAGATCACTTCTACAGGCTAAGATGTAAATGCAAATCAAGACACCATTTCATGTTTAAAATTACAAATTACCGCTTCAAATTTCTCTCTGTTCTCTCGAAGATAGTGAATACAGGCCATTCTGACTTCCACATGGCGAGACTGAGAATGCAATACCTGAAAAGAAAAAGCAACACGTTACTAAGCATTTTGTTAAACGAGGATTTAAGTTACAACCTAGCACTTTCTTTCACACCCAAAATAACCTCAAAACTGATAAAAATCAGTCTCTCTCCATTTGCCTTTCTGGATTTTCTACATCTTTATTCATACCCACCTCTTCCTCTAACCACAGATGACATGACATATAAGATCGATACTACTCCTTAAGTCATTCTATAAAGCACTTATTACCATTTCTCCTTTAGGTCACTTTTGTGAGGAAATCTTTGTAAACTTAGATACTTTCCTCTCTTCACCAGCCCTCTTCTACCTCTGCTCTTCACAAAGCATGGCTAACAGAATCCCTGCAAAGTAGTGGTTACCTTCATCCTATGCTTGTTGGAAAAGAGAAGAGGCAACTTCAACAAGAATCCTCTTTAAGGCTTTAAGTCTGTAAGAATTAGATTTCTTTTTTCCCAATAATTTTGAATTACTTGCTTTATGTAGAAATTTAGTTCCACTGTGGTTTCAGAAAAACTAAGGTACTCATTCTTAAATCCTTAGTTGTCAGGCTTACACAACTCTTGAAAAAACATCCAAGTGGGCAGCACTTGGGATGCAAACATGCTGCTATGTGCTGTCACCCCAACAGCCTTGAAACTTGCTCTTTGTCTCAAAATATTTCGTTTTTTTCCTAATTTTTTTTTAATGTTTATTCATTCTTTGAGACACAGAGACAGAGCATGAGTGGGGGAGGGGCAGAGAAAGAGGGAGTAACAGAATCTGAAGCAGGCTCCAGGCTCTGAACTGACAGCACAGAGCCCGACGCAGGGCTCGAACTCACGAACTGTGAGATCATGACCTGAGCTGAAGTGGGACCAGACTGAGCCATCCAGGTGCCCCTCATTATTTTCTTTTAAACTAGGCTCCACGTACAACATGGGGCTCCAACTCAAGACCCCAAGACCAAGAGTCACATGCTCTACAACCAAGCCAACCAGGAGCCCCAGCCCAAACCAAAATCTTAAAGCACCAACTGAAATAAGCCACACTACAAAGATGATCCAAACTCTCTCACATAGTAGTCTCTATATTCTTATGCTAAACAATTAGTTCAACAAAAAGATAACTCACTGGCATTTTGTTTCTTACTAAAATGCTAAAGCTCTGGTGTGAAAAAACTAGTATTATTAAGTGCTTAGAACTCTTGGCTAGCCTCAAATACTTTAACTATCATGCTTAAAAGATTATAACTATTTTCTATTAAGGGGTGTCTCAAATGAAGGTGTTCCTGGTACCTTAAAGGGTCAAGGCAGGAAACAAACAAAAACCCTGAAACATTGAAAAGAACCACATATCAAAAATTAATTAACCACATGTCTAACTACTAATAAGGCTCTTAGAATTTATATTAATGTAAAGTAGCTTTAAGAGTTACAGATCCAGCCCTGCATCCACTCTGGGGGCTCTGCACTAACACAGAGCCTGCTTGGGATTCTCTCTCTCAAAATTAAACCAAAAAAAAAAAAAAAAAAAAAAAAAAAAAAGGGCATTACAGGTCCACTCAGCAAACAACAGATGTCGGAAAGGATGCAGACTTTTACACTGTTGGTGGGAATGCAAACTGGTGCAGCCACTCTGGAGAACAGTATGGAGGTTCCTCAAAAAATTAAAAATAGAGCTACCCTGCAACCCAGGTATTCACACTGCATTACTAGGTATTATCCAAAAAATACAAAAATGTTGATTCGAAGAGGCACATGCACCCCAATGTTTACAGCAGCACTATCAACAACAGCCAACTTATGGGAAGAGCCCAAATGTCCATTGACTGATGAATGGATAAAGAAGATGTGGTGTGTATACATATATGTGTGTGTGTATGTATACATATGTACACACACATGCACACACAAATGGAATATTACTCAATGATCAAAAAGAATGAAATCTTGCTATTTGCAACAACGTGGACGGAGCTAGAGTTATTATGCTAAGCAAAATAAGTCAGTCAGTGGAATTTAACATAACAGATGAATATAGGGGAAGGGAAGAAAAAAAATAAGATAAAAACAGAGAGGGAAGCAAACCACAAAAGACTCTCACAGATAGAGAACAAACAGAGTTGCTAGAGGGGTGTTGGGTCGGGGGATGGACTAAATGGGTGATGGGCATTAATAAGGGCATTTGTTGAGATGAGCACTAAATGTAAGTGATGAATCACTAAATTCTACTCCTGAAACCATTATTTACACTATATGTTAACTTGGATTTAAATAAAAGAAAAGTTGGGGCGCCTGGGTGGCTCAGTCAGTTGCGTGTCCGACTTCAGCTCAGGTCATGATCTCACAGTCCATGAGTTCGAGCCCCGCATCGGGCTCTGTGCTGACAGCTCAGAGCCTGGAGCCTGCTTTGGATTCTGTGTCTCCTCTCTCTCTGCCCCTCCCGTGCTCATACTCTGTCTCTCTCTGTCTCAAAAATAAATAAAAACATATAAATAAATAAATAAATAAATAAATAAATAAATAAATGTATGTATGTTACAAATCCAAATAAGTGATTCCCTCTCATTCAGAGTGAGCAGATAATTCAGCAAAACGGAGGCTCTAGCTGCACATTTTACAAGTCTCTCTGATAACAGCCAAGGTTCATTTGTACTCACTCACAGAACCAGAAGAACAACTCTCTGGACAGCTAGTTATGTCTTTACATTAAGATACACTGAAGATGCACTAGCTGAGGTTAGCAATGAGTTTGTTTTCAGCATACTAGCTGGTTTCCAGCTTAACGGAGTACACCTAACATTGCTATCTTGGGAACTATTAAAAAGCCTCCTTATATATTCAAAACTTCCAGCTCTGGAAGAAATGTTTCTGTATAAAAGTAACCACCACACAATTTTTTTTTTCCCAATTCAACAAATGATATTTAGCAAACACTTCTTCCACAGAAGCTATTTTAGACACTATTAAGAATCAAGGTATTATTACTTTGAGTAAACCAGTGTCCTCTGATAGGGCTTCCTACCATTAGCCAAGCGAAGATAGTCTTAAAGCCATTTACCTAGCAACAGGTGGCAGACATTAACTGAATAAAACTTATTTTCCATCAAAGACAATGGCAAGCAAATCTGTCTTTTCCCCTCTTTCAACAAAGATTTTATTAGCACATGAAATCTGAACCTGTCGCTCAGAAACAAAATTCTCAGCAACTTCCATAAGGTGTAGGGTGCTGGAGCTTTTACAAAGTCAAGCACTGCAAGAGAAACAAGGTTCAATGACAACTATATAAAAAGTGTAACTGCAAATGAGGATGTATGAACAGACCCGAATCAACCTGCAGCCTGGAGCAGAGCTTGTGCAGCTGATACGCAAGTCTGGGGATGAGAACTGAATGTGTGTTGCTGTAAGCCAGTATGATTTTGGCATTATTATTTAAGCAAAAGTTGGTAAAAGAATATCCCACCATAAAGACAATGACAAAAGAAAACAAAATAGAAAAAAAAAAGGTGTAACTGCAAGCTCAAGGACACTCAGGAAGAATGCAAATATTAAGACAAATATCTCTGCTAATTATTATACACACACACACACAACCTAGAAAATAGGAGACTTCCCAATCTTCACTTGGGACAAGACAGTGATAAACACTGGGAAAGGCCGAGACATACTGCTTTAGCAAATCCTCTAAGAGCACCCTATTTTTAGCTCCATGGCCACAGAGCTGATTCAGGTCAGGCCTCCTGCAGGCCCAAGTCCAGAAGTGTAAAAAGGGAAGGACCTATCTAAATCAGGTAATTTGGAGGGAAAGACTACTTCTAATTGAAGTCTCTCCCCCACCCTATCCCCCAAAGACTGCCAATTAGATTACTTACTCTGGCTCCTTCTTAGAAATGATAAATTATTTTTATATTATTGGGAAAACTGTTGGCCAAAAAGTAAATCTTTTGTACATACTTTTAAAGAGCACACCCTTTAAGCCTGACTTTGGTGTTACTTCCCTTCCCACCCCAACACACATGCACCTTGCCCTTAGCCGTGAAGGCTACACCCTTAATCCTCGTGTAGTGAAGAAATGAGCTTCCCCCAAAATTCATGGTATTAAGCTTTCTAAGCTCAGTATACTAAAAATCATAATCACATAATCAAAGGGGGGTATTTCCTTATATCTAATTTAAATCCTATTACAAGATACAATAAAATGTGTTCTATGACAGGAGTAACAAGTTCTTGACACTAGCTTTTGCCCCTTTCTACCTAAACACAGAGATCTCACCTCAGTAAGAGAGGTTTCTGTATAATCATGTTTGCCAATTATGGCATACAATATAGAAATTACACACAGTTTTCTACTTCAATATAAACTAGGATCTGGATAATCCAATGCCAAATAAGCACCATACTTCCCTTATTTCAATTCATTTCTACCTCCTTCCTTACCAATCTCTTGCTAGAGCTAACACTATGTATAAATAAGGGCTGATGAATTCACTTCCACCCATTTCCCCTGCTTCCGGAGGTGCTGAGGAGTCCACGGGAGGGTGAAGAAGAAGAAGGCAGGCAGATGGAGATCCAGAAAATTCACAAATGGGACAGACTGTTTACTAACAGTAAAGACTGGGGTGGGAGTGTGTGAACATATCCCACAACACTGAAACATCCTAAATTTCTAAAAATGAGAGAAATCTAATGAACTGAAAAAGAGCTGGATTTAGGGAGCTGTACAAAGAATGTCTGAATGACAATGCCAGCAACATAATACAAAGCTTATGTAGTTAAATCAATGTTAGAAAAAAAATTTTTATGATACAGACGCGGAAACAAGGGCCTCTGGAACATAGCTGGCCCTCAGAAGTTGAAAAAAATGAGAATAGTCTACAGATGTTAAGTAAAACATTTATTCATAAGTAGAAATTTTGGAAAACTATTTAGCATTCAAAAAAGGTGAGAAAAACAGAAACATAGAAACTCCACAGGAAGGGAAGAGAGGAAGGAAAAGCTCTTAAGCTGAAGGAAAGCAAACTGTGAAAGGTATGAAATACACACCAGGGCAGTAATGTGAAACTTTTGTCCAACTATTTCGACAGCTATTTTTCAATATAGGATGGGTTTTGGTGACTGCATACCAACTACACTCTGTTATGTAACATGGAAAAAACTCTCTTATAAAAGAAAAAAATTTTCCTGTTAGAAAGTGATTTTGACCATTAGCAGGGGAAATTCGGTCAAGAGCCTAGAGAACATCCAACACCAAAACAGCCTTTTAAGAAGAAAATTATTTTTAGTAAACCTTGTAGAGTCTAACAGAGGGTGGAATCTACTCCAAGACAATTGCTTTAAAACAGTTATATTTTTAAAAGGCTGACTTTCCCAAACTACATTTTTCCGCTCTGAAGTCAAGCGGACATCGACGAGCTAGACTCCCCCACATTCCAAAGTCCAGTAGAGAAAAAACAATGCTCAGCGAGTTATGCCGGGTGCACCACCTCCTCTAGTAAACACCGGTTTACTGGTGTGAACGCTGTGCTTATAAAGCCGAGAGAAGGTGAATGCGGAACAGAATGGAAAAATATCATTTCGCCAAGTCCCGGCAATCAATCTACCGAACAAGGCGCTCAACAGGCCTCACAGGTTGTCCTCATTATCTCTACACCAAGAGGGACAACACACCCAGTTAATTTATGTGTTTTTAAGTTTCGATTTACAGCTTCCAGACCCAGGAAAGTGTCCCATTCCGGCGTTACAATGAACCGCTGTGACGACAGCCGGGCCACGCGCTGCTCCGGACGTGGGCGGCCCGCAAAGCTGCCCGCCGCCTCTTTCCCACCCAGCCTTCCCAGTCCCCCACCCCATTACCTGCTCCGCCACGGCTCGGAACAGGCACGACCCGTCCTTGGCGACCAGTTTCCGATACAAGCCTAGTTTCCGCAGATAGGCGTCCATCGGCGTCGCGTCCTCGCGGAGCCCCGCGCCGCCCTGGTCCACGCCGTCGGAAGCGCCGACGGCCGCCTCCATGTTGCCGGTCCTACTGCAGGCCAGGCGCGGCGCGGGCTAGCCCCACATGGCCGCGCCGCCGGCTCCTCGACGCCCCGGCCTAGGAGGGGCGGCGGCTCGGGCTCGGGCTCGGGCTCCGCGGGCGGCGGCAGGCGGCGGCGGCGGCCCGAGGCAGCGGGCGGCGCTCCCCGCGCGCATAGGGGAGCCCTGCCTAATGCATGGCTGTGCGCACGCGGCCGCCTCCCGAGGGACCACGCGCCCGGCGGCAACGGGGGCAAATTAAAGAAACCCCGAACGTGAGAAGTCGCTGCCCGGCTCAGGAAAACAGCCGGGGGTCGCCGCCCCCACAAGTTTCCTCGTCCCGACCGGGGTGAGGCGAGGAAACCCCCGGCACCCCGCGTGCGCGGGGCCGGCTCAGGGGAAGCGAGGCCTGCGTCCCCCGCGCGCTCCCCACCCTAGGAGCCGAGGAAGCCAAAAGAGAAAGACGCAGCCTTTCCTTTCCCCACCTCGCAGGAGGGCGCCGAAGGGGCGGAGAGCGGGTGGGGGCGCCCGGCGGAGGGCAGCACCCTCGCAGCCCAGAATTTGTTTTCACTTTCGGCCCCACAGCGGAGAGGACGCCGGGAGGTGTAGTTTTGGCAGCGGCAGGAAGTCGGCTTGCGGAGGGTGGGGACGCGCGGACCGTCCTACCCGGGGGAGGTGCCTGGGAGGCACGCGGACTACAAGTCCCTACAGCGCGGGCGCCGCCGCTGCCGGGAGCCGGCTTCGCGCTTCCCGGGCACCGCGTCCGCGAGCAGGCCGAGGGTGTCCGCGAGCCGATGCGGGGCGACCTGCGCGCGCAGCCCCGCCCGCCCAGCTGCCTACTGCGCCGCGGGCCCGCGAGAAGTGCGCGCGCCCTGCTTGCGTGGAGTTGCCAGGGACACCGCGGCGGCTAGGTCGGCCCTTTGTGTATTCCCAAACAGAGGGCGCACCTGTCTGCTCCCCTCCCCCCCGGCCTCTTCTGGCGTTTCCATGGAGGTGGCTTTAACGGCTTAAGCAGAAAAGAGAGCTAATTGGCGAGGTCTCCTGGAACTGGCACTGTGCGGGACGACACAGGCTGTCCATAAATCAACCGTAGACTGCCGATTCCTTTTAGAAATTAGGACTACAGCTCCTGCCCTATGGCAAGATGATGTCTTTGCCACAGAGTGTGTTCACCCTGCCTTTGTAACTGCACACCGCAGCACAAAGTGATGTCACTGGTCAGAAAAAGTATTTTTTTCTTCAAAAATCCATCTTGTAATTGCTTGATAACATGCTGGATTTGCCGTGGGTTCCAGCAGTGTTTGAGGCTTCCAACTCAACTTTTTACTCTTAGAAGCTGAATGACACGTTATGCTTTAGAACCCAGAATTTATCCAATATGTTTTTGTGACACCAGAATTTCACGGTGCTAATATACTACCGCATTTGGTGTTCTAATTATCAAAATACACAGTTAATCATAAACTCTACTCCAGTCTTGAGGCCTTATGGGGACAAGGGAGAGAAGAAGAGAAAAGTGTAGGGTTACTCTAGATTTAGACATGTAGTCAAACTCGGATACGGGCAGGGCAGGCCAGATGGTGAGAGTCCAACGCAAATTACTGAAAATTCTGTTTCAGAAATTTGTTTTCAGTACTTTCGGTGTGAGCATTAATGACGCCTGTATTAGGTTTCCTCGGAACTTCTAGAATTTTGAATTCTTAATGTTTAAAGATTTTTATCTCTGGTTGTGTAATAACAAGTTATTGTGACCTAAATGAATTTTCTTGTCCCAATATTAAATTTTACACATTTTGTAGAGAAATACTTTTGGAATGCAGTGTTTTAGAAAAATGCAGGTTCAAGTCAAACCTATTGAAGTTAAACCTATCTTTAAAAATATTTACATAGCATATATTTCTCATTTCACTCAAAAATAATTACCAAGTTTACTACTACTTACAACATGGCGCGAGTTTTTTTTTTTTAACATGTCTTGCTTTTTAAACCCATAGAGGAATTCAAAGTAAAGTAATATCTAAACTGTAAAGCTTAAGTATTGAATTCTTAAAATGAATAGATTCTATAGTATTAATTTTATAAGCAACAGACTTTCTGATGTGCCAAAACGATACCTTTTCTAATATTTATTTTAGTACTCCTTCAATAAGAATTTCTGAATCTAATCTCATGTTCAATATGTATTTATGAGGAATCTACTGTGTATGTCATGTTAGGATTACATTGCTGAATATCATGAGGCCATATTAGAAACTTATATTTCCAGGGACCTCACATTTAAAAATTTATCAACTCTTGTTTTGTAGTTGAAATGGTCGTGATTGCATTGCTTTTTTTTTAAAGTCAATCAAATACAAAGCTTTACTCATTTTTCTTTTTTACCGTTTTTTTTTTTTTTTTTGGCCCCACACTCAATATGGGGCTTGAACTCACTACCCTGACATTAAGAAAAGTACACCCTGCCAACTGAGCTAGTGAGGTACCCCAAAGTTTTGCTTATTTTTATTTATTTTTTTAATGTTTGTTTATTTTTGAGAGAGACAGAGACAGAATGCGAGTGGGTTAGGGGCAGAGACAGAGGGAGACACAGAAGCAGAAGCAGGCTCCAGGCTCTGAGCAGTCAGCACAAAGCCCCATGCAGGGCTCGAACTCACAAGCCTTGAGATCATGACTTGAGCTGAAGTCGGACGCTCAACCAACTGAGCCACCCAGGCGTCCCTAGTTTTGCTCATTTTTATATGCACAATAATTGCATTTGGGGTCGTGTGTTTCAAGCATATATTTTTTAATTTTTTTTAACATTTATTTATTTTTGAGAGACAGAGAGAGAGACAGAGTGTGAGTGGGGGAGGGGCAGAGAGAGAGGGAGACACAGAATCTGAAGCAGGCTCCAGGCTCTGAGCTGTCAGCACAGAGCCCGACGTGGGCTCGAACTCACAACCGTGAGATCATGACCTGAGCCGAAGTTGGACACTCAAGCGACTGAGCCACCCAGGCACCCCAAGCATATTTTTATTTTAAAGCCTAGACATATTTTAATCTTATTTAAATGTGCTAACATATATATTTTTTAATAAAGTAATATCACCATCTTCTAAAGCCCCCAAATTCCTTTGAAATATTTTGAAAAGTAGGGGAAATCAGATAGATCGTTTATTCTACAACGTCTTTATTTTCCATTACAAAAATTTAATTCACTGACAGTGGTGTAATCCAAATAAGAATGTACGTGACCATTTAAATAAGCATTCTAGTATAGAACCTGACACTAACGTGCACTTTCATTAATTTTAAACAAATGTATCAAGTACTAAGAAAACAGAAGCCTTTATCAGAACTCATCAAAATTCTATGTTGTCTTCTAAAACTGTGGTTTGTTATCAGAAGTATTAGAAGAATAACACATTCCAGTCTTTTCTACACTTTATGTTGGGGCAAAATGACTTATTGTTCTCAGTCCTGCTAAATGAGTGCAGAACAGCCTCACTCTCAACTGGCTGCTTCTCTTTCCAAAATTAGAAGTGAAACACCTGTTGTATCTGACCAGGGGACTGTTTAAGGAAATCCTTTAGGTATTTTGAGACCTAATCCAAAACAGACCCTCTGTATGCCAAATCCCCAAATATAGCTCACTGTTCAGACAAGGCTAAAGGATCCTATGACTTTAAACTGGATCCAAAATTACAGAAACTCACTTTCAAAGGACCTTATTAACAGTAACTTCTGAAACTTTTCAATAAACCACATCTGATTGAAGATGTTTGCTCAGAGGAAGCCATTTGTGAACAGCTGAAGTGAAGACCTCTTCTCTTTTCATCTTTAGTTTTTAAGTGATCTCTAGGCCTAACAGTGGCTTGAACTCACAACCCTTAGAACAAGAGTGGCATGCTCTGACAACTGAGCCAGCCAGGCACCCCCTAAAGTGAAGAATTCTTTAAACAGACATTTTAATCAAATAAAACCTCAAAGACTGAATGTTCCTGAGAGCTTAATGAAATTAATCAAATCATCTTATGCCCATGTGCCAACTTTTTTTTTCTTGTGCACAGTAAATGCCTCAAGTTCGTTTGTTTGCACTGATAAGCTGGAACAAATAATTGTACAAACTTTTGGATGGAAGTTTTTTATTTTAGAAAACAATAGATTCAGGGTGCCTAGGTGGCTCAGTAAGTTGAGCATCTGACTCTTGATTTCGGCTCAGGTCAAGATCCCAGGGTCATAGGATAGAGCCCCACATTGGGCTCTGTGCTGAGCATAGAGCCTGCTTAAGAGTCTCTCTGTCTCCCTCCTCTCTCTCCCTTTCTCCCTCCTCACACTTCCTCTTTCTAAAAAAAAAAAAACAAACAAAAAAACAATAGATTCTCTGGAGTTTTTTTTTCCCCCCAATAAAAGGTAGGTACTGTGGTAGCCAGTCTCTAAGATGGGCCCCATTGATCCCTGCCTTTTGATATTCACACTCTTGTATAATCTCCCCACCCTGTATCAAAGTTGGTCTAGGGGCGCCTGGGTGGCGCAGTCGGTTAAGCGTCCGACTTCAGCCAGGTCACGATCTCGCGGTCCGTGAGTTCGAGCCCCGCGTCAGGCTCTGGGCTGATGGCTCGGAGCCTGGAGCCTGTTTCCGATTCTGTGTCTCCCTCTCTCTCTGCCCCTCCCCGTTCATGCTCTGTCTCTCTCTGTCCCAAAAATAAATAAAAAACGTTGAAAAAAAAAAAATTCAAAGTTGGTCTACATGATCAATAGAATAGAGCAAAAATGATGGTATGTCACTTCTAAGAGGTCATAAGATGTGTTTTGTTGCTCTCTTGCCCTCCTCTTGTAGGTGACTCTGGTGGAAGCTGTTTGCCATGGGTCCTGAGCAGGCTTAGCAGAGAAGGTCTCTTGGTAAGGAACTAGAGACTTCTGCCAAGAGACACTAAGTTAGTTTTGAAGTGAATTCTCCAATCTAGTCAAGCTTTCAGATAACCGCAGCCTTGGCTGAAATCTTAACTGCAACCTCATGAGAAACCCTGAGCCAAAACCATCCAGCTAAGCTCTGAGATTCTTAATTCTGAGATTCTAAGATTCTTAACTTCAGAAACTATGTGAGATGGCGTGCCTGGGTGGCCCAGCGAGTTAAACATCTGACTCTTGATTTCGGCTTGGGTCATGATCTCACAGTTGTGAAATTGAGCCCCTCATCAGGCTCTGCATCAACAGCATGGAACCTGCTTGGGATTCTCTCCCTCTCTCCCTCTGCTCCTCTTCCCCACTCGTGCTCTCTCTCTCTCTCTTTCAAATTAAAAAAATAAAAATTAAAAAAAAACTGTGAGATAATGTTTATTGTAGTAAGCTCCTAAATTTTGGAATAATTTGTTACCCAGAAATCAATAAGTAATACAAATCTAATACAATAAGAAATACAAATCTAATATTCCATTGTTTTTCTTTACTAGGTAGACATAGAATGTATTTCAATAATTCATGAAAATAATTACAATAATTTAATATCCTTCATGGTTTTACTAGTTCTCTAGTAAACTAGCCAGTAAGGGGAATTTTTTTTTTTTAATTTATAAAATTAATGGAGTAAGAATCTTTTGGGCAAAAGTCAAGTAATTGAATTCTACAAAAACTTACCTTATGAAGAAAGACCTCTTTCAGACCCTATGTGCTAGAGACTACTCTGTTCCACTTCCAATTTTATTTCTCCTGAATATTAGCTGAATGCATGACTACTCAGCTTTTCTCTACCACATTTCTCAACCTACCTTGGAACTAAATGTGACCATGTGACTGTTTTAGGCTAATGGAATGTGAGCAGAATTGATGCATTTAACTTCCAGGTCATCTCATTAAAGATGAAGCCTTCTGCCCTCTACTGCCTTTCCTATGTCCCAGGAGCTGTTTTGAAAACATGGGCAAAACTAAGCCAGCATTGGGGCACCTTGGTGGCTCAGTCAGTTAAGTGTCCAACTTTGGATCAGGTCATGATCTCACAGTTCATGGGTTTGAGCCCCACATCGGGCTCCATGCAGACAGCTCAGAGCCTGGAGCCTGCTTCGGATTCTGTGTCTCCCTCTCATTCTGCTCCTCCCCCGCTCGGGGTCTGTCTCTCTCTGTGTCTCAAAAATAAATAAACGTAAAAAAAAAAAAAAAAAAAAGAAACTAAACACTGATCCCTAAGAGATGACAGAGCAAGGAGGTGAAGGAACCAGAGTCTCTAATTGCTCCATGGTCTTTAAGACCATTTTGTGAGATAAAAATAAACTTATTTAACCATTTTTTGTTGTTCTTGTTACAACTACTTAATTTATGTATTCTAGCATATTTTTCTTCCAATATGAAATAGGTAGTAGTAACATTTGAGACCAAATAAAACGTATTTATGAATTACTTCCTGGGTGCCTGGGTGGCTCAGTTGGTTAAGCATCTGACTTGGGCTCTGGTCATGATTTCATAGTTTGTGGGTTTGAGCCCCACATTGGGCTCTCTGCTGTCAGTGCAGAGGCTGCTTCAGACCCTGTCTCTCTCTCTCTGCCCCTCCCCCACTAGTTCTCTCTCTCTCTCTCTCTCTCTCTGTCTCTGTCTCTCAAAAATAAGATAATAAACATTAAAAAGAAGGTTACTTCCTGAGTTGAACAGAACATATTTTTTTTCTAAGAAGTTCAGAAATTTTTTTTTTCTGAAAATTTTGGAATCCTAAATGTTAAAAGAACTTCCCCAATGGTTTTCCAAGATTATTTCAACAAATGACTTTTTCATGATCAATCCCCATTCTCTTTCAGCTGCTACCTTTGACACTATGACAACCTCCTCTTTATTTATTTATTTATTCATTTATTTATTTTGAGAGAGAGAGAGAGAGTAAGGGAGGGACAGAGAGAGAATCCCAAGCAGACTCTGCACTGTCAGCACAGAGCCGGATGTGGGGCTTAAACATACAAACCATGAGATCATGACCTGAGCAGAGATTAAGGGTCAGACACCTAACTGGCTGAGCCCCCCAGGTGCCATGACAACCTCCTCTTTTAACATTTATTAATTTTTAAGAGATAGAGACAGAGTGTGAGCAGGGGAGGGGCAGAAAGAGAGAGAGAAAGACAGAGAATCTGAGGCAGGCTCCAGGCTCTGAGCTGTCATCACAGAGCCCAATGTGGGGCTCAAACCCATAAACTGTGAGATCATGGCCTGAGATGAAGTCAGATATTTAACTGACTGAGCAACCCAGGCACCCCAACAACCTCCTCATGAAACTTTTCTTACCTTTATGAATATAACTATCTTAATATTTAGACTACTTCTCCTTTGCTGATTTCTTTTTTGTCCTCCTCTCCCCTATTTTCTAAATGTGGAGGTTTCCCCCATGCTCCAGCTTCAACTTTATTTAATCCTATTCTCTTTTCCAAACTTTAACCTTCTATCTCCAATCCATACTGAGCATTTCAACCTAAAATAAAACATTTCTAAAAGTAAATTCATCTTCCTTCTAAAACCAGTTGCCTCAAGTGCTCTAATACCAAGCATTTGAGTTTATATAATAGGTACTCAAAAAAACATGATAAACATTTATCAAATGACTTAATGATAAATCACCGTGGTAGATGTCTTATTTTTGCTTGATCATCATTCATTCTCTGGAGTAGATGAGAAAAAAATAAAGAAGTATAGTCAAAATAGATTGAAAACCAATTTTTAGACAATGAGATAATTTATTTTTTAAATGTTTATTTTGAGAGAGCCTTAGAGTGTGAGGAGGGGGAGGGGCAGAGAGAAAGGGAGAGAGAGAATCCCAAGCAGGCTCCACACTGCCAGCACAGAGCACGACTGGGGGCTCAATCCCATGAACCCTGAGATCATGACCTAAGCTGAAATCAAGAGCTGATCTCTCAACTGACTGAGGTACCCAGGAACCCTGAGAATGAAATAGTTTAATGCTCAGGCAAAGTAAGAAAAGGTTTATATGATGGAGATACTTTCTCAATTTATATTTTATGGAATTATCACTCAGAAAAGGAACCTTATTTATTATGTAATAATAGAATGAAATGAGAAAAGAGGGTGCCTGGGTGGCTCAGTTGGTTGAGCAACCAACTCTTGATTTGGGCTCAGATCATCAGGTTCTGCACTAAGCATGAAGCCCACTTAAGATTGTCTCTCTCTCTCTCTCTCTATCTATCTCTCTCTCCTCACCACCCTTCCCCCCCCCACCCCAGCCCTCTCCCCAGCTCATGCTCTCTCTCTCTCTCTCTCTCTCAAATTAAAAAAAAAAAAAAGAGTGAAATGAGAAAAAAAAGATTTTATGTTATGGTTTATGTGTTTCATTTACAAACTCTTCACAGAGATATTGCAAGAAGTTTGTTTAGAGATCCCAAGAGTTAGGGTAGCTGAGTCCTTTCTGTCCCAAACCCCAGGTATGAGGGAACATCTCACACTGGCCATTTTAGCTAATTGCAACACTGCTTCACTGCCTGACTGCTTGGTAAGACCAAAGCAAGTGTATGTCATTAGACCTTTGCCCAGCCCCAATATAAATGAATACCTAATGGAGAGGAGAGGGAACACCCACCTGTACTTCAGGAAACAAACTGAATTCCAAACCACAGTACTTGAACTGTAGTCCTGAAATCTTATTATCAGTATAATTGGAGAAGTCCAATTATGGTTTAGTTTCTTATCACAGCTGTTACTTCCTTGCAAGGTGAACACATGGCCATGACCAAGCTGGAAAGACCTCACAGTAGACTGAGGCTCTTATACAAGCAGGTAGTCAGAATCTGTCATCTCTATATATAAACACCCACATATTTCCAGTCTTTTTTACCCCCCCCTTACACTACCACCTCTCAATTCCCACCTTCACCAAAGCAAACTCACAAAATCACATTACAGGGAATTTAATTTTTTTAAAATTTTTGTTTAATGTTTATTTATTTTTGAGAGAGAGACAGAGAGAGAGTGAGCAGGGGAGGGGCAGAGAAAGAGGGAGATACAGAACTCGAAGTGGGCTCCAGGCTCTGCACTGCCAGCACAGAGCCCGACGTGGAGCTCGAACTTATGAACTGCAAGATCATGACCTGGCCAAAGTTGGCTGCTTAACCAACTGAGCCACACAGGCGGCCCTACTTTATTTTTTGTAATATTTATTTATTTTGAGAGAGACAGAGAGAGAGAAAGAGAGAGAGAGTACAAGGGGAGAAGGGCAGAGAGAGAGGGTGAGAGAATCCCAAGCAGGCTCTGCACTGTCAGCACAGAGCCTGATGCGGGGCTCAAACTCACAAACCGTGAGATTATGACCTGAGCCAAAATCAAGAGTCAGTAGCTTAACTGAGCCACACAAGCACCCCGCAGGGAATTTACTTTAGAACCCCAGTGGGATTATAAATCCTTTGTAGGTTTATAGAATTTAAGATTATTTTGTATTTCCCAACTAAAAATGTTTTTACATATTTAGGTTAGTAATTCAACAAATATTCATTAAATGTTTTCATGTATTCCCGATAAATCTCTCAATTAGGAAAATATTTAGAATGAAAATGTATAATTATGCAAACTGTAGTTAAGACCTAAATATTTGGTCAAAATTATGTGTTAGGTTATACATCATATCCTTCTTTATAAACAAAAAATTGAAGATAATCTAAATGTTCAACAAGAGAAAATTGCTTACATTTTAATATGCCCATACAATTAGAATAGTATTGGGTGTTTTAATGATGTGTGTGTGTGTGTGTGTCCATGTGTCTTTATAATCATGATCACCCAGAGAACTTCTCAAAACCAGAGATCACTGAAATTAAAGGGAGAGGTTGGGTATAAATGAAACAAAGATTGGGCCATGAGATGATTATTGTTGCAGTTAGGTGATAAGTACATGGGTGTTAATTATACTATTACTTCTGTTTTACACGTGTCTGAAATTTTCTCTAATAAAAAAAGTTAAAAACAAGGCTTTTGAACTTCACTCCAGGTTTCTTGAACCAGAGTAACAGGGGACGGGATGCAGGAATCTGTTTTATCGGTCTCCCTAGGTGATTTCGAAGATTGGCCAACAGATCTGGGAACATTTGAATATTGCTATAGTGGCAGTGGAACAGATGTACACCACCCAAGAAAAGGAAATCATGGATTTTTAAATTAACATGAGAGTAGGAATTAAACTCCCAAGCTCATAATTCGTGTTATAGATCATCATGAACAATTCTTAAAGATTCCATGTTTTTTTAAATTTTTAAATCTTTTTTTAAAATAATTTTTTAATGTTTATTTTTGAGAGAGAGAGACACACACACACACACACACACACACGTCATGGTGGGGGGTTGGTGAGGGGACGGGGTGGGAGGAGAGAGACAGAGAAGGAGACAGAATCTGAAGCATGCTCCAGGGTCCAAGCAGTCAGCACAAATCCCTACTCGGGGCTCAAACCCAGGAACGGTGAGATCATGACCTGAGCCAAAGTTGAACACTTAACTGACTAAGCCACCCAGGTGCCCCTTAAAGACTCCATTCTGAATATCGTACTCATTGTTTTATATATAATACCATCAGACAAAGACATCTAATGATGAAATTATGTTTCTTAAGATGGTTGCAAAATGCAATATCAATATTTTAAAATTAAAGTAAGTATAAAAAATAAATAAAAATAATAATAAAGTTAAATAAAATTAAAGTAAGTATATACAATAAGGCATTATTAATGAAAAATACAAAAATGTACCATAGTAACCAAACCCAAAATAGATGTGGACCATGCTGCTCTTAAGAGTGGTATAAAAGTTAAGCAAAAATAAATTTTAATAGCGTTATTGGGGGGTGCAATTGACACAAAATACACTGTACATATTTAAAGCTTGCAATTTGGTAACTCTTGGCGTACTGCATTTATATAGCCATGAAACCATCACCACAGTCAAGACAGCAAACATATCCCTTACTTCTCTAAGTCCTCTATTGTCGTTTGTAACACTTTCCCCCCATCCCTCCTCAGCCCTCAACTCTCCATGTAACTACTGATCTGCTCTCCGTCACTGCATTAGTTGGCTAGTCCTACTATAATAAAATACCATGGACTGGTGGCTAGAACAGTAGTTTATTTTATCACAGTTCTGGAGGCTAGAAGTCTGAGATCAAAGTATCCTTAGAGTTCATTTCTTTTGAGGCCTTTTCCTGTGGTTTTGTAGACAGTTGTCTTCTCACTGTGACTTCTCAAGGTGAACTTTCCCCTCTACCCATCAGAGTAGAAATTTCCTTCTAGGACACCAGTTAGATGAAATTAGGGCCCATTCTGGTGACTTCATTTTAACTTAATTACCTCTGTAAAGATCCTATCTCCAAATACAGGTATATCCTGAGGTTGTAAGGGTTAGAACTTCAGCAAATGCATTTGGGGGGTATTTAATCAGCTTATAAGAGTCACTGTATATTAGTTTGCATTTTCTAGAGGTTTATACTAGTGGAACTCTTTCAATATGAACTCTTTTTTGCCTGATTTCATTCACCCAGCATAATTACTTTGAGATTGATCCATTCATGTATAAGTAGTTCATTTCTTTTTATTCCTGAGTAATAAATATTTCATTGTCTGGACCCACTACACATTGCTTATCCATTTACCTGTTAGACATTGGGTTATTTCTAGTTTGGGCAATTAAAAAGAAAGCTACTATGAACTCTTCATTTCCCCAAGGCAAATTACTCAGGAGTATAGCTGGGTCATATGTTAAGTGTGTGTATAAACTTTCTAAAATATTGCCTGACATATTGTGATTTGTATAAGAAATGTATAAGAAATATACATTTGGTCTTTGTCTCTCTCAGTACTTAGCACAGAGCTAAAACCCTCGGAATTTCCTGAAAAGAGTGATAAATGTGCCTTCATTAATGAGATGGCTTTTGGAAACCCTTTTTATTTTATTTATTTAATTTTAATGTTTATTTATTTTTGAGAGACAGAGTGCAAGCGGAGTGGGGCAGAGAGAGAGGGAGACACAGAATCCAAAGCAGGCTCCAAGCTTTCAGCTGTCAGCACAGAGCCTGATGCGGGGCTTGAACTCATGAACTGTGAGATCATGACCTGATTGGAAGTCAGATGCTTAACTGACTGAGCCACCCAAGCGCCCCGTGGAAGGCCCTTTTTAAAGGAACCAACCACAATGGAGGGTTGGAACTTTTAGTCCCACCCAAACCTCTGGGGAAGTGAGACAGGCTGAAGATTGAGTTCAATCACCAACGGCTAATGATTTAATCAATCACAGGTAATGATTCACACTCTCCATAGGAGAGTGTTTGGGGGGCTTCTGGGTTGGTGAACACATGTAGATTTGGGAAGAGAGAGTGGAGTGCTTGGAGCATGGATGCTTCATGCCTCTTTTCCAACACCTTGCCTTACACATCTCTTCCATCTGGCTGTTCCTCAGTCAACCTTTTGTAATAAACTGGCAATCTAGTAATTAAAATGTTTCCTGAATTTTGTGAGCAGCTCTAGAAAATTACTCAAACCCAGGGAGAAAAGTCCTTAGAACCTCCAATCTGTAGCAGTTGGTCGGAAGTACCAGTGACACCTGGTCTTGTGATTGTGTCAGAAGTGGGGTGGGTAGGTGGGAGACAGTCTCATAGGACTGAGCCCTTAACCTTTGGGATTGATGCTATCTTCATGTAGGTAGTGTAGGAATTCAGTTGACTATAGGACACCCAGCTGGTGTCAGAAAATTACTTGGTGATGTGAAAAAAAAAACCCCACACATCAGAACTGGTGCCAGAATCAGACCTCCAAACTGTTTTCCAAGAGGGTTGTTTCATTTTACATTCCTACCAGCAGTATGTAAGAATTCCTTTTTCTCCACATTCTCACCAACACTTGGTATGGTCAGACATTTTAATGTTACCCATTCTAATAGGTAAGTGGTAGCGTCTCACTGTGATTTTTTTTTTTAAGTTTATTTTTTTTTTAGTAACCTCTATACCCAGTACGGGGCTAGAACTTATGATCCCCAAATCAAGGGTCCCATGGTCTTTCGACTGAGCCAGCCAGGTGCCCTTCATTACTTATGATCCCCAAATCAAGAGTCACATGATCTTTCAACTGAGCCAGCCAGGTGCCCTTCATTGTGATTTTAATATGAATTTCCCTAATGACTAATGATGTTGAGCATCGTTAAGTATGCTTTTGTGTTATCTGTGTATCTTCTTTGGTTGAATGTTTATTCAAATATCAGGGGTCCTTTAAGGTTTGTTAGATGGGATCAGAGGAGCATTTAGCTTCATATCCCTACTACAAGGCAAGACCTTTCTGAGTTTTGTACCCAATGTCCCAAGAACTATAAGATTTCCAGTCTGACTGGTGGGATACAGAACTATTCCAGGCCCTGTGTATACACTGGGCATTGTTCTCTCTAATCATCTCGGATAGTTCTTTCCTTGATCTTGGGTGGTTTCCTCCTATCCATGCATTGTGAAGATGAGACTCCACAAATCGACCACAGTTATTTCTCTGGGTAGCCCTCTCCTCTTTTGTAACCTGTCCAGTGAATTGTGGCAGCCTTGGTCTTTCCAGACCCTGCCCCATCTTCTCAACTCAGAGAATCCCTGGGCTTTGCCTGAGTTCCCTCTCCCTATACCATGGCCTGAAACCTCTCTCAAGATGTTAACCTAGGAGAATCATAGAATTCACATCATCTGTTTCCCATCTCTCAGTGATTACTGTCTTTTGTTGTCCAGTCTCCAGTGTCTTAAAAAACCATTGTTTCATATGTTTTGTCTAGATTTTTGGTCATTTTAGGAGGAAAAGTAAATAAAGTTCCTGTTATTCCATCTTGTCTCTAAGCTGAAGTCTGAAGTAATAATTTGAAAACAAATTTGGAACAACACAATAAGTATTTTTATTTTCAGAGATTTTTTTGGTGTGGGTCACAAAATAAGTCCAGATTTCCCTGATTTTGACTCCAGTAGTTCTGCACTATCTTGGCTCCTACTGAAGACTCTCTGATCCCAATCAACTCTGCATCTTTATCTGTCATGTCTTCTTGAGGCATCCAATGTATCCTTTAGAAATATCCTTTAGAAATGCCCTGTACTTTCTTTCCACCATGTGTCAATGGACAATCACAAATTGATATATACAAAGATCATTCTTCATAAACATTCTAAGTTTGAGAAACTGTTTGCCTCATTACTTTCATATATTGATCCATGTTTGTTAATCAGTTCATGTGAATATACTATTATTTGAAGATTTGTTCAGGAAATCTTTGAAGTGACCTAATTCACATGATATACAAATAAGAGAAGCAAGAATTTAAACAAAAGTGGACAATAGAGTTGCAAATGGAAAGAAAAGATTTTTTTAAAAAAGGAGGAAGCATATATACGGGATACATACCAAAGACACATTTTCACTTTGAAAAAATAAAATGGAATCCTCCAGAAAACTTTAAGATTTAATAAAGAAGTTCAGCAAGGTTGCAGGATACAAGATTAATGCAAAAATCAATTTAAAAAGTTTTAATGTTTATCTATTTTTGAGAGAGAGAGAGACACACACACACAGAGTATGAGTGGAGGGGGAGCAGAGAGAGAGGGAGACACAGAATCCAAAGCAGGCTCCAGGCTCTAACCTGTCAGCAGAGTCCGATGCAGGGCTTCAGCTCACAAATCGTGAGATCATGACCTGAGCCAAAGTCAGATGCTTAACTGACTGAGCCACCCAGGCACCCCAAATCTAAAAATCAATTTTATTCTACACTCTACCAATAAACAATGTAAAATTGACGTCAAGAAAACAATTTTAGGGGCGCCTGAGTGGCTCAGTTGGTTGAGCATCCGACTTCAGCTCAGGTCATGATCTCGTGGTTAGTGAGTTCGGGCCCCACATCGGGCTCTGTGCTGACGGCTTGGAGCCAGGAGCCTGCTTCCGATTCGGTGTCCCTCTCCCTCTGTCTCTCTCTGTCCCTCTCCCCCTCACGCTCTGTCTCTTTCTCTCAAAAATAAAATAAACGTTAAAAAATTTTTAAAAAACACCAATTCTATTTACAACATCAAAAAGAATAAAATCCTGATAAGAAATTAACAAAAGAAGTTCAAGACTTCTGCAAAACTACAAACATTGTTAAAAGGAATTAAAGGAGGTACAGATGTCCGTATCAAAATTTACACATGAATATTCAAAGCAACAGTATTTGTAATAACCAAAAAGTGAAAGAAATCCAAATGTCCATCATCAACTGATGGATGAATAAGTAAAATGTGTCATATCTGTAAAATGGAATACTACTTGGCAATAAAAAGCAGGCAGGTAACAATACATGCCAAAACACATTGTGTTAAATGAAAGAAGTCAGTCACAAAAGGCTATATATTGTATGATTTATAGGAAATCTCCAGAATAGGTAAACCCATAGGGACAGAAAGTAGATAAGTGTTTGCCTCAGACTATGAGTGAGAGGTTAGGAAAAAGTGGGAAGTAAGTACTAATGCATGCAGGGTTTCTTTTGAGGATGATGAATATATTCTCAAATTAACTGTGGCAAAGGTGTCACAACTCTAAATGTACCAAAAATGATGAAATTGTACAATTTAAGTTGGTAAACTATGTAATATTATTGTGAGTTATATCTCAGTAGGTTGTTAAAATTTTTTTAATGTTTATTTATTCATTTATTTTGACAGAGAGAGAGTGTGTGTGTGTGCATGCACAAGCAGAGGAGGGGCAGGGAGAGGACCCCAAGCAGGCTCCATGCTGTCAGCACAGAACCTAACATGCAACCCATGAGATCGTGTCCTGAGCCAAAATCGAGAATTGAACACTTAACTGACCAAGGCACCCCTTAACAATTTTTTAAAAAAAGAAATGAAAGAATAGGGCACCTGCCTGGCTCATTCGGTAGAGCATGCAAGTCTTGATCTCAGGTCCGTGAGTTCAAGCCCTACATTGTGCATGAAGCCTACATAAAAGAAATTGTAGGGGCGCCTGGGTGGCTCAGTCGGTGAAGCACCCAACTTCAGCTCAGGTCATGATCTCACTGTTCGTGGGCTCAAGCCCCGCTTCATGCTCTGTGCTAACAGCTCAGAGCCTGGACCCTGCTTTGGATTCTGTGTCTCCCTCTCTCTCTGCTCCTCCCCCACTCACGCTCTGTCTCTCTCTCTCAAAAATAAATAAACATTAAAAAAAATTTTTTTAAAGAAATTGTAAAAAGAAATTAAAGAAAACATAAATGTAACGAAAGATATCACATTATCATGGATCAGAAAACTTAACATTGTTAAGATGGTAATACTCTACAAATTGATCTACAGATTCAACACAATCCTATTTGTTTCTCAAAAAAGATATATAGATGACCAATAAGCACATGAAAAGATGCTCATTATTCATTATGGATATGTAAATCAAAACCACAAAGGGATGCTGTTTCACATCCACTAGGATAGTTAGTTACAATCAAAAAGACAGACAGTAAAAAGTTTTGGTGAGGATGTGGAGAAATTAGAAACTTCATGCACTGCTGAAGAGCCTGGAAAACAGAAATTACCACACAATCTAGCAATTCTACTTGAGGTATATATTCAATAAAATTAAAAAGCTATGTCCACACAAAAACTTATACACTAATGTTCATAATGACATAATTCCTAACAGCCCAAAACTAGAAACAACCCAAATGTCCATTAAATGGTGGATGAGTAAATAAAATACGGCACTACCCTTTTGTGCGATGTCCTGTACTAATAAAAACGAAAGTACTGATGTATATCACTAAATGAATGAACCTTAAAAACAGGATGCTAAGTGAAGGAAACCTGTCATAGAAGTCCACATATGGAATTCCATTCATCTGAAATGTCCAGAATAGGCAAATCGTAGAGACAGAAAGTAGATTTATGGTTGCTACTGACTGCAGGATGGAAAGAATGGGGAGTGAGTGCTGGTAGGTATGATTTTGGAGGGGAGATGAAAATGTTCTAAAATTAGATAAGGCCAGTGTCGCACATACCTATGACTCTGATATTGTGCACTTTAAAAGGGTGAATTCTATGGCATGTGAATTACACTTCAATAGAGCTTTTATAAAAAAAATAAATCAAACGGAGTATAAGTATGTAAAATAAACTTTACAAGCCAAAAATGAATGTATTTTATTATTGTTTGCCTCCAGGTCTTCTACAAGGTTCAATTTTATAAAATGAGTATCATTTTCTTGTGCCCAATCTACTCTTTTGAGTCAATTCGATTAGTGTTGGTTTCATTTTCCTCAATTAGCAAAACAATTAAAATATTTCGACTATTTAGTTTGGTAGTATAAGCTTGTCTGGTATTAGTCTTCTAGGATAAATATCTGTAGTTTTACTAATAAGAGATTCAGTCCTCTAATCCGTTTTTTATAAAAACCTGATCCACTAAGATGTAAAACTAGAAAATAGAGCAAACACACACACACACACATACACACACACACACAAACCACAACACCAGTAGCAGGGTATGAGCATTCTACCTTTATATCTTTATACATTAGTATGTTTTCTTTCCACATTTCCCCTCCTTACAGTAAACACATTCTAGGGAAGAAGCTACTTCCTCTGCCGCTCCTGAGAAGAAAATGAACAAGATATTTCCCTTAACTGTGTGAAGACTGATCACTAACCTATAAGGATACTGATCTAAGCATGGGTTTTAACCAGGCATTAAGATCTGTTGTGAAAGAAATTAAAGAATAGGACATTGATACGTGTGACTGTATTTAAAAAGAATTGTTTTTAGCATGTGGGGAGAGGTGAGATAGGACAATGTCATAGAAGAAGAAGCCTAGTGCCCAAGAAGGGCTAGACCAATGGACTGAGGGTTACTGTGAGGCCTTTACTGGCCAGCCAGCCCCCAGCCTTAACAAAGATAAACTCCAGACTCTTACACACACTGACGCTCAGAGGTTTCACTCAATGGCTTAAGTCTTCTCAAGGTCTGAGGAGGCACTCAGATGCTTAGCCGAGTAATGAGGGTGCAGAACTAAGAAAAAGTCATAATCTCTCCTTCACCATGACATGTAGTAATGTCCATTTTTCCTCTTACACAAATATGAAAAGACAAAACAAAAAGGAAGGAAAAAATTCTCGTTTTAATTTTTTTTCTTTTTTTGAGAGGGTGGGGGCAGAGGATCTGAAGCAGGCTCTATGGTGACAGCACCAAGCCCTACGTGGGGCTTGACCTCACGAACCACGAGACTGTGACCTGAGCCAAAGTCGGATGCTCAACCAACTGAGCCATCCAGGTGCAGTGGAAGAAAAAAATTCTTAAATGTCACCCCTTAACTAGCTCACTGGACTGATTATTTCCCTGTCATCTCTCAATCCCATATTGACCCTTTCATAGCTTTTCTAGTGACGCTACCACTGGGACTTTGCTGTTTACATTTCCCAGACTCCTTTGCCAGCTAGTGTTAAATTCTGCCAATTCTAGAGCAAGATTAGAAGTGGGAGGAGGAAGGAGGAGATTTCTTTCCTGATTTTTTTGCTGTTTCTGACTGTGTTGGCCTAGCTTCTCTCAGCAGCCCCAGCTTCCTCGCCTCATCAGAGGTAACCAGGCAGCAAGCATTTCTCAGGGGCTTGAACCCTGCTCCAAAGAGTCCCTTCCTCCAAGGAGCTGAACAGTAATCCTGAGATTTTCCCTTTCATTTCCCCAGACCCAGATGTAGCTGTTGCTTCTGCTGTTAGCTTTGGGTTACCTTCTTGCTCCAATCTTTTTTTTTTTTTTTTTCAGTTCTACAACCAGTCTTTACTGTAAAATCTTCCTGTTAAAATACCTAGTGTTTTTCTTTTTCTTTTGTCTTTTTCTTTTTTCTTTTTTTTTTTAATTTTCCTCACTGGACTCTGATATAATTCTGGCTATTAAGTGTAGGGATATCCACATTTTCCTTTATAAAGGGAAGACTGAACAAAAAAAGGAAGAAAAATTGGTAAGTTTTGCTCCTTGGTTCAACCTTTATTATCTTCCCAATTAAAATTTTTAATTCATCTCAATTTGAATGTGACATACTTGTTTTTCAACCTGCCTACATACCACCTATAAAGCCGCCTATACCAGTGGATGAATTTCCATCTAAAATAAACATTTGAGGACACCTAGGTGGCTCACTCAGCCAAGCATCTGACTTGATTTCGGCTCAAGTCATGATCTCACAATTTGTAAGATCAAGCCCCAAGTCAGGCTTTGTGCTGACAGAGTGAAGCCTGCTTGGGATTCTCTCTCTCTCCCTCTCTCTCTGTCTCTCCTCTGCTTATGCATGCTCTCTCTTTCTCTCTGTCTCTCTCAAAATAAATAAACATTAAAAAAATAAAATAAAGATTTGAATTCCTTTTTCTTAGGGTATGTAGCACATTTTTATAAAAACACAAATCAACTTTAGAGGTAATTTCTACTACATCTGAACAGCTAATGGTCACCTAGTAATATAATTCCATGCCACTCCCCAGATCAAAGTAAGAGACTACCAAATTTCCATCTTCAGTTATCTATTCTGTGCCATACAAACTCTTCTAGTGGCAATATTTTCAACCCTTCCTTTTAAATTTTTAAGTAGTCTCCTTTCACCTGTAGAATTTGCAGAGCCTCCTGGACACTACATGACCCAGTCCTCCTCTGGTTAAGTTGTATTTAAGTACAGCAGAATAAGGCTGGTGGAAGCTATTCTTCAAGACGAATGTTTAAGAACATCTCACAAATACTTTGTACCAGTTACTAATTTATTGCCTCTCAGGTCCAAACCTACCTTTCATTGCCTGTTCTAGAATAAATGACTTTCTCCTTCCTCCTTAGGTATTGTCAGTAGAGGGCTTTATGAACATGCTCGAGGAGAAAGGGGCTTCTCTTCCTGGTTGCTCTACCCTTCTCAGGCTCCAGCAGTGGTCAGCAGCCCTCAGAACCAATAGCATATGGCACCTTCCCATTAGCAGCTTTTCATGGCGCCTCTTGGGTGACTTTGCAACTAAGTGCTGGTGGCAAGGTATTTCTCCATGAATAGCTTCTTACAGCACTCCAGGAAGTAGATTTTCAGCAAGTTTCACCACTGTGGCACCTTAGCAAACTTTGTGGTCCAGTGGGATGAGGCCATGCTATATCCAGAGAAGTTTTGATGTCATTACTGATGAGCCCCCCCTTCCTTGATGCTCCTGTGGGTGGCGGCTGCTCCCCAAACCTGCTACCCACGTATCCTTTAGCATTCTCTCTACCTCTTACTAGTTAATCTCTCATTACTCTAATCCTCTGTTATAGTTAATAATTCTTTTTTTAAAGTTTATTTTTAAGAGAGAGAGAGAGAGAGCACAGGCAGGGAAGGGCAGAGAGAGAGTGGGAGAGAATCCCAAGCAGGTTCCACCAGCATGGAGCCTGACATGGGGCTTGAACCCATGAGATACCATGAGATCATGACCTGAGCTGAAACCAAGAATCATACGCCTAACTGAATCACCCAGGCACCTCTAGTTAATAATTCTTTATAATGAACTTTCCCTATTCAAATTACTATGTTGTTTATCTCTCCTGATTAGACCCTGATGATACACACTCATTTGCTATATTTTGCTTCATGCCATCTGTTACCAATACAAAACTGAGCAAATATCAAGCATCTTCTATGACCAATAATGAATCACAGCATAAACGTATATTAGACAGGCAAGTCAAGTTTTTAAAAGGTTGATTCATGTTGGTGTAGGTTTTCAGCCTTTGTCCTATCTTATTCATCCTTCAATTAGACAATTAGAGACTTAATTCACTTTTAAAACTTCAGTTTTAGGGGCGCCTGGGTGGCGCAGTCGGTTAAGCGTCCGACTTCAGCCAAGTCACGATCTCGCGGTCCGTGAGTTCGAGCCCCGCGTCAGGCTCTGGGCTGATGGCTCAGAGCCTAGAGCCTGCTTCCGATTCTGTGTCTCCCTCTCTCTCTGCCCCTCCCCCGTTCATGCTCTGTCTCTCTCTGTCCCAAAAATAAATAAAAAAACGTTGAAAAAAAAATTTAAAACTTCGGTTTTAGTGTTGCACATTAATTGTTTTGTCTGTCCTGCCCCTCCCCCGTTCATGCTCTGTCTCTCTCTGTCCCAAAAATAAATAAAAAAACGTTGAAAAAAAAATTTAAAACTTCGGTTTTAGTGTTGCACATTAATTGTTTTGTCTGTCCTGTACTGTGTCCTCTAATTTTGGAAAAGGCAGCTATTCTTTTGTAGGGGGTCTGCTTCTCTCCCACTCACTTCCACTCTTCTAAATGTACGATTTTATTAGAAGTTGCCTGTAACACACACTGTTACAGGATTGGACACAGGACTCACGTCTAGCCAGTTGAACACTTTCCTTAGGATGTTTTTTATTTGGAAGTTAAAGGAGCAAGTCATTTCCTGTCTGGTCAGCCTGAGGAGATGTGAACTTGGACCTGGTGGTAACTATAGTTCCAGCTTTGTAGAAAACATTAGTCTAAGAAAATGAAGTCAATATGGTGGGGGTGGGGGGCGGTATGGGTGGAGAGAAGCAACAATAGGAGGAAAGAGGAAAAAAATTGTTGGAGTTAGAGAATTCTAACCAGTTAGATGGCAATCTTCACATCTATTACAGTTACAGGGCCAGGAACATGATTTGCTGATCACTGACAGGTGGAAATCATATGAGGCTACAAATGTGGTTATCTGTTTCCCTTTTGATGTCTTGTTTATCTATTCCAGTAAATGGTGCCTAAGAAATACTCAAATAGCATATTGTAATAACAATAGCCTTTACTTACTAAGGCTCTGGTATATTTAGAGAACTATGATTTATATACATTATTTAATTATTACACTATGAAATATTATTTCAATTTTAAATATAAGAATACTGAAGTTAAATTAATGTGACAGAATTTGAATCAAAGTTTAACTGACTCCAAGGATCATCTACCAAGCTATGCTGCTTCACCTGTAATGTTTATACATTATGTTTTAAAAGGAGGATCTCTGGGAGCTCCTAGCTTGCCCAGTCAGTGGAGCATGTGACTCTTGACATCAAGATTGTAGTTTAGAGCCCATCGTTGGTTGGAGAGATTGCTTAAAAAATAAAATCTTAAAAAAAAATAATGATAGCTCCTAACAATAGTTTTAGTATAAAAAAATAAAAGGAAGACCTCTGGAGGTATATTGTATATACTTTTCTCTTTAGCTATAGGAGATGGTTTAGGAAGAATAATTAGGCGGAGTCCAAGGGTACCAAATAATCATTACTAAAAATTTGGCACATAAATACATTTTTTTCTTTAGAAGTTCTGAATCTACTCAATTTGGAGATAGATCTTTTTATCTGCCTGGTTAATGATATACATACAGTGGGATGCAGCCAGTGGTAGGAATGGCTCTATCAGTCTGACTTGCTTTGATGTTGCTCTATTTTGCAGTGAATAGAAGCCCTGGGCACAGTCTTAAAATACCACCAATTACCATTTAAAGCTAGTTTTATTTTTCTAAGAAAAATTTAAAACAGATACACACAAGTAGGCTTGGTAGTTGGTTTTGTCTTAATATCCCCTGACCAGAGCACCCAAATATATAAAACAATTAATCACAAGCATAAGCAATCTTATTGGTAAGAATGTGGTAATTGCAGGGGACTTTAATACTCCACTTATAGCAATGGACAGATCATCTAGACAGAAAATCAATAAAGAAACAATGGCCCTGGATGATACACTGGACCAGATGGATTTGACACATACATTTGGAACTTTTAGTCCTAAAGCTGCAGAATGCACATTCTTCTCGAGTGCACATAGAACATTCTCCAAGATAGATCACATACTGGGTCACAAAACAGCCCTCAATAAATATAAAAGAATTGAGATCATACCCTGCACACTTTCAGATCACAATGCTATGAAACTTGAAATCAACCACCAGAAAAACTTTGGAAAACCTCCAAATGCATGGAGGTTAAAGAACATCCTACTAAAGAACAAATGGGTCAACCAGGCAATTAAAGAAGAAATTTAAAAATATATGGAAACAAGTGAAAATGAAAACAGAACAATCCAAACCATTTGGGGTGCAGCAAAGGCAGTCTTAAGAGGAAAATACATTGCAATCCAGGCCTATCTCAAGAAACAAGAAAAATCCCAAATACAAAATCTAACAGCACACCTAAAGGAACTAGAAGCAGAACAACAAAGAAATACAAAGCCAGCAGAAGAAGGGAAATAATAAAGATCAGAGCAGAAATAACCAATATAGAATTCAAAAAAACAGTAGAAAAGATCATTGAAACTAAGAGTTGGTTTTTTGAAAAAACAAACAAAATTGATAACCCCCTAGCCAGACTTCTCAAAAAGAAAAGAGAGAGGACTCAAATAGATAAAATCACGAATGAAAATGGATTTATCACAACCAATCCCTCATAAATGCAAGCAATACTATGCAAGAGAATACTATGAAAAATTATATGCCAACAAACTGGACAGCCTGGAAGAAATGGAAAATTCCTAGACACCCACACACTACCAAAATTCAAACAGGAAGAAATAGAAAATTTGAACAGACCCACAACTAGTGAAGAAATTGAATCAGTTACCAAAAATCTCCCAAAAAATGAGAGTCCTGGGCCAGACGGCTTCCCAGGGGAATTCTACCAGACATTTAAAGCAGAGTTAATAACTATCCTTCTCAAGCTGTTCCAAAAAATAGAAACTGAAGGAAAACTTCCAAACTCATTCTACGAAGCCAGAATTACCTTGTTTCCCAAACCAGACAGGGACCCTACAAAAAAGGAGAATTACAGTCCAATATCCCTGATGAACACGGATGTAAAAATTCTCAACAAGATACTAGCAAATTGAACTCAACTGCATATAAAAAGAATTATGATCAAGTGGGATTCATTCCTGGGCTGCAGGGTTGGTTCAATATTCGCAAATCAATCAATGTGATGCATCACATTAATAAAAGAAAGGATATGAACCATATGATCCTGTCAATAGATGCAGAAAAAGCATTTGACAAAATACAGCATCCTTTCTTAATAAAAACCATCAAGAAAGTTGGGATAGAAGGAATAGACTCAAACATCATAAAAGCCATATATGAAAAGCCTATATCATACTCAATGGGGAAAAACTGAGAGCTTGCCCCTTGAGATCAGGAACACGACAGGGATGTCCACTCTCACTGCTGTTGTTTAACATAGTGTCGAAAGTCCTAGCATCAGCAATCTGACAACAAAATGAAATAAAAGGGATCAAAATTGGCAAAGAAGTCAAACTTTCACTTTTCTCAGACGACATGATATTCTACAGAGAAAACCCGAAAGACTCCACCAAAAGACTGCTAGAACTGATACATGAATTCAGCAAAGTCACAGGGTACAAAATGAATGTACAGAAATCAGTTGCATTTCTATACACCAATAATGAGGCAACAGAAAGAGAACTCAAGAAATCGATCCCATTTACAGTTGCACCAAGAACCATAAAATACCTAGGCAAAAACCTAACCAAAGATGTAAAAGATCTGTATGCTGAAAACTATAGAAAACTTATGAAGGAAATTGAAGAACACACAAAAAAATGGAAAAACATTCCATGCTCAAGGATTGGAAGAATATTGTTAAAATGTCAATACTACCCAAAACAATCTACACTTTCAGTGCAATCCCAATCAAAATTGCACCGGCATTGTTCTCAGAGCTAGAACAAACAATCCTAAAATTTGTATGGAACCACAAAAGACCCCAAATAGCCAAAGTTATATTGAAGAAAACCAGAGCGGGAGGCATCACTATCCCAGACTTTAGCCTCTACTACAAAGCTGTAATCATAAAGGCAAAACAGATACATAGACCAATGGAACAGAATAGAGAACCCAGAATTGGACCCACAAATGTATGGTCAACTAATCTTTGACAAAGCAGAAAAGAATATCCAATGGAATAAAGACAGTCTTTTCAGCAAATGGTGCTGGGAGAACTGTACAGCAACATGCAGAAGATTGAAACTAGACCACTTTCTCACACCATTCACAAAAATAAACTCAAAATGGATTAAAGACCTAAATGTGAGACACAAAACCATCAAAACTCTAGAGGAGAAAGCAAGCAACAACCCCTTTGACTTCAGCAATAGCAATTTCTTGCTCGACACATCTCCAAAAGCAAGGGAATTAAAAACAAAAACGAACTATTGGGACTTCATGAAGATAAAAAGCTTCTGCACTGCAAAGGAAGCAATCAACAAAACCAAAAGGCAACTGACGAAATGGGAAAAGATATTTGCAAATGACACATTGGATAAAGGGTTAGTATCCAAAATCTATAAAGAACTTACCATACCCAATACCTGAAAAACAAATAATCCAGTGAAGAAATGGGCAGAAGACACGAATAGATACTTTTCCAAAGAAGACATCCAGATGGCCAACAGACACATGAAAAGATGCTCAATGTCACTCATCTTCAGGAAAACACAAATCAAAACTACACTGAGATATCACCTCACACCAGTCAGAGTGGCTAAAATGAGCAACTCAGGAAACTACAGATGCTGGCGAGGATGTGAAGAAACGGGAACCCTCTTGCACTGTTGGAATGCGAATTGGTGCAGCTGCTCTGAAAAACAGTGTGGAGCTTCCTCAAAAAGTTAAAAATAGAACTACCCTACAACCCAGCAATAGCACTGCTAGGAATTTATCCAAGGGATACAGGAGTGCTGATTCATAGGGGCACATGTACCCCAATGTTTATAGCAGTACTTTCAACAATAACCAAATTATGGAAAGAGCCTAAATGCCCATCAACTGATGAATGGATAAAGAAGTTGTGGTTTATATATACAAAAGAACACTACTTCGCAATGAGAAAAAATGAAATCATGCCATTTGCAGCAACGTGGATGGAACTGGAAGGTATTATGCTGAGTGAAACAAGCCAGTCATTGAAGGACAGATATCATATGTTTTCACTCATATGTGCATTTTGAGAAACTTAACAGAAGACCATGGGGGAAGGGAAAGGGAAAAAATAGTTACAAACAGAAGGAGAGAGGCAAACCATAAGAGACTCTTAAATACAGAGAACAAACTGAGGGTGGATGGGGGGGGGTGGGGGAGAGGGGAAAATGGGTGATGGGCATTGAGGAGGGCACTTGTTGGGATGAACCCTGGGTGTTGTATGTAAGTTATGAACCACGGGAATCTACCCCCAAAACCAAGAGCACACTTTACACACTGTATATTAGCCAATCTGACAATAAATTATATTAAAAAATAAATAAATAAAAATAATATCCCCTGACCAAATTGTCTTCTTTTTGTTCACACTTTGTTTGGAAAAATTAAAAGGAAATTATTTCAATTTTTATATCAAATGAGGCTTATACATTAAGAAGAGACATAGAGAAGCATTTTCTCAACGCTCACCCCATCTTGGAGTGTGGGATTATTAGATTTTAGGTCACAAGTCAAAATTTTAATTTTAAAGGGTTTTTTTTTGTTGTTGTTGCTGTTGTTAGTTGACCCAGTTAATTCCTTTTATTCCTAAGATACTTTGAGCAATTATCCATAAAAATATACTGGCTGGGGTTTTATTGTTGTTTCTTTTTTAATGTTTATTTACTTTTGAGAAAGAGAGAGAGACAGAGTGTGGGCAGGGGAGGAGCAGAGAGGGAGAGGGAGACAGAAGCCAAAGCAGTTTCCAGGCTCTGAACTGTCAGCACGGAGCCTGACACGGGACTCAAACTCATGGACCGTGAGATCATGACCTGAACCAAAGTCGGAAGCTCAACCAAGCCACCCACGTGCCGCTATTGCTGGTTTTTTAAAAAGGACTGTTATTGATGTAATTAAAGTAATTGCAATTCATTTGCTGTAGTTCACATTTCAGCTCTACATCTGTTCTCAGAAAGAAGCTTGAAAAGATGTGTGGGGCTGTATTGACTACTTGCACTCAGATAATGTTTTAGTAGCTGTATTTATGATGTCAAAACAGATAAAAGAAAAGCAAAACATTTGTTATATCAGTCAAGTTTTTGTTCTCAAGTATTGTAAACAACTGATCTGCATTATTATCACACAATATAGTAAGTTTTGCTTTTATTTTTCTCTCTGTTCTAACAGAAATTACAAGTTTTCCAGAATTCAAAGGTTAATTTTGTACCAATAAAGAAACAGCAAGGATAAATAAAAATCTTCACTGTGAAGAGCTTCATAAAGTTGGACCAATTAAGTTAGGTTTCACTTAATGTTGAATTTGAATTTAGAATCAACACTATGAAGGAGATTCTAGTAAAAGCTTAAACCCTCTAGAAGATTTTTTACATTTATTTATTTTTGAAAAACAGAGTGAGACAAAATGTGAGCGGGAGAGGGGCCGAGAGAGGAGACACAGAATTTGAAGCAGGCTCCAGGCTCTGAGCAAGCGGTCAGCACAGAGCCTGATGTGGGGCCCGAACCCACAAACTGTGAGATCATGACCTGAGCTGAAGTCGGACGCTCAACCGACTGAGCCACCCAGGCACCCCTAGAAGATTTTTATTTTAAATCCCTTCTCATGGTTTGGCCCACATGCAGAAGACTGTTAATCTGCAGAGGGGCACATATTCACAAATGGACTGTTCAGTGTTGCAAACAAATACATTCAAGGCCAATCAAATCCTTTTGGCAAATGAACATATTTTCACATATGGACCCCAAGTGATAGAACGCACGTAAATACCTCTCCAATGTTTTTTTGTTTTGTTTTGTTTTTAAGTAATCTCTACACCCAACATGAGGCTCCAATGTGAAAATTCACAACCCTGAGATCAAGAGTCTCAGGCTCCACCAACTGAGCCAGCTAGGTGCCCCCCTTTTCTATGTTTTTGAAAGGTAGAGAGGCTTTTTTTCCTGAGATGAGTAACACTGAGGATTGTGTATATGTTTACTTCTGCCCTGTTTTCCAATAGCTCAGTTGAATTCTTTTTTTCTGATTACTACAGAAATGAAAAAGAAAATTAGATAAGTAGACACATTTCTGTCCTTGGAAAATACTGCTTATTATAATCTTAACTCTTAATAGCGAAAAGGAAATTCAAATGCATTTAAGTCATCAAGGGCCATGCAAGAAAATAGCAAAATTCTTTGCTTAGAGGGGCTGAAAATTAAGTGCAAACCCATAACTGTCCCATTCCCACCTTACCCTCTCTCCATGTTTTGCTAGTAAAGAAAACGAATTAGAGACTCTTTCTTAAAAGCCAGAGGGAAAAACTAAAGACAGTTTCAGAGAGCAGATACACCCCCAAATACACAGTAAGAAAATGTCTAAATCAAACAGTCCCAGGAACATGATGTAGTGTGTATACCACTGTTTGCCTATGTAAATTTTTCTTATCGCTTTCCTATTTAAAACATGGAGTGGGCAGAATGTTTTAATCCAGAGTTTTTGCTGTTGTAACCTAGGAACAATAATTTGAGGCTTCTAAGTAGGTAAGTGTCACCATGGAGACAAAAAGAAATCTCTCTGAGATATCCTTCTGCCTGGAGCTTATCACTAAAAAAAGGATGTGAAGCTCAAAGTATATTCAGATCAACCCAGGGACTGAAGCTTTGGTCTGTACTAGCCCTAAAAATGAATTTTTAAATGTCCAGATACATTATTAGTTGGCATATAACCTCCATGGGCTAAAACCTCTAGGGGGAACGATTTGCACATAATCATCAAAATTACAATTACACATACTCTTTGACCCAGCATGTCTTCTGGGAAGCATTTATCCTACAGATATACAGAATTTACTCTGCAGGTATATATAGCATATACATATATACTAACTAATGAATACATGAGGTTATGTGTTGTAACATTATTTGCAATAGCAAATGTCTGGAAACAACCTAAATTTCTATTCATAGGACACTGATTAAAGTGTGGAATACTCAGCAGCCATATTGATATGTTATGATATATAAAATATACACTGTGAAGCAAAACAGAACAAATGTAGTAATGAGCAAAGTATGTAGTATGCTACTATTTGTGTAAAAAAGTGGGATTATATTCATATTTATTTGTTCTTATGTGCATAATGTATCTTTGGACGGATTCACCAGAAAGCACTAACACTAGTTGTCTCATGAGAAATGGACCTGGGTACTGGATGGTGGAGGGGGGGGCGGGGAGTGTTTTCACTGTGTAGTTTTTTTTTTTTTTTTAATTTTTTTTTCAACGTTTTTTATTTATTTTTGGGACAGAGAGAGAGACAGAGCATGAACGGGGGAGGGGCAGAGAGAGAGGGAGACACAGAATCGGAAACAGGCTCCAGGCTCCGAGCCATCAGCCCAGAGCCTGACGCGGGGCTCGAACTCACAGACCGCGCGATCGTGACCTGGCTGAAGTCGGACGCTTAACCGACTGCGCCACCCAGGCGCCCCTTCACTGTGTAGTTTTTAGTACATTTTGAATTTTGAACCATGTAAATGTACTATTTAAAAACCAAATATATAGTTTAATATTACAGTTATATATATATATACATATATATGTATGTGTGTGCATATATATATGTGTATATATATATATACATATATATATACACGCACAGAACTATTCACTGACCCACAAAAGTTTCATTGGTTGTACTCACATTTAGTAATGTCTTATCATCTCTGTCTTTTACCTTGTATAAAAAGATTTTCTAACATGGAAAAAGAGTGTTCTGGAAAACGTATTGAAATGGTAATAGCTAATTAAACATAGGCTATGTGCCAGGCAGTATACTCAACTCTTCACATGTGTTTTCTCAGTCAATTTTTTTTCCTTGTCCACCACCTCTCCCAAATTTCTCGCTTAATATTCACAACTCCACGAGACAGCTACTATTCTTACCTTCATGTTACAGAGGAGGACATTGATGTAACACAGCAAGGCTCCACACCAAGTCTTACTGACTCAAAGGTTTGAGTTTAATCACTCTGCCATACTGTTCGTCTTTTCTTCTTTCAGTATACTAGAATTTTTCAAAAATCTTTGGCTATACATCAGCTCACTAAAATAGATAAGTTAAAAAAAAAGTATAGGCATTATTTGGCAACAGGTTAACTCATCTGATCAGTAAAAAAAGTTCCAGAATAGAGGCCAGATATGTTGGCTACACTCTTACATGCAAATGCAGCGTACTCTTGAAGCCATCTGGTCAGAATCCTAACTCATTAAATATCATTTGTGATTGAACAGGAACCTTGACAAGAGTAGAATTAACTGTCAAAAACAAAACAAACAGAAACAAGCAAACAAAACGAACTCTTCCTCGGTGGCTTAATATCAAGAGCCAGATGTGAAAACATCAGTTTACCTTTGGGCTTGTGCAAATTTAAAATTTCTTGGTTGACTTGGACTTTAGTCTTTTGTAGCTCAAGTTTCACTTAGCATTGGCAGTATCCAACTTTGGTTTGCAAAGGATAAAGGTATTTGAAAGGATCATAAGCCTTTAAATGTTTTATGCCAAACAATGATGATTACTTAAATATAAACACATCAGTAACTTCTGGATTATTTGCAACTTCACATGCAATTTTAAGGAGAAAATATAAAATGCCTGGAAGAATAGATTTAGGCCTTGGTCAAATATAAAATTTAGGAAATAGACTTCTTTGGGTAGGTTTGTGGGATTTCATCCATCAAAAGATTACCCACATCTAGTGTGTACATCAAGAGACTAAAGTTTAAAAGATCATTACTTTGTCTCATTAGAAGAAAAATACTCAGCAATATTTATATAAATAATAATGCTGTCTTATATTAAAAGTGCTTTATAGTTTACAAAAAGACAAAGCTTTTTTATATTTTATAAAATTAATAACTGAATTTAAAAGATGATTGCAATTGTATTTCAAGCATTTAGATGATTTTAATATCTTTTAATTTTAATTTTTAAACAAATTTTAAATGTTTTCATTTTTTAAGTAATCTCCACACCCAACATGGGGCTCAAACTCACAACCCCGAGTTCAATAGTTGCATGCTCTACTGACTGAGCCAGCCATGAGCCTCAATATCTTTCAATTTTTACAACTCCTTACTTCCCCAAGAGTTTGAGGTAGTTTATAATGAAATATACATCTTGTTTCCATCAAAGTCCAGGCAAGAAAACAGAAACTACTCAAGGTCTTTCACAAGAGGGGATCTAATTCAGAGAACTAAATGGTTCACAAACAAGTGACAGAAACTGAGAAGGTAAGCATAGGGCATTGAGGCAACACAGGGACTAGCAACAGAGGATGCTCCCACTGCCCCAGGAGCAGGAAGACAACCAGAAGAGGCAAATTTACTATAAAGTCCAGGACACAGGCTAGCATCGGGCACCTGTTCACATGGAGCAGGGACAGGATGGCCTGCCTGGCAGAAACTGACACCAAGAATGTGACACAACCACTTCCACAGGTTCTGCCTGAGCTGCGTTATGAATAATACCTTCTCTCCTCCTTGATGCCAATCTTCTGCCAGTGCCTTTCATTGGCTGAACCTACCTGGAAGCCAGGGGAAGAGTAACTGGGAGATTGAATTCCCTCTGTTACAGATTAGAGCACAGGAAGGGCAGGCAGACGGTGGATTTGAGGTCTGGCCTGCTTGCAACCATTCCTACCCTTAGAGCAACTTTGTGATTCTGCCTAACATGAGGCAACTATCCATCCTGCAAACAAAGATACTGACATCTTCCTCCCAGCAAGGGAGCAGGGGAGGGGGGATGCAAACCCTATCAGCCACTGTGTCCATCTCAAGGTTTTCCAGATGATAAGCAATCGTCCCTGGATGTGGCTCCTCACCCTGGTCTTGGTCATCTATGAACTCAATTGTAAAGTTAAGCACTACTGGTGCTCTTTCAACATAATAGGAATGATAAAGGGAAAAATCTGAAACAGAAAGAACCATTCGGTAGATATACACACACACACACACACGCACGCACGCACGCATGCAGGCACATGTGTGCGTGTGTATTTTTTTTTTTAAAAAGAACCTATCTCAGGATCTATTTACACTCTTTAGAATTATTGTGTTCCTCAAGGAGTTTTGCTTATGTGTATTATATCTATTGATATTTACCATGTTAAAATTTAAACTTGAGAAATTAGAAAAAAGAGCATAGCTGCCATGTTACTTATTTCTGTAACTATTGCAAGGGTGAGGGTGATAATTATTACTTCCTTTACCTCCCATTCTAGAATCCTTTTGTCTTCATCTAGCACCATGATTTGTTGTGATTTTTTTTTACCTGACTAGGTGACTACAAACTTTATTCTGAAACACCTGAGTCCATAATAATCCAGCTTTAAAATTTTTTTTTCTTGTTTTAGTAATCACCATACCCTGCATGGGGCTCAAACTCATGACCCCAAGATCATGAGTGTCAAGCTTTTCTGACTTTAGCCAGGTGCCCCAGTCCAGCTTTTGTTGGGTTATTTTTTTATTAGCACAGAGTTGTCTTCTCCTGGATCAGACTTTGTAATTCTCCTCCTGGGGCAAGCTGGCATCTGACTCCAGTTATGGGCCTAGAAGCAATGATAGATAATACATAGGAGAGATTGGTAATCAAGCCATGCAAGATGGCTCTTCCTCCCTCCAGCAGACCTGGGATACCCTGTCACTGGAAAAGTCTTGAGACCAAGGTCCTGGGTCCTACTTAGCCTTGAATCTGAATTGCAGAACTGCAGCCAGATGCTGGACTTGCTTTCCATCTTACACTGGACAATGTGTGCCTCTCAGGCCCAGGCTGTTCTCACAAATGGCCTCCTCTGCCTACTTTGAGTACACCTTATCTGCACTCTGGGGTTCACACTGGGTCATTTCTAATCACCTCTAGTGACACCTACAGTCAATGGACCAGCCTCACTGCCCCACTGGTTGAAACAGAGCATTGACAGAGACGGTATGAACTATAGAGGTCAAATTTGTGGCTAAGAATCAGTGGGGGTGGCACTGAGAGGTGAAGGTTAACTTGAATAGGATTGACCCCCCTTTCAGGATGCTCTTCCAGAAAAAGAGTTGGCTTTCTGCAAAGTTCCATGGAAACTGATTACAGCTCAGTGCATAAAGCCACTGACCAATACAATTGTTGGACCAATGCTCTTTCACCTTGACTGTAGCAGGGAAGGGAATCCTGCTCCCCCAAAGGTGAATGTTACCATCCTGTCATGCAACAGCTTAGTACATCAAATAGCTTCAAGAACTTCACTTCCTATTTCATATCAGGAGATGAGGGGGCAGTTCTGAACTCGTAGGATAGAGCTAGAATCAAGTTCCTGCCCTGTCACATTGCTATTGTGTCCCAGCTGTGACCACACCTAGTGGTGTGCTTGGAGGAGCTCATGTTACTCTTATACATGCAGATTAAAAGCCTCATAACTCAAGGGCTAGGGATCCTCTGTACGGACTGATTCATGCAGATGTCTTTGCACTGCTCCCAGAGTGCATGGGCAATGGGACTTCTGTTTCCATGAGTCTTCTAATATAAATGCAGTACATGTATGCGCTGCATGGTCATTTTGCCTTGTTTGCTCAATACCCAACTTGAGGTCTCTGTTCTGACTTACGTATCATTTGGTTATAGTTATTTCTCAAGTATTTTTTTTTCAGATTGAATACAGGGGTGATATATTCCTTGAATTTCTAATTATAACTTTCCTTCCTAGTTGGCCAAGTCATTTTCTGTTTTTTTTAATGTATGCAAAATATCATAGAGTTTCAGTTCTTGTTATAATAATGTGTAGATGTTATCCTACTAATCTCTAGCCTCTAACATTACAGATTTGAAGTCAGACGGCAGTCTGTCTTTCTCTGTAAGTGAATTTTGTTTTCTGACTGAAAGCTTTTATGATTTCTCAATCTCCTTGGAGTCTCAAGTTTACCAGAATATGCCTAGGAATGTATCTTTTCTTATTAAAACCATCTGGAATTCAGTGAGCCTTTTTAGCCTGCATATCTTTCTGCTATGTTTAATTATTCCTTTTTAAATTATTTCTTTTTATTCCTCTATGGCATGACTGTTATTCATATGTTGGGTCTTCTGGACCTATCCTTCAAATCTCTTATCATTTCCCTAATGATTTCCATCTCTCTGTATTTTTATTCTAAGATCACTTGATTTTCAGGCCAGAAATTTCAGCCTCAACTTTAAACATGTTTTCTTTCTTGTTGTTGTTGTTGTTGTTGTTTTAAACTTATTTATTTATTTTGAGAACAGAGAGAGAGAGCACACGAGCAGGGAAGGGGCAGAGAGAGAGGGAGAGAGAGAACCTCAAGCAGGCTCTGCACTATGGTCACAGAGCCTGATGCGGGGCTCCATCTCACAAACCATGAGGTCATGACCTGAGCTGAGATTAAGAGTCAGTCGCTTAACCAGCTGAGCCACCCAGGTGCTCCTAAACATCTTTTCTTTGAATTAGTATACTAAATACCTAGTCCATTTATGCTGTTCACAGAACTTTTTTGAAGTTTCCATTATATTTTTAATTCTCTTCCTGGGGCTGTCTTTTAATAAGGAAATGTTCTGAGTATTCTTTTTATTCATCCTCCCACTGGCTGCTAGACCCAGAATACTAACCTTCCTCTCAGGGGTTTATCTATCTTTGAGAACCACGCTTTCCACAGGAACTATGGATTTCAGATGCTAACATTGGTATTTTCTAGCACAGGTCCTTAGGCTCTCATCTGGCTCAGAAGAGAAAGAGAGACCAGCAGCAGCTCCCTCCCAACCATTATTAGTCCCATTTCTTCACCGCTTCCTATATCCATGCCCTTGTAACTCTGAAGCACCTTCCCATTATGAATGGGACTTTCTGCCTCAGGACTTTAAATGTTTTTGTTTGTTTGTTTGTTTGTTTTTGAGAGAGAGAGCGCACGCGCATGAGTGAGTGGGCATGGGCAGGGGAGGGGCAGAGAAAGAGGGAGACAGAGAATCCAAAGCAGGTTCCAAGATGTCAGTGCAGAGCTCATTGTGGGGCTTGAACTCTCCAACCGTGAGATCATGGCCTAAACTGAAACCAAGAGTCGGACACTTAACCAACTGAGCCACCCAGGCACCCCTCTGCCTCAGGACTTTATACTGGCCTTGGCCATGTGACTTGATTTGACCAATGGGATGTTTTCAAACAGAGGCTTGAAAAAGTATGTGCACAATTCTAGTCACTGTCTGGTTTCTTTGCCTTTATCCATGGGAACATTGTGGGGCTAACCTGTGGAAGGGTAGGACATATGGAGCAGAGGTGTGTCCTCCATTTGCCCCTCCAGTGACTTCGTATCTCATTTTGGGTGTCCAGAAAGTCTGAAACATAAACCAAATGCTATCAAGGACACCTCCAATCTGTAAACAATAAAATAATAGAAACAGTTATTTATGTTTCCAGGTTTCACTGGCATTTTTGTAGAACAAAAGCCAAACTCCTTACAATGATCTACAGAAGGCCATACATGAGCTCCTCTCCCTCCACCTCTCAGATCTCCTCTTTGCCTTCCTGTTCATTCTGTTCCAGATACACTGGCTTCCTAACTGTTCTTCCTCAAACACATTCTCTTGCTATAGGGCCTTTGCATGTACATGGAATGTCCTTCAGCTTTACCCAGATATCCATTTGAATGGCTTGCTCCCTCAGTTCCTTCATATCTCCTCGAAGGTCATCTTCCCTCATGATCCAGCTTACTCCTCTCCAACACTGTCTGTTCTTTTCTGTTGTGTTTTTCTCTACAGCACTTATCACAATCTAACATACTCCATAGTTTACTTTCTTATTTTGTTTTTTCCCTTCCTCACTAGATTGTAAGTTCTGGCGTAGCAGAGATTTTTGTCTGTTTTGTTCACTGCTGTATCTCTAATACCCAGATAGTACTTAGTAAATACTTACTGAATTGAATAAAGCAATCAATATTTTAAAACATTACCTTTGACATAGAGCCAAGTGCTTATTTTAGTTATTGTAATAGTATAAGCATTCTGTTAATCTAAGTTATATCATGGCTTTTAAGTTCAAGTGAAATCTAATGGGGGCTCAAGAGAGATCATGGTTTGTTTGTTTGTTTGTTTGTTTATTAAGCTCTATTCCCAATGTGGGGCTTGAACTCATGACCCTCAGACTAAAGAATCATATGCTCCACTGAGCCAGCCAGGCACCACAGAGAGAGTGGTTTTAAGTACAATTTATTTAATCTGTTAAATGCCTATTATAATTTCACTCAAAGTAGCTTCTCATAGTGGTAGATCTGATGTGAATTTTTAATAAATTTGAATATTCAAATAGTTTTTTTCTTTGAAATAAAGGGGCTAATTATATCTCAACAAAAGCCTTAAAAATTCTTAAACACAATGTACTTCAAATAGGGGATGAATTCAACTCCTTCATCAAGTCACAAATTGTTTACACACGCATACATTTTTTCCTAGTTAAGGGTGAGATATGCTTATTTATGATAGGATGTTTGTAAAATACCCAAACAAAAATAAATCAAACAAGAATCCCTCTTTTTCCATTTAATTCTGCATTTTATTAAGTGTTCTTCATAAATATGATTAAATTGCAACACATCCATCCATATGGATTGTCTATAATTTATCTATTCCCTTGTCCTAAGATTGTAAGTTGTTTCCTATTTTTCTCTATTATAAATCAGGCTTTGATGATCATCCTTGTATATCATTCTTTGAATGTATCTCTGGCATATATATTTTGGATGGAGTCTTGGACATAGAACTAATATAATAAATTAAAGGATATGAACATTTTAGAATTTCTTGTTACCTGTTGTCACATTATTTTCCAGAAACAGTGCATCAGTTTTTTACTTCTATCAACAGTGTATAAATGCCTCTCATACCAGCATTGAATTTTTTTATTGTGGTAAAATATACATGCCATAAAATTTACCATTTTATCCATTTTAAAGTGTACAATTCTGTGGCATTAAATATATTTATGCACATTATTGTGCAGCCATCACCATCATCTATTTCCAGAACTTTTCCATCTTCCCAAACTAAAACTCTACTCATATTGCTAACTCCCTCTTTCCCTTCTCTGAAACTGCTGACAACCCCCATTCTACTCATATGAATTTAATGACTCCAGGTACCTCATACAAATGGGATAATACAAGATTTGTCCTTTTGTAACTGGTTCATTTCACTTAGCGTAATGTCTTCAAAGTTCATCTGTGTTGTGGCATGTGTCAAAATTTTCTTCTTTTTCAAACAGAATAATGTTCTGTTGCAAGTATCCACCATATTTGGTTTACCCATTCATCTGTCATTGGACACTTGGGTAGCTTCCACATTTTGGTTGACCATTATTGAATGAAAAATAAAATTTTTCCAATGTATCTTTTAAATTTTTTAATGTTTTATTTATTTTTAAAAGAGAGAGAGAGAGAGAAAGAGACAGAATATGAGCAGGGGAGGGGCAGAGAGCGAGGGAGACACAAAATCCAAAACAGGCTCCAGGCTCTGAGCCAGCAGCACAGAGCCCAATGCGGGGCTCGAATTCATCAATGGTGAGATCATTACCTGAGCCCAAATAGGACGCTCAACCAATTGAGCCACTCAGGCATCCCGCCAATGTATCTTTAACTATATTTATTCAATTTATTATAATGCTGAACACACATAAACACAGACAGACACATTTTTTTTTTGTTCCTGATTAGTTATTTGTATTTTTATTTTGCTTACACTGGATTTTTGGGCAAAAGCTTCATTGACTTCAGTAGGTACTATATGGAATCAATACAGGAATATATTAAGCTAAGAACATCTCATTTATGTTCGTATCCAAAGGGAAAAGTTTTAATAGTTTTTGGTTTTTGGTTTTTGGTTTCTTTTGCAATTTGCCTCAGCTTCCTTTAGATGGCATTAGATCCTTGGGCATGTGTTGTGGAGATTCTTGGATATTGCATGTGTCTGTGTATGTTTTGACAGCTTGATGGATTTAAAGTCTTATCCAAATGTTATTTGGGGCCTAGAATGCAGGATAAATCAATATAGAAGCTGGACATCTTGAGACCTCTTTCAGTATGCAGGCTATATTCTGATTAAGTTCTATCTTCCTACTTTTTCCTACAGCAAATATTCACCAGGTCTTTGCCTGGGATTAGATCGTTTTAGAACAAAAATCTTAAAAATGTTTTGAAGTTCACTGTGAGGTCCTAAGCAAAATAGAGACTATCTTCTCTCCCACACAGGGTAAAAGTTTGGATTGAAAGGAGGTTCTTTCATGAGTATAAGGAATCCATTACACTCATTTTTCTGTATCAACACTTCAGACATTAGAATTTAAGGTTCTGCTTGGCATAATGGAAGCTTAAACCAAATACCTAGCAATGAAGGATGTGGGAAATTGCCATCTTCACGATTCTGATATTTGGATTTTGGTGCGAAGCAATGATATCTGTATTCTTATTTTTTTGCTACTGCACTCAGAGTTCACATTGCAGATAGCTACTTTTTTTTTTTTTTTTTTTTTTTTTTTTTAATTCCCAAGCTGCTTTGACCCCTTTAAAAGATGCTTTACTCTCAGGAAAAGGAAACCTGACTCTAGTCCATTTCACTTTGTTGTCGTGGGTTTGACTAGTGCTTGGGAGGTCAAGGGATCTGCCCAGGGTCTCAGTGTTGGTGACTTGGCGGCTAGCCTTCCCTACTGTGCACTGGAATCAGCTGGCTCCAAGATTTTCTTCTGTCTAGCCACTAGACCACATTGTCTTCCAAATGAAACCAAAGTGCTGCTGAAAGCCGGAAGGAAGCTCTTCAACTCACTTGATTATTTGCACAAAGACTTCTTTTAAGGCAAGGATGGGAACAATAAGGATAGCTTTTTCCATAAGGGAATGATTTGGATCATCTCTACCTTTCTTTTTGGGGGGGGATCATCTCTACCTTTTGAAACATTCGCTTTTTCTTCAGTAAATTATTGCTGGAGATACTGTACCTGTTTGTATAGATATTACATATATATTATATATGTAATAACACTTTGAACCCTTTTAATTTTTTTTTAATGTTTATTCATTTTTGAGAGACAGACACAGAATGCAAGTGGGGGAGGGGCAGAAAGAGAGGGAGACATAGAATCCTTAGCAGGCTCCAGGCTCCCAGCTGTCAGCACAGAGCCTGATGCAGGGCTCAGACTCATGAACCATGAGATCATGACCTGAGCTGAAGTCAGATGCTTAACCGACTGAGCCACCCAGGTGCCCCAACACTTTGAACCCTTTTAAAGAAAAAAAAAAACACTTCACATCCTATATAGGGTGAAGAGCTAACAGATCTTAAAAACTTGTTATGTGCCAGTGACTTACATTTATTATCTCAAATAATATTTACAATAATCCACAATAATTTCATAATAAACACAATTTTCTCCATTTTATTGGTACAGAACAAGATGTTCAGACAAATAAAAAAAAACTTGCTCAAGTTTATACTAGTAAATGACAGAACCAAGATCATGGTCCATTCCCATTGAATATAGGTAGAAATTGGAACAATTTATTTGAGTTTGAGACATATTTGATCACCTATCCCAAAATGACATCTTTTGAATCTTTGTAATATTCCATACCTTTTCTTTCCTTAGTAGTCTCAGATTATAATCCATGTATTTTAGATGTATTTCACATTTTTTTTCTTTTTACAACATTTGATAATTTTTCCACTAACTTTGTAATTAGTCTTTGGAGGAGTTCAAGGGATCAAGGAAAAAGATGACCAAGTGAAGCAGTAACACACAGGGTTTATGGGGGGGGGTCACTAGAACAGGGTTGCGTTAGAGTAGAAGGCTCTCCCAACAGGAGACCATTCAGAGGCTTCCCACAGGGGTCCACCACCCTGAGGGAGAGGGAGGGAAAGGAACTCCCATGAGAGAGAGGGATCAGAAAGACCCTTGCACGGAGTTTCTGGGTGAGAGACTATAGCAGGATTCTTGCACAGAGAGACAGGACACCAAGGCTTTCTTTCCAGGAAGTGGCTTTATTCATTGTGCTGACAAGAACTCAGTGGATTCATACCTGAAAAACAGAGCCTGGAGCACAGCAGGGTGTAGCGTTTTATGCAATTTGCACTTCTTTGTCTCCCATATATGGTGACATATAGTCTGGACACAGTCCAAGTTACAGAGTCAGAGCTATGCATACCTGTATAGGAGCTGATTGGGCCACATTGTCTTCCTTTGTTCTGAGGAGGCTTCATTCCTTAGGGTGGGGCTCTACCACATTCCCCTCTTTGATGCTCGGACCCCCTATTTTGAGTCAGAGAGCATCATCTTGGTTATATTTCCATAACATTATCACATGCATGGCCATTTTCCTTTTGACCATTACCTTAATGAGGCTAGAGACTGAGTATATAACAAGGGGAGCTAGGCAAGGTAGGATTAAGCAAGCTCCCAAAATCAAGAGGATAATACCCATTAGGGTTTTGAATCCCCCAAGGGTTGAAAACCATCCTCCAAATAACTCCCAGGGGTCCCAAACTTTCCAAGTCTGGAGTGGGACATGAGCGACCTTTCTCCTTCGATCTGTGATCTCCTCTATGACTTTTCCTTCATCACCTATCTGTAGGCAGCCGTTGCTTAGGTTAAACTTTCCACAAACTCCTCCCTCAGAAGCAAGAAAGTAATTTAAGGTCAAGTGATTTTGACAGATGGGCACTGTGCATTTTGGTTTGCTGCTTGGCTAGTAAGTTCAGAGCTCTGGCAGTTTCATTGGTTATAATTTCTACAACTGCTTGCAGTCTGAATATGCAGTTTAGCATGTAAATGGAAGTGTGGTAGTCCCAGGACCCATCCTCTGCCCAGGTGGCAGGGCCATAATACTGGAATATACGTTTGGGAGGCCATTCAGCATTCTTCCAATTGTCAATTTGTAGGGCATGTGATTTCCTTTGAGTCTCCCTGTCCTCATACAATTGGACCCCCAAATGTTCCCCTCTGGCAAGTGGGAGCAGGAAGAAAGATGGACGAATAGTTCCCAGCACACATGACCTTGACCAGCCTGAGGGAAGTACTGTATAGGCTGTCCTTCCACATATCCAGCAATTCAATGGCTGCGTCGACACAGTCCCAGTTCTCTCAGAGATGAGAGAAGTTAGACAAGGGGTGGGGATCTGGCTCAAGGCGATGTGGGGACCCCCACCACTGGGTTTCCCAGGTGGTCAAGTTATAAAATATTTGCCCTAGGCATGTTAAGCTTCCAACAGAGATGGTGAACTTGATTCCCCAACGGGCAAGGCAGTTTTTTCCAATAAATGAGGTTTTGAGGAGCCAAACCCCGGTAGTAGAGCTGGGGTTCCATTACAAGGTTTGTGGGGATCTAATTCTCTGGCCTCCCGTGGCCATTGATCCCCCATGTTGGTTCCCCTGCATACATAGCAAGAAGAGACCTTTAGAGTCTGGCTATAGTCTCTGCTAGGGCTAGAAACAGATTTTTCATTGTGACAGAGACAGGAGGCAGACCCTTCTCCATTTCTTCACAAAAGGAATGAAAGACCTGGTGGGTTGTGGCCTTGCGTGTGATGGTAACTCTCTTAAAATACAACACGGTTCCTAGGTCTGTGCCCCCCCATAGATAAGTATACCAATCTGGCAGTCCATTTTCCATTTTGAGTCTCATGGGTCAAGGATGGTGAAATTAACTGGGTTACAGATTCCCGATTGGCAGTTTGACTCAGCCACACCCTTTTGGAGGAGTGCCGTTTTGTCTTTAGTCTGCCAGGTGGCCCATGTGACACAGCTCCAAAAAGGACAGAAGAACTCAGTTGTCTGGGGCCAGAAACCACATGTACCAGACCCCTCACACATGTATTTATCATTGAGTCGCTACTCTTGTTCCCATCTCTGACCTCCAGATGGCAAACCATATAGCAATGTGTCACCGAGGGCTGTACTTATATCAAAGAATATAGATACCGGCTGGTTTGGATTAGTAATTTGAGTTTTGTTAGTTAGTTGGCCTACACCAGCTGTCTTGGGTGACTCCGGACCTCTAGCCATTCCTCTGTTGGGGAGTACTGTGGGTCAAAGCAAGTGTATCGACTCTCCTGTTGGCAGATGGAATAGGTGGTCTTATTGTGTCTGCAGGTCCCCAGGATCTTTCCCTGGCATGAGAAGTGGGTATGGTATAGAAAAGTCCATGCGACTTTCTGGCCTGACCTGGTTGTGCAAATACATGGGTCACATCATGAGGAATCTAGGTCTACAGAAGGGGTCCAGATTAGAAGCAACCAACACCAGTGAAGCATCCTGTCCACAAAAGGAAGGTAAGTGCTAACAGAAACCTCTCACCACACTCCCAGCCAGCCGGGGTGGCCTCTGCCAATCTTATGGTGAAAAGTAGAGCAAGAATCACAATAACAATGAGAAGCGGTGACAGTGCATCACAGTAATGAAACAGATACAGAAAATAAGGACAGTCTGTTCCACCAGACCATGGATTCTGCAAGCTTCGGCTGTGCACAGATTAGTCCGTTTCCAGAGTACCTAAAGCAGGGCTGCAGTCTCCCAGAACCTCTGGAGTTGCAGATTGCTTCTTCCATTTGGTCAGGTTACACAGCGTTGATGGATCAGGAATGCATTCCGAGCTTCGAGATGCTGGCTTCATTCTGCTGTGGTGAATCCAGGGACCCACTCTGGCTATGTTTATTGCAGTAGGGGTGGACAAAATGACAGTGAACAGGCCCCTCCAGAGCGGTTTTGGGGGTTGGACATTATACTCCTTCACCCATACAGCGTCTCCTGGTTTAAAGGGGTGAGAATCTGTGGTCAGACTCACAGTTAATCGCTCCCTAACCCAGTGGTGTTAAGGTGGTTAGAGTAGAGCCAAGGGCCTTCATCTGTTGCCTTAGGGTTAGATTGTCTATCTTATTTAGATCCTGCCTTATGCCCTTGATAATGGGGGGAGGGTGCCCATTAAGGACTTCATTAGTGAAGAACCCCATCTGCTTAGTGGGGCTCTACCTGATTCTTAACAAGGCAATTGGCAACACCTGGTCCCAGTATAGGTGGTCTCCTGACATAGTTTCCTTAATTGCAGCTTCAGGGTTCGGTTCATTCATTCCACCTTCCTGGAGCTCTAGGGTCAGTATGCCTGTGTGTAACTTCCAGTTGATCTTTAACTCCTTTGCCACCAGTTGCACCACCTCAGCCATGAACTCTGGCCTGTTATCTGATCCCATAGTGTTAGGGATCCCAAATCAAGGAAAGATTTCTTTTAGAAGAAGTCAGTTCACTTCACGTGCCTTTCTGTGCGAGCAGGGAAGGCTCCCACCCAGTCTGAGAAAGTGCACACAAAGACCAACAGATACTTACAGCCTCAGACCCTGGGAGCTCCGTGAAGTCCACCATCATACTTTCAAATGGAGCTCCCTGGACACTCTGCACCTCAGGGGCAACCTTGGGTCCCTGACATGGGTTATTCTGGGCCCACGTTTCACATTGCTCACACACTGCTTGGGTTATGCTGGAGAGTCAAGGGATGTAGAAATGTCCGCTCAACGTAGTGTCAAGAGCTGTCAGGCCAATATGGGTTTCCTAATGGAACTGCTTGACAAAAGCTGGAACCAGGGCCTTAGGAACTGCTACTCATCCTTCTTCAAATTTCCACCATCCACCTGGGAGGTAGCTTCCATTTTCAGTCTTAAAGCAGGTACTCTCATGTGAGTAATTAGGGTCCCATTCTGCCAATGGAATAGGAAACAGTGCAGCAGTTAAAGCTGCTGATGCCTCTGTTCCTTTGGAGGCTGCAAGCTTTGCCTCTGGATCTGCCTTACGGTTTCCCCATGCAGCCGTGGTGTCTCCCCTTTGATGTCCCTGACAACGCATGACTGCCACTCTTTTAGGGGCCCACGCAGCGTCTAAGAGTTCAAGGATTTCCTTACCAAACTTTATGTCTTTTCCTCCTGAGCTTATTAGTGCCCCCTACGGCTGGGTAATTCTCAGCAGGGTCCCAAGCAGAAAGAAAGAGGCCGTGTGGTCCAGGGCTGACCAGCATCATGGCCTCATGGCATCCCTGAAGATGATTTTGTGGGGCTAGCCGCTGTGGAGGACTCTGAAGAGGAAATCCCTCACCGGGAACACGTGACAACCTTCACTAAAAAACTCACTTGCTAAGCATTGCCTTGAGATCTTGTTGCAGCCTTGGGTCATGCAACTTCAGTGTTCTCTACTCTCAAGAATTCTGTGGAGGAGGGGCGCCTGGGTGGCTCAGGTCAGTTAAGCATCCGACTCTTGATATTGGTTCAGACCAGGATCTCACGAACCATGAGATTGAGCCCTGAGTCAGGCTTTACACTGACAGTGTGGACTCTGCTTGGAATTCTCTCTCTCCTGCTCTCTCTGTCCCTCTCCAATTTGCGCGCGCACACACACACTCTCTCTCTCTCTCTCTCTCTCTCTCTCAAAATAAATAAATAAACATAATAATAATAATAATAATAATGATAATTCCAAGAAGGAAATGTCTTCTCAGATGAATCTCTAGGCTCTTGGCAGATTCTGGTTGCCATACCAGCTTGTCTATCTCCAGGGTGATGTGCCTAGTTTCTCTCTTTGACTCTGTAGGCACCTGCACAAACGGTCTCAATTTTAAGGCCCCATCTGACACTCCAAGATTTCCAGAAACGTCTTAGTTGCCATTCTATTATTACCTACTTACTAGATTGTTGGCTGGGATAGAAGAATCTACTTAGGAAGAACAAGAAGAAGGGGACTAGCATTTGTTGAATACGTGCTAAATGGTAGGTATGTTATATGATTATCACATTTGCTCTTCATGAAAACCCTAACAAGTAGGTAGCATTTTCTCCCTTCTAATTATTGAGCAAACTAAAACCAGGAGGCTATACCTACCATCAAAGCAATGATTCAAATTCAGATCTGTTTGACTTTGAAATGTGGGTGTCAAAATTATTAGCACTTAAAAGTATATATTAATAAGCATTTATTTTTCCAAATAATTTTAAGATAGAAATAGAATTAAACCAATTAGAGACTGAGAAACATCTGAGAAAGGCAACAAAATTTATAGAATAATTCATTTTCCCACTTACAATATTGATTTTTTTTGCAATCTTAAGTCAGTCATTATTTTTAAGAAAACTTATAGATAACACAGGTAAAATATGAAAAAAAGGATGATTTGATAAAACACTTGTTGCACTACGTAGTTTCCTATTGGTGAGCATTTTGTTTAGTACAGTAATCTCAACAGTGCCTTTCACTTCCTTTATATAAAAAAAATCTATATATTATGTTCACTGAAAACCATAAATTACAAAGCTGTATGTTTTGTCTCCATTTTCAAGGTGCTTCATTCAGATACAATTGACATGTTTTATGTCAATTTTAATGTGTATTTTAACATGCACACTTTGATAAGTTTTGACATATCTCTATAAATATGAACTCATTACCACAATCAAGATAGTAAGAATACATGTCACCATCAAAAGTTTCCTTATGCACCTTGATGATCTTTCTTTTGCCTCTCCCTTTCACCCAAACAATCACGGATCTGCTTTCTGTCACTGTAGATTAGTTTACATTTTCTAGAGTTTTAATAAAATGGAAACATTTAGTTTACACTCTTTTTGTTTGGCTTCTCTCAGCATTATATTCATCCACGTTGTTGCTTTTATCAATAATTCATTCCTTTCTGTTATTGAACAGTATTTCATTGTGTGGATATAGTACAATGTGTTATTATCCATTCACCTGTTGATGGATGTTTGGATTGTTTCCCATTTTTGGATATTTTAAAAAAAGCCTATGAATATCTGTGTACAAGTTTGTATGGACATATGCTTTCATTTCTTTTGGGTAAATACTCAAGAGTGGAATTACTGGATCCTAGGGCAGGTGCATGTTAACTCTTCAAGAAACTGTCAAACTGTTTTCCAAGGTAACTATACCATTTTATATTCTACCAGTAGTGTATGAGTGTTCCAGTCTTTGAGTCCTGGCCCATACTTGATATGGTCTTTTTTTTCTTAAATTTGCTGAGTTTATTTATTTATTTTGAAAGAGAGAGAGAGAGAGCACAAGCAGAGAAGGGGCAGAGAGAAGGAGAGACAGAATCCCAAGCTGGCTGGCACCATTAACATAGAGCCCGATGCGGGGCTCGAACTCACAAACTGTGAGATCAAGAGTCAGATGCTTAACTGACTGAGCCACCCAGGCACCCAAGTCTTTAATTTTAGTAATTCAAATAGGAGCATGGTGGTATCTCATTGTGGTTTTGTTTGTTTTTTTTAATTGAAGTATAGTTGACATACAATTTTATATTAGTTTCAGGTTTACAACATAGCGATTTGATGTTTATATGCATCCTGTGACTTATTTATTTTATTACTGGACCTTTGTACCTCTTAATCCCCTTCACCTTTTTTGCCCATCCCCCAACCCCTTCCCCCTGGTAACCACCAGTTTGTTCTCTATATTTACGAATCTATTTCTGTTTTCATTTGTTTGTTTGTTTTGTTTTTTATATTCCACATTTAAGTGAAATCATATGGCATTTCTCTTTCTCTGTCTAATTTGTTTCACTTAGCATTATACCCTATAGTTTCATCCATGTTGTTGCAATTATTGTGTTGTTTTTTTTTTTAAGTTTATTTATCCATTTTGAGAGAAAGAGCATGGGGCAGGGTGCAGAGAGGAGAGGGAAGAGAAAGAGGATCTCAAGCAGGCTCTGCACTGTCAGTTCAGAGGCCGATGCAAGGCTCGAACTCACAAACCCTGAGATCATGACCTGAGCCAAAATCAAAAGTAGGACACTTAGCCGACTGAGCCACCCAGGTGGCCCACAATCACTGTGGTTTTAATTTCCATTTTTCTAATGGCTAATGCTGTTGAGCCTGTTTTCATGTGCTTATTTGCTATCTATATCTGTTCAAATCTTTTGCTCATTAAAAAAATGTGGTCCTTTTTTAAAAAAAAAAAAAAGTAGGGGCACTTGGGTGGCTCAGTTGGTTGAGCTTCCAAGCTTCAGCTCAGGTCATGATCTCACAGTGTGTGAGTTCGAGTCCTGAATCAGGCTCTGTGCTGACAGCTCAGTGCCTGGAACCTGCTTCAGATTCTGTGTCCCCCTCTCTCTCTGCCCCTCCCCCACTCTCTCTCCCTCTCTCTCTCAAAAATAAATAAAAAAATATTTTAAAAAATTTTAATTAAAAAAAATTTTTTAAAAGTAAAAAGGAATAACATAAAATTGATTAATATATCCAAAAAAAAAAAAAAAAGATCCGGAGGGTCATTCTCTAAACCAATTTAGTGGACATCCGTGGATATTAGAATTAAAGGGAAATTTAAATTTATAAGTTATGCATTTCTGAAATGTTTGAATTTTTGTTTTTGCAATGAGCATTCATTACTCCTCTTATCAGAAAAAAATATTTATCTTTCTTTTTCTTACAAAACATTCAATCAGTCTTTACAGATTTGATGATTTGGTGAAGAGGGTGAGAATCATTTTGGAATACTGGAAACTGAATTATATGTAGCAACTGCTACCTCCTCTCAGAGCACATTCTAAGGATGCTTCCTAAGAACAGAACATCTGGAGACATCTGGTGGAAGGAGGGCAGTGTTAGAGAGTGTTTTGCTAGGTCTTTGTTTTGCTGTGCACACATGTGGCAGGGAGGAGAGGGGGAAGGCTGAGCCAAGCATCTGCAAAGACAGGCAAGTTTGGGAGACAGATAAGAGGATGTGAAGGCTGCCTGTGGGGAAAAACTTTGGGAAAGATATGTCAAAGCAAGGGAATTTAGGGGAAATTCTTCTGTGGAAGAGGGATATAAACCTCTTCTCATCTGCCCAGGAAAACATCTTTAAGATCAACATTATTCATTGATATTTTTTGGAGCTCCCTGTGTGTTTTCTGGAGATCTCCAAGTTGGAATAGAGAGAGACAGCAGGGGTGGGCCAAGGAGTCTTTAGGGTATTCAGGTTGCAGAAGCTATTATACTGGAAAGAAGAAGTGGTGAAAAAAGAGAGAAATATAGAGCAAATACAAACTTTAGTCTTAAATCACTTCAGTTTTTGTAATTTTAAAACTATTTTTTAAAGGCTTTTTTTTTTTTTAAGAGGAGTGTTAGGTTGACAACAAAAATTGAGAGGAGGTATGGAGATTTTCCACATATCTCCTATCTTCACACATGCATGATCTTATGAACATCACTCATCAGAATTACATATATATATATATATATATATATATATATATATATATATGTCAGAGAGAGAGAGAATAGATAGATGATTGATAGATAGATAGATAGATAGTATATAGATATATATAGATATATCTAGAGAGAGTATGTATATAGATAGATAGATAGATAAATATCTATATCTATCTATCTATCTATCTATCTATCTATCTATCTATCTATAGAGAGAGGCTACACTGACTTGTCATTCTCATCCCAAATCATCCAAATTATGGAGTTGTACATTCTATGGGTTTGAACAAATGTATAATGAAATATATCTATCATTAAACTATCATACAGAGTATTTTCACTATCCTAAAAGTCCTCTCTGTTCTGCCTATTCATCTCTCCCTTCACCCACCCCTTGGCAACCCCTGAAAAATTTTATTGTCTCCACAGCTTTGCCTTTTCCAGAATCTCATAAAGTTAGAATCATGCAGTATGTAGCCTTTTCATATTGGCTTCTTTCACTTGGTAATATGCATTTAAGGTCCTCCAGGTTTTCTCATGACTTGATAGCTCATTTCTTTTTAGCACTGAATATTCCATTGTCTGGATATCAATAACTTACTTATTCATTCATCTACCAAAGGACTTAGTTGCTTCTAAGTTTTGGCAATTATGAATAAAGCTGCTACAAACATCCATGTGCAGGTTTTTGTGTGGATATAAAATCTCGGGGCGCCTGGGTGGCTCAGTCGGTTGAGCGGCTGACTTCAGCTCAGGTCATGATCTCGCAGTCGGTGAGTTCGAGCCCCGCATCGGGCTCTGTGCTGACAGCTCGGAGCCTGGAGCCTGTTTAGGATTCTGTGTCTCCCTCTCTCTGACCCTGCCCTGTTCATGCTCTCTCTCTGTCTCAAAAATAAATAAACGTTAAATTTTTTAAAATCTCATTTCCTTTGGGTAAATACCAAGGAGTGTGATCACTGTATCCTACGGTAAGACTTATGTTTAGTTTTGTAAGAGGCAGCCAAACTGTCTTCCAAAATGGCTCTACCATTTTGCATTCCACCTGCAATGTATGAAAGTTTCTCTTGTTCCACATCCATGTCAGCATTTGGTATTGTCAGTGTTCTGAATTTTGGCTATTCTAGTAGGTGTGGAGAGGTATCTTGTTTTGATTTTCATTTCTCTGGTGACATGTGACATGGAGCATCTTGTCATATGCTTATTTTCCATCTGTTAATCTTCTTTGGTGAAGTGTTTGTAAAGGTCTTTGGCTCATTTTTTAATTGGGTTGTTTGTTTTCTTACTGTTAAGTTTTAAGAATTTTTGCATTTATTGGGTTAAATTTCCTTTATCAGGTGTCTTGAAAATACTTTTTCTCACTCTGTGGTTTGTCTTCTTAATCTCTTTGCATTGTCTTTTGCAGAGCAAAAGTTTAATTTTAATGAAGTTTGGCTTATTAATGATTTTTTTCATAGATTGGATCTTCAGTGGTGTATCTCACTGTTTTTTAAACCTTATTAAAACAAAACCCTCTTGACTAGTAAAGTGAAAGAAGAGAGGCAGCCTATATCCATCAGGGTCCTAATAGAAAACACAGTCAAAGGGGCATGGAAAAGATTGTAATGAAGACTATTTACTGAGATGTGGTCAGGGTTAAGGGAAACAAAAGATGTGACCTAGCAGGAAATTATTTCTAGCTCAAAGTCTAACAGGGCAATGGGAAGTGTCAGCTACTGAAGGCTGAATGAGAGGGGCTACTGGATAAGAGTGAGGCCTTAAGTAGAGAAACCAACTGAAGCCAGAGAGCAGGGGAGCCATAGTCCACACAGGTCAGTTTCCAGATGTTCAAAGAGGAGCTGGGGAGGATAGTGAATCTGAAGGAGCATTTGGAGAATATCCCCACGTAAAATCTTACCCTTCCCGTACATTCACCCTTTCAACTACCCTTTGGTCAGCTAGAAAGTCATAAGATGGTTTCAACCAGAGACTGGTGATTTCCAACTCCCATTGGGTCACAGACTCCAAAAAGGGCATATAAGCCCCCACATAAATTAACATACAATGCTTTTCCTCCCTAGAGACAGAGAACTGTTATTAAACAAGTAATTCGATCTTTCTCACTTAAACTTTGCAAAAAAAATATAGCCCATGCCTAAAATGTTTAAGAATAAATACAGATTGTATATTTAAAATAAAAAAATACACAATAGGTGAATTTCTGCTTAAAAGGAAATGTCAGAGTACATGGCTTTTTTTTTTGAATTTCAGTAAGAACTTTAACTTTTGGAATGGTAATTGGCATAGTGACACTTCTCATATTTGATACTCTATGATGTGAACTCTACCTCTCATGGCAGTAAGTTACGAAATCCCTGTGCAAGGGTAAGTATTGCAAATAGAATCAAAATCCCCATTGTTTGCTTTTCCAGGTGAGGGTTGGCTTAAATCAGAAAAAATATCAGAATTCTCAAACACATTCATTGTGGGATAGATTCCATTTATAGCATTTCTTTGTTTTGTAGTCACTGAGGTCATCTTTGTCAAGATCTGCCTCACTGACACTGTCTAGGTGGTATTTTGAGCAAAAGCAACATGCAGTGTTCTGTGGTGTTTCCCAGTTTGAAAGGTCTCTTCCTGCAGAGAAATTACTACCCTGCATTCTAGCTGGTGGAAAAACTACCCCCAGATCTATAGTTTTCATAACTGTCTACTTCCATTCTTCACTTCCAGAAAGGTAACGTCATCCAAAGAGTAGGTAATTCTCAAGCAACTCCTCTAATAATGAATGAGTTAGGAGTGTGGGTTCTAAATGTAGACTTCCCAAGGCTTGGGTCCACCCCTTACTAATCATGAGAACTTAAACAGGTGAATTGCCTCTAAGTGCCATGATTTCCTCATCAGTGGATGATAATAGTACCTACCTGACAAGATTATTGTGACAATTAGCTTCATTCAGATAAAGACTTATAATAGGGTAGTCACATTTTATTATGCAATTGGCCACATGTATCTGGAAGGCTGTGGAAAAATTCTTTCCCGCCACTTATTCTTCTGTTTTTTCATTCATATATTTCTGAATATTTACTGAAACCAGTATATGTTCAGCACTGTGCTGTGTGCCAGAGATACAATGATCAACTAAAGTGGAATTAGTCCCTGATCTCACTGAGCCCACAGTCTAGTGGGGAAGACAGATATTAATCAAATAATCACAACTATAAATATAAAATTGCTATGGAGGAAAAGTACATGTTTCTATGAATGCCAATAATAGAAGGATATGATGCTAAAGAAGTGTTTAATCTGTGACCTTAAGGCCAAGTAGGGGTCATCTACATTGAATTCAATTAAGTGCGACTAGACTTACCTTTTAGATAGCTAGGGGATTTCTGTATAGCAGAGAATTTTATTCTGCATTCCTAGCAAAACTGAGCAAACAGAACTTCAAGTCTCTAATGTTGAATAGGTTGATGACTTTTTTGGTAGCAAACAAAATTTTATTCAGGATTTGTCTTTGACGATAATGCAAGGTAATCTTGAATGGAATGAGTTTTAGTGATGTGTAGAGTTTCTTTCTTCACCAGAGGTGATGCCAAGCATTGCTGGTTCTCCAACCATGCCCCGTACCAACGTGAGTTGAAATAAATTTCAAAACCACAGGCAACCTTTGAGCTTTTCAAAAAGGGCTCCCAAAATAGGAATCCTCATTTGATGCTGTCCTTATGCCAATACACGAAAACCAGGACTTGTCTCTGCTAAGAGATGTCAGTACTCTCACTTTGAAGAGAAATGGGAATCCCTTTATGATCTGCTTCAAAATACTCCAAAGCACAAGTTTTTAAAATTTTCTCCAAATCACAAGTCAACTTAAACATTTCCAAGACATAAATGTTTCACCAAGGTCTTTTACCTGGTAATGCAGTGAGCAATTTTGTAGGATGACTCAGAACAACACTTTGTGAGATCAAGTTCAATTTTGGTAAAGTTTTAACGTTTTCCTATTGAGTTTTTTTAGGTAAAAGAAGCAGGTGTTATGATGTATTTTTAGGGTATAAGGGACTACTTTGGCTTCCTACTTCCATAGATAAAAATCTTGCCACACAAGATGCTTTCTGACTTTTCATTCCATTATGCTCAGTAGTACAAGTAAAACTCAATGATTTTTTGTTTTGATATTTCCCAGCCGAAGCTGGTATCAAAGTATAGATAGAGGTTCATAATTATAATAATGTGTCACATTTCCAACTCATATCAAAGGAAGGCCTAGTAGATATTATAATTGACCAATGGTGACAATTATAAATAGTCAGACTGTAGTAGGGGCACCTGAGTGGCTCAGTCAGTTAAGTGTCTGACTCTTGATTTCGGCTCAGGGCATGATCTCATGGTTTGTGAGTTAAAGCCCCACACTGGGCTCTGCACTGACAGCATGGAGCCTTCTTGGGATTCTCTCTCTCTCTCTCTCTCTCTCTCTCTCTCTCTCTCTCTCTCTTTCTGCTTCTGCCCCTGCTTATGCTCTCTTTCTCTCTCTCTCTCAAAATAAATAAACAAAGCAAAACAAAACATAATAAAATAAATAAATCATTCAAATGTACATTACTCAGCATGTTGTTGTTCACTTGTTTAGTATGAAACAATGCTTTAATAAAAATATAAGTTGTACAAAAATTTTTCTCCCCCAACTAAAATTATAAATATTTGAAAATAATTGGAAAAAAGGAAAATGTATTTTTTCCTCAGGGTTGTGGATCCTCTGAAAGCCATCCACAGCAGCTCTGGGTCATGAACTTCAAACTACCAATCCTACCTATCAAATCTCTAATATTATAGTACTAAACTCCCTCCCCTTTTCAATTTCACCTGTACTTTACCTATTAAGTATAACTGTCTGAAGTGAGAGAGAAAATAATTGAAATCACTTGGCATGGGGGCTTATAAACTATGGCACAAGGATCATGGATGGCGCATTGAGAAAACCTCATCACTGTTCCCAGCCCTCCTGTTGTCCTTCCTCTTGTCATCTCCTCTCCTCTCCTCAGACTTTTTTCCCCCTCGATTTTATTTTTTTTTAACTCCAATGTTTCTCTGAAATTATGAGTTTCTCAAGAGATTTTGTGTATCAAGACCAACCATTTGAAAATCTCTGAGAATGATACCTTCTCCTAGCAAGGTGTCTTGACCTGTGTAGGATCTATGAGCTCTTAGGGGGTTTGCAGATGCCCTTTCAGGGGGTCTGGAACCAAAACCTCCACACTAATTTACCCATCAGGAGTTTCGTGTACTTTGATTCTTTTCGTGCTATGACTTTTTTCTGGTCTTAGCTTTAAGTTTTCTTGCAGATTAATTACTTCAGACAGTCATTCATGATCACTCATCTCTTACTTTTTTTCTTTCCTTATTCTAAATCCTCCTCCACTTAATTTTTGTGAATTGGCAACCTCCTGTTTACACCAAGTCTGGCTCTGCGTGGAGAGCCCTTCCCTCCATTCATCCAGCAGGGGTCACCCTAGTTCCTCTCCTGAGAGCCTTACATTTCAAACACACCCTGTCAAGTTGAAGAATCTACCTTCTAGTCTTGATAAGAAGTTTCTATATAGCATTTTCATATAATAGTTTCATATAATAGTTTCATTATAAATACTGAAGACTCAACATTCACATTTTAGTCATCACCATTCTTACCTAAGGCTGGGTTGCACTCTAAGAACTTTTTGAAGACAGTAATTTTATTTTAAAATTGTATGTATTTATTTATTTTTGCTCTAATTCCTACAGAAAGGACAAACTCAGAATCATGCCTTATACATTTTACATCAAAGTGCATGTCCTTAAAGACATGCTCTGGCATATTATAAAGTAAAATTACTGTACTTCTCTCTCTCTCTCTCTCTCTTTGCCTTGAACTCATGCTTTCTTCTAATACATTGGAGATGTATGTATGTATGTATGTATTTTCAGCACTTAGCATCCACATGATATAAGCTAAATAAGGTTGAATTAGGATATATTTTAATTTTTTTAATCAAGCATTCTCTTTAAAATTCTTTTCTGTCATTATTTATGCCCTTTTTAATGCATTGAGTTTATTATCATTAATTTTTTTTACCATACTAACTAAAAAAGAACCAAGAAGAATGACCCATATGGTGTCTAGTTATGAAAACATAATTAAGTGTTAATTAAGGTGATTATTAGAGTTAAGCTCAGAAAGCAACTTGATTTAAACAAAAACACACCAACAATGATTCTACCTTCTGGTTCCTGCATCGTTAAATTGGATCATTCCCACAAGCATCAAAGACACCGTTATTTTTCTCAGCTTAAAACAAATGAACAAAACTTCTTTTGAGTCTACTTCTCCAGTGGTTGCCTCAATGCTCTGCTCTTCTCTAAAACAAAAGTACTTTACAAAGAGAGTTACAGTGTCTTCCTCTCCTCTCATTCTTTCTACACCCATTCAAATCAGGCTTTTTCCCATCAATCCTCCAAACTTGCCCTTGTCCCAGTCACTCATGAGCTCCAAGTTGCTAAATCCAATGGTCAGTTATTCTCAGTTCTACTTTTCTTGACCTATGAACAACATTTGACAGTTACTGCTTCTTACTTCAAACATTTTCTTTGCTTGCCTGTGGGACACCACACAGGCCTGATTGTCCCATTACCTTGTTGATCCTCATGTTCATCTCCTCTGGATCTTCTTCCTCTTCCTATGGATGTCAGAGTTCCATGGGCTCTGGTGTGGTTCTCTTCTGTTCTCTATCTCCACTCATTTCCTAGATGATCTCTTCCAGTTCCATGACTTTAAGTGCCATCTGTTATCTAACAAATTGTGTCCCACTGCTGATAACGGAGATCCCATTACAATAGCTTAAACACAAGGGAGTTCATTCTCCCATACAGTAGGAGTCAGGGGTCAGTCTATAGCTGGTATGGCAGATCCACAAAGTCCTCAGAGACTCCAGCTACTTGTGATTTTCTGTTCCATCATTCTAGCATGTGGTTTCATTCTCCTGTCCATATGATTTGAGATGGCTTGTTTAGCTCTCGGCATTATATACACATTCCAAAAAGAAGGAAAAGAGAAAGGGGCCCCTCTCATCAGATCAGTTCTTCTACGGGAGACTTTTTGGAATGCCCTCCACCCTTCTCATGTTTATCTTGTTAGTTCAATGGCTAGACTTAGTCATGTGTTTACATGTCCTTGCAAGGGAGGCTAATAGTTGTGACTTTTATTCCAAGGCAGCCATATGCTTAGCTAAAATTGAAGTTCTATACTGAGGAGGTAGAGGAGAAGGAATTTTTGATAAGCACCTAATCATGTCTGCCTTAACATCAATATATTGAAAGATCCCATATTCGTACCTCCAGCCCCGCACTCTTCTCTGAATCTCAAGACTACTTATTATCTTTGCTTGATGGTTATGTGGCAACTCAAACTTAAAATGAGCACAGCATTCTCTTTATAATGCAGTCTCAGACGTGAAGCCTGATTGGAATGAGCAGAGGGAAGAAGGAGGAATGAGAAAGTGAAGGCAGTGAATATAGAGAACTCTTTCAGAGAGTTTTGGGATAAAGCAGAGCAGAAAAAAAAATGGAACTGGAGAAGAATATGGAGTCTGAGGAGAAATGGAGGAGAAAATGGAGTCTAAGGAGAATATGGAGTCTAAGGAAATGGAGGAGAAAATGAAGGAGAATATGGAGTCTAAGGAGAGTTGTTTTGTTTTTAATGAAATAGGTGATATTTCAGCCTACCTGTATGAGATGGGAATGGCCCAGGGGACAAGAAGAAATGAATGATTCTAGAAAAAGGGGGACTCGTTGTAGGAGCAAAGTTCTCAAGAAGACAAGATGACTAAAATGCAGGGCACAAATAAGGAGCTTGGCTTATGAGAAAAATGAAAGAGAAGACAGAGCACAGAGGCACAATATTTAGGTTAAGACAGCTCACTGAGTTATCACTGATAACCCACTCTGCTCCAAACACATGACAATAATAGATCAAAACGGGAGAAACAATGAAGATAAATCCAGGTTCAAAAACAAGACAAATATCTCCTAGATGGAAAAAGGACAAAAAAGCCAAAGGAGTAGGCTAAAGCCACAAAGTTTATGGAAATCTAGGAAGGGTAGAGTATTGGCCAGGATCTCAGCTCCTGAGGGATAGAGGGCACTAAAATTCCTCCATGAGCAACTGGACCCAAATTTACAGTTTGAAAACTCCTTCCTTCTCAAAACTGAGGCTGAAAAAAATTAAAACTCCAGAAGACATGGCTTTTAGAAAGCTGTGGACCTAGGAAGATGGGGGTACCTAGTTACAATCTAACAATAAACAATTGGGCCAAGCTGCCTGATCGTTCTGTGACTGGATCTGTGGAATTCATGATATCACCTTAGGGCAGGAATTCCAAGCTGCTACTAGAAGACTTGGCTTTTGATCGAAGGTCTGTTGACAGAATGGGATGAGCTCATGGCTGAAAGCTTAGGGAGAGATAGGAAGAAAAATGTTAAAAGCTTCTAAATGCTTCAATATGAGCTTGCAAACCCAAATTCCAGAACACATGGATAGGTTTAATGCTTAGAAAGAAAGCCAACAGAATCAACAATTTGAATGTGAATTGACTTTGGATGAATCAGTTTTATTTCTGAAGAAGTTTGATGAGATTTTAATATAAATATGATTGAGATGGTCAAAGAGATAAATGCATAACTTCTACTAACGAGAAGAAGAAATTATGGAAGAAATATAAGCAAAAATGAAACACAAAAAAGGTGATCAAAAATTTGTAAATGAAAAATACAGTCATGGAGTACAAATGTATTAGAAGATTTGAATTCTAATATAGTTAATGGGACAATTAGTGATTTGCAAGATCATGAAAAAGCAATAGCCCTGAACACAGCATAGAGAGTGAGCGGAGAGGACATATAGGTATGGACACCGGCATGTTAGGGTCTTTGGTGGTAGGAGATCAGGCAGGGCTCTTATATTGCTTCTATCTGCTCAGAAAAATTAGAGGAGAGATCATCAGCTGAGATGGAGGAGGAGACATCAAATGTTTGAGGAGAAAAGATAAGGTGTGATGATCTTTCTTGAGATCGGGAAAGTAAAGTAATGAAATATGGAAGGATTGACAGGAAGTGCAAATAGCCCACTTTAGTCTAATGAGGATTTAGAGTCCCTAAAAAAGTCATTATTGCTGGTGGGACAGATCCCAGGCAAGAAGCAACAAGGAAATTGAGTAGAAAGATGAATAAATATCAGGAACATGTTCAACTCATGGTGATTATTTACTTTGATAGTTGAATGAAAAGGTAGACTCTGTAAATAAAAAGCCAGATTTTCAATGAAAGCATAGAGAAATAGATGATCATAGGAAATAGATGTTCAATGAGGAAAGAGAGCAAAAAGAGAGAAAAAGGGGGAAAGTAGTAGAGATATATCACAGCTGCATATATGAGACACAGGGACAGTGAGTAGAAAGAAAAAAGTACTAAGAAGTGGAAAGGATAATTTAGAAGACAGATCAACTCAGTTCTTGGAGGGGAGGATCCAAAAGCCATTCCTAGTCAATTGGCCCTCAAACTTTTTTTTCTTAGCATATTTTAGAAAATTTTCATCAAAATAGGGGTACCTAACTGGCTCAGTTGGTTGAGCATCTACTCTTGATTTCAGCTCAGGTCATGATCCCAGGGTCATGGATCTAGCCCCATGTTGGGCTCTGCATTGGGCATGGAGCCTGCTTAAGATTCTCTCTCCTTTTGCCCCTTTTCCACACTCACATAATAAATAAATAAATAAATAGAAAAATTTTCAACAAAAGAAATTAAAATTTATACTCTAGTCTTTTATGAGTCAAGTGTCTATCTGGAAAAGTCTGCTCTTTTTTTAAAAATGTTTATTTATTTATTTTGAGAGAGAGAGTACGCATGAGCAGGGGAGGAGCAAAGAGAGAGGGAGAGAGAGAATCCCAAGTAGGCTTTTGTCTATCAGTGCAGAACCTGACACAGGGCTTGATCTCATGAACCACAAGATCATGATTTGAGCCAACATCGAGTCAGACACTTAACTGACTGAGCCACCCAGGCACCCCATAATGACAGTTATTATAGGTATGAGAACATTTCTTTCCCTTTCCTCATTTAGAAAATAATAATAATCATAGGAATCTCTTTATGATCCAACTACTTGAAACATTGGGGTTTATTTTGTTCATTCAGTTAACACGTATTTGTTGCCTGTGTATGTAGAAACATCACTGGTTTGGGGCACCTGAGTGCCTCAGTGGTTAAGGGGCTGACTTTAGCTCAGGTCATGATCGCATGGGTTCATGAGTTCGAGCCCATCAGACACTCTGCTGTCAGTACAGAGCCTGCTTCAGATTCTCTGTCTCCCTGGCTCGTATTCTCTCTCATTCAAAAATAAACTTTTTCAGAAGAAGAAGAAGAAGAAGGAGGAGGAGGAGGAGGAGGAGGAGGAGGAGAAGAAGAAGAAGAAGAGCAGCAGCATCACTGGTTTAACTCCAAGGAAATGGCATGGCATATTGATGCTATCAGCTGCATCAGTTCAAAATTCTACTATGCAAGACTATTGAGAACTGGAATTGAGTGAGTTACTTAAACTCTTTGACTCCCTGCTTCCTCACTATTTTCTACTAATGAACATTCCAAGGAGCATGTTTTATTGTCCTGGAGAGTAATACTAAGGATAAGTATTTCAGAGTGAGTATCATACATTTTATTATGTATCCTATGTGTGTAGCATCATCTTGCTAGATGCTCTATGAGTAGTCAGTAAATAGTATCTATCGCTATTACTAATGATAGTAGGACTTTGGGTTTGATTGTACTTCACAATTTGCAGAATGCTGGCACAAGCATTACCTAGATTGATCCTCACTGCACGTGGAGAAGTAGACATAGGACAAATAATATCTTCACAGTTTAACAGACGAGAAAGCAGAGACACAGAGAAAGCTAAATAGCTGAACCAGGGGCGCCTGGGTGGCGCAGTCGGTTAAGCGTCCGACTTCAGCCAGGTCACGATCTCGCGGTCCGTGAGTTCGAGCCCCGCGTCAGGCTCTGGGCTGATGGCTCGGAGCCTGGAGCCTGTTTCCGATTCTGTGTCTCCCTCTCTCTCTGCCCCTCCCCCGTTCATGCTCTGTCTCTCTCTGTCCCAAAAATAAATAAAAAATAAATAAATAAATAAATAAATAGCTGAACCAAAATCACATGGCTTGCAAATCAAAGAACCCAAACTAGAATATAGGCATTCGTTACTCACGGTTGTTAATAAGCATCGTAGAGATTGAGAGCAGTCATTGGTGGACTGATTGGTTAGCTTAATAGCTGCGCTAATCATTTTTTGTTTTGATATAGAAATCATTTTATTTTACTTGTTGATGATTAATATATTTAAGGATATCCACAAACCACAAAGCAACTTTATTAGTTCATATGCTATATGAAGCATAACTCTTCTTATACAGTGGGAGTCATTTCATTTTTTAATAGAACTCATATTTCTTTTATTCAAGAGTTTAAAACTCATATTTCCAGCAGTACCTTTCCAGTTACACATGGCCTGCTAACGAAATGTTAACTATTGCTCTTGCTCCGTATCTTTTAAGTCATTATCTTTCCCTCTACATTTCTCTCTTCTGTTTCACACTGAAGATCTGTGAAATCTGTGACATTTGTTATTTTTGCCATAAGGTGCCATGTGAAAATAAATTATTTTTAAAAAGTTTTTTAAATATTTATTTATTTTTGAGACAGAGAGAGACAGAGCATGAACGGGGAAAGGTCAGAGAGAGAGGGAGACACAGAATCGGAAGCAGGCTCCAGGCTCCGAGCTGTCAGCACAGAGCCCGACGCAGGGCTCAAACTCATGGACCGCGAGGTCGTGACCTGAGCCGAAGTTGGACGCTTAACCAACAGAGCCACACAGGCGCCCTGAAAATAAATTATTAATATGTTTTTGCTCCAATATTTTTATTATTTATTAAAGGTGGGAAGTTACTAGTACTTTCTATGAAGCTATATTAAGCAATTGCCTAGAGTTTGGCATAGCCAGGATTTGACCTTTGTCAATCTTTCTCCCTACTCTTTTGTTTAAGAAGGAAGGTCCTTTCCTGCTTGGGAAGACAGGCAAGTCTTTGATGTACTGGTGGAGAAATGTGCCAAGACTTTGACCTGAGGGACTCTAGAAGAGAGGGCGAATGTTTCTACATAAATAAGGATGTGGGTGACTCTCCTGGAATAGGTAGGACTTGAGAGGACATTGTGACGTGTTATGTGGGGGGGTAAACTCTCTTAACTGTTCTTACAGAGCACCTAGAGAAGGTTGACTTGTTTCTTCAAGCCTCTTGGAGCTGAATTTGTAAATTTTTCAGATGTGTCACTGTGGGTCCTAAGGTGAGAGCAAAGTTATATTTAGATTATATGATCATACACACAAACTTCATTTAATTAAGCTATATTCAATGAAATATACCTTTGTATGTGGCTCTGTCCTAGATTCTTATAAAATAAAAAAAATTGTATTCAATGATAATGCAAAAAAGTTGAGAACCTGCATACTAAGGGATTCCTTTTGAAGACCTGCCTAAATAGAATATGAACTACTTTTTAAAAGTTTATTTATTTACTTTGAGAGAGAGAGAGAGCATGAGCAGGGGAGAGGCAAAGAGAGAGGGAGAGAGAGAGAATCCCAAGTGGGCTCTGTACTGTCAGACAGAGCCTGATGTGGGGCTGAAATTCATGAACTGTGAGATCATGACCTGAGCCAAAATCGAGAGTCGGACACTTAACTGGCTGAGCCACCCAGGAGCCCCAGAGTATGAACTTTTTTTTTTTTTTTTTTTTAGATTTATCTCCACAAATACTGAAACCTTGTTAGTAGTCCTTAAAACTAGATAGAAAGGTCCTCCTGTGATGCATGAGCTTCTCTGAAAAACTAACCAGTATTAGTGTTGGTATATGATATAGACTGTGTATAGGCTTTGATTTATAAATGTATTCAGAAAAACTCTTAACTTTTCTGGAAAGGAGATAGCACCATTGTTCCAGCAGTTTTCTTTTTTGTCTGTGTGGTTGGCTTCACTGCCCTCTTTGCTAGGAAAACTTGGCCCGTAGTTCTCCTGAGTTAGCAGAATTGGTGAAATTTAGTATAAAACTGTCATTTTTTCCCAGTTAACCAATTTTATTGTCGAGTGGGTGATTCCCTGCTGATTGGCTCCACCACAGATTTATGATTTCCAGCCTCAGCTGGTTCTTCAGTCCTGTTAGGCAATCACCCCTGTGGCAGAGACCATGGTTGAGCTCTCCAAAACAATTCCCAACCCCCTTCTCCCTTCATCTATGACTCAAACATTCCCTACTCCTGAGCTTCCTTTGCAGCTAAGAGGTGGCCGCATAGTATAGTTCTGGCAACGAAGTAAAGGGTTTCCATTTGCCAATAGAAAGGCAATAGCTCTTTAGGAGAACACTCTTCACCCTTTAAACCATTGTTTGTCCTTTCCCTTTTTCCTGTTTTCAACTTGAATGAACAGAAGCCATCTTTTGACCATTATGTAGTAATCAGAAGAAAGGAATAGGAGCTCCAAAGGGCATCATTGAGCAGCCACTATAGCAGCATTTGATGGCCTACTCATTGTTGCTTCCCTGACTGAAATAAATAAAACCCTGTCCATTTAATCCATTTTAGGCTTCTGTTGTTTGATTACACTTTGAACTGAAACACTCCTTAGCCCCATTTGGCTCCTCCCTTTCCTGACAGTGGCAGGTTGGCAATCCTACTTGGGTGGGTACTTCCTGGTGGCCTCTCCAGCCATCCCACAAAGCTCTAATTTCTGTTCTGGAATCTACATGGTTTATGGAAAGCCATTTCATTTCTTTATCTAGGGGGGAAGCACTTGACCTAGGCTAAGCCAATTGGTACATTCCATATTTTAACTATAACGTTTGGTCCATAATTGAGTATATGACCCAAGACTGTCCAATCTCAGTGAGTCTCAGGACTTTTACTGGGAATTCTGAAACACGAAACTTCTCTTTCTCCAGTCAATGTGGTGTGCAGATGCAGCACCGGGAACTGCCGTAGTCATTTTGCCATCACGTGGTCAAGCAGTCTGAGTACACAGCTAGCACACTGAGAAGGACATATTTTGTACCTTCACAGAATACAAGTCTCCTGACTTGACTGCACCTGAAGCCTGTCCAGGAACTCCTCTTTATTGTTTAATCATTTCACATAAGGTGAAGTCTTACTAACACACTGTTCCAGTGTGGACTCAATCCTTGCTAGAAATCCTTATGTGCAGGATACCTTTCATTTGCTCTTCCAAATCCACTCTATGCCTTTGCTCCCTGTTCTGTGCCTCAGGAGGCTGAACGGTTTTGACCACATCAATAGGTATTCTTGCCTCTGCCTTTCAGTTGGATTTGGCCAACAGGAAGCACCAGCAAGTGATCAGAGAAGGAGGGAAGACAGTAAGATGTAAGTATTTATTTCCATGGGTGGAAGCAAACTAGAGAAGTACACTATGTCTGGTGGTTTCCCTGCGTGTTGAGCACTCTTTTGCAAGTAGTCTCTCTATTAAAGTCTCCTCAAATAATCCAGCTTAACCAACTCTTCTGTTTCCTGCTGAGGCCCTAGCTGGTACACCTCATTTCCTATTTCAAGGAAACAGAGGTCACACCTCTCCATATCTCCAGCCTCACTCTGAGTACCCACGAGTACTGCAAACATCAGTTGGAACTTCAGCTCTGTGATTCTGAGATTGCCAGGGGGTGTGGAATAAATCTGTACCTGTTTTCCTTTTCATAAGAATGGGAATAATGATGTGTTTCATGCGTATCTTGCCAGGAATGTTTAAAGAATTAAATCATATAATGGATGTGAAAGTACTTAGAAGAGACATACACAAAGCATTGTTATCATTATTTTTACTATTATAGAGCTAAATGTCAACCTGAGTTTTGATGATAGTGCAATGAAAGGTGTTCGAATATTCTCTTTTTGAGTTTACATATTACTATCTAAACACATGTGTTTTGGTGACAATTGCAAACACCCCTAATTACTTGCCATGGACTCTAATCAATCACCATTGTGGTACAAATCATACTTACCATTCACATCCTTTCCTCCACGTGTAGTTGTGTGGTGAAAAGAGCATGAGCTTTGAAGCCTTTCTGACTTAGCTTCCAGTTTTGCTCTATTTCCTACTGGCTCCTGGACACCGGGGAAATCACTAGCATCTCTGAGCCTTAGTTTTTTTTGTCAATGAAATGGTGATAATTGCAAAGACCGAATGGAATAACGTATATAAATGCACGGCACTGATACCCTTCTTTTCTTCTTACCTAGTCCTAGGAAGAGATGTTATGCAATGGGACAGCACATACTTCCTGGACCTGGAGCAAGCAGATCATGGCTTATCTTAAGTGTAAGGGACAGAAAGTTAGAACGCCTGAAAGATGGACTCTGAGATGATTGTGGAAAAAGGACTGGGAAATGACAGCATTCTCAGGTCAGGGAGGGGACACTCTCTTTGATTGAAGCTTACTGGAAACCACACACTGTGGGTGGGACTAACCGGCCACAGAAACCCTTCCCAGAAGTAATCCATGTGATTTGAGGACATTTTACTGATGAGATTAAGATGCTAAGATGCTATCATGAAGCAGCCAACCTAAAGTATAATTAATGTCTAACCAGCTATAAACTTAGAAATTGTAATATTCTATGGATGTCAATAGAAGTGATGATACTGGAATGAGGAAAATAGTATTTATGGAGCACTGACAGTGGGCCTGGCATTACACATACATGTCACATTGAAGCCTCCTATTAGCCCCACATGATGGATTTTAAAATCTTTATTCAACTAATGGGGAAATTGACATTCCAAAAGCCCATTGCATGTACATAGCTCTGAAGTACAATGAAAGATGTTTGAATATCCTCTTTTTGAGTTTACATATTACTATCTAAACACATGTGTTTTGGTGACAACTGCAAACACCCCTAATTACTTGCCATCCATAGCTCTGGATCAACCTCTCAAACTCACAGGAAGCTGAGGTATATAATATGTATAGGGGGTATGAATCGAAGACCACAAAATTAGGTGCCCAAGAAATATGTCAACTTTATTATTACATAGCTCAGCTAAATTCACATTCTGAGCATCAGGATGGCAGACACTTAATTCTGCTAGTTTGGATTCCTATCCCCTCCCTTACATGGTGTTATTTCTGCATTCTGACTTTACACAGTTTATTTCAGTTTATATGATTACATGGATTATGTGGTTCAAAGCATTGATGGTGGTAGCGTAGGATAGGGGGAAATATGGTCTTCCTTGAGGAAACCAGGGGAAAATCTATTCCTCCCTAACTGGTCCATGTAGTTTGTCATGGAGACATCTTTTGTTCCCATCTGTGTAATCCTTCAAATCTAGCTCATCCCTCCCAACTATTTCTTTACCTTCCTTGGACACATGAGACTCATTCTGTTGCTGCCCCATCATGATAGCTTAAAGTTAGACATTGAGGATATCTGCCTGCACAGATCACAGAGATATTTCTTCTGTCATATTATGCTACCTCCCCAAGATTCTACCCAGTGGGTTGGGCACAGTGTCTTCTGCTATTTAATTCCATAATCCCATGTGGAAGATTGGGCTCTGATGCACATCCCGGTGCTCAGCCTGAAGAGGAAGGCACCGGCTCCCTTTCTCAGGGTCACACTGCTGCCATCTTCTTATTACCTTTCTTTTAATTCTTTTCTTTCTCCAGATGTGGAGAAATCCTTTTCTGGTTGATAGCAAAGGTAGATAGGGGAAGACTTGTCCTTATGGTTCTCAAACCTTGCTATGATTGCCTCCTCTTTGGTTTTACTTCTAAGCAGCTAGACTTTGAAACACAAAGCTAAAGGAGTTTCTATTTTTTCTCTGTTTTCTGCTATCACATATCTTCCCTGAGCTAAATGAATACCTAATGATTTAGCTGTCTTGATAGAAGGAAATGCTTGGAAACAAAAACTCTTTCAGCACTATTATCTTGTCTGTATACAAATGACTTTCTTTTTATTTATTTATTTAAATATGGTGCACCTGCAAGGTGAGCTAGGATCACCCCTCATTCCACCCTCCTTGTGCTGATTAGGACATATTGTCTCTGTGGTCGAGATACATACGAAGCCAAGTGATCATCAGAAACTTGCTTCAGAGCAAGTAGAGACAAGTGGAGAATGTTGTCTAGCCATGATAGTCTGAAAAGCCTCCTACTATTCCGGAAAGACCTAACAGAGACAGAGACTTACACTGAGCTTGGAAGCTTGCTCCTGAATGGGGATAAATTCTTAATTTTCAGCTCTCATTTTCCTTGGTACCATCATGCCCATTTCTTTTTCAGTTTTCCCATTGTTCTTCCTTGGCTTTCCTATGGGCCATCATGTTCTCTCTAGGTGGGTTACAGAGGACCTATTTAAGCCTCAACTTTATGAAACTTGTGTATTTATTTCAGGCTTGCTCCTGAAAGACTGCATCCATGGTAGGTTGGGTGAACTTGACTGTGCCCCAAACACCTGAGCCTTGCATTTCTGGGCAACCTTGTGCATTCTTGTTTTGTTTTGAAATGAAGATACATGCACACGATTAAAACACACATACACATACTACAAATGTAATGTATTTGGTCCATTGCTCTGCCCCTGCATCTTTCACTTCACAATTTATCTATCCATTATGATTTGAGTGCCTCATTCACAGTCCCTGTGTTTGGACCACTCCACCATTAATACATGTTGCTCCTTCTTCCCTTTGACCCCTATTCATCATTATGTCCATCATCAGAGGAAGTTACCTTCTTCACTATTTGAAGTCAGCATTGTCTGAGGACAAAACCACTATAAAATTATTTGATACATGCCATTAACAAAAAGTCTCAGCAAACTTAGAAGTACCACAAGGTGTGGCTGTTTGTATTTTCTTATAATGAGCAAAGAATAAAGGCACTCAAATCTTTTGAAGAGATGGAGACCTATATTTGTTCCATGTTTTTATTTCTGTACCTATAATCTATGATCATGAATAGCACACTAAAATACTATAGTCTATGACTACAAATTAGACTGTCCCAAATCCTGGAAATGGATGCTTAAGTAGCTTATTGTTTATTTAAAAATTTTTTTTAATTTTTAATTTTTTTTATTTTAAGGAGAGAGAATGAGAAGTGGGGAGAGGGAGAGGGAAAGAGAAAGTGAGAATCCCAAGCAGGCTCCATGCTCAGTGCAGAGCCCAGTACAGGGCTCGATCCCATGACCCTGGGATCATGGCCTGAGCCAAAATCAAGAGTCAGATGCTCAACCAACTGAGCTACACAGGCACCCCAGTCGCTTATCCTTTGTATCAACATTACTTCTATTCTAATATAAGTATGATTTTTTTTGTAAACTTGTATGTCAGGGTAACAGCCCATGTTAACATTTCTTAAGAAGAAATGTCTTAGGACTGTATTTCATGGCATTGAAAGATAGAGATCTACTAGTATGAAAAGAACCTTTTAATTCCTAATTTGTTATGCTAGAGATGCCATGGAATAAGAGTGATCATGGGAGAGGGTTATCTGGAATGTTTGCCACACCTCTTTGCCAGCCAAGAGAACCCACTGCTTGGTATCTCTCTCCAGGAGTTGGTGAAAAAGTCAGGCTTCAAGGATTTGTTGCTGCTTCTGAAAACCTGTGCAAACTCTGCTCAAGAAGGCCTTATTCTTGGGGCGCCTGGGTGGCGCAGTCGGTTAAGCGTCCGACTTCAGCCAGGTCACGATCTCGCGGTCCGTGAGTTCGAGCCCCGCGTCAGGCTCTGGGCTGATGGCTCGGAGCCTGGAGCCTGTTTCCGATTCTGTGTCTCTCTCTCTCTCTCTGCCCCTCCCCCGTTCATGCTCTGTCTCTCTGTCCCAAAAATAAATAAAAAAAAAAAAAAAAAAAAAAAAGTTGAAAAAAAAAGAAGGCCTTATTCTTGATGGCTTTATGTTTAGGATTTGACTTTATTATTACTTCTTCTTTCATGTCCTTATTAACCCCTTATTTTACTCCATCCTTGGTCTTCAGAGTCACACAGACCTGGATTTGGATACCAGTTCTTCCACTTATAACTGTATAACTGTATGAACTCAGACATGTTACTCAAGCTTTCTCAGACTTGGTTTTAATATCTTCAACGATGAGAATAATGATATTGATCTCACAGGAATTTTGAGCATTAAATGAGATAATGTGCATAAAATTATTAATATAGCAGATTATAAATAAAGTAGATATTCAATATTTGGTAAGTTATTTATTCAACAAATATTTATTCAGAGACAATTATGTGTTAGAAATATAGTTCAGGAGTAAATTGAAGTATAAACAAGAATAATCAATGAATGGAAGTCAATGGATGGAAGGGCACAGGGAGCAGGGGGAAGAGTACTCTTGCAGATGGAACAGTGTGTGTGGAGTTACAGAGTTAAGAGTGAGTGTGTTGTGCTCCAGGAATGGAAAGAGAACTGGGGTGACTGGACTAAGAAATGTAAGAGAGAGAATGGCTGGGATGAAGCTGGAGGTCATGCAAGGACTCACTGGCCAGGCTTAGATGTTTAAATTTATATTAAAAGCAATGGATCACCTTTATTATGCCTATTATTCAAATGGAGAAAGTGACCACCTGAAGGTGAATATTTTCCTAGTGCCAAACACAGCTAGTGAGTGGCAGAGCAACTAATGGGTTTTAAGTAAAAAGTAATATGATTAGATTTTGCTTTAGAAGAATTCTTAAGTGGCACCTGGGTGGCTCAATCAGTTAAGCGTCTCTTGATTTCAGCTCAGGTCATGATCTCACAGTTCATAAAATCAAGGCCCACGTAGGGCTCTGCACTGACAACATGGAGCCTGCTTGGGATTCTCTCTCTCCCTCTCTCTGCCCCTTCCACACACACTCTCTCTCAAAATAAATAAACATTAAAAAAAGAGAAATATTTTTAAGGCAGCAGAATGGAGGATATGTGTGTGGGAAGGAGTTGGAGGTGGATAGGAAGGTGAGAGGCAAGGAGGTTGTTGAGTAATTTAGGTGAGAATGAGATGAGACACTTAAGAATTTGGGGAGAAGAGTCAGAAGTGTTTCTTCCCCCCTGTGGAGTTTGGCAATCCTGGATCCTTCACTGGTGACATCAACACTCCATGCTTTAGGGACATAGCATGTGGACTGATAGATGTGAAGCAAAGACAGGAGTGAAAATGACAATGTGAGAATAGGGAAAGACAAATCCATGGATGCCTGATGGTCAGTCAGGCAGGAGACAGAAAAGAAAGGAATGACAAAGCTAAACCCCAAACATATAAACAGTCTTCCTCACTGAACGGGGGTTGAGGGGGGGTAAGCTATTTTTAGTGTGTCTGTGTACTTGTTTAACATAAAGTCATAGAAAAGAAAATCCAACTGTCCAAGTCCATAACAGTGGCTAAGGAGAGGCTGTTAATCTGGTTGCCCCGAATCAATGACTTACTTGGGAGGCTGTTATTATTATGTGTATTTAATCTTGGCCAGTTGCCATTACTTCATTGCTCTCAATTTTCTTATTTCCACAGTAAGGCCACCACAGCTAAGCCTACTGAGTGCCTGTGTGTTCTAGATATTTTACATATGTTTTCTTATTCATTCTCACAGCAACCTTGTAAGGAAGATATTATTTCCATTTTACAGATTAGGAAACTGTAAAATATTCAGAGAGATAAAATGGTTTTAATACTTATAGTTAGCAGAAGAAGTTCTATTATTACACTGGGGTTGGAGAAAACACTTTTAAGGGAAAATACAGCCCACGGCTTTTAGAAAACAATTATAGGTTAGTCTCTATAAAAATTTTAAATTCTTGAATTGAAAGTTAGTTAAAAGGCAAGTGACAGGCTGAGAGAATATATCTTCCCCATATATATCAAGCAACATATCAATAGACAGAATATACAAAAGTGACCCAAGAGGAAAAAAAATGGACAAAAGATATAAACAGGCAATTTGCATAAATGGGACTATCAAAGGTCAAAAAACTTGAAAAGATTACTCAATGTCTGTAGTAGTCTAGAGGCAAATCTTAATTTTAATATTAAAAAAAAAGTTGAAATATTTTTAAATTTAGCTAATCACATTTTTAATTTTTAAAACTGTAATTGATCTTTCTCACAGCAGCCTATTCTGTTTTCATGGGTGCAATAGTCTCTTAATTTCTCTTCGGATAATAATTATATGCTTTTAAAATTATCTTTCATTTCCTGTATTAACTCCATTTTCTCAGAGGTTGATCCAACTAAACAAAACAACAAAATGAAACAATTTGGTTTTATTCCAATATTTGGCAGGTTTGTTTTTTTTTTATTGTCTCTTTACATTTGTAAAAAGATCTATATGGGCGGCTGCATGTTTGAAGATGTTTGATCTCCGGCAGTGGACACAGATTCCTATTCTAGCAGGTAGCTATAGTGGTTGGGAGGAAGGGGAGGACCAGGTGGGCTGGGGTGGTCAAATGGACTCTTCTCTTTATGGATGGCTGCATATTGTCTTGTGTGTGAGGGCAGCTCCCTGTCCTTCATGCTAGTTATAAGTTGTGGGGGCTATTGCCTATCTTATCAAGTCCCAGTGCTTACAGTTGGGGTGTTACTCACCAGAGCTCTAACTTTATTTGGCTTTTTAAAAACGTATACATGGCTTTACCCTAGGGCTGAGGCTATGTCAGTGGTTCTGAGAGTTGCAAGCTGAAGCAGATATTCCCCGGACCCTCAACTATATGCCAGCCTCTCAGACTCCGTTACCTACTAGCCCCTGCTACTTTTGATCAGGTCTTACTCGCATTCTCTAAAGGGAAAATTTGTCTAGCAGTCTCTTTTATTACTTACATGAAGTTTCTGGTTCTTTGTCTCCAAAAGTTCTCTCCCAACCTGGATTAAATCTGGAAATTCCATACTCTTCTGGTCTATTGGTGCCCTTCCTGTTATTGACTTTTAAATTATTATTATTTTTTGATTGTTGTATTTCTTTCATCACATCAACAGGATTTGGGAGGAGAAGAGAGGCTCAAGTGTGAGTTTAGTCAGCCATCTTAAACCAAAAGTTTAAGTAATTATTTGGTTTTATTTGCCATATAAGCTTTGAAGGAGAAATAGTATATGCTGTGGAGGTTTACACTAGTGAAACCTAACCTAGCCTGGGTCAGGGTGGAGGGGGGACAGTTAGGGAAAAGTCTTCCCTAGAGATACATTGAAAAGGTAGACTGGGGCACCTGGGTGACTCAGTTAAGCGTCCGACTTTTGATTTCCACTGCAGTCATGATCTCACAGTTGGTGACATCAAGCCGCCCATCAGGCGCTGGGGCTCTGAGCTGACAGAGTGGAGCCTGCCTGGGATCGTTTCGAGCACTTTCTCTCCTTGATCCTTCTGCTCATGAGCAGGTGTGAGCTCGCGCGCTCTCTCTCTCTCTCTCTCACTCTCTCCAAATAAATAAATGAACATTAAAAAAAAGAAAAGAAAAGGTAGACTTAAGTTTGAAGTTTGGATTTACTCAGAAGCAGAGAAATATGCTAGATGGCCTTTATAGATTTCCTTCATAGTTACGATTCACTGGTTTGCCAAGTTTGTATATACAGTTGAGGATTTTTAAAAAATGAAGTAAAGATGAAAGAAAATAAAAATTCCTTTCCAAAACAGGGAGACTCAAAAGTATGAAATTGCAATGGGCTGAGCTCACCATTTCAGCCAGCACCTCTGTCATCACATCATCAGACTTGATGTCTTTAGGCCTAAATGAGCTTCTCAAAGAGTTAGCACTTTGGTGAAGAGTAGCACTTCCTGGAGACTGGAAGGTTTCTGGAAGGGTCACCTTCTCATGGAGAAGGAGAGTTCACTTTCTGTCTCAACATTGATTATCTACCTTATTTAACTCTCTAATTTCATGGGGGGGTTAAAAAGCCATTACAGAAACTGTTAATAAAATAAAAAAACTATATTGATCTTTCCTATGGAATTTAGAGTAACTAGAACTTATATCACCTTTAAGTTATAATTGGTAATTATTTTACTGCCATAATCCTACCCTGATCTTTAGTGTTAGGATCATATAATCTTGTTAATAGGATACACTAATGACTGGGTTAGAGTGGGACAAAAGAAAGGGTGCTTCTTGTTACATCTGTTAAGCTTCAGTTTTGGAAACTTGTACTAGGAAGACTTTCTCTAACATACAGGAAATTGAGTGAATGATCTGAGTCTCCAAGCTAAGATTGCCATAATAGTCACTAAACAATACCTCACTTACTTCATTAAGAATCCCCAAGGATGAGCATGAAATTCCAGAAAACCTACCTGAAAAGTATCACAAGCATGGATTTTCTTATCCTATGACTCAGATTCTACTTCCTAGATTCATAGCTATGTTTACACAAATATTAAAATTATTGTGATTTATTAAAGGATTAATCTGAATTGACTGTTGTTTAGACATTATCAACACTTCAGTTGAAAAGTTTGTTATTGATGGCCACAATCAGAGGAATGTATTAACTTCTGTTTCCCTTACTCTCTATGCTCTATTCCCAAGGAAAATTATATCTGCAGGAAGCGGTATACCTGGATTATATAATCTTAACTCCCCACAGGAATAGCTTTTTTGAAAATTAATAATTTACCCTCTCAAACTTTTATGAAATTTGCTACTTGGAGAACATTTTAGGGGTCATTTACAAATCCCTGAAGTTAGGATATAATCCGGTTTGTACCCTAATGTCTCTTATGGGAAGATTTATTTTGGTATTTAGTGAAAGAAAATTTCTCTCTCTAATGTACTTTTTTTTTTTTAGACATTTAGAACTTTTTTTTTTAATATATGAAATTTACTGTCAAATTGGTTTCCATACAACACCCAGTGCTCATCCCAAAAGGTGCCCTCCTCAATACCCATTACCCACCCTGCCCTCCCTCCCACCCCCCCCAACCCTCAGTTTGTTCTCAGTTTTTAACAGTCTCTTATGCTTTGGCTCTCTCCCACTCTAACCTCTTTTTTTTTTTTTTCCTTCCCCTCCCCCATGGGTTTCTGTTAAGTTTCTCAGGATCCACATAAGAGTGATACCATATGGTATCTGTCTTTCTCTGTATGGCTTATTTCACTTAGCATCACACTCTCCAGTTCCATCCACATTGCTACAAAAGGCCATATTTCATTTTTTCTCATTGCCACATAGTATTCCATTGTGTATATAAACCACAATTTCTTTATCCATTCATCAGTTGATGGACATTTAGGCTCTTTCCATAGTTTGGCTATTGTTGAGAGTGCTGCTATAAACATTGGGGTACAAGTGCCCCTATGCATCAGTACTCCTGTATGCCTTGGATAAATTCCTAGCAGTGCTATTGCTGGGTCATAGGGTAGGTCTATTTTTAATTTTCTGAGGCACCTCCACACTGCTTTCCAGAGCGGCTGCACCAATTTGCATTCCCACCAACAGTGCAAGAGGGTTCCCGTTTCTCCACATCCTCTCCAGCATCTATAGTCTCCTGATTTGTTCATTTTGGCCACTCTGACTGGCGTGAGGTGATATCTGAGTGTGGTTTTGATTTGTATTTCCCTGATAAGGAGCGACGTTGAACATCTTTTCATGTGCCTGTTGGCCATCCGGATGTCTTCTTTAGAGAAGTGTCTATTCATGTTTTCTGCCCATTTCTTCACTGGGTTATTTGTTTTTCGGGTGTGGAGTTTGGTGAGCTCTTTATAGATTTTTGATACTAGCCCTTTGTCTGATATGTCATTTGCAAATATCTTTTCCCATTCCGTGGGTTGCCTTTTAGTTTTGTTGGTTGTTTCCTTTGCTGTGCAGAAGCTTTTTATCTTCATAAGGTCCCAGTAATTCACTTTTGCTTTTAATTCCCTTGCCTTTGGGGATGTGCCGAGTAAGAGATTGCTACGGCTGAGGTCAGAGAGGTCTTTTCCTGCTTTCTCCTCTAAGGTTTTGATGGTTTCCTGTCTCACATTCAGGTCCTTTATCCATTTTGAGTTTATTTTTCTGAATGGTGTGAGAAAGTGGTCTAGTTTCAACCTTCTGCATGTTGCTGTCCAGTTCTCCCAGCACCATTTGTTAAAGAGACTGTCTTTTTTCCATTGGATGTTCTTTCCTGCTTTGTCAAAGATTAGTTGGCCATACGTTTGTGGGTCTAGTTCTGGGGTTTCTATTCTATTCCGTTGGTCTATGTGTCTGTTTTTATGCCAATACCATGCTGTCTTGATGATGACAGCTTTGTAGTAGAGGCTAAAGTCTGGGATTGTGATGCCTCCTGCTTTGGTCTTCTTCAAAATTACTTTGGCTATTCGGGGCCTTTTGTGGTTCCATATGAATTTTAGGATTGCTTGTTCTAGTTTCGAGAAGAATGCTGGTGCAATTCTGATTGGGATTGCATTGAATGTGTAGATAGCTTTGGGTAGTATTGACATTTTGACAATATTTATTCTTCCAATCCATGAGCACGGAATGTCTTTCCATTTCTTTATATCTTCTTCAATTACCTGCATAAGCTTTCTATAGTTTTCAGCATACAGATCTTTTACATCTTTGGTTAGATTTATTCCTAGGTATTTTATGCTTCTTGGTGCAATTGTGAATGGGATCAGTTTCTTTATTTGTCTTTCTGTTGCTTCATTGTTAGTGTATAAGAATGCAACTGATTTCTGTACATTGATTTTGTATCCTGCAACTTTGCTGAATTCATGTATCAGTTCTAGCAGACTTTTGGTGGAGTCTATCGGATTTTCCATGTATAATATCATGTCATCTGCAAAAAGCGAAAGCTTGACTTCATCTTTGCCAATTTTGATGCCTTTGATTTCCTTTTGTTGTCTGATTGCTGATGCTAGAACTTCCAGCACTATGTTAAACAACAGCGGTGAGAGTGGGCATCCCTGCCGTGTTCCTGATCTCAGGGAAAAAGCTCTCAGTTTTTCCCCGTTGAGGATGATGTTAGCTGTGGGCTTTTCATAAATAGCTTTTATGATCTTTAAGTATGTTCCTTCTATCCCGACTTTCTCCAGGGTTTTTATTAAGAAAGGGTGCTGGATTTTGTCAAAGGCCTTTTCTGCATCGATTGACAGGATCATATGGTTCTTCTCTTTTTTTTTTGTTAATGTGATGTATCACGATCGATTTGCGAATGTTGAACCAGCCCTGCATCCCAGGAATGAATCCCACTTGATCATGGTGAATAATTCTTTTTATATGCCGTTGAATTCGATTTGCTAGTATCTTATTGAGAATTTTTGCATCCATATTCATCAGGGATATTGGCCTGTAGTTCTCTTTTTTTACTGGGTCTCTGTCTGGTTTAGGAATCAAAGTAATACTGGCTTCATAGAATGAGTCTGGAAGTTTTCCTTCCCTTTCTATTTCTTGGAATAGCTTGAGAAGGATAGGTATTATCTCTGCTTTAAACGTCTGGTAGAACTCCCCTGGGAAGCCATCCGGTCCTGGACTCTTATTTGTTGGGAGATTTTTGATAACCGATTCAATTTCTTCGCTGGTTATGGGTCTGTTCAAGCTTTCTATTTCCTCCTGATTGAGTTTTGGAAGAGTGTGGGTGTTTAGGAATTTGTCCATTTCTTCCAGGTTGTCCAATTTGTTGGCATATAATTTTTCATAGTATTCCCTGATACTTGTTTGTATCTCTGAGGGATTGGTTGTAATAATTCCATTTTCATTCATGATTTTATCTATTTGGGTCATCTCCCTTTTCTTTTTGAGAAGCTTGGCTAGAGGTTTGTCAATTTTGTTTATTTTTTCAAAAAACCAACTCTTGGTTTCGTTGATCTGCTCTACAGTTTTTTTAGATTCTATATTGTTTATTTCTGCTCTGATCTTTATTATTTCTCTTCTTCTGCTGGGTTTAGGCTGCCTTTGCTGTTCTGCTTCTATTTCCTTTAGGTGTGCTGTTAGATTTTGTATTTGGGATTTTTCTTGTTTCTTGAGATAGGCCTGGATTGCAATGTATTTTCCTCTCAGGACTGCCTTCTCTGCGTCCCAAAGCGTTTGGATTGTTGTATTTTCATTTTCGTTTGTTTCCATATGTTTTTTAATTTCTTCTCTAATAGCCTGGTTGACCCACTCATTCGTTAGTAGGGTGTTGTTTAACCTCCATGCTTTTGGAGGTTTTCCAGATTTTTTCCTGTGGTTGATTTCAAGCTTCATAGCATTGTGGTCTGAAAGTATGCATGGTATAATTTCAATTCTTGTAAACTTATGAAGGGCTGTTTTGTGACCCAGTATGTGATCTATCTTGGAGAATGTTCCATGTGCACTCGAGAAGAAAGTATATTCTGTTGCTTTGGGATGCAGAGTTCTAAATATATCTGTCAAGTCCATCTGATCCAATGTATCATTCAGGGCCCTTGTTTCTTTATTGACCATGTGTCTAGATGATCTATCCATTTCTGTAAGTGGGGTGTTAAAGTCCCCTGCAATTACCACATTCTTATCAATAAGGTTGCTTATGTTTATGAGTAATTGTTTTATATATCTGGGGGCTCCGGTATTCGGCGCATAGACTTTTATAATTGTTAGCTCTTCCTGATGGATAGACCCTGTAATTATTATATAATGCCCTTCTTCATCTCTTGTTACAGCCTTTAATTTAAAGTCTAGTTTGTCTGATATAAGTATGGCTACTCCAGCTTTCTTTTGGCTTCCAGTAGCATGATAAATAGTTCTCCATCCCCTCACTCTCAATCTAAAGGTGTCCTCAGATCTAAAATGAGTCTCTTGTAGACAGCAAACAGATGGGTCTTGTTTTTTTATCCATTCTGATAGCCTATGTCTTTTGGTTGGCGCATTTAATCCATTTACATTCAGTGTTATTATAGAAAGATATGGGTTTAGAGTCATTGTGATGTCTGTATGTTTTATGCTTGTAGCGATGTCTCTGGTACTTTGTCTCACAGGATCCCCCTTAGGATCTCTTGTAGGGCTGGTTTAGTGGTGATGAATTCCTTCAGTTTTTGTTTGTTTGGGAAGACCTTTATCTCTCCTTCTATTCTAAATGACAGACTTGCTGGATAAAGGATTCTTGGCTGCATATTTTTTCTGTTTAGCACACTGAAGATCTCGTGCCAAGCCTTTCTGGCCTGCCAAGTTTCAAAGGAGAGATCAGTCACGAGTCTTATAGGTCTCCCTTTATATGTGAGGGCACGTTTATCCCTTGCTGCTTTCAGAATTTTCTCTTTATCCTTGTATTTTGCCAGTTTCACTATGATATGTCGTGCAGAAGATCGATTCAAGTTACGTCTGAAGGGAGTTCTCTGTGCCTCTTGGATTTCAATGTCTTTTTCCTTCCCCAGTTCAGGGAAGTTCTCAGCTATAATTTCTTCAAGTACCCCTTCAGCACCTTTCCCTCTCTCTTCCTCCTCTGGGATACCAATTATGCGTATATTATTTCTTTTTAGTGTATCACTTAGTTCTCTAATTTTTCCCTCATACTCCTGGATTTTTTTATCTCTCTTTCTCTCAGCTTCCTCTTTTTCCATAACTTTATCTTCTAGTTCACCTATTCTCTCCTCTGCCTCTTCAATCCAAGCTGTCGTCGTTTCCATTTTGTTTTGCATTTCGTTTAAAGCGCTTTTCAGCTCCTCGTGACTGTTCCTTAGTCCCTTGATCTCTATGGCAAGAGATTCTCTGCTGTCCTCTATACTGTTTTCAAGCCCAGTGATTAATTTTATGACTATTATTCTAAATTCACTTTCTGTTATATTATTTAAATCCTTTTTGATCAGTTCATTAGCTGTTGTTATTTCCTGGAGATTCTTCTGAGGAGAATTCTTCCGTTTGGTCATTTTGGATAGTCCCTGGAGTGGTGAGGACCCGCAGGGCACTTCCCCTGTGCTGTGGTGTATAACTGGAGTTGGTGGGCGGGGCCACAGTCCGACCTGATGTCTGCCCCCAGCCCACCGCTGGGGCCACAGTCAGACTGGTGTGTGCCTTCTCTTCCCCTCTCCTAGGGGCAGGATTCACTGTGGGGTGGCGTGGCCTGTCTGGGTTACTTGCACACTGCCAGGCTTGTGGTGCTGGGGAGCTGGCGTATTAGCTGGGGTGGGTAGGCAAGGTGCACGGGGGCAGGAGGGGCAGGCTTAGCTCGCTTCTCCTTAGGTGATCCACTTCAGGAGGGGCCCTATGGCAGCGGGAGGGAGTCAGATCCGCTGCCGGAGGTTTGGCTCCGCAGAAGCACAGAGTTGGGTGTTTGCGTGGAGCGAGCAAGTTCCCTGGCAGGAACTGGTTCTCTTTGGGATTTTGGCTGGGGGATGGGCGGGGGAGATGGCGCTGGCGAGCGCCTTTGTTCCCCGCCAAGCTGAACTCTGCCGTCCGGGGGCTCAGCAGCTCTCCCTCCCTTTGTCCTCCAGCCTTCCCGCTTTCTGAGCAAAGCTGTTAACTTATGACCTCCCAGACGCTAAGTCGCGCTTGCTGTCGGAACACAGTCCGTCTGGCCCCTCCGCTTTTGCCAGCCAGACTCGGGGGCTCTGCTTGGCCGGCGAGCCGCCCCTCAGCCCAGGCTCCCTCCCGCCAGTCCGTGGAGCGCGCACCGCCTCGCCGCCCTTCCTACCCTCTTCCGTGGGCCTCTCGTCTGCGCTTGGTTCCGGAGACTCCGTTCTGCTAATCCTCTGGCGGTTTTCTGGGTTCTTTAGGCAGGTGTAGGTGGAATCTAAGTGATCAGCAGGACGCGCGGTGAGCCCAGCGTCCTCCTACGCCGCCATCTTCCCTCCAATTCCTTTTTTTTTTTTTTAACATATGAAAGTTTGTTACTCTCATGTTTGCATCATCAAATCATCAAAACTTATGGTTTTGGTCTTTTCTTCTTGTCTTTGCAGAAGGTCAATAGAGAGACATTGGCTATTTTGACAACAATAAAGTTGTCACCAGAAATGTCACCAATAGCATGATCTTTGCAACCAATCCAACAGCCAGAACTTCATTGTTTTCTGCAATATAGGTATGAAAGCTGTGAGTTTCTTGACATTTTTGATCAGCGGGCCCCTGACACATTTCCTGATGACAGAATTTAACTGTTCAGCTTCACCCCCAACTTTTTCAAGCAAAATTCTCTTTGAATGTAAAGTGCTTCCAAAGGAGTTGGCCTTTAGGGCTGTGCTCAAATGGGCTTCCTTGTACTGTTTATCATTCCTGTTTGTGGCTGCGGAGCTTCCTGGCGGTACAAAGACCTCGACCACTTGCCCATCCTGCTGGTGCTACAGGCCCAAGTGAAAGATCTAATATATTGTTTAACAAAATTGTGGTGAAATACACATAACCCAAAATTTGCCATCTTAACCATTTTAAAGTGTAAATTTCAGTAGCATTAGGTACATTCACATTTATATGCAACTAATTTCCAGAAACTCATCCTGTGAAACGGGCATTTTATACTGATTGTGATGGTTAATTTTAAGTGAGAACGTCACCAGGTCACAGGGCCCAACTATTTTGTCAAATGTTATTCTGGATATTTCTTTGAGGGTGCTTTTTGGGTGATATTTTTATTTAAATTGGTAGGCTTTGGGTAAAGCAGCTTCCTCTCCATAACATGGATAGGCCTTATAATCAGTTGAAGGCCTGAATAAAATAAAAGATTGACCACCCCCAGGCAAGAGGGAATTCTACCAGCAGACAGCCCTCAGACTGAAACTGTGACGTTGGCTCCTCCCTAGGTCTCCAGGCTGATGGCCTACCCTGCAGATTTCCCACTTGCCAGCCTCCATAATTGCACGAGCCACTTTCTTCAAATAAATCTCTATGTATATAAATAAACATCATTTTCGTTCTGTTTCTCTGGAGAACCCCGATACACACACCCATTAAATAAATGCTACCTCTTTCCTTCTCCCCTCAGCCCCTGGCGACCACCATTCTACTTCTTGTTCCTTTGCATTTGACTACTTTAGATATATAAGTGAAATCATACAGTATTTGCCTTTTTGTGACTGGCTTGTTTCACTCAAGATTCATCCATGCAAAAGGTTCGTCAGCTGTCTTACAGATGTGTCAGAATTTCCTTCTTTTTAAGACTGAATAATGTTCCATTGGATGTATAGACCACATTTTGCTTTTCCATTCAACTGTCAATGAACACTTCGGTTGCTTCCATCTTTTGGCTATTGTGAATAATGCTACGAACACGGATGTACACATATCTCTTCAAGACCCTGCTTCATCCAAGACCCTGGATATATATACTCAGAAGTGGGATCTCTGGATCATATGGTAATTCTATTTTTAATTTTTTGAGAAACCATCATACTATTTACATAGCTGCATCATTTTTACATTCCTACCGACAAGGTACAAAGGTTCCAATTTCTCCACATCCTTGCCAGCTACTTGTTATATCCAGCAATAATAATCCTGCAGGAACCCCAAATAATCTTCTGTAGGGGTCATTTTTGTTATGGGGTAGTATTTTATATCTGTGTACATTGGGAGGGGGGGTGCTAATATAGACCTGATCCTAAAAAATACAATAGTAAGACTTGCTACATACATAATTTAGGCTGAATCTACATGACAGCAAAACAATTATTTAGAAGTGAAAAATTCTGTCAAGAGGTTACTTTGCCTTGTAGCACTGAATGATGAAGTGGCTGATTTTATTGTTTAGAATTTGTGTACAAGAAGGCTTATTCAAGGTTTTTCCCCATAAAATGTACAGAGATCACTATAAATGTCACCAAGTCATTTTGAGCGGTAAGCATTTTTAAATTCAGAGGAAGTTTATAATGCAAAGCAGAAGGCGCAAACTGGCAAGCCATGGCCCAAATCGGGCCTGCAGACTTATTTGATTTGGCCTGCACATTTGTTGGCCCACACAGTTTTTTTTTTAAAAATTTGAATCGGTTGACAACTTTTTTAATGGAGAGATTACGTGCAAAAGTCTTGATTTCTAGCTTTTTGGGGAAAACTAGCTGACCCGGCAAGACAGGGCCTACATTCCCACATGGCAACAGTTGGCTGGAGCTGAGTAGCAGCTGCCCTTTTAGCCTGAGCTTGTGCTATCCAGTTCCCCACGGTCCCCACCCACCCTGAGACCGGAGAGCTTGCGGACACCCAGGCAGCAGACTTCTTAGTTTCGCCAGGAACCACTTATAACTTCCTGTAATGTTCAGTAAGATGCAAAGCCCATGGTGGGCTCTCAGTAGGTTTTGGATTGTTTACTACTTCTGACTCCTCATGTGTTAAAATCATTCAGGATCTTTTGCTTTCTTTCTTGGTAGAAAAGAAGATGGCAAGACTATGGCCTTAAATAAATGAAATACAAAAGGAAAAGAATTCAGACAGTGCAGATAGGGGAGCAGTTTAAAAGAAAATAATAGTCCAAATGTAATTTTTTACTGAGCAGTTTAGCCTTGAACTCTTTTTCCCATGTGAGGAAAACTGAAGAAAACAGCACCCAAGAAATGTTTCAAGCTAAGCCCTCTGTTTAATGCAAGAAAGAAACAAGGGGCAAAAGGTTAGTCAGCCGTCTTACAGTGGCAGAATTCTTGAGTTAACATAAATAGAAATAGATACAGAAAATGAGGGCCATATGGTTGGCTAGATCAGAGCCACTGTGTGTGTGTGTGTGTGCGCGCGCGAGTGCGTGTGTGTATTTGCCAGGCCACCCACTGAGAAAAATATTCAAATTACTGTGTTTCAGCATATTAACTCCTTCCTTTTAATTACTGAGGCACTTGAAGTTCTTTTGCACTTTCAGGTGATAGCAAATGGAAAATGTGTTAAAGGAAAATACAAAGGTTTTTCCTCTTTCTCTTGGTGATCGTGTTGGTTAAAAGAAACATGAAAATCTTTTAAAAGACGTGCCTTCGTCTCCAACCAAAAACATGGTCGCAGGAAAATGGTTATTTAAACCTCCGCTGGCAGCATTATCCCATTGGCCAAAGCAAGTTCTATGGCCAAGTCCAGAGTTACCCTGAAAAGGAACTGTCTAAGGGCATGGATTTGGTAGGTGTACTTTAGAGAGTAGGAACTGTTCTGGAATGGGGAAATAGAATCTGAGTCAGTGCCTATTCTGGAAAAATACACTAGTTGATCCTTATTAAAATTAAGTTTTACTATTTTTATCCTTTCTATTAAAAAATATGCTCATTTCAAAAATGTGAGAAATATAGAAATCTCTGAGAAGAAAAAGTAAAATCATCCAAAGCCAACAGTCTAATAAAAACCATTCTTTTTTTTTTTTAAATAAAAACCATTCTTAAGGGGTGCTTTGGTGGCCCAGTAGGTTGAACGTACAAGTATTGATTTCAATTCAGGTCATGATCTCACAATGGTGGGATCAAATCCTCGGTCAGGCTCCATGCTGAGTGTAGCGCCTATTTGGGATTGTCTCTCTCTCTCTCTGCCCCTATCCTCTGCACTTTCTCTCTCTCCCTCTCTAAAAACAAACAAACAAACAAAAAACTATTCTTAAAATTTGATGCATATGATTCCAGAAATCTCTCTGCATATATACCTCTCCACTTAGAAGAGGTTTTGATCTACTTAGCAGTGTCTCTAGACATGGTAGAGGATAGCAGCCTTAGACTGAACCTGAATCATCCTCCATTTTCCTAGGATAGTTGTTGATATTTTTAATTCTTTGAGTTGTGTCTGTTTGCAAGCGTGTCTTGACTCAGCAGAGTTGAAGAACCTAAAGGAGGCTGGAAGATGCAACTTATCTCCAGTGAAAATCAGCAAAAAAGGGGAAAGAAGGGAGGAGGGAACAACAAAAGCCCTCTGGGATAGAGGGAAGAGAGCAAACTGTGATACCTCTGTGGGGACTTTGTGGTGTGGATAGTGCTGACTTGTTTACTAGGCACAGTGCTGCAGGGTCCCAATACTTTTAGGGGCTCATGAAAGCATTTTAATTCTTTTGACATCAGAAGAGAAAGAAATGAACTTTTATGTTTTAATTTATAACATTAATATATTTATTATACCAACATAGTCATAAAATATAATTTTTTTAAGTTATGTAAATTTTTTAAATGTTTACTTATTTTTGAGAGAGAGAGAGAGAGACAGAGAGTGAGCAGGGAGGAGGCAGAGAGAGAGGGAGACACAGAATCCTAAGCAAGCTCAGGCTCTGAGCTGTCAGCACAGAGTCAGTCGCGGGGCTCGAATTCATGAACCACAAGATCATGACCTGAGCCGAAGTCGGGTGCTTAACCGACTGAGCCACCCAGGCACCCCAAGTTTTGTAAATTAAAAAAAATTTAACGTTTATTTACTTTTGAGAGGGAGAGAGCATGCAAATGGAGCATGGGCAGAGAGAAAGGGAGAGAGGATCCAAAGTGGGCTCTGTGCTGATAGCAGTGAGCCCGATGTGAGGCTTGACTTCCGAACTGCAAGATCATGACCTAAGCTAAAGTCAGAAGCTCAACCGACTGAGACACCCAGATGCCCCAAGTTATGTAAATTTTTTTTATTAAGTTTTAAATTTTAATTCCAGTATAGTTAATATACAGTGTTATATTAGTTTCAGGTGTGCAATATAGTCAATTCTATACATCACTCAGTGCTCATCATGGTAAGTGTACTCGTTTTGCTTTTTTTTTAAGTTTTATTTATTTAAGTAATCTCGACACCCCACGTGGGGCTCAAACTCATGACCCTGAGATCAAGAGTCACATGTGTTTCTGACTGAGCCAGCCAGGCACCCCCATAAGTGTACCATTAATCCCCATCCCCTATTTTACCCATCCTCCCAACCCCCTCCCCTCTGGTAACCATTGGTTTGTTCTCCATAGTTAAGAGTCTGTTTCTTTGTTTCTCTCTCTCTTTTTTTCCCTTTGCTCATTTGTTTTGTTTCTCAAATTCCACATATGAGTGAAATCATATGGTATTTGTCTTTCTCTAACTGACTTATTTTGCTTAGCATTATGCTGTCTAGCTCCATCTATGTTGCTGCAAATGGCAAGATTTCATTGTTTTTTAAGGCTGAATAATATTCCATTGTGTATATATACCTCTTCTTCTTTATCTATTCATCTATCCATGGACATTTGGATTTCTTCCATAGTTTGGCTTGTAAATAACGGTGCAATAAACATAGGGGTGCGTGTATCCCTTGGAGTTGGTATTTTTATATTTTGGGGGTACTCAGTAGTATGATTACAAGATCACATGATAGCTCTATTTTTAACTTTTTGAGGAACCTCCATGCTGTCTTGCACAGTGACTGTACTAGTTTGCATTCCACAAAAAGTGCACAAGGTTTCCTTTTTCTCCATATGCTCACCAACACTTTTTGTTTCTTGCTTTTTATTTTAGCCATTCTTACAGGTATGAGGTGATATCTCATCGTAGTTTTGATTTGCATTTCCCTGATGATGAGTGATTTTGAACATCTTTTCGTGTATCTGTTGGTCATCTGGATGTCTTCTTTGGAGAAATATCTGTTCATGTCTTTTGCCATTTTTAATTGGATTATTTGGTTTTTAGGTATTGAGTTATATAAGTTCTTTATATATTTTGGATACTAACCCTTTATTGCAAATGTCATTTGCAAATATCTTCTTCCATTCAGTAGGTTGCCTTTCAGTTTTGTTAATTGTTTCTCTCACTGTGCAGAAGTTTTTAATTTTTTAATTTATTTTTGCTTTTGTTTCCCTTGCCTCAGGAGACATAGCTAGAAAGATGTTGCTACAGCCAATGTCAGAGAATAAAATATAATTTTTAATATCTTTTTATGGAAGAAGGGACTCATGAAGGCAAGAGGGCCTGTCCCAATGTATTCAAATTTATTAAACATGTATGTGCCACGAATTTCAGGATTTTTGTCACCTGTGATATTATTCCAATTTGACAAATGATGAATCTGAAAGGTGGAAGGAAGAGAAGAGAGAAAAAGTGGCAAAGTTGGGAACTACCCCAGAAGTTCTGAGTTTCAGTTCACTGTTCTTTGTACAAAGTGTGCCATGGGAGGCGACAGATACTGGGTAGAGACCAATATGGGAAAACACAATAGGAATAAAAGATATGGAAGGCTTTATAATGGGCCAAGAATTTGCCTAGGCACCAAACTTTCTCCCTGAGATGACATGTAGGTGACTAAGTGAAGATGTGGGCAGTCTAAGAGAGTTTGAGGAGCATGAGGAAAATAGGCTGGGCACCCAGCTGAAGATCTTCATCAGGTGGGCCATTTTCGGATGTTTCATTTTCTTTTGTGGTCGTGTTCTGTAAAGATGAATAAGACACTAAGAAAACAAGGTCAGTTTAGGCCCTTGGCAGAAAGTTAAAGGCATTTAAAGAAATTTAGTAAAATTGCTTGCTGCTGAGTTGTTACTATATTTAAAAGAAAGCTGTGATAAAATTCAGTAATGAGTTAAGGTTATTAATGATAAATGTGTGTTTTCTAAAAAAATAGTTTTTCAGATAAAGATTGCTTTTGTTTTTTATAAAACATGTGTGTGTGTGTGCGTGTGTGTGTGTGTGTGTGTGAGAGAGAGAGAGAGAGAGAGAGAGATTGCCCCTATTTGCTGTATTATCTATCAATTAATTCTACTCTGAACTTGAACTTGGGGTTTGATAGGTAGCACCAAATGAGTCATTCAAACAAAAAAGAGAGATGATCTCATGAACATTATTTTAAAAGTTTACTCTGTTATTCAGAAGTCCTCGAGTTTCCAGAAACAGCAGTCCTTGCCTCCCAAATGGCCAAAAGAGGAAAAGGGGGTGTCTCCTGCAAAGGTGTGAAGAAGGGACAGTGCCTCTGGGCATCAGGCGCTGACAATCACAGTCAAAAAGTCAGGACGCTTGGGTCTGAGACAAACACCATCCCAAAGTCTCACTCTCCAAATGCAAATTATCACATAATATATTTAAAATTAATTTGGACTAGAATCGACCTGTGATTCACTTTAAGTAGATGTAAAAAAGCAAGAACAAGACTTAGCTTACTACTAACATGGCAGCATGTTTTCCTTGTTAGCTGCAGGGGAGAATAATGTACAGGAAAAGGTGACGTAATGATTGTCTCACTTTCATTATTCTCTCCCAAATGAATAACCTTCCACACCAAGGATGAGCTCACTCACTATTAGTGGAACAACATCTGGTGAGCAAGGGCCCCCAGCCGAACATGCTGTTGGTTTGGGACTATATTTAACCAGCAGAAACCCAACCATGTTTGTATATATCACATATGCAGCCCAGTTACATTGTGGAAAAAAAAAATATTAAGGGTAAGGAAATAATCCTAAAAGTATTTTAACATTCAAGATTTTTCCTTATGAAGCAAGGCATTAACCTGTTCCCAAAGAGGTCCTAAGCTATTATTAGAGTGGAATATCTTGGACATGTGGCAGACGCCTTGTCCTCTTTGGCTGAGGCTCGGATGCTTGCCATAGCTATCTAAGTTTAAATTTCAAATCACGGACAGGAATCTCTCTCCTTCAATTTCCCTTCCCATTCTTAATTTCCAGGCAGGCCTGGCACCCTGACGATGGTGAATTTTGCAGTGTAATTTATCTAATAGATTTACAGTAAATGATGAATCACTCTAGTATTTAAATCTAATGAGTAATGCTGTAAGTCAATTTGGTTTTTAAAATGCAACATTGCTAATGTCATCAGTTAAATGCGCTAATACAGAGTAATGCAGTAGCTCAGGACACACGCACAGGCGGTCCTGATGGTCATGAAGCTAGACTACTCTGGCATCTGCTGTGTGCCAAAGTGTTTAGGGGTATTGCTCACCTAAAATCATGACATTTGGGGGAAAATTTCACTCTCTCAGAACTTGGGAAACTACCTCAAGTTTAGGCATCTCTCATGGCTCCCCCCATAAAATGTAGTAATGCTTTACTGTGGACATGCTAACAAGCTATTATAATTTTTATTTGGAAGACTGATCATAAAAACAATGCCTATTAACTGAAGCAAATATGGGAAATCCAGAGAGATACAAAGAACATACAATTCATTGTGATTCCAACCACCCAGATTTTTTTGTCGATGCTAGTCCTTTATTTGAGTGTATGTAAGCATTTTCTCTTCTTACTAACTCTTCTTCTACAATTTCATTCTAAATAGCCAAATAATATCACATCATACAGCTGTACCATAATTTATCAAATATTCCCTCTTGGATACCTAGTATACTTCTAATCTCTTGTTATTATGAATAAGACTCTGTTAAAGATCTGTGTAGCAGAATCTTTGCCCACGTAGGTGATCATTTCTTTGGGATACATTTACAGAAATAAAATTGCTGAGTCAAGGTGAGCGTATGTTTTTAAGGGTTTTGGTATTGGTTGAGGATGCCTTCATGAGGGAATGGGAGATTTATTTCCTTCTCTGTACAAGTCATCCCCAAGATCAGAGATGCTGCCCCAGTCCCTCTGCCTCAATCTACCTCTGGTCACTCATCTATATAAAATAAGAGGCGGGAAAATGATGATGCTTATCCTGCTAAATAATTTTCATATGTTACCTCATTTAATCTGTACAATAATCCTGTGATATAGGACAGTGACTCTGAACTCCAGATAGTTTTTAAAGAGAGGACCCAGAATTTGAACCAGATTTGCTATCTCAAAAGTCTATTCATAAAACCACTAAGTTACACAGTTTCTGGCAAGGCTATCACTCATTCATTAATTTATTTATTCACTAATTCAATATACTGTGTGGGAGTCACTGTTCTAGGCACAGGAGATACAGTGGTGACCTGAACAAAGTCCTTGATCTCAGGGACTTTCTACTGGGGAGATAGACAAGAAGTTATAATACGATATTGGTAGCAGTAAGTTCTATGAAGAAAGATCAAACAAGGAAGAGGGATAAAGGATGACAAGGATCCCATTTTAGGTAAGGCGGTCAGAGAGAGTCTTTATGAGTGGATGAAGTGGGTGAAGCTGCCATGGGGATGGATATATGGAGGACAAACACTCCAGTAGAGAAGCAGCAGTACAAGGCTCTAAGACCAGAACATGCCTTGTGTTTTTGGGGAACTGCATAAAGATATTTGGAGCTGGAGCTCAGTGGAATATAAGAGGGAAGGTTTAGATTAAGTCTGTGAGCCAGGCTGAGGGTGGGAGGAGTTAGAGATCACAGAGTTGAGGCCCACAACGTCGAAGGTGTTGACATGACATCAGCAGTTCTAAGGAGGAAAGAAGGTGAATGACATATTACCCGATTCTCCTATTTTTGAATTGGCTTTAGGTAGCTGGGACTTTAGGTCATGGCATTAAAACCCTGGCCCTCCAGACCAGGATGTAGTCCATGCAAGGGTATTTTTGGACTCAAAGGAAAGAATACAAACTCATGGATCATTTGATCATATTCATTACCTACCATCTTCAAGAGGAGAGAGATACCTGCTCCCTGTCCCATTCCTCATATCAAAACAGAAAACAATTTCTTTGACTGGAATGATCTTGCAGAATTGGGGAAATAGCCATTTTAAAGTTCAAAACGATGTGGTTATTAATCACTTGATCTGAAGACCAGCTGTTTCCTGATGTCATTTAAATTCTCCAATCCCACATGTTCTGCTATGGGAAGGAATCCAACTTCCTTTCCATTCTTGCGCATGTGTCTTTTTAAATTTAATTTGGGGTTGAGTTAATTTATTATGGATTACTAAAACCCTGAATATTCTAACAGGCCAACTTCCAGGAGCCTAGTGACAATGTCATCGCTTGGTGGGACATACCTGCAGCAAATGAACTGGATAACACAATGCTCTTTAGGATGGGAGATGTGAAGTAAGCTGAGAGCTTTTATTGTTCCCACGTAAGAACCCCTGAAATGTAGTGCAAGAAATGCTAGAATGCTTTAGAATCTTCCAGGGTCAGGATTTAATTCATTCTATGCATATTAGGAGGAAAAGTCTTGGCAGCTGGGGCCAGAATCTGTTTTAGGGAAATACACCATAAGCTACTTGGGTGGAAGGTGGATCCCGAGGGCACGGGTAGCCGGACACAAAGGAAAAATGGTCATCACTGCAGTGCTCTACCGTAAACACCTGGAGGTAGGGAAGACTGAGCAAGCAGGATGTGCAGGGAAGCACCTGCTGGGGCAATACGTGAGAGACCTTAAATCTTTTAAGATGTGGGGTATAGTGGTCAGTTTAATCATATTTTTGTTAATGTAAGAACACCATCACTGTCCCAAATCTTTGGTAAACTCTGCTCTGTGTGAGTGCAGTGCATATACGAGCAAGTGTCCTGTGGGGATAGAGGGGCCGCATTCCATGTCTGGGTTAACGTGATGCAGAGTAGGGACTGCGTGTGCCGCGTGGCAAGATAATCTGTCAGTTAAACTAATCAGCAGGAGCACGAGTCAGAGCTAGAAATAACAATGAGAATGAAAGTCCCCTGGGAATTCCCAAGGACTCTGAGGGTGGGCATTGGACTTTCACTGGAGAAATATGGAATGGGAATTTGAACCATCTTGAGAGGCAGAGGGACTCATCTGACATCTGGGTTACGTGTTAATAACTCACACTGCTCTTGAAGTTTACAGCTGTAGTTGTTAAGGTATATAATGCAGACACTGAGGTTTCTTGCCCCTTAGTAACAACCAGGGCTGGGGATGAACATCTAGAAATTACCCAGCTCTCTCTGAAATAGATATTGGTAAAGACTTCACTAGAGCCTACCTTTCTCAGTATTCCTTGATTTCTATGCCCCCAAAGTAGTTCTTCATAGGACTGGGTGTCATAGGCTTTGTGAATTGACACACAAATCTTACAGAAATAATATGCTATTGGGATATTCCATGGAAAGCACTCGCAGCAAAGCATCAGGAATTATCAGGCTGGGTTCCTTGAGTCTCCCCAGTTCTTCACAGGAGATGGTCTGGGTTAGTGGCAGTGGCATTCTGCATGACCGTGCCCAGTTCTCTCAGATCACGGGAAGCCCCAGTTACAGGCTTACAAAACTTCTCATCAAACATGCTACTCTAAAACTCTAACATATTTTTTGCAAAGTTAGAAAAGTAGAAAAAACATTCAGCAAGATTTATCACCTGGATAAAACTGATTTGAAGTACAATTCTCATATGCCACATCACCATTTTGTTTCACTGACCTTATGTTACCCACTAATTATTAGACATCACATGCATAGATATACTGCAGTTATGTTCTGAAGACAAGCTTGTAGCATATGCAATCAGTTCAATACTTAGAAGGGGCCGGCTTTATTTAACAACTGGTTAGTTAGGACATTTAAGATCTGTGATATTATATTAGCATGTTACAAAATCCTCTTCTGAAGAGTCACATTTGACTCTACATAGATTAATGCCATGAGTCAGAGAAGGACTTTCTGATTGCACATGTAGGATTTCCTTATGTTTAGCCAGAAGGTCAGCTTTTCCTGTTTTCATTCCCACCCTTAGGAAAGGTATTTGGTGTGGACAGGGCATAATCACAGGAATACTTTGTGTGCAAGAAGAGAAAATTCCATCCAGTTTAAGTAAAATTTGAGCTAAATTAAAACAATACAGGAAAAACTCTGAGAATTGAAGAGTAGTTCGTAGGAAGTACAGTGATTTTGAAGACCTCAGTGTCTGGAACCAGGCACTCAAGCACTGAATAACACTCTTTTGAACCTCATTTCTGATTTCCTATTCATACTGGTTTTGTTCTATTTTAGTGTGGAGGGAGGACTTTTTCTTATGGTGGAAAACAGAGTTTCAGTCAGTGCTGTGCTTTCATCATCCTTAGAGTAAAAGGGGCTTTTCTCATCCAATTTTAGGTTAAAATGCTAAGACGTGACTCTGATTGGCCAGCCTTGAATCATATTTCCAATCTCTGGATGAATTTCTATGGCCGAGAATATGAAGTATCATGATTGGCTCAGGCTGGTCACATGTCCATTCCTGAGATTAAATGGGTGGATTCTGTTACTCTAAGGAAGAGTATGGGGTCCTTGTGTGCCAGGCAGCTGTACCAGTTTGTGTCTATGCCCATCTTTCCCTAACTAAATGTGGGCCATCAGGGTAGATGGTTCTGTTTCTTGGCATGGAAGGCTTTATTTCTGAAGCATAGGTAGGCCTGTCAGAATTGCCTGGAAGTAGGAAAGAGAAACCAAAACTTCTTGGCACAATTGTATAAAGTGCTATTTCCATTGTGGGTGGGAGAATATAGGCAGATAACTTCACATTTAGAAAAAGTTTATCTTCTTTAATATAAATTTAGAATCTACTATCTTTGAAAGTATTATTTCTACTAGAAAAGGAGGGTGGGACATGTTTAGTTTAATAGATATCCACTAGGAAAACTGCAAGAATAACAAAGATGCATCAGTACACATTGGATTGGCATGGAGACTTCAAAAACCAGATTGGACTTGTGGGCAGAGCTCACCTTGGCTGTCCTGAGTCTCCCCGCCGAAACAATGCACTGCTATAGTTATTGTGTCCTTGAGTTATCCAGGTGGGGGCTCAGGGGCAAGAGTGGGATTTATACAGTAGTAGTGCTAAAGATTTGCATTTGGAGGGTTGAAGAGCTTGGCCATTCTTAGAAGGGGCAAGAGGAGGCTGGACTTCAAGCAAGGGAAGAAAGTTAGGAATTAGGATGTTTCCCCAAAAGGATGCCTGTAAAGGACTTCTGATTTTTCCCCTTGGGCTGTGAGAATTGCCATATTTGTCATCCAATTTTAAGTTTTATCTTCCTATATTATAAATGCCCTTAGTCTTCACCAATCCTTTAATTAAATATACTAGACATGCACATGTTCCGTATTGGTGGTGTTGTGGGAAATTAAAGAGAAAAGCAACAAAAGGAAGTGTGATCTTATATCCTTCCATGGACACCATCATTATGTCATGAGAAAAGGAATTCCAGATCATCCAGGTGGGGACCGGGATGGAGAATCAGAGCAGAGTTGAGGGCAATGGAGAGGAGCAAGTGACTCACAGAAGCAGCTGCAAAGAGGGTGACTCAGGAACAAATGTGAGGCAAACATCCTTTTTTCTCAAACATCCCAGAGGAAGGTGGGTCTCAGGGGCTGAGAAATGGACTTCATTTTCTGCTGTTAGATACTTCCCTCCTCTTCTCTCACTTCAATGTTTATTAAGTTACTTTCTTCTTCCAAGATGACCCAAATGCACTTTGCTTATACAAGTATTATAGAGCTCATTTTATTCTACTGTGAATTTTTATTGGTTAGTTGTATGTCTGTTTGCAAGAAGCTAGATTACAAAGACCGTGAGTATGACTTGCTCACAGGGGATGGAGAGTATCTGAGACAGTGGTTTGCATATGTGAGGTGCTTACTAAATGATTTTAACTTGATTTGAAATGGGTTTACTTAGTTGTTATCCTTTTCTACAAGAGCTAAGTTCTAGTCTAATCCTGTCTGCATCCTTAAATTGCCATATTATCTAGAATATTTTAATAACACCTATTATTTTGAAATGACAACAAATTGAACTAATTTCTTGCTAAGCTTGTCAAGAAAACAAAATACAAATCTCTCAGGCATCAGAAAATTAAATGTTCACATTGTTCTTCTATAAAGGAAAAGAATCACAATTGGGCACTTGCTCTTCAGGAAAATTCTTGTTGCTTTTAGGGTGAGTTCAGTTTCCACTTAGAAAGTTAGGCTGTTTTGGGAAGAGAGTAATTGTTGGGTGAAGGGGAGTCAGGTTTTCTAGTGGTCCCACCAGAAGAATCAAAAGAATTGAGGAACTGATACTTTAAAAATTGTCTGCTTCACGATCAATCTGCAACTCCAGCTTTCACTTTATGAGTCTTATTTTGTCTTTTTTTTTTCTAGCTTTCCTGAGATATAATTGACAAAGAACATTGTGTAAATTTAAGGTGTACAATGTGACAATTTGATGCACGTATGAAATATTTGCCAAAATATTTGCCAAAATAAGGTTAGTTAAGATATCCACCACCTCAGATAGTTAACAGTTTGTGTGTGTTGAAAATTTTTAAGATCTACTTTCTTAGCAACTTTTAAATATATAATACAGTATCACTAGTAGCAGAAACCATGCTTTACATTACATCCCCAGACTTATTCGTCTTTTTTCCCTCTCTAGCTTTAATTTTTTTAAAAAAGTTTACTTCTTTATTTTGAGAGAGAGAGAGAGAGAGAGAGAGAGAGAGAAAGCATGAGCAGAGGGGCAGAGAAGGAGAGAGAGAGAGAATCCCAAGCAGGCTCCGTGCTCTCAGCACGGAGCCCAATGTGGGGCTTGAACTCAAGAACTGTGAGATCATGACCTGAGCTGAAACAAGAGTCGGTCGCTTAACCAACTGAGCCACCCAGGCACCCCATCATTGTTGTTGTTTTAGGTAAGATCTACACCCAGTGTGAGGCTTGCTGGAACTCACAATCCTGAGATCAAGTCACATGCGCTACTAACTGACAGAGCAGGTGCCTCACTTATTTATCTTATAACTGGAAGTTTGCACCCTTTGTGCTACCTTTACTCATTCTCTCCTCTCCAAGATGATGAATCTACTCAGTTTCTGAGTCAGTTTTTTAGATTTCACATATAACTGAGTTCATGTAGCATTAGCTTTTCTCTATCTGATTGCACTTAGCAAAATGCCCTCAAGTTTCATCCACATTGTCACAAATGGCAGGATTTTCTTCTTTATTTATGGTTGAATAATATTCTGTTGTGTATGTATACATTTAAGCACATTTTCTTTTTATCCATTCATCCATCAGTGGACACTTAGGTTGTTTCCATGTCTTGGCTGTTGTAAATGCCAGTGAACCAGGGATCCAGATATTTCTTTGAGATAGATTTCATTTCCTTTGGATTTATATCTGGAAGTGAAATTGCTCTTCTATTTTTAGTTCTCTTTTTAACATTTTGAGGAAACTTCATACTGTTTTCCTTGGAGGCCGCACCGGTACATTCCCACCAATACTGGGTTCTCTTTTACTGCATCCTCACCAGCACTTGTTATGTCTTATCCTTTTCAGAATAGCCATTCTAACAGGTGTGAGATGTTGTCTCAGCATGATTTGCATTTCCCCACTTATTACTGATGTTGAACATTTTTTCATGTATCCATTGGCCATTCGACTATCTTCTTCGGAAAAATTTCCGTTCAGGTGCTTTGCTCATTTTAAACCAGTTTATTTGTTTTTTGTTTTTGTTGTGGGTTTTTTTTTTGTTTTGTTTTGTTTTGTTTTTTTTTGCTATTGATTTGTAGAGTTTCTTGTATATTTTGGATATTATTCCCTTATCAGATCTGGGGTTTGAAGATATTTTCCTTCATTCTTTGAAGGTTGCTTTTTCATTTTGTTGATTGTTTCTTTTTAGTTTGATACAGTTCCTCTTATTTTTGCTTTTGTTGCTTTTGGTGTCATATCCAAAAAATCATTGCCAAATCCAACGTCAAGGGTTTTTTTTTTTTCCTTATGTTTTCTTCCAGAAGTTTTATGGTTTCAGGTCTTACATGTAAGCCTTTAATCCATTTTGAGTTAATGTTTGTGAGTGGTGTAAGATAGGGGTTGAGTGCCACTCTTTTGCATGTACTATCCAGTTTTTCCAACACAATTTATTGAAGAGACTATCTTTTCCCCAGTGAGTATTCTTGACTCCCTTGTCAAATACTAGTTGGCAATATATGCATAGGTTTATTTCTGGGTTCCCGGTTCTATTCCATTTAACTATGTGTCTGTTTCTATGCCAGTACCATATTGATTTCTATACCTTTGAAATATAGCTTGAAATCAGGAAGTGTGATGCTTCCAGCTTTGTTCTTTTTCTGTGGACTTCTTTTGCCATTTAGGGTCTTTTTTGGTTCCATTCAAATTTTAGGATTTTTTTTTTCTATTTCTGTAAAACATGACATTGGAATCTTGGTAGACATTGCATTGAATCTATATGCAATCTATATAGCTTTGGGTAGCATGGAGATTTTAACAATATTCGTTCTTCCAACCTGTGAGTATGAGATGTTTTTCTATTTATTTGTATTTTCTTCTGTTTCATTCAGCAGTGAATTATACTTTTCAGCGTACAGACATTTCACCTTCTTGGTTAAATTTATTCCTAAGTATTTTATTTTATTTTTATTTTTTCACATCTATTCATTTTTGAGAGACAAAGAGAGACAGAGTACAAGCAGGGGTGGGTGGGGCAGATAGAGAGGGAGACACAGAATCTGAAGCAGGCTCTGGGCTCCGAGCTGTCAGCACAGAGCCATGGGGCTCAAACTCATGAACCATGAGATCATGACCTGAGCCAAAGTTAGAGGCTTAACCAACAAAGCCACTCAGGTGCCCCAGTATTTGATTGTTTTTGATACTATTTAATAGGGATTGTTTTCTTTATTTCTTTTTCAGATAGTTTGTTGTTAGTACATAGAAATGTAACTGATTTTTGTATGTTGATTTTGTACCCTGTAACTTTCTGACTTTATTACTTCTAGCAGTTTTTTGATGGAGTATTTAGTATTTTCTATGTATAAGAACATATCATCTGCAAAGATAATTTTACTTCTTCTTTTCTGATTCAGATGCCTTTTATTTCTTTTACTTGATTGATTTCTCTGGCTAGAACTTCCAGCACTATGTTGACTATGTGAGACTGGGCACCGTTGTCATATTCCTGATCTTAGAGGAAAAGTTTTCAAGAGATTTTATCATGAATGAATGTTGAATTTTTGTCAAGTTCTTTTTCTGCATCTACTGAAATGATCATATGATTTTACATTTCATTCTATTAATTTGGTGTATCACATTTATTGATGTGCATATGTTGAACAATCTTTGCATCCCAGGGTGAGTCCAACTTGATCACGGTGTGTAGTGCTTTTAATGTGCTGTTGAATTTGGTTTGCTAGTATTTTGTTGAGAATTTTTGCATCTACATTCATCAAAAATATTGGCCTGCAGTTTTCTTTTCTTTTTAAATTTCTTTTAATGTTTATTTATTTTTGAGAGACAGAGAGAGACAGAGCACGAGCTGGGGAGGGGCAGAGAGAGAGGGAGAGAGAATACCAAGAATACCAAATTCTACTTGGGGCTGGAACTCACAAACTGTGAGATCATGACAAGAGCTGAAATCAAGAGCCGCTTAATCAACTGAGCCACCCAGGTGCCCCACATATTTTTCTTTCATCATTCATCCCCATCGATATCTGTTTTCTAAAGTAAATCTGATTTTCATATTCAAAAAATTCAAATCATTATTATACTAGAAATTTGATTAGGGACCAGAACTCAGTTACTTTATTAAATATAAATATGAACTTTGAATATGGATTCTTGGCATCAATATAAGAGAAATAACAATTTTTGTCATTTCCTAACTTTAAAGCTCTATATAAGAACACCTCCTCACGCCCATGCACACCAGTTAACTAAACCATAAGTTTTAGTGTCATTCTTGGGTGCCTGCTAAATCTGATAACTCATCAAGTGCTTTCTTTTCATTCCTCTCCCTCTTCTCCTCCCTCGCTTAGAATGCTTCAGCAGATTCCTACTGGTTTCTCCATGCCCAGTCCTGCTCTGTTCTAATCCGTCTGTGTACTGTTGCCAGAAAGATGCTTTCTACAAACCTGATCCTGTAACTGTCTGACTCACCACTGGTCTAGTGGCTTCCCAATGTCTTCAGAGTGTGGACCACATATCATTTGTTTTTACTGATGTTTTCCACCTCATACTCCACCATATCAAACTCTGCGCAGGTTTCCAACTACGGCATGTGCTCCTTTACTTCTGAGACTTTGCATAGGCTTTGCCCTCTCACCTGGCTAACTCCCAGTGTACCTGCAGGTCTAAGTTTTGACACCAGTTTAATCAGGAACTTCACTCTGACTGCCCGAAGAGGAGCTAATTGCCCTGTTTACTGACAGATGTGCTTCCCTAACATCTGTTCTTCAATGGACCTCGGCATTTATTTCTGTGTCTTGTGACTATCAGTTGATTTCTCTCTCTCTTTAAACTGTAAGCTCCTTGAAGGTTGGGATTGTGTCTTATTTGTTTAATCCTCAGTGTCTGGCACAAGATAGGCGCTCAAAAAATATATTTTTTTTTTGGATGGAAGGATGGAAAGTCCTGACTTGTCAACTTTGCCCTCATATTTCTTCAGAAGAAGTGATAGGAATTTCTGTTTACTCTGATGTCAGCCTTTTTGAGCCTGCTGAGAAGTCAGATGAACAACTCAGGGCACTCTGACTAACAGAGATGATGGAAATAATTGCTTGTCCCCACTGATGGAGCCCATAAAGAAGCTGAGTAAATCATGGTTATGTTACTGGTATGGATGCCATGAAAATGGTCTAAGGACTCAGAAACTCTCTCAAAATTAAGACAAATTTCAATCTTGGCTGCTTGAAGTGTTTTCTGGCACATATATTTCTGAGCACCACACCTGGCAGGAAGACAGTATCACAAAATTGAACCTGATTGTGTTGGACAAATAAACTGTGCTTCTGGTAATTTAAGCACAAAAACTGCATTTATATTCTCATTCACTGAGGTACGTAGTGGTGACTAATAAAGAAATATCTGAGACAGGTGTGAGTCCAGGACAGGGTTAGGGCATTAAATCTGGCTGCTGAGTATGTGTCCATTGACTTTTTCAGTATCTGGCAAACTCTATTTTGAAAACGGATTTGATCTTTAAATGATGACTAGAAAAATCTTTTTTTAATGTTTATTTATTTTTGAGAGACAGAGACAGAGGGAGGGAGGGGCAGAGAGAGAGGGAGACACAGAATACAAAGCAGGCTCCAGGCCCTGAGCGGTCAGCACTGAGCCTGATGTGGGGGCCCAAACCCACAAACTGTGAGATCAAGACCTGAGCCAAAGTCGGACGCTTTAACTGACTGAGCCACCCAGGTGCTCATGACCTGAAAAATCCTAGTGAAGTACAGGTTCCCTCCAGTTGCCCTACTCCAAAATAAGAGAGTAATTGTCCCTATCTTTAAGAAATTACAAACTATCCTCTGAAGAGGTAGGCTCCATAGGCTGGATAATTGTTTAATTGCCAGTTTTGACTTTGAAGTTACTGTGTCAGGAATTAAGTTCCCTTCTGAATACAAAAAAAAAATCTGAATAAATAGAGGTTTAAACAAATTGGGGGCTTTATTTTTCTCATGTAATAAGTTCAGAAGTAGAAAATCCAGAGCTGGTAAAGTAGATCCAGAATGCCATTGGGACTGTTGTGGGTTAAATTGTGTCTCCCCCAAAAGATGCTGAAGTCCTACTGGGGAGCCAGTACCTGTGAATGTGACCGTATTTAAAAATAGGGTCTTTGCAGTTGTAGTCAAGTTAAGAAGAGGTCATTAGGATTTGAAATGACTGGTTGTCCTAATGAGAAGAGGGAAATTTAGGTAGAGACACACAGAAAGATGGCCGTGTGAAGACAGAGGCAGGGATTGGAGTTAGGTTGCTACAAGCCAAGGAACACCTGGGGTGCACAGAAGCTAGAAAACCCAAGGGAGCATGGCCCCCCTGACAGCTTGATTGCAGATGTTTAGCCTCCAGAACAGTGAGAGAATAAATGTCTGTTGACCTAAGTTTGTTGTTCAGTTTTGGTTCTCTGTTATTGCAACCCTAGGAAACGAATACACTTTTCTGCTCAGCTGTGTTTGTTGCCTTGGATTCACATGATGGTTGCTCTACCTCTAGTATCATGTGCAAGTTCCAGGCAGGAAGAAGAGAAAAGCCAAGGAGTGAAAGACACCTGCCAGTGGAGTGTACCATCTTTGAAAGAGCTTTACTGGAAGCCTCATGCAGCAACTTCTGCTTCCATTGGCAAGAGTACTCGAAATGGCAGTGTATTAGCCGAACACAGCATGGGCATACATTATATCAGAGTTTTCTTAGCAAGGAGGAAGGGAAAATGGATATTGAGTGGACATTCATTGTGTTTAAAACAATACACCCCTTATTAAGTGAGAGGTTCGTAAATAATTTCAGGATAGGGTAAAAGCAAGAGCTCCTGAATTAAAAGATTCTCAAGTTCTTCTCTCTAAAAAATTTAAAATTGTGGAATCTAAAAGCAGAAGGCACATTAAAAGGCTGTCGAATCAAACTCTCTCACTTTGTATATGAAGAATAAGTCAGAGATATGTAAGCAGCATAGCCAGAGCTCACAATGGTAGTTAGTAGCAGAACCCTTGATTCTCACATGTAAACTCTTCAATAACTGCTTCAATAACTAACACAACCATGCAGTTCATCTTTAGAAGGTAAGATCCTAATCATATCTTTATCAAGCTTAACGCTAATACTCTACTAAACACATGAAAAACACTGATCCAAATAGCTAAGTGTGACATCTACTCACTTTGTTTTTTTGTGTCTTATTTCAAAAGCTGAAGTAGAAAATGAAAGTTTCAGCCATAAATCACAGGGGCAGCAACTTAGATGATGACCAATATTTGGGTAAAAAACCCAAAACAAACAAAAAACCCTGACAGTTTTCATGTGACTCAGTCTATTCAACTTTGTTTATTCCATAATCAGATTCCTAAGCCAATAAATTAAAAATGTAAAAGGTCAGCTTATTTTAGACCCCCCCAAAAGGATGAGGAAAGAAATTTACTCACACATTTCTGAAAAAGCTATTTGTGAAAGACTTGAAGTTTGGAGGCTACCATGGATTGCTCTTTTGGATTAATATACGTCCTTGAAATTGGTCTCTGAGTGCTAGAAGTTTAAAAGACTTTATGATTAATGTACAAAAAGTGCACTGCAAAGTTAATGGAGCTATGTAGAATGGCATGAAATTTTATGTAAAATAAAATATATTCATCATTCAGATAAGATATGATATGCTCATTTCATTAATAAAAGTTACTCCCACAATACAGGCAGTGGTCATATAATGAAATCCAGCCTCCTCACCGAGAGTACAAGGATATTAACCTATCAGTTAGTTTGGGAAAATAGGCCACCATCCTAAATTAGAGATTAATAGTAGTCTACAGTTCCCTGCAATGTAAGCACTGTTTTTGAATTGAGCCGATGAAACTTGCATGGAAGAATTTGCTTCGAATGATATATGCTCTAATGCTCAGGGGTCCTATTCTCTGAGTCATTGTAATTTTGGCTTCTATTCTGCTGCATTAAGCATTGCCTCAGAATGAGGAGTCAGGAGACAACCTGAAGCTAGCAGATCAGAATAGGGAGTCACAAGGAGAAAATCAGCAGCAGCTTGTCCTGGGACAGATCTTCTATACAAGCTGCTGCTCCTTCTACACACCTGCCAGGGCAGCTTAACATTTTTTATTGTATTTATTAATAGACAGTATCTTTCAATGGTTTGATTCTTGAAAGATACAACAGAGGGGGCAGGGAAGAAACTCCTTTATTTTTGCTCCCAGCCACCCCTTTCTTAAGACAACTAATGTTATCCATTTTTAATGTATTGACATAACATTATATTGATGTATTCACATATTTAATTTTGTATTCATCTACTCTTTATTATGTAAAATTTCTAGCATACATACAAGTAGAGAGAATAGTAAAATGAATAATAATCATCCATTTATGGTCATCTTTCATTTCTCTACCAGATTAAGATGAAGCAGATTCTAGACATCATGTTTTACCTATAAATATTTTAGTGTGTCTACCAAAAATAAGAGCTCATTAAGTAAAAGACAAGCACAATATCAATATCATATTCCCCCAATTAACAATAATTCCTTGATATTATCAAGTAACCAATCATCAAATAAATCAGTTTTTACATTTCCCTGATCATCTCATAATTTTTTTTTCTTTTTTACACTTGGATCCAAAGTCTGCACATTGTATTTGATTGATAAATCTCTTAAGTATCCTTTATTTTTTATTTATTTTTTAAAATGAAAAAAAAATGTTTACTTATATATTTTGAGAGAGAGAGAGAGAGAGAACACAAGTAGGGAAGGAGCAGAGAGAGAGGGGGAGAGAGACTCCCAAGCAGGCTCTGAACTGTCAGTGCAGAGCCTAATGTGGGGCTCAATCCCACGAACCGTGAGATCAAGACCTGAGCTGAAATCAAGAGTTGGAAGCTTAACTGACTGAGCCACCCAAGTTCCCCTTAAGTATCTTTTAATTTATCTGTTCACCTTTCCTATTTTTTTCCCTTGCAATGTATTTATTGATCAATCTGCCTTTTTCATCCTGTGGCATTTCTCATATTCTGGATTTAGCTGATTGCATCTTTCCAGGGAATTTTGTAAATTTCAACTTTAAAGCAGTTTATTACCTGGGTTTTTTCATTTCTAGATTTAACTATTCAATATGTTCCATTTGCCTAGATGAAAACAATTAATTGGTAATAATGAAAAGTGAAGAGAATTTGACATTTGATATAAGTCAAAACTGGAGTTACCATTTCTTCTTTCTTTCCTTGCTTCTCTCCTTCCTTTTATACCCTACATCAGTCCATCTCAAACCCTACTGGACTTCCTTGCAAAATATATCCAGAGTCCAAATACTTCTCCTCACGTCCACTTCTACCATGCTGGCCCCAGTCACCAGGATCTCTCACCAAGACTATTACCATGGCTTCCTGGTATTTCTCCCTGCTTTTCTCTTTGTCCCCTTTACCTTTAGAATCAGAGTGATTCTGGGTCACTTGGATGGCTCAGTCAGTTGAGCGGCTAACTCTTGGTTTCAGCTCAGATCATGATCTCACAGTTCACGGGTTCCAGCCCTGTGTTGGGCCCCATGCTGACAGTGTGGAGCCTGCTTGGGATTCTCTGTCTCTGTCTCTCTCTGCCCCTCCCCCTCTCATGTGTGTGTGCGTGCGCTCTCTCTCTCTCTCTCTCTCTCTCTCTCCTCTCTCTCACTATAAATAAACATTAAAAAAAATAGAAGCAGAGTGATCCTAATAAAACCCAAATCAGATCACATCACTCCTCTACTCAGAACTTTATAGGGCGCCTGGATGTCTCAGTTGGTTAAGCATCGACTTTGGCTCAGGTCACGATCTCACGGTCCGCTGTCCGTGAATTCTAGCCCCAAGTCAGGCTCTGTGCTGACAGCTCAGAGCCTGGAGCCTGCTTTGGATTCTGTGTCTCCCTCTCTCTGCCCCTCCCCTGCTTCTGCTCTGTCTCTCTCTCTCAAAATTAAATAAACGTTAAAAATTTCAAAAGGAAAAAAAAAAAGAACATTCCAATGACTTCCTTGGACAAAAGCGGAAATCCTTACAACGGCCTACAAGTCTCTTCATGATCTTCCCCTTACATCCCTTGACTTTATCCACCAACCACACTCATCCTCTCTCCTTCTCCAGCCATAACAGCCTCTTTGTTTTCCTTAAACACATCAGCCAAACTCCTATCCCACTCACTCTTTCCTTTGTCTACAACACTCCTTCACCAGTTATCCCCATGACTTGCCCCTGCATGGCCATCAGCTCCTTGTTTAATTGTCCCCTTCTGGCTGAGGCCTCCCAAATCATCCTGTTTAAAAGTTTAGCCCCTGCTCCAAATCTTGCATTCTCCATCTTTCTTACTCTGTCTTGTTTTTCTTCATAGCACTTGACAACTTCCAAAGTACTATGTGATTTACTCATTTATTTTTCCTGTCTCCCTCCATTAGAATGGAATCTTCATGAGTGCAGAAATTTTTGTCCATTTGGTTCACTGCTGTCTCCTCAGTGCTCAGAACAATGTCCAATAAGCATTTGTTACATCAATAAATTTCAGATACTCAAGGAAACGTTCCTATTTTCCTTTGCATAAAACATTTATTCTAAATTATTCCTGTCTAGAGCATGCACAGTCCTTGAGAGCTGGCTAACTCTTGTGATCACTTTGCCCTTGTTTATTCTCATTCCTTAGAAAGAAATCAAGTTGATGTATTAATTGGACACAGTGGGTAGTTGCTCTGGAAATTTGATCATGAAAGAGCTATGGATTGAATTATATCCCCCCAAACTTCATATGTTGAAATCCTAACCTACCTACAGTATCTCAGAATGTAACCTTATTTGAAAGAAGGATCATGGCAGAGGTAATTATTGAGACAAGGTCATACTGGAGTAGGGCAGCCCCTAATCCTATATCACTAGTGTCCTAATAAAAACTTCAGGGCTCCTGGGTGGCTCTGTTGGCTGGGGGGTCAGACTCTCTTGTTTTAAAAGGTTTTATTTATTTATTTTGAGAAGGAGAGAGAGTATGTGCAGAAGGGGAAGAGAGAGATGGAGGGAGGGAGAGACAGAGAGACAAACAGACAGATAATCTCAAACAGGCCCCATGCATCGGTACAGAGCCCAACATGGGGCTTGAACTCATGAACCATGAGATCATGACCTAAGTAGAAATCAAAAGTCAGATTCTTAAAGCAACTGAGCCACCCAGGTGCCCCAGGCATCTGACTCTTGATTTTGGCTCAGGTTATGGTCTCTCAGGTTCATGAGATCAAGCCCTGTGTCAGGCTCCATGCTGACAGCATGGAGCTTACTTGGGAATCTCTCTTTCCCTCTCTCTCTGCCCCTACCCTGCTCACATGTGTGCGTTCTCTCTCTCTCTCTCTCTCTCTCAAAATAAGTAAACTTTAGAAAAAAGAGGGGAGGGGGACACAGATAAACATACAGGGAGAATGCCATGTCAAGATGAAGGCAGAGATCTACAAGGGAAAGAATGCCAAAGATTGTTAGCAAACCACCAGAAGCTAGGAGAAGCATGGAATGGATTCTCCCTCAGAAGAAACCAATGCTGACGTCACTTTGATCTCAGACTTCTAGCCTCCACAGCTGTGGGACAATAACTTTGTGTTTAAACCACCTAGTTTAAGGTACATCATTACAGTAGCCCTGGGAAATTAATATGGGACTTATGGAACCATGGAATCTTTGTTTTTATTTGCAAGTAGTTCACATAATTGGTGCAGAGTAAGCACGCAACAAATATATGTTGAGTGAACAATGGGAGTATGATGACATGAGTCTGCTCTAAGGAGGGCAAGGAAGATGGGAAATAGAAAATTAGTACTAAAGAAAGACAAAAAAGAGAGAGAATCATTACTAGATTGTAATTCCCACCAGGGCAGTGACCATATCACTAGCATAGAACTTCCTTCTCATACACATTTTGCTGGCTCAAAATGAATGTCAGACAGAGCAGGTAGCTCTGTGCCAAACAAGTGATGCTAGGTGGAAGAGGTTAGGTGGGCTGGTCCTTCCTGATGCATTCGTGAAGCTTAACCAACTGTCTTCCTTTCACAGTCAGGAGTCTCAGTGCCAACAGATTGCCATGGTTCTGCATTGTTCTCAATTTCACTTTATTCAGGTATATAGTATGTGGTCTTTAAGATATATTTTTGGGACTATTGGTCGTTACATATTTTTTAAATCTTTAATCAGGTGATCCAACATCTCTTCAAACTCAGATGTGTAATTCTAGTGTTAAATTACTATGTTGCATTTCTAAAAACTTCACTTTCTTAAAGGCTGATAGGAATACAAACCCATTCTTTATTCAGAAAGTTTGTTTGAAGCCACAGTAGGTATTCTTAATAGATTGCCTTTCTTGGCCAGTAATTTTACATCAGAGGAGAAAATAATGCTATTGTTATGGATTAAAATATCATGTTTTAAATGTCATTGCTACTAAATATCAAGGACGTGGAAAACAAAAGTAGTAGAGGCAAAGATGTAGGATAAAAGTAATGAGATCCAATACAATACTTTTGAATTGTGCTCGTTCATGGTAGTTCAGAATGGATGTAATTGTCTGCACAACTCAGGTAAGTTTTTTTTTCCCACCAGAAAGATTTTTGAAGATAAATCATGATTTTTTTTATCCCCTTAATTTTCAAAAGTCTCTATTATCTACGTGGGGTTGACGAAAAGGGGCCACACATTCCTTGATAATATATCCCTTGAGGGGTGTGATGTGATTGCCCTCCCCTTGACCCTGGCTAACCAGTGATGCTATGTCAATAGTGGGACTAGACATTATGAGCCTGGTCCTTTGGTACCTTCAGTTCTCATGTAAGAAGTTTGATAGCTCTGAGGCTACCATACTATGGGAGGACCCAACATGGCCACAGGAAGAATCTGGGAGAAGGAGAGACAGTTCCCCCTTCCTATTTCTCCAGCCCCCAGTCACTTGAGTCATCCCAACTGAGGCCCCAGACACCATAGAACAGAGATGAGCTGTCCTTACCGTGTCCTGTCCAAATTCCTGACCCTCAGAAGAGTAAGACATAAAAATATTGTTGTTTAAAGCCACTAATGTTTGGAGTAGTTTGTTATACAGCAGTTGATAATTAGAGCATCAACTTTCATGTATAGATAGTTTCAGGTTATGTTTTACAACTTCCCACATATTCCAAAATTAGAATTTCTTCCCTAGTTATGTTATGCCTCCCAGCCCAGTATATACTGATCATTTCTTGTCACTCAGTAATCAACTGTTCAAACTATTGTGTCACTTATTTGAAGCAAAAGATGCCAATGCCCTATTTTGTACACTTTTTCCTTTTGACATGGCATGAACAATTAGGCTCACTAAATTATTTAAAAGAAAGAGATTGTATATCTCTGTTCGTGGATCTTTTCTTTAACTGATATCAGGAAAAAGTGGACTTCCTATTAGTACCAAAAGTGTTAAAAACATTGCTGTTGGCTTCCAAGGAGTAAAATATAATATGTGTTTTGATAACTATGATTAGTGACTGGACTTGCTACCCTCCTTTGTGTAGCTATCAGAAACTGTACAACATGCCTCACAATTGTTTGGCACATTTGAATTTTCAACAAATACTATTTATCACCACCCCTCTCTTTTTTCTTTTTTTCCAAATGTCATATTTATACTTTTGGAAACCTAATGCCAGTTAAAAACCATAGTCTGGGGTGTTAGGTGGCTTAGTCGGTTATGCCTCTGACTACAGCTCAGGTCATAATCTCGCAGTTCGTGAGTTTGAGCCCCACATCAGGCTCTGTGCTGACAGCTCAGAGCCTGGAGCCTGCTTCGAATTCGGTGTCTCCCTCTTTCTCTGCTCCTCCCCCACTCATACTCTGTCTCTCAAAAAGAAATAAAATGTTAAAACAAACAAACAAAAAAAACCCATAGTCTTTTGCTCACATATATTTTAACCATTGGCAACGTGACCTTAGAAAAGCAACTGTTTTGGGGTCTAGCAGTTATTTTATTTTTAAACAGTTAAAGAGGGGCACCTGGGTGGCTCAGTCAGTTGAGCGTCCGACTTCAGCTCAGGTCATGATCTCACAGGTTGTGAGTTCAAGCCCCGTGTCGGGCTCTGTGCTGACAGCTCAGAACCTGAAGCCTGCTTCGGAATCTGTGTCACCCCCTTCTCTGCCCCCACCCCACTCATGTCCTCTCTCTCTCTCTCTCTCAATAATAAATTTTTAAAAAGTTTAAAAAATTTAAAAAAATACTCATTAAACAGTTAAAGAGAAATTAGAAGTACAGTATTTTATTGGTAAGGCATTTCCAAGGTTCCTCTAGCAATTTGCATTTAAACGGCTTCTATGAGAAGCTTCCACTGAAGGCAATTCATTTTCCTTTTAAAAGAGATGTATTTAGCACATGAAATTGAATTTACTTTTAAAATTCACTCTCTATCCCCAGAATTATGTCAGCCATATGGTAACAGTTGTTTAATGTGCCAACAAACTGGGGTGTTTGTTTGTATTTAGTATAAACAAATTACAAACATCCACAGGAACATGTGAAAAATATTCTCTTTAGATGAAGTCAATTATGCTTTGTATGCTTAAGGGTCCCTTTTATTAGATGAGTCTCTTATGCTTTGACAAAACAAAGGGGTGAGGAAATTCTGCGCAAGGAAAATGTTGATTTCAACTTGAAGGTAAATTAAGTGGAATACCAATTCCAAATTGGTAGAATACCAAATTACCCCGTGTCTCCTAAGATGATATAATGAAGCACTTACTTATACATGCACTTCATATCTCAGGAACAAAGGAGTTTATAGCTCTGATCTTCAACTGCGTCTATTTTCAATCACAAAACCACTGCCAGCTTCAGCACAACTTAGAATAATGGGTGCCCAAGAGGAAGTTCAAGATCGGCATACTGGCTGAGCTATGAGGCAGACATAGGTCTTCGTAGCCTCCATGGGGCTTTGCATAGTGCTCTACTCAAATGCTGCTAAGCCATCAAAATTCGTACTCAAAAATGACTCTGGGGCTTTTAGTAGGAATAGAAAGGGCTAAGTGGGAATTTACAGTAGTTCTTTAAGCTTCGTCAAATTTTATAAGATAAACGAAGTCAAGACCCCTGGGACACAGTGTGGTGGAAAATGTGTCAGGCTTTTAGTACAGAGGTCCGCTTTTCACTCACTTCATTCCTGATATGTTCAAAGAAAATTTATTGAGGTATTTCTTCTCAATCCGGAGATAAAACAATTGGCCTGAGTTCTTTCCTTTTAAATACCTCTTTGACCTGGAGGGAGACATTCTCGTCTACCTAGAGGTGCTATCAGAACTGCTCTCATTCTATGAAGTACATTTGGGTAGTACTATTTATATTAGTTCTCTGGAGCAAAGCATTATATATAGCTGGGAAGCCATCTACAAAGTGACACAGGAAATTTGATTTATGATGGGGGCAGCTGATCTAAATCACTTTTTGTTTCTCAGCTTAAAGGCCCCCTCATAAAATCTATAAGCTTTTGACAAGTTCTTCAAATAGCCTTTTAGCCACCACATAAGTTAGTTCCTGCCTCTGTGCCTTGACTGATTGCTAGATGGTTATGTGGGTGGCTTCTGAGTTGCAATTGAAGGCTTTTATGTGGTTTTTTCTTTTTTCTTTTTCTTTTCTTTTCTTTTTTTTTTTTTTAAGCTGATGGGCTGAATCAATTGCCTTGTCCTTACGGGTAGCATCTCAAATATGACCGGCTTTGATGAACACATTTTTAGTCATTTGAGAGAAATACTTAGTGAAAATTCCTTGTGATATAAATACAAATGCGTCTTCTTTTCCCAGCATGGAAACTTTTCTGCATCAGAAAACTGACAAGGATTTGGAAGAATTAGATTGTGTCTCATTGCAATGAATAAGAAGCCAACAAAAGCATCAACGCCCTTGCTGTGTTCAAATCCCTAGAAGTTTTATGAATTAGAAGATGAAAGTAAAAAAGAAAAGAAATTTTGCTCGCATCTGTCATGTCACTTGACCATAAGTAAGCATATAGTTTATTAAAGAATGTAGTAGGCAATTTAGCCCTAGTTGCCAAATATTTATTGAGCACCTATTATCTTCCAGGCACTCTGTGAGGTTACAAAAATGAACAAAGCGTGCATTGCAGGTTGGGTTCTCTGGAGAGCAGAAACTGAGATGGAGTTATAAATACAAAATTTTTCACAAGAAAGTGACCCCTGTGAATTAGAAGTGGAAGAAGCAGGGTGAGCAGAGGAAATGATCAGAACAAGATGACCCGACAGTGTCTTGGGCCAGCCCAGCAGGAAGTTCTCCAGAGCCGATCGCCCTTTGGGGGAGACCTGTATTGTGTGCGAGGGGCTGGGCCCTTACACAGCTTACAAGGCTGCCTTGCTCAATTATCAGCTGGGGGCCAACTCAGAAAGAGCTTGACTTGTTCTACCACTGCCTTGCTCAATCACTGAATAGGATCTACTTCTAGAAGAGCATGAATGTGGCTTGAATGCTGACGTGAATCCTGAAGAAGCTAACAGCTGGAATCTGTCTGGTAACCACCCTCCTTTTCCTGGTTCCTTTCTTGGTTTTCCCCCTTTCCTGAAAGGGGAGCTGAGTAATACCTCTCCTTATCTTTTGTGGTCCACCACTTGTGCCACACAGATCTACTTCTCCATGACATTCAGAACTCCTCATGGGGTCCGGTGGACCTCACTTCCTGAGGGGACATTTATAGATAGGGAGGTTAGTGTGACAGAATAGAGCCGACCCCCCCCGAAGGTGGCCCCAGTGCTACAACTCGTTCTCATCCCCTTTCGTTTTCCACTCTTCTGTCTAAATCCCTTTTACCCTTAGCTACCACCTGTGTTGGTCTTAGTCGTTTTTCTGAAAAGTCTAACTTCTTATTCTCCCATGCAGAATTTCTGCATGTTTCCATTCGTGTGGGCCCAAAGTGCTCAAACTGGGTCATGTGAGTGCCACGTATGTTCCTCCTTGTCTCTCTGGTGTATCGGGAAGACTTCTTCCTTGTGCTGTTCAGGGTCAATTACTTCTGACAGGCTAGTGACTGCTCTTCTTGCTTGCTGGTCCCTACAAACAAAGATCCCAAAGTGCTCACGGAGCAACTATAGCTTTTATTTTACTGAGACTATATGCTCCCTTGTGAGAGCATACCCTCTTTGGGAGCAAGGGCTTCTCATCTCGCGGAGCCCAGAGTTGTGAAGGCAGGAATCTACAGAATATCCCAGTAGATCACTGGGATTAATAGTTAGATGGGGCCAATTCTACTTCTGTCCTTTGGTTCCAGTCCATGTATTCTTCCTGATAGGAACACAATGCCATAGAAAGGTCTCTAATTCAATGAGTGTATTACTTCCTGGAGGATAGTGCTATATCCTCACAAGGCATTACTTCTGGTTGGTGCTTTAGCTGCCCCGTCAGCAACCATTCATTACTCTCACAGGCCAGCAGCTTCTGGGTGATGTGGGTGAAGTAATATATGACATGACCACTAAATTCCATGGTCATGGACACACTTTTCGCTCCTCTCCTGTGGTAAAATGGGTTCCCTTATTGAATGTTATGGGGAATTCCATATCTATAGATTAGGCGTTCTGTAAATTCCCAGATAGTAGTGCTTTACTGTGGGCAGGAAAAGCAAACCCACACCAGGAATACATCTCTATTCTTATGAGAAGAAGCTGCTGTAACTTCCAAGAGGGAAGAATCCTAATGAAGTTAGTTTGCTACCAGTTGGTCTCTTTGAGGAACATTGCTGTATCAAGGGCTTAGCGTTGGTCTCTGGTGTTCGCAGGTTAGACATTGAAAGTAGCTAGAGTGGCCTTGGTTAGTGGGAGGCTATGCCTTTGGGCCCTTACAAAATCTCTGTTTTAACTGCCATGGCCACTTGGTATGTGTATTTTGCCAACACTGCAGCAGACACTGGAAAAAAAAAAACTAGCTAGTATAAACTGACCAACTTATTTTGCCCTCTTGGTTATTTTGCATACTTCACAAGCAGTTCTATGCACTTACCCACTTATCTACCCCAGAATTCCTTACCTTGGAGAATGAATTCCAAGATTTTAATCTTTTTCCTTCCTGGTCCCTAACTAGCCAGACAAACCATTTTCCATTTTCATGAATCTGTATGTATTCCACCTCAGGTTATTTCTACTTTCATACAAAATGAAATATGTATGCACCACCCAAATATGTGCACCACCCAATACTCTACCCACTAAGTAGAGTATTACTCAATAATACCTGCCTTTGCAATTGTCTCTCAAGGCCATATAGCTGCCATATAGGTTTCCATATATGGAACCAATCCTTCTGTAAACGAAGCGTGGTCATTTTCTTCCTCTTTCATTTGATCATATAGGACTTACTCTTTTCCCTGATACAACCAGAGTAAGCTGTCATGGATGACAGGTGGATCTAGGCTCCCTGCCCCTGCAGCTTGCTGTGTCCTCTGCACATGCTGATGATCAAGCTTGGATGTACAGTTCTAGTTTATGATGGATCGCTACTGGGCCCTCGTATCCTTACCATTTGGTAAGTTCAATAGGCTCCTGCTCATGTTTTATAGTTAGGGATGCATAATGACTTTGGTGTTCAATGCTCAAACATTCTAGCTCTCTACCACAGCTCAGTAGCACTCTAACTAAGAGCTATTTTTCAGAAAGTGTGTATGTAACTCTCCATTACAGATGGAATGATATTGCTTCAGGACCCTAGAGTCTGCACTGAGATTCTCCCATTTGGGCTTGTCATAAACTTACAGTAAATGTTATGCTTTTCTTCCTCTTTTTTCTGCAGTTAGAGATATTGGATACAGCAGTTTAGTTTTGCAGAATACCACAGAATGTCCTTGAGCATTGGACCCCCTAAACACTTTACTGAAGTGATAGCCCTCTCAATCTTTATAGGGTTTATTTCCATCCTCTGGAGCATGTCTATCTTACCATGTCCTCCAGTGTACTAGTCACCTCTTAGCCATTATGCTCTATTGGCATGATAATCACTGATGTAATGAATAGATATGATGCTCTACAAGAGGTATAAATGGTTCGGATTACTTTGGATTATATTATGACTGAGGATGGGAGTGTTCACATAGTCTTGGGGCAAACTATATATTGCTGTCCCATCTATATGAATGCAGTGTGTTTCTGATCTTCTTTCCCGAATGAAATAAATAAAAATAAATCTGCCAGACATATGACTGCATAACTCTTTCCTGAAGCCATCTTAATCTACTTGAAAAGAAAGACACAACAGCTGGTACAGCAGCTAGAGTTGGGGCTGTTACTTAGTGAAGCTTGAAGTTGTCTATAGTGACTTTTCCAGGATCCATCCAGTTTCTGCAGGGGTCACATTGGCAAATTAAGTTGAGATAGGTTAAGAACCACCATCGCTTGTTCAATATCACTCATCATCAAGGAAATGCAAATCAAACCATGATGAGATATCACCTCATGCCTGTCAAAATGGCTAAAATTAACAACACAAGAAATGACAGGTGTTGGTGAGGATGCAGAGAAAGGGGAACCCTCTTGCACTCTTGGTAGGAATGCAAACTGGTGCAGCCACTCTGGAGAACAGTATGGAGTTTCCTCAAGAAACTAAAAATAGAACTACCCTACAATTCAGCAATTGCACACTATTAGGTATTTACCCAAAGGATACAAAAATACATGCAACCCAATGTTTATAGCAGTTTTACCAAGCATAGCCACACTACAGAGAGAGCCCAAATGTCCACCAACTGATGAATGGAAAAAGACCATGTCTCACACACACACACACACACACACACACACACTATGGAATATTACTCTATGGAATATTACTCAGCCATCAAAATGAATGAAATCTTGCCATTGGCAACAGCATGGATGGAGCTAGAATATATTATGTGAAATGAAATAAGCCAGTCAGAGAAAGAGAAATACCATATGATTTCACTCATATGTGGAATTTAAGAAACAAAACAGATGAACATATGGGAAGGAGGGGGAAGAGAAGACAGGGAAACAAACCACAAGAAACTTTTAATGATACAAAACAAACTCTGGGTTGATGGAGGGAAGTGGGTGGGGGATGGTCTAGATGGGTGATGGGTACTAAGGAGGGCACTTGTTGTGATGATTACTGGGTGTTACACGTAAGTGATAAATCACTGAATTCTACTCCTGAAACCAATGTTGCACTATATGTCAAGTAACAAAAATTAAATTAAAAAAAAGGAAAAATGAAAGCAAGCAAGCAAGCAAGTCACCATCCTTGAATCCTTTAGGTCTTTAATGGTAACATTAATCCCTAGCACCCCCACCCCCCAATGCAATATTGGCATTGATATATTCTTTTTGCTAGAGGGAGGTAGATGTGACATTTCAGAGGCTTTCATTTGGCCTTTTCCACTATAATTGTTTTACTTACAGGCCAGGAATCCAATGGTGCCCAGGGTTTTAACTGCCAGGTGTGTCAATCCCAATAATACATTCAGGGATAGGAAAAATAAATTGGACTTGGGCCAGGACTCCATTTATTAACTACTCCCATTTGTCCCTACTCTAACCGGTGGGCGGTGGGGATGCTTCATTTCTCTGGGAATGTCAGTTAGTGCTCTGTGTCCCATAGACCTCACAAAGTATGGATATTTCTACTTCTGCAGTGTAAAGCCCCTCAAATTCGTGGTGGCTGCAGGCTGCTTTGGGGAAGGACTGAGGGAATCTGTACAGGATATGCCTGCCAGGGTGTTACAGGGTCTTTTTTCCTAGGGGCCTTGGAACTTCTTTAGTCAGTGGATCTGAAAATTGGCTCAGACAAGGAACTGAGCAAAGAATCATGGAGTTTTATCTGGATAGCTATCTCGAACTTCCTGCTTCTCCATTCTTGCTTTCTTCTTACTACAGGTGTTAAGCAGTACCCTGATTGGCTGCCTGTCTATTTTACCCCTTGGGACACCATGTTCAGTTAACCATCTCAACAACTCTCTGTGGGTCAAAGGCTCTTGGTTGCCCCTCTTACCTGGCTTTTAGTGATGAAGCACCCCAACATGGCTTCTATTGCTATTAAAGAATCCAGCTCTGTGACCACCTTCTGTATCACCACCCCTGGCCTGCAGAAGCAGATCACCTCTGAACACCTAGTAGTGTTGGTTTTTCTCTTACTGGCACATTCCTGACTGTCTTGTTGAATGGTGTGTTCTCTGGGCCTTTTCATGGAACAGAAAGTTCTGGTGGTTCTTTTGGCCTCACATAATATGTCCATTCCAGTACATCCCTTTCTCTCAGCCTTTTTATTCCTTTCTTTGTTATTTCTCATAGCAGCTCAAGCTTTCAACTTTGCCCAGGGCAGGCAACTAGAGGCCACCCTAGCAGAGTTTTCCTCATCACTAGAGTCTTTTTAAGGGTATCAAATCCCACATCCTGCTGCTAATCTTCATGTTAATAAGGACGGTGTTCAAGGAACTGCATTCAAGGAACCATACCTGAGAAACATGCAACAGGGACTGACTTGGATAGGATTTTGAGCCTGATTCATAATGGGATGAGAATTTGGGGAGCTCTAGGGAGAGTATGAGTGTATTTTGTATATGGGAGAAATGTAAATAATTGTAAATAACAATATTGAGGTCAGAGAGCAGACTTGGTAGTTTTGAAACATGCCTGAAAACTTTTTGATGGTCTTTCCATCAAATGGGGGGCTGTGACCCCTACTTCTCACCCTGGTGGACCTTGGTGACTGCCTTGATTTAGAGAGTATGGTGGAAACGAAGCTATGATATCCAAGGCTTGGTCATAAGATGCCTACCCACTTCCCCCTTGGCCTCCCAGGATCTCAGGCACCATATTGCCAGGAAGCCCAAATTAGCCCATGTGGAGAGATCAAGCAGAATGGTCACATGTAGGTGTTCTGACCAAAAGACGAGTTGACGTTTCAGACAGCAGCTGGTATCAATTACTAGGCATGTGAGTGAGGCACCTTCAGATAATTCCAGCCTCCAGCTGTCAAGTCATCCGTAGCCATTGAGTCTTTTCAGCTGATGCTCCAGTCATCCTGAAGCAGAGACAAACCACTGCACTGTTCCCTGTCAGAATTCTTGATCTACACAATCCATGGGCAGAATAAAGTGGTTGTCTTACACCACTAAGTTTTGAGGGGCTACTTTTTCAGCAATAGTAAACAGAGCAAAGATCAAACTGATAAGTGTCAAATATGTTCCTCTCTCTCAATAATAATGAGTTAGAAAATATAACGTAAAACTGTAGAAACTAGCAAGGAGCTTGACAAAGAATGCACAAGACCTTTTCAGAAAAAGGTTGAACTCTGTTAAAGGACATTAAAATTAGATCTAAGTTAATTATTGTATTCATTTATTTTTTTAGGTTTATAATAATCTTTTTTCCCAGCTTTTATTTAAATTCCAGTTAATTATCATACAGTGTAATATTAGTTTCAGGAGTAGAATTCAATGATTCCTCACTTACATACATCACCCAGTGCTCATCACAAGTGCCCTCCTTAGTACCCATCACCCATCTAGCCCATCTCCCACCTACCTCCCTCCATAAACCCTCAGTTTATTGTCTACAGTTAAGAGTCTGTTTTCTGCTTTGTATCTCTCTTTTTCATATGTCATCTGTCTTGTTTCTAAAATTTCACATATGAGTGAAATCGTACAGTATTTGTATTTCTCTGACTGACTTATTTTGCTTAGCATTACACTCTCTAGCTCCATCTATGTCACCCAAATCTTGTGAATAGCAAGATTTCATTCTTTTTGATGGGTCAGTAATATTCCATCTGACTATGTAAAATTAGGATTTCTGTTTAATGACATATATGTGACAAAGTTAATGGACAGATAATAGACTGGGAGAAAATATTTGTGAAGTGTAAAAATGACAAAGGTTTGATATTTAGAGTCTACAGCAAATTTCTGTAAATCAGCGGTAAAAGGATAGGGAACATAAAAAAAAATTAGCAAGAAAGTGAAGCCTGAATGAAAAACAAAAATTATGAAATAAAAAATTTTCAAATATGAAATATGACTTTAGGTCCAAATGTCAAAAAGTATGTCCAAATGTCAAATATTGATGAGGATATGAGGTGCTAGGCCTCTCATTCACTGATGAGGAAGCTTAAGTGTGATAGCCATACCAGCAGGTTGTTCTCAGTATTTTGAAAAATTATGCATGCATATTTCCTATAGACCAGTGATCCTACTCCTGGGTATAATTCCCCTCTCTCCCTAAAATAATCACACAGGAATGCAGAAGATTAATCCATCAGAATCCAGACAAGAAAATAAAAATCATACTAGTATTTCAAGTGGGGGTATTTAATACAGGGAGCTGATTAAATCGGGGTTGGAAAAATAAAAACAGGTCAAAGGAAACACCGGGATCACCCAGAGATTAGTACCCACAGGTACGAGAGCTTCCACCTCTAGAAATGGGGGAACGAAAGGAAAGAGGTGGTGTGATCACAGCACAGGGGCTTTGAGGAGGGGCCCTGTGGGGTGGGTGTTTCCTCTGAGAGGAAGGTGCCACAAGGCTGATGCATGGGCCACTGAAATGTACACAGCTGGTGCTCAGCACGTTCATCTTCTGTTCCCGGGAGGTGTGGTACTGCTGCTGTAAAAGAAGCCCTGGGCTGGAGCCCTGGACGCCTGCTGCTGATGGCAGACAGCCAGGGAAAGCTGTAAGCAAGCGGAGAATCCCTTTCCCCTCCCACACTTTGTGATCTCCTCCCAATACCTTGTATTGAAAGAACATACCTAGAAGTGAGCTGGCAAGGGAATTCTGGGAACATGCACTTTGCAGAATCAACCTTCAGAAGGGTGGGCTGGAGTGTGAGAGGCAATAGGTAAAAGATTTACATCTCAGACTCCTTGTGGTAGCAGGAGACTGCAGCCAAACTAGGTGTCCATTGCTAGGGGGACAATAAATAAAATGTTGTGCATGTGTAGTATGGAATATGCAGCCAGGAGAAGCAGACAAGTACATGTAAGTTAAACAACATAGATAAATTCCAGAAACATAGTGTTGAGAGAAAAAAAATTAGGAAAAGGCATGGGATTTAAAGTATTCCACCACTGAATGTAAATTGGTGAAGCTGCTGTGGAAAATTATGTGGAAATTCCTCAAAAAATTAAAAATATAAATACCATATGATGTAGTAATTCCACTACTGGATATTTACCAAGAAAACGAAAACAGTAATTCAAAAAGATGTATGCACTCCTATGTTTATTATAGCATTATTTGCAATAACCAAGATATGAAAGCAACCTAAATGACCATAGATAGATAAATGGATAAGGAAGATGTGATATATATATACATATATATGTACATATATATGTATACATATATGTATGTATATGTATATATATGTATACATACGTGTATACACATATATATGTGTATATATATATACGCGTGTGTATGTGTATATATATGTATATATATATATATATATATATATATATCTTTTTTTTTTAATTTTTTTTTTCAACGTTTTTTATTTATTTTTGGGACAGAGAGAGACAGAGCATGAACGGGGGAGGGGCAGAGAGAGAGGGAGACACAGAATCGGAAACAGGCTCCAGGCTCCGAGCCATCAGCCCAGAGCCTGACGCGGGGCTCGAACTCACGGACCGCGAGATCGTGACCTGGCTGAAGTCGGACGCTTAACCGACTGCGCCACCCAGGCGCCCCTTTATCTTTTTTTTTTAAAAAAGAAATCTCTACACCCAATGTGAGGCTCAAATGCACCACCCTGAGATCAAGAGTCACATACTCTACCAACTGAACCAGCCAGGTGCCCCACAGATAGATATATATATATATATATATATATATATATATATATATATATATATATATATATATAAAATGGAACATTATTCAGCCAGAAAGAAGAGATCTTGCCATTTGTGACAATATGGACAGACCTAGAGAGGAATAAGTGAAATAAGCCAGACAGAGGAAGACAAATACCATATGATTTCACTTATATGTAGTATCTAAAAACCAAAACAGATGAATAAACAAACAAAGAAAAAAGAGAATCAGACCTATAAATCAGAGAATGAACTGATGTTTTCCAGCAGGGAGGACGGTAGGGGGATGAGCAAAGTGGTTTAAGGACAGTGGGAGATACAGGTTTTCAGTTATGGAATAAATAAGTCATGGGAATAAAAGTCACAGCATAGAAAATACAGTCAATTGTATTGTAATAGTCTTGTATGGTGACAGATGGTAACAACACTTGTGGTGAGAACAGGGTAATATATAAACTTGCTGAATCAATATGCTGTGCACCTGAAACTAATGTAACATTGTGTGTGAATTACAGTCAAATAAAAAAAAAAAAGAAGAAAGAACAATGGAAACTAAAATCAAAGAATGGGCAGAAGAAAATATTTGCAAAAAATATATATACTCCCCTATGTATGTACATTTAAAATAGCAAAACAATACTACATATTTAAGAGGTTGGACACATATTTTAAGATACAGATACAGATATATTAGGATGGGTACCAAGGCTGCTGCACATAGCGCAATTCCTGGAATTATGCAACCCAAGTAGCCCTGGTGGTGGCCTATGCTAAAGAGAGAAGCAGAAGTGGGAATTAAAAAGAAGGGCAAGAAGTAAAATAAGAGAGAGAGGTCATTAATAGATGAGAAAAATCATGTGCTATGGACCAAGAAGCATAACTCAAATCTTTACATTTGACGGCTTTAAAGTAAGTTTTTGTTACTCACATTTATTGCAGATTTTTCCTAATTTTGTCCTTTTCTTTCATTGTTTTATGAAACATCTGACGTTCCGAGTTTTTGTCTATCATGTTAGTAATTGATCTTTTTCTTTCTTATTTCTGCTATTGGTGGAATGAAGTTGTCTCTCCTCCCACTGAGAGTTGCAGTCTAGTTCTCTTTCCCCTCTGCTTGAATCTGGGCTGGTCTTGTGACTTATTTTGACATGTAGCATATAGAATATAGGTAATGATATTATATAACTTTCAAAGTTGGGCCTGAAGAGATCTGCAATTCTCACCTTCATTGGTTCCTTGGAACCCAGCTGCATGTTGTGGGAAGACCAAACCACATGGAGAAGGCCCAAAGAAGAGAACTGAGCACAGCAGTTGACAGCTTCAGCTGACCTCCCAGCAGACAGCCATCACCGACTGCAAGCCACATAAAAGAGATATCTTGGATGTCCTGGTACTGTTGAGGCTCCAGATTTCTGCACCCTAGTCAATACTGCTTGGAACGTTACAACTACCCAGCTGATCCCCATCGACTCAGAGACTTTTCGAAGATAATAAATGGTTGTGATTATTTTAAGCCACTACATTTTGAGGTGTTTTTAATGTTTATTTAATCTTGAGAGAGAGAGACAGAATGTGAGCAAGGGAGGGGCAGAGAGAGAGGGAGACACAGAATCTGAAACAGGCTCCAGGCTCTGAGCTGTCAGCATAGAGCCCGACGTGGGGCTCGAACTCACAAACCGTGAGATCATGACCCAAGCCGAAATTGGACACTTAACCTACTGGGCCACTCAGGTGCCCCAAGGTGGTTTGTTAATAGCAATAGATAACTGAACCACCTCTGTTGCTTAAATACTGAGAAAATCCAGATACCATATTTTCTTCTAATTTTTGTAAGTGACATCTAGGGTTTTAGCTGAAATATTTGCTCAATCAGCCCACTGACAACTCTATTTGATAGATAATTTACCTATTCATTCTCTTTTTTAATTTGAGAGAGAGAGAGAGAGAGAGAGAGAGAGAGAATATGAGCTGGGGAGAGGAGCAGAGGGAGAGAGGGACAGAATCAAGCAGGTTCCCAATGTGGGGCTCAATTCTACAATCCTAGGATCATGACCTGAGCCAAAATCAAGAATCAGATAATCGACTGAGCCACCCAAGTGCCCCTATTCACTCATTTTTTTTGTTATCCTTTTTCCCCAAGATATTGAAAAAGGTTCAGGTTTTTTTTTTTTTTTATTTTTTTTTATTGTGAGTTAATATATGCCCATTCTAGGAAATGGGGGAGGAGGGTTGAGCGAGGGTCTGCCATTGATTCCATCTTTTCAAGGACAATCACTATGACCATTCTGATGTATTTCTTACAAACTTTCTCTCTTTGTTTTTACGTAAATGCTATTCTTCAATGTATCTAGTTTATTACTCAGGGATACTGCATACACGTAGAAATCATTCACTGCACAAAAGTACTCTGCTGAGAAAGGGAGTGGGCATGGGAAGCAGGGCTGCACTAGCCCCAGAGAAAGGGTGCTTCTTGCCAACACAGCTGTCATGAGCTTACCAAGCCCTGTACCCTTGGGGCCGTTTTCACCCCAAGGTGGAGTCCTTTTCAGCCACTACTCTGTGATGCCCCACTCTATTTTGGCTTATCTTTAAAACACAAGCTTTGCCCCACATTACTAAAAGTTGAGAAACATTTTGAAAAAGGAAATTGCTAGACCTGGAAAAAACTCTGAATATAAGAAACAGGAGAGTCAAAAATAGCTCTGCCTTTTTAAGACTGGTGTTACAAGTATTACTGACAAGGAGGGGTTGGACAGCATCCCCCAAAATTTATGTTCAGCCAGAATGTGACCTTTTATGGAAATAGGATCTCCAGTTGAGGTTACACTAGATATTTAGTGGGCCCTAAGTCCAATGACAGGTGTCCTAATAAGAAGAGGGGAAGATACACAGAGACACACAGAGAGAATGCCGTGTATAGATAGAGGCAGAGGTTGGAATGATGCGTCTACAAGCCAATGAACATCAAAGATTGTCAGCGACCGGCAGAAGATAGCACAGGAAGATGGAATAGTTTCTCTCTCAGAACCTCCCAAAAGAACCTACTCTCTGCCAACACTTTGATTTCAGACTTCTGGCTTCTAGAACTGTGAGACAGAAATTACGATTGTTTTAAAGCCACTAAGTCTGCAGTAGTTTGTGACGGCAGCCCTCAGACACTGGTACAGGTACCTATTACCTGTACTTTATTAAGGGCTTACTCTGCTAGGTAAGGTTGAACCCTATGAAATTGCCAGTATTTGATGATTCAACCTGATAGTTTCTATAAATAACTTCTTTAATTTTGTGTCTCTCTCACACACAAAAAACGCTTTCCTTAGAAATGTTTGCAACAATCTTTTCTTTTTGTTTTCTTTTTTAAAGTCTATGTACTTTGAGAGAGTGAGGGAACAAGGCGGGGAGGAGCAGAGAGAAGCAGAGACAGAATCCTAAGCAGGCTCAGCACCATCAGCACAGAGCCCGTTGCGGAGCTTGAACTCACAAACTGTGAGATCAAGACCTGAGCCATAATCAAGAGTGTGAAGCTTAACTGTTTGAGCCACCAAGGGCGCCCATGCAACAACCTTTTCAAGAAAGTATTACTGTCTTTATTTTATCAGTGAGGAAATTGAGATTCAGGGGAGGCTAGGTAACTTGCTTCTGGTCTCACAGTCAATAAGTCACAGAACTGAAAAACAGACTGAAAATTGTCAGACCCCAAAATTCACGTAATCTTATTCAGTTCTTCCTGAACTTTAATGTGTAGAAAAATTATCTAAGGATCTTGTTAAAATGTAGATCATGGTTCTGGACATGTGGGGTAGGACCTCAGATCCTGCGTTTCTGGCACCCTGATTGTGCCAACATTGCTCACGCTCAAACCATGCTTTCAGTATTGAGTGTAAGCACCCTGACCTCACTGACATGGTGAACTGATCATATGACTCTGTTTGGAGTAATGATTGTGAGTGCTAGTCGTGTCCATGTGGAGTCATAGTGCAGAGGGTTGAAAATGCGGGGATGGACTATTTTGGAGAAATGTGTGTTGGAGACATTGCTTTGGGAGTCGTCAGCAAAGGGTAAATGGCAGAAAACATGTTAATGGATGAGCTTACTGAGAGAAAATTCATTCTGTTTAAAAATTTTTTCATGCCTTATTATTTTTTAACAGAACTGATTTAAAACAAAAAAAGAAAGACCTTGATATTCTTTGCAAAATGATTAAAAATATTTTCTATTCATAACGTACATTCCCCAAATGGCACTTTAAAATGTCTTAACTGGATAGGTTTAAATGCTATAAACTAATGTTGCCTCATGTTGAATTCAATAAACTGACGCACATACCTAGTTAATGAAATTCTTACAACTGGAAGTCTAAGTGGATGCTTTAATAATACTTCTTTCACAGTAGAGTTTTGGTTTAATAGAGCAAATGAAGAAACTCAGAAAAGGATAAGGGTATTCACATTTTCTGTGGCCAAGAATGAACCTGGGATTAAAATTTTCCAGGTACCTGGGGTGCCCATAAGGTGCAGTACTCACACCACATACAATAGAGCAAGAAAGTGGAGAGGGAAAATGTCTTTAATTTTTTTTTTCTGGAGGACTTACATAGAATTCAGGGATTAGTTTGTCTTTGTGAATCAGTAATGAAATTCATATTAGACTCAGACCTACTGCTATAAAGGATTTCTTTACTTCATTTGCAATATTTTAAGAGCTAATTTGCAACATCTGCCTAAGTAAACAGAACTTACTTGAAAAGCAGAGAAGTAAAACCATGTGCCTGAAAAATTGCACACAAGTACTTGATAGATCAACTAAATCGAACCCAGATGGATATGTGGCCCTGCAGAGTCTCAGTAGTTTTCTTGCACAATATTTGACAAAGGCTGTACTATTAAAGTTAAATACTTAGTAGATGGGCCAAGGAATCCCTATCATTGATTATATGATTAAAATATAATAGATTGTTTCATCACATTGACTAAGAACTTGTAGAGGCATTTCACGGGTCTGAGTTTTCTCAGAAGAAACTAGCCATACTACACTGACTTCTGCCTGACTTAGGATATTGTTGCTTTAGAAAGGCCTAACTTATTCATTTGTGAGTAGCTTTTGTTAGTGATCTCATGCAAGTATCAAACATTTGAGACCTTTTCTGATCCTGAAATCCATTATCCACCTATTATGACTTGATAGAATTGTGCTTAATCTTTGAGTAACATGCATTTATTGCCACAGATTTTTGTAGAATATATATGTATACTTTGTTCAAAAAATAAGGAGGGAAAATAAACCTGAGAAACCAAGATAAGAATGATTTCTTCATGTCATATTCTAGGGGAAATCCTTCAAAGTGATTTATTTTTTCAAAGGGATCTTGATAATTGCTTAGATTGGGCACATAATAGGGTTCATTTATCCCCCCCCCCATCTTGATGTGCTATATTGTAACTATTCACTACAATAAAAACAATTTATGGTAGATAATTGTGATCTATTCAGCAAACGGTTCTGAATGCTTAAGCCTGGTGATTCTTCTACACATGCAAGGTAAAGCAAGATGCCCAGACTGAAATAAAGATATTCAGACTAGTAGCTGGGAAATCATAAAACTGATATTCTTCTTCTAAAGAAGAGGTGATATATTATTATTTATGTATTGCTCTCTCTCTCTTTTTTAAAACTAAAGTATGGGGGCATCTGGGTGGCTCAGTCGGTTGAGTGTCTGACTTCTTAGGTCATGATCTCACAGCTCGTCAGTTCGAGCCCCACGTTGGTCTCTGTGCTGACAGCTCAGAGCCTGGAGCCTGCTTCGGATGCTGTGTCTCCCTCTCTGTCTGCCCCTAACCCACTCGCATTCTGTCTTTGTCTCTCTCAAAAATAAATAAACATTAAAAATAAATAAATAAATAAATAAATAAATAAATAAATAAATAAACTAAAGTATGTATCCCTTCTGTAATTTAAAAATTCTAATGAAGGAAAAGAGATCGAGTAAGTTTATAGTGACTCTTAGCAGCTGCATTTTGAAGAAATTAGATGATGGTTTATCTAGAAGTTAGAATGATTTATTGATTATCCCAAACTCAGAATACCTTCCACAATAAAGATTTTTTTCTGTTGTTTTTTTTTTCGTGTTTTTTCCATTATAAGGATAGTCTCTTGACAAAACCTTCTGATAATTGTTAGAAAACCTATTAAACTCTTAAAATTGAGTAAGCATGCAGCCACACTAAGACATTTTCTTGGCTTTCTTTTTATAACTCCATGTAAAAATCAAATTAGTTTCTACTTTAGCTAAGTATTTCACCTTTTGCGGTTGGAAGACATGAAGTATTGTTGTAGTTATTTTCATCTGGGGATTAAAAGATAGATCGACCGTCTCTGAATACACTTATTATACAAAGTAAGGTCTTGTGTTAGTCTTTCAAGTTGACATGCTAACAAAGAAGGACAAGAAAATTGGTATTGGTACCTTGGGATTGGTATTCAGTACGGGTGAGAGTGAGATAGTCTTCACTCCCACTCTATCTCACCCATTTACTCCTCCATGTAGCTATGTTGAGTTGACCTGTGCATTGTGCGTACCATATTGAATGGAAATCATATGTTCATGTGTCTGTTTCCCTCACCAGAATAGAGGCTCAGGATAAGAATCATTAATAACGGATACAGAGATGTATGGCTCAGATGTCCCTTTAAGAAAGGACTCACTGCAGTTAGCTACTTTAGGGTACAGATCAGCATTTAAGTCAAGGTCACCTTTTCTCAGGGCAGCTTTCAGCCAACAACTGAGCAAAGTAGGGTGGCTGGGCTCATCCTTCTCTCTGGCAGCCCCTAGCTTATAAGCACATAATAAGGCAGTAAAATGTCCTGGAGATTTGCAAGATTCCGTTTGCAGGTGATCCTTGCTCCAAAGCTCCCATTGGGCTGCCAGGGATTTGTCACATCTGCATTGTGGTCTGACGCGTATCCTGCCTAATCCTGTTTCCATTCCTTTTCTTTCACGAGTGTTCCTTCCTATAAACTTTTGCACTCTCCAATCAAGCACACATCTGTTTCCTGGAGATTTCAACCTGTAACCAGTGGTGCCAGAAGTGGCCTGAGAAAGCAGGCAGCAGGGTGGGGTGGAGGTGCCAGTTCACTCACCCTCTGGCTGTTAATAAGGAACTAATTCCTGGTAGCAGTTGGTGTACAGACAACCCGGGAACAAGGTGGCAGGCCAACTGATAAAGCTTATACAGGTAGCAAGCTGCAATGTGACAGTGGAAGGAAATGCATTAATCAGCGAGATGATTCAGGCATTTGACATTGTGTTGGTGGGGATGAGGCATACAGTGAGAGTGGAATTGGGTTGTTGTTTCTAAATTGCATTGAAACTCTACAGGCTGATAATGAAAAGCTGAGGGCAATTAACAAATTGAAAATTTAGTGTAAGAGCCAGGCATCTCTTTGGTGGCTTTCAAAGCTCTCATCTCATGCAAAGGACTCACTGACAAAGTTGAAGATCAAACCCAGAATTTGATAATTCAGACTGGCTAAACTTCAAAGACGGTTGAAAGCTCAACCAAAGTGGTCATGACTCTGGTTGGAAAAATGTGAGTCCCTGACATAAAATGAGGACATCTGGGAAGATGCCTCCATAGATTTTGACTCCTCAGGCTATTCTGAACCTTATGGATGTGAGAAGTGGCTTCCCCTCCTTATTACAAGCTGGCACACAAGAGTGTTGAGCGTGTGTTGGAGTGGCCTGCTGAAGGGGCAGCTGAAATGCCAGCTCATAGACAATACTCTGGTCCTACTTCTCCTCCCTCATCCTTACCCTATCATTATCATTACATCACTTTCTCTAGCTAAAATAATAACTTTTTGTTTTACATGTTATGACTGTCAATATTATTTTCTACAAAGCCAACTAATGTAGTATGATTATATATTTTCTTTCATAATCTATTGTTTTTTTCTGGAATTACTACCTAGATCTTTTTTTTTTTTTTTTACACACACAGACACATATACTCTCTCACATACAGACCACCATGACAAATATACACTATAATGCTTACCCTAGTGTTTTTCCACAGATCTACAACCATTTACTCAAGTAACAGTATATTGGGGTAAAAGGAAGAGCCAGACATTGTGAGATCTTATTGGACACAGGGTCCAAGCTGACATTGGTATTCAGAAACACAAAGCATCAACATGGCCCCCTGAGAGGGCACATTGCGAGAGGTCAGGTAATAAATGGGGTTCTGGCCAAAGTCTAGCTTACAGTGAGGGTCCATTGACATACCAGGTGGTCATTTCTCTGGTCCCCAATTATATAATAGGGATTAGCATGCTTGGCCGTTGGAGTTACCCCCACGTTGGGTCCTTAGCCTCATTCTCCTTTGAGATGGTGGGAGTACGAAGAGCTAGGGGTCTGTCTGCATGGGAATCCCACTTCTCCATTTTCAAACATTCAACCCATACCCCTATTTTTCATTATTCTTTTTCCTTGTACTCTGTGATTCCAAGCACCTCCAAGTCCTTCGAGCCTCTCAGAGCTTTGGCTTGTTTTTTAATTAGGTGCCCTGTTTGTAGCACCTTTGACTATAGCTAAGTCAGTCACCAGGCTTTGATTTAATTTATTTCTTCCAAAAATGTGTTTAGCTCTCTCTCTCATTTGTAATCTGTTTTGTTTGTATTAGTTTCTCATTTTATATCACTTTATTTCTAATTTTTTAATGTTTTTTTAGTGTTTATTTATTTTTGAAAAGGAGAGTACACGCACAAGCAGGGGAGGGACAGAGGGAGAGGGAGAAAGAGAATCCCTCAGTGCAGAGCATGATGTAGGGCTTGAACTAACAAACTGTGAGATCATGACCTGAGCCAAAATCAAGAGTCAGACACTTAACTGACTGAGCCACCCAGGCACCCCAGAATTTCTATAACTTTAAAACCCACTTATCATTTTAGCAGAGTCATGGGAGAGAACATAAACTCCCAGTTTACCATATTTAACTAAACATCCAGGCTTCTTCTTTTATAGAGCAATTACCTCTCTCAGCTTCATTGATTTATATTCTTATGCATCATTCTATTGTATTGTTTGTGAAATACACATCATTTAAAAGGCTAAGATATTTGTAATTAAATAATCTTTAAATTAAGAAGTAATATATTGCATGTGTTCTATATGCATTTTAATTTTAATTTAGTTTTTTTCATTTGCAAAACATGAAGTTGGAGGGTTAGGATTTAGCTGGTATATGAAGACCTTCACATTTGACTCAGAACTTGAAAGACGAGTAATAAACAACAACTAACATTTATTGCAAGCCTACTATGTGCCAGCCACTGTGTTGAGTGCTTTATATCCACTGTAAATATTAGCTCCATTTTACAGATGTGGATATTGAAGCACAGGGAGATTATCTGATTTACCCAAGACTACTCAGCTAATAAATGATGGGGGTGGATTTGAAGGCAAATGGTTTGTCTCCAAAGCCAGTGACCTGAGTCATCATACTATGCTGCATTCTAGGGAGGAACTTAGATGACAGACTCTCACATGTGTCATTGCATAGTAATTATTTGTATACTAGTCTTTCTCTTCCACTAGACTTGTGAGCTCCTTTTGTTTTTTAATTTGAGCAGTGAGATACCCACCGTAGAATAAGTGTTCAGAAAGTGCATGAAAAATGAATATTGGCTACTGATTTCAAACTTTAAGAAGAAGAGCTATTTGAGGCAAAATATAGTTTTGTGGGGATGGGAAATAAAGGGTCTTCGTAATTTTATTTTAGTATTTATGCGAAAGGAAGCGGGAGAATTTTTCTCTGAGCTTGTGGAGAAATTTATTTTTAACTTATGGTATTCTTAACTGGTACCTTTAAAAAAAATCATCAAAGTCTGGCCATGTATCAAGAGTGTCTTGCTATAACTAGCCATGAACTATGACCAAAAAGGACAGCTCTATATTTAAAAATCGGTAGTGGTTGATGGGATGGGTAAGAAGGAGGAAATGGAGGGAAGTAAAGTTTACAGTTCTGCAAATTACAGCTTGTGGCAGGACATGATGCTTCACCAATGGCAGCCAGAGGGCAAGTCAGCCAAAGGACGGTGACTTACACTGGTATAACTAAGGTTGTATTTTTGGTGTAATAAAAAGGCTTCCATTTGGCTTGTATTTCCTTATTAACAATTATGCCAAGTAATTTATTCCAAAGGGCAGCTGCCAGGAGAGCCCCCATCATGGGACTACAGTGACCCAACTCTAAGGTTGGGGAAAACAAAAACGAAAACAAAAAATACAACTTAAGATCAAAAGCTTCTGAGGAGAAACTGAGTTAAACATTGATATACAAGAGATTCTACCTTTATCTTTGCCATTCAGAATGATTTCTTTGTCAAAAACAAAGTTTACAGGAGACGTCAAGAAATTCTCTCTGCTGTTTTGACTATCAGGTCCATGACAAACTATGAGACTGCCCTCTCTACAAACTTTTAAGAGTTAGTTATCTCATAGGGAATATGGAAATACATAGATTTTTACAAGATATATGTTCTTGTAAAAGAAAAGTGGTCTGCATTCAGTTATTGGCTAAAAGAAGCTTAGTGGACTAATTAGTACCTTTCATTCAGAACCATGGCCTAGTGGACTAATGTAGGTATATTATATATACCTTTCATTGGGACCATGGCTATTAATTGGTCAGTCTCTTGAACTCTGGTAGCCTCTGGTAAGTGGCAATTTGACTTATAGTTAGGCCTCTGTTTTCCTTGAAAGTTGGTTCTATGTATTGCAATTGATCTAAGTCATTTTGGTCATACACAATTCCTAGTTTTTTTTCTGGAAGATAACAGTAGCCATTGAAGAAGCTGAGGTAGATGAGGGTTAGTTACTCCTCTGCCTTGCTACTAGGTCATAATGAAAGCAAGTTTCAACAAATTCTGCCACATATATAGACATTTATTAGACAAACACTGATTAATAAGCAGGTCCAAAACTGTTTATGCTGTTCCCTAAGTTTAATGAAGTCTCAGCTTTCTGTCATCCTAGGTCCTTTGAAAACTACTTTGCCTGCTTAGAGGTTGACATAGCACCCCAGAGTCAGGAATCTTTTACTCTGGTGGTATTCATCAGGCCACCAGAAGTACTCATAAGCAACATCTAGACACAAGACTACTCAAACTTTGAACTCTAACTCGAAGGGTAAAGGCTGTCTTTGCTTCTTATACCCCATCTAGGCAACAGTGGAGAAAATCTCTAAAATCTTTACAATTAATCCATATATCACAAAAACTTTTTAAAAAATGATTTTATTATTTTTTTGAGAGAGAGAGAGAGAGAAAACACACAAGTGGGGAGAGGGGCACAGGCAGAGGGAGAGAGAGAATCTTAAGCAGGTTCCATGCCCAGCACAGACCCCAAAGTGGGGCTCAATGTCATGACCATGAGATCATGACCTCAGCCAAAATCAAGAGTTAACTGACTGAGCCACCCAGGAGTCCCTATTATTATTTTTTTAAGTAATCTCTACATCCAACATAAGGCTTGAACTCAGGACCCCAAGACCAAGAATCACTTGCTCCACTGACTGAACCAGACAAGGACCCCAGAAATTCTTTTAATTTCACCAATATTTTTCCATATCTAACATTTAACATTTATCATACAAATCAACACTGTTAAACATCAGAGATTTGTTTCTGACATTCAGTGTGCTGATTAGTAGGATGTAGGTTATTGATCTCAAGATACAGAAAACAGAATGAACAATAATTGCCCCCTTTGGAATGTGGGCTGAACATCCTTGAGCTGGTACATTAAGATTCTGTAGCTTAACCTAAGAATATTTTAAAGTATATTAAAGACCAATTTCATACTGTTGTTCACTAACCATAGCAGGTGGCCTAGAGCAACTGTAAAAAGTTTGCTAGATTGAATAGGATAGTTTGAAGAGTTTATAAAAATGGGGATATGGTTATATCAATTGGTTTACTTATTCATAGGCAGTTTGGATGTTAAGATTTGATGACTGCAACTCATTTTGCAATTTATTTTGATTTTCCAGTTTTCTTGGAACACTCTGGAAAAAAACCTTTGGTTGGCTTCAAGCCCTTATGGGCACTTACTAATGTTTTGTCATGATTCCACCAGGGAGGCCATAAGAGGTCATTCATTACTAGACTTCATGAACAATTACTTTGAAGTGATAGTTTAAATTGTATATAAGTGAGAATGGTTCATACATTTACAGGTAATGTGCTTAATTGTTCATAAAAGAGTGGGATTTTTCACAGGGTTGGGGGGAGGTTGGGCAGTATCTATACACACCTGAAAAATAGGTCCAACCATCCCTACTTTACTGTTTTCTTCTGAGTTACTTTGGGAATCCAGAGGTGGGAGCCATAAAGCTACAGATGATGCACCAACCCTGGGAACTACTGCACATGCCATTTTCTGAACAGTGGCACGTGCACGAGCCATCCTGAATCTCCCACCACAACCTTAAGCTGATCCATAGAAATTACACACAGAACTCTCTCAGCAATGATAAAGAAGGGAAGGGGTTCTTATTTCTGGTTCTCAAGGCCCAGCCTGTAGTTGAGAGCAATAGAAGCAAATAAAGTAATTTAGAAATTCTTTTTTAAAAGTATAATTTATTGTCAAATTGGCTTCCATGCAACACCCAGTGCTCATCCCAACAAGTGCCCTCCTCAGTGCCCATCATCCACTTTCCCCTCTCCCCAACCCTCCATCAACCCTCAGTTTGTTCTCTGTATTTAAGACTTTCTTATGGTTTGCCTCCCTCCCTCTCTGTTTGTACCTTCCCCCCTCCTTGCCTTCCTCCCATAGTCTTCTGTTAAGTTTCTCAAGATCCACACATGAGTGAAAACATGGTATCTGTCTTTCTCTGACTGACTTATTTCACTCAGCATAATACCCTCCAGTTCCATCCATGTTGCTGCAAATGGCAGGATTTCATTTCTTCTCATTGCCAAGTAGTATTCCACTGTATATATAAACCACATCTTTATCCATTCATCAGTTGATGGACATTTAGGCTCTTTCCATAATTTGGCTGTTGTTGAGAGTGCTGCTATAAACATTGGGGTACATGTGCCCCTATGCATTAGCACTCCTGTATCCCTTGGGTAAATTCCTAGCAGTGCTACTGCTGGGTCATAGGGTAGGTCTATTTTTAATTTTCTGAGGAACCTCCACACTGCTTTCCAGAGCGGCTGCACCAATTTGCATTCCCACCAACAGTGCAAGAGGGTTCCCGTTTCTCCACATCCTCTCCAGCATCTATAGTCTCCTGATTTGTTCATTTGGCCACTCTGACTGGCGTGAGGTGATATCTGAGTGTGGTTTTGATTTGTATTTCCCTGATGAGGAGCGACGTTGAGCATCTTTTCATGTGCCTGTTGGCCATCCGGATGTCTTCTTTGGAAAAGTGTCTATTCATGTCTTCTGACCATTTCTTCACTGGATTAGAAATTCCTTGTAAAGCTATCTTCATTTAAAATCACTTTCAAGAAATTCACAAAGCCATTAGCTATTTGCTGCCATCTCTTATTTCTGAACTCACTTTTGGTTGAAAACCTCACTCTTAGGATGAACAGCAATATCTCTTTAATTATACAGGCTCTTTGTGATAATAATCAATTCTGTTTGCCACCTCCTCACTCTGGAACACATATTTTTCTTCCCATGTCCCTGTCCCTGGAGAAGAATGTGTGACTGAATCCATACTGATAGGTATCAGGTGTTCCCAACTAACGAATGTTTGGTTTACCGGTTTGGAAAGTACCCTTGTTTTTTGCCCCCTCACTGAAGAAAGAACATGCATTCCAGCACTTAGACTTTGATTTCTTGCAGTCTGTGGCTTACAGCAATAACATATGTGCTTGCTCAATGTCTTTATTTTGCCAAAAAACACCCACAATCTCAATGATATTTTCAACCCCTTGTATTGTGTCCTGAGGTCTATTTATATTGACATCCAGACATTTTATTTTCACCGCTGGCATAGATATGACATTTTTTTTGCCTAATTATTACTGTGATAGTGTAATGCAATCTCTCTCTAGACAAAACCCCTTACTGCCAGCTACAGCTTAAAACTTTAGTTTATGAAAGGCTTTTCTGATAATTGTCTTTGACTTCTAAGAAACCATCCATCTAATGACCTGGAACTTTTGAAGAGCAGGGGCAACTCATTCCTCTTTAAAGCTAAATGTTCTAACCAGCCATCAAAAGGTGTGAGTTATTATTCATGAGACCCACACACTTGATGTGTATTCTTGGGCCTGCTATTTATTGTTGTTTATTGTGGGATCATATATATTACTATAGACCATGGAATAAAAGAAGCCCTATAATAATTTTAAAAAAATATTTGTTTGCCTCTGCTTTTAGGTGGGAGCTTAGGAAATGGGTGAGGAAGACAAGCACACGGGGCTACAGTAGGGTAAAACCCAGTGATAACACACCCAGGACAATGCATCATTTGCATGTGATCCAATCTCAGTTTCCAAATGCAAGTTGGCTAATCCTCTTAAGTTGTATGAAGTACGCTGAGACTCTGGAGGGGAACATAAAATTTGATGGGGAAACAGGCATCAATCCCAATTGAGAAGCAGAGGGCCAAAGAGTAGGGAGAGTAAGTCTGCAGTATTCTATTGGTTCAGTCTCTCAAGATGGGTTGATAGAAGAGCTTTCAACACAGAAGGAAAATCCTGGAGTCACTTTCACAGTTCTGGAAATTCCAGCCAACATGAGACCCAGAACCATTCTCATTGGTATTTAGGCTTGTTGGAGGGTGGGAGAGGGAACTCACACTAAGGGGCTCCAAAATGCTGCAGGGATCTGGATGAATTTGGATCACACTAAGAATTCCCTAAGATAACTCCTGACTGGCAAGCTAGGTAATTGTATTAACCTCAAGGTAATGCAACTGTGTATGTTATCATACTATATAGTAAGCCTTTTTTTGGATCCTATTTGTCATACTATGGTGGAGTCTACCATAGCCCCTTACTTTTTATTAAAATATGATTGAGGTTTCCTTAGCATGTGGAACTTAGATAAGTGTATCATGACATTAGCTCTTAAGCTGACATATATCTTTATTCCTAAAATATATGCTATCAAATATAGTTAAGATCATCGTTTTCAGGCAACTTTTGAAAGCAAAAGAAAACTACAATTCAGGTTTTGGCAGTGAGATATATATACATCAACATTGTGTCTGTGTGTGTGTGTGTGTCTGTGTGTGTGTGTGTGTGTGAAGTATGTATTCATCATATGTTTAAATATTCTGGCATTTTTACTGATTGAAAGCAAAGGCGTAGGTACATTTTGCTTTGCACTTAACTTACGGAATTGAGAAGCTAATATACAGAATGAAAGTGAGAAGTACACCAACAGAGTATCAGGGCCTCTGCTGGTGGGCACCCAATAACACTGATGCCCCACTTGAGATTAAATCTGAGCATTTTAATTTTATTTTTTCTCCCATTTTCAAAGACAAAATTTGGCAGCTATTTTAGTGTATAATGAATGTGGGGCAGAAAATGCAGTGAGGCAGATCACTATTGTTTGGAGAAAAATCCCTTAAGTGGTCTCCTCACTTACGTAAGTGTGGTGTGAATAGACTCTATTGTCCTGGTGGGCAGTGTCACTTTGAAAAGATTTTCCTTGTTCTGAGAAGGGCCACTTAAGTGGCCTTACTGAGTCACTTAAGTGTAGGGTGAGCTGGATGTTATTCTGGGAGAAGAGCATAACCAGAACTCTGATGTTTTAAGTGTCTTTGAAAAGTTCTAAGGCCATCCCTGCAGAAAAAGGTGGGAACTTCCTTTTTGGCCAGGACTTCTGGGACCATGTTGTCTTCTGAGAAGTGATTCTGTATGAACTGAAAAAATTTGATCACTGAGAGATCTTTGGGATCAGAAATCTCAGGGCATGAGGGTCCTGTGATGGACAAGCTGCTGGGGAATGGTCTTTCCCTATAAGGAACTGCTGCAAAAGTCTTGATTTTCAACCAGTAGCAGTGGCCAGAGTAAAAGACAATGCCTCTTCCTGTGAATTCAGCACTGCCCTGGAGATAGTTTCTAGGGTGTGGACATCTCTTTATCTTCTTGGTGTTACCCTAGAGAATTCAATACAAGTGTTCTGAGATGAATCAGAACCCCAGATCTCTCAGTCTTTAGCACACTGCTTTCTGGAGCCAGAATTTGTGAAGCCTTAGCTCTAAGAAGCAATAGAGAAGTAAGAGTGTTAAGCAGGAGAGTCCAGGCGAGTTTGGTTGAAAACCTCTCCACTCTAACACTGATCCATAGGATACTCCAGGGCCCTTCGTTACCACAAGAATCAAAGACTTCCCCCAGTTCTAACTTTTGGCTATGACTCTCCAAGATGAGCGTCCGTACAGCAGTCAAAGCTCCTGTGCCACAGACCTTGGTATCACTTCAACTTGACCTTCTTTCTCAAGTCACTCCTATGCACTGTGGGCCTTTTGAGTGCCTAATGAAGAGGTCTACTAGCAGATGAAAGATGGATCTCTGGATTAGCAATTACTGTCATGAGGAAGCTCAGGGATTATACTCAGAGAATAGACTAGGACAACGGGGCTGAGGATCACCCCAATTCTATATAAGGAGTAGAAGTAACATGCATTCTATTAAATAGAAAGAGCAAGAGACTAAAACATGCTGAGGTACACACACATACCACACACACTACTTCTGGTTATATAAATCTAAGGAAAGTTAGCATTAAATACCCAAATTAAATTAAGATTGGAATAAAGAAAAGGCCAAAGAATGATATTTTTTAGGAAGCAAATCCAGAACGGAGTGAAGCTTCAAGAAGTTCAAACTCATACAAAAGATCTACGTCAACAGCAGAAAGAGACAGTTTTTCACTAGCCGAGACTTCAGGGTTTCCCTGAGTCATACTTGGCTTTCTCATTAGAAGAGGTCAGTTTAAGTTTAGGTAATGGAAAGTCTATGACCTTATTTTAACATTAGAGAATCAACCTCTTGTCAGAAAATGGTGATTCCTTTACCCATGACTCATATATTACCTAGAAGCCTCTGGTTTCCTGGAATTCTTTAAAAATTCCAATTCTTTCAGCAATAACTATTAAACACCACAATTTTGGATAATCCATTTATCCTGCAGAGGTCTGAATTAATCCTCTAAGTATTAAAATGAAGCTATTTGCCTTTTAGTTTCCTCTGCCCTAAATGGCAGTGACCCAGGTTATTTCTGAATTTCATAAAAATGTAATAATTATAATAATTTTATTTTATATATTCTTCTTTTATAAAGCTTTATATATTATTATTATTGTTATCACAGCTGCCATTCATTCAATAACTATTTATTGAATACTTACCAGGTACTATTCTAGAAAACATTGTTGATTGTCACTGAACAAGGTACTTTATTAAATATGTCTGATCCTCACAATAGTATGCAAAAGTTGGAATTATGCTTCTTATTGTTACAGAAGGGAAAATACTGAATATCAATGAGCTTAGGTAACTTGCCCAAAGTCAGACAGCTAATAAAAAGCAAGGCACTTTCTGATTATCTGATTTCAGAGCACTTTCTGTTAGAGCAGAACAAATCTTGAAAACTTTCTTTTCTCTTGTTTCTGTTAATCTATCAGAAATGTTCATTGTTACTCTATATTGGTTCCCACTGCTGGAAGCAGCTGTTCTGCTGGTCAATATCTAATTTCCTTCTATTTATTTCATAGGTAGGGAAACTCCTCCCTTACTCTAGGAAAGTTTCAGGGAAAGCAACTCAACATTCAGTGTGAGAACACAGAATAGAGAACTGGGGAGGGTTAAATAAGGGAGTTTGGGAAACTAAGAAGTTTTGGAATCAGATGCTCCTAGCAAATATTCACTAATATCTTTGAAATAAATTCAAATAGAATTTATTACTAGAATATCAGCTTGTTCTATTGCCAAGTGCCATTCATTCCAGAACATATTTTGAAGCCAAATATGAATAGTTTTAGACACACCATTTAAGGTTTCTCGCAGATCTACTCCATTTAGCACAATAATCAAGACTTGACCATAAGTAGATAAATGTGCACAGCACCTTGTCACTCGCTGGTGTGCTGGAAATTTAGGCAAATGGTGTTTTTGGTTTGTGTTGTTTCCTTTGTTTTTTTTTTTAAGTTTTATTTATTTTTGAGAGAGAGAGAGAGAGAGAGACAGAGCACAAATGGGGAGGGGCAGAGAGAGACACACACAGAATATGAAGCAGGCTCCAGGCTCTGAGCCACGAGCATGGATCCCAATGCTGGGCTCAAACCCATAAATCATGACCTGAGCTGAAGTTGGGCATTCAACAAACTGAGCCACCCAGGTGCTCATGGTTTGTGTTATTTTCAAGTATTGGAAATCTGGAACTCAACAAATTTATTTACAAATGGCTTGAATTCTTTGTTGAGGCAGTAAAAATATTTGATTGGCCATGGGGTCATAATTGTAGGAGTGTGTCATGATATAAAGGGTAGCAGAATGTGCCCTCCAAAATATGTCACTTTAGTATAAGGGTTATTTTGAGCTAAAAGCAGTTAAGAAATATATATATATATATATATATATATATATATATATATATATATATATAAGCTCTCTGCCTTCCCTCTATTTACCCAAAAGTAAGACATAAATTTATAAATGTATCCCCTTTGCCCTCTCTATTAGGAAGAACAGAAGTTAATCACCAGAAACAATTCTAGATCTTTATCAGCCCAGAGATAGCACCAGAGGAAGCTACATAAATTTTCCTAACCAGCCCTTTTATTAGTTAACCCATTTAGTTCACCTTACAGTTTGCCATTCTAGAAACAAAGTTGCTTCCTTTGTCTTGTCAGTCCTCTAAAAATTTATTGTTCTTTTGTTAAGATGCTGTATAAGCCTAAGTTCTAACCACCAATACTCATCACCAAATATCCCTATGTGTATGTATGACGCACAGGTTAATAAACTTCTGTTTTTCTCTTGTTGATCTGCCTTTTGTCCATCTACTTTACAGGGCCCCAGGCAGAGAACCTATGAGGAATAGGAAAATACTTTTTTCCTCCCCAGTAGCCATGAATGTCATGTAGCATGTGTGCAAAAGTAGAAAATGGCTTTTGACTCCCTTCTTTGGCTGTGTTTTAGTTACAAGATTTGATTCTGGCTCTTGATGGGAAATAGGTGCTCTGAAGTAAAATCGGCTCAAGAAAGTCACTGTTGGGTCCAGAAGGACATTCTTCCCAGAAGACATGGTTATCAGCCCTCTTCCAGATTCAAGGTCATAAAACCTATGCAGGACACTCACATAGTAACTTAAAATATTCACTATAATATTCATGTTCAGGCCAAGCAAAAATATAATAGAGGCTTTCTTGCCCTTTGTTATTTGTAAAATAATCAGACCTTTGGCATGTAAGACCCACTTTTTCTGGGTTACATCTTCCATTCAAGTTATATTTGGGTAGTATTTTTTATCTATCTGACACAGAAATTATACTCCCACTATTATCCTAATTTGCAAAGATATAGATTGAAGAGGAATAAACCAAAGAGGAGTGAAGGTATTCAGTGCAATTTGGCTGAGAACTATATAAATTTGTGGGGGCTGAGCTCATCCAAACCTACCAAACTGTGTTTTATTTATGTTAGTATTTATAGCATTTATTACAGGATTTAGAATATAGTAGTCATTCACCAATGTTGTTAAATATTAAAATATTGATAGCAACAGTGGTGTGGATGCCTTCCTTCTCCCAGAGGTGCTCGCTTGCTAACATCTGCACATCTGGCCGATGCAGGCAAACCTGGACCTCACCTGTGGGATTATCCTGAGGGTTTCCCTGGTTGTCGTGGGCATATCTGGACTTGCTCAGGAAAACCTACATTCTCCTCTTTAGATTCTGCTCAAGTTTTCTCTCCTTCTCCCTCTCTACCCTTTTCTTTTGTTGGTTGACATTTTGAGAACTTGTTTAGATACTTGTGCCTGGGGCTAAGTAAGACTATTTTCTGTATGAAAGAGTTAATATCACCCTTGAGTTTTGCGTGGGTGCTACGTGAAAGGGAGGGCTATTCAGGTTTTGAACCCATATCCCTAGAGGTCATCTCACCTCCTTGTCTGATAAGTTATTTTTCTGTAGAGAGTCAAATGTAGAGTCTTTACCATTTTCTTTGAGGATTCAATCAGGGGAAGCAGGGTGACTAAGATTTCCACTTTTTGCCTTTCTGCCAAAGATAAGTCAATAGATACTTCTTGATGCATAATTGACTCACTGATCACCACAGAGCCAAGTAAGAGGGTCTGCCATTTATTTCCTAGGGCCATTTACTTTTGGTGCTCAATACAAAGATTCTGCTTCGGGGCTTGCAAAGATATTTCTTCAGGTATTTGCTGTCTATTCAATGAGGCCTTCCTGGAACACATTATTTATTTAAAAAAAATTTTTTTTAACGTTTATTTATTTTTGAGACAGAGAGAGACAGAGCATGAACGGGGGAGGGTCACAGAGAGAGGGAGACACAGAATCTGCAACAGGGTCCAGGCTCTGAGCTGTCAGCACAGAGCCCGACGCGGGGCTTGAACCCACGGACCGTGAGATCGTGACCTGAGCCGAAGTCAGACGCTTAACCGACCGAGCCACCCAGGCGCCCCTGGAACACATTATTTAATGTCACCACCTTCTCTCCCAAGGTTCTTGATCACCCTATAGTCACAGTGACTAGAATAGTTGTTTAACACTATTTATGGTGGGAGGAAGGAAGGAAAGAAGGGAAGTAGGTAGAGAGGAAGAGAGAAAGGAGGGAGGGAACAAAGAAGGAATCTGGGTAGGGGAGCTCAGGGCAGGGAGCTGATAGCCCTAGAGAGGCACTAATGGAAGAGAGGATTGTTGTTTTGGCGTCCTCAAATGATTGAGTCTATGTTAAAAAGAGTCATTGATAGACATATGCTTAAGAACCCAGAAGTTTTTAGGACAAATCAGAATTTAGAAACAGTCACAGAAATTGCTATTATACATACATGCTCAAACACACACTTAAATCTTTGTATGACATATATTTTTGTGTCCTTTCATATATGTCATTTCATGGAAAGGTAAGGAATGTATTATATATTTATGTAAAGAACTGTATTTGCTAGAACGTGATTTGATGAGGTCATGACTGCAGCTTCAATTGTCAGATAGGTCAATTATGTTAATCTTGTCTAATGGCCCGGGGGGTACCCCTAAGTCCAGCCATTGCCTCAAAATGCTTTTAATTAATTGTTTAGCACGAAGGTGATGGGGCAAATGTAAGAGTGTGGGAATGTAGATGGATCTATGCAAATCCATTACAACTCCTGGAACAGCAGCTCAAAATTCCTGACCCACTTTCTGAGGTCAAGAGATCAGTAGAATTTCACTCCCAAAGGCTAGTGTGTCATGCCCAACTTTTTTCCCCACATTTAGAAATACAACTTGCTTTTCAACATAACTTGCTGAATGCAGAAGACAATTCAGAATAAATGACAAAAATCTTTAACGTCTTTCAGATAAAGGATAAAACTTCTGACTATCAGATCCTTTTCTTCCAATGTTGAGAGGCAGATACACAAGTTCATGAAAATAATACCCACTAGGAACTGCCTTGCATACTGTTGCTTAAAAGCTAATGACCTGAGGATACTCAGGGCTTATTTTTTCTTATTGATATTAGTTACTTAGTTTATAAACTTTTTGATAATTTGATAATTTAAATTATTTTGTAAGGTATAGAACTAGCCTCGTAAGATGCCAAAAATGAATCAAATGCAGACATTGCTTCCAAAGACCTTATGGACCAACAGGAGAGACAACATGATAATGCCTTGTCAACATCCTATTTTGCCACATTATTTATTATGGGATCAAAAGCAGTAAAGACAGTCGTAAGTGATTCTGTCTTTGCTTTTTCACTTGACCTGCACAAATAAGCTGCTAGTTCTTTCAGGAAACAACAAGTGGGAGCATGCCCATGCAAACTATCTTAAGTTTCCCCAATCCAATTCAAACACTCCTGTGTGACACCCTCAAAAGGCTAAAATCTGCCACAATTGCACTCCAGCTGAAGCTGTGAGGCTTGAGAAAACAGCAAAATGAGGCACTGCAAGAAGGAATTCCAACACTTCATCTCAATCTGAGTTTTCTCAACTCAAGATAAACTTTCCATACCTGCCGTGAAGAAGAGAAGTGGACAGCTATGCTGGAACAAGCTGGATCTCCTGCAGAGTTTTTATCAGATTATCAGCGGGGAGAGCTGGTGGGAGAAGAGGTGAAAAAAAAAAAGGTGGAGTTGATTTTATTTTTGAACACTCTCAGAAGTTATTCTCTTAGAAAGGGACATAGCTAAACAGAGAGACACAGACTCTTGATTGGGGTTCTCCAGATGACTTCTGCAAGCATCATGGAGATCTCTATCCCCTTGGTTTGGACCAATGCTTCTTCCAGAAGTGTGGAGTTGGGTGCTACAGCTGCTTCCAAGCACTTATTGGAGGTTGAGCACTGGTGAGTGTGGCAAGGATTCCAGGAGTCGGGATAGCGTGCACTCTGGTAGCTCTGGCACCAACACACACACACACACACACACACACACACACGTAGAGATAGTCTTCAAGGCCAGTAAAACTCATCAGGAGATCCAGACCCCTCTGAACCTCATAGTCCTGGAGGACTGCCTATCAGGAAGGAGGGGAGGTGGGGAGATACAGCAGACACTCCTTGTGGAGCAGGCAACCATCTCCTTATATCTTTGTATTTGGTTTTCATCTTCAGCCCCCTTGACCTTTTCTTGGCATGTGTTCTTCCGGGTCCAAGTGACCAGCTTATGAAGACAATTATTTCTCTCAGGTCTTCTGGAAAGAAAGCTCTCTTCCCATTTTAACCCCTAAACTTTCTTTGTTCTTGATGTTTTTGCTATGGCTTAATGTGGTAGGAAGTTCTTGGCATTGTTGTAGTGTCTTCTGTTTAATTTAAATATTATTTTGCTTTTCAAATGACCTGAAAGTCCTATAACAAATTGATATCAGCGGGGTACCTGTGTAGCTCAGTCAGTGAAGTGTCCGACTTCGGCTCAGGTCATGACCTCATAGTTTGCAAGTTTGAGCCCTGAGGCAGGCTCTGTGCTGACAGCTCAGAGCCTGGAGCCTGCTTTGGATTCTGTGTCTGCTCTCTATGCCCCTCCCTGATCATGCTCTCTCTCTCTTTCTCTCTCTCTCAAAAATAAATAAACATTAAAAAATTTTGTTTTAAGTGTCTTAGAAGAAACAAATAAAGTGAACATGAATGTGATTCGGAAAAATAATTTCCAATATACTTCTTGCCAGGTGAATTAGCTTGGCAGATTATGGTGTTTAGATTTTTCTGAAGATAATAATCTTTCCTTTTGTCTGCACATGTATGTGCATATGTATACCCTCCCAACCCTTTCCTCTTCAACCCAAGACATGAACATCTAAATTTTTTCAAATTCTTGAAACTAGTTCAGTTCAACAGAATTTATTGTCAAGAATGGTAGATACAAAGAAGACAAGATATATCATTACCATCACTCATCCTTTGAAATTCATTCCTGGTCCTCCTATGTTTGCTAAATACCACCTAGTGCTTCACACTTCCACATGCCTGCTTCTATGATTCCCCTTTGCTAAGAATACCTTTCCTGCCCATGCACCTGCTGAACCTCTCTCTATACCCTGTTCTGAAGGGCTCTGCAGGCAGGAAACAGCCTTCCTCCATAAAGCCTATACGATGGGCTGGCAAGTATGGCACATGGTGCTTTGCCATTGCCATCTTGTGCACTTAGAAAAGCCCACCATAAAAGCTACACAATATTAAAACACAGCAACATGTCATCCCCTTCAGAGCTTTGTTCTTGCTTGGCCAGACCTATTTCCCTTGCTCAAAGGGAAACAGGGAGAAGTACCTTTACAATTCCCTAATGAGTAGTATTCAATAAAAATATGTATTTAGTGCCTCAAGGTCATCATCAATAATTAACTAAGCTACTTTTGGGTGTTGGTATTTTATCTTATGCCTGTCTTGGCTGAATCACTGATTAGGAATGGAGAGACAAGTACGTTTGGCTGTAAAGTTGGGTAAGTAGATATGACCCCCACTAAGACACGACATTCCTGAGAAAAACTTTATGCATATTACATTCTACAGATATGTGAAATCCAGATACCAATTTTTTCATTGTAGTACAAACACATAATATAAAATTTATTATTTTAACTATTTCTAAGTGCACAGCTCAGTAAGTATACTCACATTGTTGTGCAACCAGTATCCAAAACCTTTTCGTCTTGCGAAACTGAAACTTCATACCTACTAAACAACAACTCCCCATTTCCCCTCCCCCAGCCCCTGGCAACCACCATTGTACTTTCTATTTCTATGAATTTGACTACCTTAGATATTTCATATACTAGACTCACACAGTATTTGTGTTTTTGTTACTGGCTTACTTCACTTAGCATAATGTCCTCAAAGTTCATCCATGTGGTGGCATGTGTCAGAATTTCCTTCCTTTTTAAGGCTGAATAATGTTCCATGGTATATATAGACCACATTTTGTTAATCCATTCCTCTGTTAATGAACACTTGGGTTGTTTCACTTATTACCTATTGTGAATAGTGCTGCTTATAAACATAGGTGTGCAAATATCTCTTTGAGATCCTGTTTTCAATTGTTTAGGCTATAGACACACACACACACACACACACACACACACACATACATACACACACACTCAGTAGTGAACTTGCTGGATCATAGGGTGGTTCTATTTTTAATTTTTTGAGGAACCACCATACTATTTTCCACAGTGACCTGCATCATTGTATATTCCCAGCGGTGCATGAGAGTTCCAGTTTGTCCACCCCCTTGCAGTACTTAATGTTTTGTGGTTTTTCGATAGCAGCTATCTTAATGGGTGAAGGGGATATATCGTTGTGATTTTGATTTGCATTTCCCTAATGACTAATGATGTTAAGCATCTTTTCAAATACTTGCTGGGCATTCGTATGTTATCGTTGGAGAAATGTACATTTTTATTTATTTATTTATTTATTTATTTATTTATTTTTTAATGTTTATTTTTGAGAGAGAGAGAGAGAGAGAGAGAGAGAGAGAGAGAGAGAGAGACTGTGCATGTGTGGAGATGGGCAGAGGGAAAGGGTGACAGAGGATCCGAAGTGGGCTCTGTGCTAACAGCAGCAAGCCCATTGTAGGGCTCGAACTCATGAACTGCGAGAGCAGGATGCTTCACCTTAATTGACTGAGCCACCCAGGTACCCATCTTTGCCCATTTTTAAATTTGGTTACTTGCTTATTGCTATTGTTGAGTTGTAGTTCTTTATATATTCTGGATACCAACCCCTTATTAGATGTATGACTTGGAAATATTTTCTCCCATGACATCATTGGCTTTTTCACTCTGTTGATTATGTCAAATATTAAATTTGAATACACTCGCAATAAGGGAATAGCAAGGTGTAGGATTTTAAATTTCCTGAATATTACAGAAGACAGATTCATTCCTTATACAAATAAGTCTGTTTCTGAATTTCCTAAAAACTATGCAACATTGAGATTAGGAGACTAGATGTCAGGGTTTGGAAATTGTCAACATATGTAAAGCACAGTGCGTGTTTCCCCATAAAGAGCATGGTTTTGCCCGATAAAAGAGAAGTGGTATGTAAACGATGTAAGATAAACAAGCAGGTGCAGATCCTCAGGCAGGTGGGCATCTAAAATAATGAAGGGAATGCAGAACCACCACATAAATACTGTTGTAGAAGAATTGGGATTTTAGTCTGGAAATCTAAGGCAGGAAGAGGGGGCTCTAATCAACTCAAACAAAATCATGAACAAGGCACCTGGCTGGCTCAGTTGGCTGAGCATCCAACTCTTGATCTCAGCTCAGGTCATAATCTCACAGTTTGTGGGATCTAGCCCTATGTGGGGCTCTGTGCTGACAGCACTAGAGCCTGCTTGAGATTCTCTCTCTCCTCTCTCTCTGCCCCTTCCCCTGCTCATGTATGCAGGCACGTGCTCTCTCACTCTCTCAAAGTAAATAAGCTTTTAATAAAAACAAAATCATGAAGAATACAGGCAAGAGAATAGCAGCACTATAACCTGGCTGAAGATAAAATCTGATCAAGTAATTCATGCTTACAGATCACAGTAAGGTAATCAGAAGTATTTAGAATACAGTCCCATTAAGACAGATAGTGGAACAAAAGGCTTGGGATGATTGTTTTGTGGCTTTCATGAAATGAATGACAACAAAATATCATAGAGAAAAGAAACAACAAAAATTATTTTGTATTTTAAAACCTTAGCCCATAAAATGAAACTTTAGTAGAAAATTCAAAAGCTAAAAGCATAGGAAACTGGACTCCTTCTTGACCCTTGATTGCCAGGCCCAGCACATTGCCCATTGGCAAGGAATTCTGCCCAGAATACTCCATGCTTCCAGCTGGAGAGTTAGTCTGGAGCCTCAGGTGACCCACACTATACAACAGGAAGATGGAAAGCTCAGAATATTCTAACCCTGTTTGCCACTCCCTAAGTCAACAGCAGGTGCCAGAGCAAACAGAGACATCAGATATTGATATTGGAAACTTATCCCAGAAAAGTGACTTGGGCCAAAGGGAGCTTAACATTCTGGATAGGAACAAGGAAGGCAGTAACCTGTCAGAGGACTGCTGATTGTCTATCCAGCCAGCAGCTCGAATCAGGGATACCTGAGAAAAGAGACTTCCAAACTGGCAAAACCAAGACCAGAGAGCCTGGTGCACCATGAACTTAATTATTAATGAGTAGAGCCTAAGGCACAAGCAGAACCTGACTTAGATGCTTATTAATCTTTATACTAATAAAAAATCCAGCTTAAGCAAATAGAATGGAGTACCTACCACAGGCTGTGCTGTGTGGGAGAATCAAGGAAGTATGGCCCATCTAACTTTCCACTGTGAAACATTCCTAGAAACACATATAAAAATAGATCATTATAGCAGAATGTACTTTCCTATAGAGATGAGATTGTCATTTGGAGTTGACTACATGATCCAGAAATAAATTACAAGGCAAAACTCCATATATAAATTTCTATTCTTTTAAAAATAATAAAAGTGGAGTGCCTGGGTGGCTCAGTCAGTTAAGTGTCTGACTTCGGCTCAGGTCACGATCTCACTTCTCGTGGGTTCAAGCCTCGCATCAGGTTCTGTGCTGACAGCTCACAGCTTGGAGCCTGGAGCCTGCTTCAGATTCTGTCTCTGTCTCTCTGCCCCTCCCCTGCTGAACCTCTGTCTCTCTCTCATTCTCTCTCAAATATAAATAAAAACACTAAAAACTTATTTAAAGAAGTAATAAAAGTGTGCTCCAAGTTCCTATATAGTGCACTTTACACATTGATTATATAGAAGACCAATGAACTATAAACTATAAAGTACATTAAAAATACAATTCTGTCATTTAAAAGATTTATTTTTACTGAGGGTTGATGGGGGGTGGGAGGGAGGAGAGGGTGGGTGATGGGTATTGAAGAGGGCATCTTTTGGGATGAGCACTGGGTGTTGTATGGAAACCAATTTGACAATAAATTTCAAAAAAAAATAAAAAATAAATAAAAGATTTATTTTTAAAATGTGCTGCTATAATATAACACTGTCTGCATTTATTGGGCCCTCACTAAGTGCTACCACATGCTAAGAGCTTTACCTGAATTATGTTATTTAATCCTCTCAATAAATGTATGAGGAAACTGAGGCTTAAAATGATAACATCATTCATCCAAGAACAATTATTGAACAAGTGACTGTACCAGGATGTGAACCTGAGATGCCTAATTCTAGAGCTGGTGTTCTCAATGTCATGCCATGCAACCTAGAACAGTAAAATTCAAGCATTTCACACATGGCATTTGAGAGCAAGACAAGGCATCACATAGCATTTAGCCTGATTCCTTCAGTTACAGATAACGAGTACATGATCAAGAGAAGTAAAATTACTTTTTTTTGTGACAGAGCCAAGGCCAGAATTCTGTTGATTTCTATATCCAAATTCTTTCCACTTTATCCAGTGACTCAAGGCAGTCTTTTCTCCCTTTATTCGAGCATTCTGAGGACATGGTATGATTTCCATGTACAAAATGAATACTCCACTTGCCTGAAGAACTACTGGCCGTGATTAGTTATCTATAAGTTATGTGTTACCTCAAACTTAGTGGTTTAAAACAACAAACACAATTAAAAAAAAACTTTTAAATGTTATTTTTGAGAGAGAAAGAGACAGATCATGAGTGGGGGAAGGGCAGAGAGAGAGAGACAGAATCTGAAAAGGCTTCAGGCTTTAAGCTGGTAGCACAGAGCCCAACAGGGGACTTGGACTCAGAAACGGCGAGATCGTGACCTGAGCCAAAGTCGGACACCCAACTGACTGAGCGCCCCAACAAACACAGTTTTTGTGGATGCAAGTTCAAGAGTCGGACCTGGGTTGACCTGGCTCAGGGTGTCCCATTTACTTGAAGTCAGGTTATTGGTGGGGGCTGCAGGCATCTCAAGGCTTGAGTGGGCCTGAAGGATTCACCTCCAAGATGGTGTACCCTCTGACTGTTGACAGGAGACCTCAGTTTCTTGCTCTGTGGGCCTCTCCATTGGCTGCTTGGGTGACATAGTGCTCAAGAGGAGGAGAATTTGTTCAACTTCTTGAAACAGGAGGAGTATCAATGAATTTGTGGACAAATTTTAAAGCCCTACCTAGCAGACTCTTCCTCTTCCTCCTCCTCCTCCTCCTCCTCTTTCTCCACCACCACCTTCTATTTTTTTTTTTTTCTAACAGAGTCTTTGTTTTGTCTGGTGTCCCTCTCTCTTCCCATGAGACTCAGATAAATCCTGAGTAGCCTGAATCAACTGTAGCAATCACATTCCTCTTAGCAATGACTGGTTTTTAAAGGGACATATGACCCAATTTTAGCAAATACACATTAGGAAAGGTCTTTTGGAGGCTTTATGAGAAAGATTTCCTGACTCTTAGAAAAAGGCATGGAGGAGATGTTATCTTCCATCATGGGAGCTTTTCATGCCTTGATGGGACACCTGGGATTGCTGTCACAATCTTGCAGCCATTAAGAAAGGTAGTCTAGGGGCGCCTGGGTGGCTCGGTCGGTTAAACACCCGACTTCGGCTCAGGTCATGATCTCACAGTCCGTGGGTTCGAGCCCCGCGTCGGGCTCTGTGCTGACAGCTCAGAGCCTGGAGCCTGTTTCGGATTCTGTGTCTCCCTCTCTCTCTGACCCTCCCCTGTTCATGCTCTGTCTCTCTCTGTCTCAAAAATAAATAAACGTTAAAAAAAATTAAAAAAAAAAAAAAAGAAAGAAAGAAAGGTAGTCTGAGGGGTTCCTGGGTGGCTTGGTCGGTTAAGTGTCCGACTTTGGCTCAGGTCATGATCTCACGGTCCGTGAGTTCGAGCCCCGCGTCGGGCTCTGTGCTGACAGCTCAGAGCCTGGACCCTGTTTCAGATTCTGTGTCTCCCTCTCTCTCTGCTCCTGTTCATGCTCTGTCTCTCTCTGTCTCAAAAATAAATAAACGTTAAAAAAAATTTAAAAAAAAAAGAAAGAAAGCTAGTCTGAGGACAAAGGTAATATGCTCAAAGGATGATGGATAGAAAAAGTGAGGAGAACCTAGGTCTCGATAATGTTGTCAGGTCCTTGCATTGCCAACCCTGGAGAATATTGCCAACCTCTGTACTTCTTGTTACATGTGCTAAGATGGTTATTTATTGTCTAAGCCATGTTGAATTGTGTTTTCTGTATTTTCAGTCAAAGGCTATGCTACCTGATATCCTGTAGCAGACTTAATTCCTCCTCCAGAATGTAGAGTTAGTGCTTTCCTTGGCATAATCCCAGGCCAGGGCCACAAAGCATTTAATAATCCAGAATCTACAATGAGTAACACACACTCACAAGGACTTTCCTTAAAACAGGGGCAAAAGAAGCTTCTCTCCCTTTAGTCAGGACAACACCTCCCCCTGACACTTTTCAATTATTTTCCAATCATCTTTGGTAACTTAGAGTTTGGGTCAAGGGAAGGGTAAAAGTTTGACCTACTTGTATTCCTCTGTTCACTCTACATCTATCACTGAAACTCTCCTTTCCTCTCCTTTCCCCTCTAACTAGTTAATCTTACTTCCTTTTCAAGGTTTTCAAGTCACATCTTGTTCAAGAAATCTGAGAGCCCTGCAGTTCAATTCACTTTGATCTGTAATTCCTCTGGAGTCATAGTAACACATTTGCTAACCACCTGGAGAAAACTCCTGGGTTATGTATTCCATATTACTTTTTCTCTTATTTATTTCGTGCCTTCTCTAGGACATTCTAAACTTCCCCAAGATCAGAGATTCTATTTCATTCTTTAGAGATTCACATGGTGCCTACCTGCATATGGTGGATGTTTATAACTAAGTCTCAATATGTTGATGTAAGAGATAAGTAAAAATATGGGGATAGAAAGAAGAGAGAAAGAAGAAAACCTAGGAATGGAATCTTGATTTTGGCCTTAGAATTTACAAAGTAATGGTCTGGGTGCAGTGTGATTTGGATGGCTTAGGACTGCAAACACAATCGTGTTCTTTTCTTCATCATTCTTGCACCTGAGAATCAGACAGGAAGGATGGGGAAGCTGAACTGGTTCGTGGATGTAGATCTGTGGGCTATCGGACTGAGCCCATGCTCTACAGTTTTCTGTAGTTCTTTGTATTCTTGACCATGGCCTGCTTCGCACAAATGTGCTTTCTGCCTGGCCCCTGTAGGTACCCATGTTTCCAACCACTGCTTCTCAGGGTACACAACAACAGCAAAAGCAGTGGGTTCCACTATAATTTTTGTCAAGGAACTTTAAAGCAGGTTTCAAATGGACCTGATGAATTCTCATAATAGAACACAGGTAATTTCCAGGGGCATTAAGGCCTCCGCTGGCACTTCCTCCAGCCCTAGAGTCATGCCGTTTACCCCATGGGCCCTGCCAGATGCCACACTGCTGTCTAGAGTAATGTCAATTTACCTTCAGGGCTGTAGCCAGAGCTGTAAACTCCACATTTGCGGTCAATGTATTTTCAGAAGGCCTAGGAAGGAACACATCTCAACAGAAGTATGTTTAGTGTGCCAGGGGATGCCTTTCTAAAAGTTTTCCTTTGTGACCTAGATTTTCAACTTAAACCATCAGATATACAGAACACAGGAAAATGCTTACAATTCAATCGCATGTCTTGGGATTATTTCCTTACATGCGAAGAAAAGGTAGATGGGAAATTAATTAATTAAAACATAGGACCACAGTTCTTTCTGGATAACTGTTGATAGTGACGCATCTAAAAAACAAAAATCTCAAAGAGCCAGAATTTTTTCTTTGTTCCTTCATTTTTCTAATCTTTACCCTCCTTTTTGTCTGTTTTTTACTTTGTACTTTTCATCAACTCCAAGATACTTCCTCTGCCCCCTTGTTTCATGAGTGACAATACTTTCCACTAGTGACCTCGGCAATGAGGAGACATCTGAACAAGTAACACGCCCCTTGGTTTAGCTTTCCACTTCAGGCAGGCACCTGAACTCTCTTTAGAAACACATATACATCTCCTTACAAGCACATACATTTTCTGATGTTTCTTCAGAACATTGCATCAAGACCATTGCTTTCTTTATCTTTCCTCATGAACCCTCAAATTCTCCCAAATAGCTTCCATGGTGAGTCTTAGGGCCTTACTGTCTCCCACGGCCAGCCCTGTTTATTTACGGTAGTAGTTCTGGCTCGGGATGTGCTTCAGCTCACAGCTAAGAACAGACTGAATATTTTTGCCCTGCAACTTTGGTTTTATTCACATACAAACAGAAACACTGACTCAGTGGTAAATGGGCCCCGCTGCAGGGTTGAGAGGACGTTCCCTGCAGCCACCTCTCTGATCCCCAGAGGAATGGGGTCCCATTGTGGCTAATGTCTCCCACTGCCTGATCATGATCTTGACTGGCCCTCCTCCCAGGCTAAAAGAAATTACCTTTCTTTTCAAAAGTGTGGATGGAAACCCATTGATAACTGAAATCTGCATCTGAATTCAAAACCAGCCATTATTTTCAAAAGTAACAGTTGTTGCTTCCTAGCTCTTAGCAGGGACACAGGTTTTAGTGTGCATTGGAATCATGTGAGGGCGCTCAGTACGACGCAGATTCCTGTGCTCTGACTCAGACATTTGACACAGACCGGGAAAGTGAGTCTCAGGAATTTGTATTCTCAATAAGCACCCCCAGATAATCACCATGAAGGGAATCTAATAGACGAGCCTGTGAAACATGACCTTACAAAATTTATTTTTTCTGGTTCTAATAACAGGAAAGACATACTTATTTTAATAACTGTTCATTTCATTCATCTGATAAACTATGTCAGCATTGTGCTCTGTGTTGAATGCCATTTTCACATACATACAAAATACTTAGTCTTTTTTTTCTTTTTTCTTTTTCCTTTTTTTTTTTTTTTTTTTTTTTTTGAGAGAGAGGGAGAGAGAGAGAGAGAGAGGGAAACGGGCAGAGGATAGAGGGAGAATACCAAGCAGGCTCTGCACTGTCAGTGCAGGGCTTGCTCTCATGATCCATGAGATCATGACCTGAGCCAAAATCAAGAGTTATATGCTTAACTGACTGAGCCACCCAGGTACCCCTAAAATGCTTATTCTTGAGACTCTTAAAAACTGAGAACAAACTGAGGGTTGATGGGGGGTGGGAGGGAGGGAGGGGCGGGTAATGGGTATTGAGGAGGGCACATTTTGGGATGAGCACTGGGTGTTGTATGGAAACCAATTTGACAATAAACTTCATATATTGAAATAAAGAAATTAATTAATTAATTAAAGTTCCAATTTAAATAAATACATAAATAAATAAAATGAAAAAAATAAAATAAAAATAAAATGCTTATTCTTTAATTTCCATTCAGTCCATCTCCCTTACAGGCATTAGAACTTCAGTAAAAGGATATCTGTGGGCGTATATACATGCTTATATTTATGTATTAATGCATTAATGTAGAAACTTATCATTTTGGAAAATATTAGAAGCCAGTTGTCTCTGTATAATATTTGCACACACCAACAAGGGAAGGAAGTTAACATGCATAAAGCAATCAGAGCAGTGCCAGGTAACTAGCAAATGCTAGTGAGTTATGTATTATCAGCATTATCATCATCACCATTAGCATTATAATGATTTGTTTGACCTTAATATACTTTTTTTGTTTGTTTTTTAAGTAGGTTTCGTGCCCAGGGTGGAGACCAATGTAGGGCTTGAACTCACAACCTACTTATGAGTATGATGGAACCAGTTCCTTCCTTTTGTGGGAACATGAGGAGAACCAGGCTTATTTGCTCACTTTGACCACCGTCCTGCACCTACCTAGTCAGGGATCTGGGTCAGTTATAACTTTGTGGATCTGCTGAGCTCTGGCTCCAACATCGGCTATGTGTACCGATTACACACACAGTGCATTCAATTTATTGAGTGCATTCAGTTTATCCTTTTGAATGTATGCCTACATATACATCTGGAAACACATATAATATACACATGTGTATAGAACACTGCCTGAACTAAAAGACAAAACTCTCCTTTTCCCTGGCAGACCTGGGACCACCGTGCAATTCATGTCTCATTTTCAGCCCTTGACCTATTGACTTCTCTGTGGTGTTGCCTGGTGGACCCTCAGACCTCAGGACATCACTCCTGCTCCCCTCTCTCCTCCTTCCCACCCTTGTAGATTGGAGTGGAGTAGAGCAATGGGGGCAGGGGGGAGGGAACACTTCTACATTAACAAATGGAAAATACCTGGGACCACTCCTACTTGTGCCTGACAGGAATGGAAGGACGGAAGAAGTGCAGTAGAAGAGTAAACAACAGGACTCCTGGGCGTAGGAGACAAACTGCTCCAACTCCTCAACTCAGCCGAGTGCCAGCTTGTTTACTGAGGAGTTATTCCACTGGAAGAATTAAGGCAGAAGGCCAGCCAGGACAATAACCAAGGCTTTCAGGTCTTCAAATTAGACATAGTTTTGTACTGAATTTTGTTTCCTGAAAGAAGAGTTGCCTTACCAAATTAGAATGTTTAAATTTTTTGGTTGGTTGTTCATTTAAGGGCAAATATTTTTACCATTATCTTGAAAGCGGCATTTAATTCTACTAGAGAATAGGACCAGAAACCATTCTCTCATTCGTGGTGTATCATTCACTGTCTTTTTTTTTTTTTTAAGTTTTTATTTAAATTCCAGTTAGTTCACATACAGTGTAATTTTAGATTCAGGTCTACAATATAGTGATTCAACACTTCCATACATCACCCGGTGCTCATCACAAGTGCATTCCTTAATCCCGATCATCTATTTCACCAATCCCCCCACTCACCTCCCCTCCAGTAACCATCAGTTTGTTCTCTGTAGTTAAGAGCGTGTTTCTTGGTTTGCCCCTCTCTCTTTTTTTCCCCTTTGCTTTTGTTTGTTTGTTTGTTTCTTAAATTCCACATATGAGTGAAATCATATGGTATTTGTCTTTCTCTGGCTGCCTTATTTTGTTTGGCATAGTACTCTAGCTCCATCTCTGTCATTGCAAATGGTAAGATTTCATTATTTTTGATGGCCGAGTAATATTGCATTGTATATATATATATACCACATCTTTATCCATTCATCAGTCAACGGACACTTGGGCTATTTCCATAACTTGGCTATTACAGATAATGCTGCTGTAAACATCAGAGTACATGTATACCTTTGAATTAGTATTTTTGTATTCTTTGAGTAAATATCTAGTAGTGTGATTGCTGGATCATAGGGTAGTTCTATTTTAAACTTTTTGAGGAACCTGCATACTGTTCTCCAGAGTGGCTGCACCAATTTTCACTCCCACCAACACTGTAAGAGAGTTGCCTTTTCTCTGCATTCTCGCCAACAACTATTGTTTCTTCTGTTGTTGATTTTGGCCATTCTGACAGGTGTGAGGTGGTTTTGATTTGTATTTCCCTGATGATGAGTGATGCTGAGCATCTTTTCATGTGTTTGTTGGCCATCTATATGTCTTCTCTGGAAAAAGTCTATTCATGTCTTCTGCCCATTTTTAATTGGATTATTCATTTTTGGGGAGTTGAATTTTGCTGATTGTTTCCTTCACTGTGCAGAAGCTTTTTATTTTGAGGTAGTCTCAATCGTTTATTTTTGCTTTTGTTTCCATTGCCTCAAGAGATATATCTAGTGAGAAGTTGTTACAGCCAAGGTCAAAGAAGTTACTGCCTGTGTTCTCTTCAAGGATTTTTATGGTTTCAGATCTCATATTTAGGACTTTCATCCATTTTAAATTTATTTTTGTGTATGGTATAAGAAAGTGATCCAGTTTCATTCTTTTGCATTCTGCTGTCCAGTTTTCCCAACACAATTTGTTGAAGAGACTGTCTTTTTCCCATTGGATATTCTTTCCTGCTTTGTCAAAGATTAATTGACCATATAATTGTGGATTCATTTTTGGGTTTTCTATTCTGTGCCGTTGATCTATGTGTCTATTTTTGTGCTAGTGCCATATTATTTTGGTTACTACAGCTTTGTAATGTAACTTGAAGTTTGGAATTGTGATGCTTCCAGTTTTGTTTTTCTTTTTCAAGATTTCTTTGGCTATATGGGATCTTTTGTGGTTCCATGTAAATTTTAGGATTGTTTGTTCTAGTTCTGTAAAAAAAAATGCTGTTGGTATTTTGATAGGGATTTCATTAAATGTGTAGATTGCTTTGACAGTATTTGTTCTTCAATAGAGTGTATTATGCCAAGTGAAATAAGGCAGTCAGAGAAAGACAAATACCATATGATTTCACTCATATGTGGAACTTAAGAAACACAACAGATGAACATAAAGGAAAGGAAGGAAAAATAAGACAAAAACAGAGAGGGAGACAAATCATAAGAGACTCTTAAATACAGAGAACAAACTGAGGGTTTCTGAAGGGGTGTTGGTGGGGGGATGGGCTATATAGGTGATGGGTATTAAGGAGGGCTCTTGTTGGGATGAGCACTGGGTGTTGTATGTAAGTGATGAATCACTGGGTTCTACTCCTAAAACCAATACTACACTGTATGTTAACTAACTTGAGTTTAAATAAACATATTAAAAAATATATTTGCCCTTCCAATCCATGAGCACAGAATGTCTTTCCACTTCTGTGTGTCATCTTCAATTTCTTTAATTAGTGGCTTCATTTGTTGTTCTTCTAGCTCCTTTAGGTGTAAGGTTAAGTTGTTTATTTGAGATTGTTCTTGTGTATTGAGATAGGCCTTAATTGCTATATATTTTCCTTTTAGGATTGCTTTTGCTGCATTCCAAAGATTTTGGACCATTGTATTTTCATTTCTTCTTTTATTTCCTGGTTGACCCATTCATTGTTTAGTACGAAGTTCTTTCACCTCCTCCTCATCTTTGTGTTCTTTCCATATTTTTTCTTGTGGTTGACTTCTAGTTTCATAGTGTTGTGGTGAGAAAACGTCCATGTTATGGCTTCAATCTTCTTGTATTTGTTGAGGCCTGTTTTGTAGCCTAATATGTAATCTCTTCTGGAGCATAGTGCATGTGCACTTGAAATGAATGTTTATTCTTCTGATTTAGGATGGAAGATTCTGAATACATGTTAAGTCCATGGTCCAGTGTGTCATTCAAAGCCATTGTTTCCTTGTTGATTTTCTGTTTAGGTGATCTGTCCATTAATGTATACACTCATTATCTTTTGTGAAGGGGAAGAGTCAGTATTTTGTTTATTTATCTATTTATTTTAAAGTTTGTTTGTTTGTTTATAGCAATCTCCACACCCAATGTGGGGCTTGAATTCACAACTCTGAGATCAAGAGTTGCATGTTCCTCCAACTGAGCCAGCCAGGTACCCCAAGGATCAGTATTTTAAAGAGAAGAGGTTTCACAAATAGATAAAGGAGATGAGAAGATGTGGTCTGTATATACAATGGAATGTTACACAGCTGCAAAAATGAATGAAATCTTGCCATTTGTGACAACATGGAAGGGACCTTAGAGGCTGTTATACTAAAAAAAAAAAATGTCAGACAGAGAAAGACAAATACCGTATGATTTTGCTTCTATGTGGGAACTAAAAAATGAAACAAAGGAACAAAAAAGCAGAAATAGGGGCGCCTGGGTGGCTCAGTCAGTTGGGCAGCCGACTTCGGCTCAGGTCATGATCTCGCGGTCCGTGAGTTCGAGCCCCGCGTCGGGCTCTGTGCTGACAGCTCAGAGCCTGGAGCCTGTTTCAGATTCTGTGTCTCCCTCTCTCTGACCCTCCCCTGTTCATGCTCTGTCTCTCTCTGTCTCAAAAATAAATAAACGTTAAAAAAAAAATTTTAAAGCAGAAATAGACCCATAAATACAGAAAAGAAACTGATGGTTGCTGGAGGGGGGTGGGGCGTGGGCAAAATGGATGAAGGGGTGTGGGATGTACAGGCTTCCAGTTATGGAATGAATAATTCATGGGAATGAAAGACACAGTGTAAGAAATATAGTCAACGATATTGTAATAATGTGGTATAGTGACAGATGGTACCTACACTTGTGGTGAGCATGGCATAATGTATAGAGTCGTCAATCACTATGTTGTACACTTGAAGTAATGGACTACTATGTACCAATTACACTTCAACGACAAATTAAAAAATAAAAATAAAAAAAGAGCAGAGATTTCACAACATTGAATGCTTCTGTAAAGTAGTGTTAAAACTGCCGAGCCAAATATTGCATAATAAAACAATAAACAATAAAACAATCTTCCTCTATAAAACGATCTTCCTCTGACATTTCACATTCATGGGGATGGTGTGCATGTGGATGGAACTGAAGAGGGAAGGGCAGGGCAGTGGTGAGAGAGAGTTGAAGGGCCAGGAGATCTGAGACTGCAAATACACAATGCAAGAAGCCAGAGGTCAAAGCCAATGCTGGCAGAACTGCAGAATTCCGGGTTGAAAGGCAGACCTCAGAATGCTTGCAGTTTCTGTTCAGACATGCTTCTTCCCTCCTTTCTGTCCCTTCCCTCCATCCTAGCCAGCAATTAGATCCTTCAAACCATTTATAATTAGGAAAGCTCAAGAAATTTCTCTAGTTTCTGGCTTGAATCAGGTTAGAAATAATAGAAAATAAAGAAAAGAAGAATTCCAGAATGTAGAGCTCTCAAACTATTGAATAAAATCAAGACATGCAGAATGAGGACGCTTAGCTCTCACACAGAGATTTTCATCTTCAAAGGACACAGTAAACATGAACTAATTAAGTTTCACTGCAGTGCTGTAAAGAAGATATGTAAATATTATTATCTTCATCTTATGGCTGGAGGAACTGAGAATGAGGGAAAGTCACCAGCCCTCTGAGGCCAGAAAGGAGATTGGAGAGATGGCCTCCATGGGCTTTGTTGGGTGTGGTTGGTCTGGCCTTGTCTCCAGCTTTTTCCTCTGTCAGCTGGACGTTACAAGTTAGCTTGACACCCTTAGGAACTCACAGTTTAACAGCACTGGCAGACTCTCAAGTGTATCTGCTCCTCGTAGGGGAGGCAGAAGCATATATGTAGCACGTGAGCCAAGAGACTTGGGAGCGAGACAGACATCGGTTAGAATCCCTGCTCTCCCCTCTGCTCTGTGACCTTGGCTGACTTAGTTTCCTCATCAGTTACATGATGAGCCATTGCAACTTCCTTCCCTTCCACATTCCAGCTGCTCCCCAAAGATTTCCAGGACCTCACCTCCTCCATTCCCTTTCTTTGCTCACCTAGAGACCATTAACTGAAAGAGAGATGACAACGATTAGAGACTGGTTCCCACACTGGGCCTGTGCACTAGAAGTAGTTAGGGAGCTTGTGAAACACACCAATGAGTGGGCCCCATCTCTGGAGATTCTGATCCAGTAGGGCCCTACAGCACCCTTAGATACTAAGCACCCTGAGCTCCAGGGCTAAGGAATGATTAAGGTTTTCTGCCCTGTGCTGTTCCCACTTCTCACCCCTACCCCTAATCACCCCTTCAGACAGTCCTCATGCTATCCTAGCTTGGTACTACTTGGGGTCTGATTTTCTCCTGAAATGTAAATGGCCACATCAAAGTGAGTCTCGTCATCTCTGAAGCCTGAGGTATTTCTGCCGTGGCATTCAGTGCTGCCCTGGGAACCCACCGCCACTCATAACATCTCTATGGCACATGAATTCTGTTTCAAACATCTGATTTATAAATGATCCTTTGGAAGATAAATCCATTCACCATGGCAGAAACCCTCAAAAGTGCAAAAGCAGATTTATTGCAACTTTGAGGTCGTCATTTGGGATTTTTGACTCCTTATTTTATTAAAATTGATTGGTTTGGCTAGTCTCTGGCCAGTTGTGTTTTTTTACTGATAGCAAGTGATGCAACAATCTCAGCTGAATTCAATAACCCTAGAGTGAAGCACATCCTTATTTGCTAGCTATTTAGAAAAATGAACAGGACATAATCTTCCCTGAAGGAATTCTCCATCAATTCCATTCACAATGACCAGTGAAAGGCTTCCCTCCCCTTTCAATCTCTCCCTCTCTTAGTCACAAAGAACCTCTTGCCTTCCCACTGCTTTTTTACTGTCATCCTTGCTGCTTTTGTAGTACATTCCATCTGAATCCCTCTAAACCAGAGGCCAGTCTTTCCAAATCAGTGTGCCTCATTTCTAATCCCTATTCTCTTGGATAACACTGACTGGAGAGTGGAGGGAAGCAGAGTGATGTTAACAATCTTGAGGGGAAAGAGGATGGAGTAGAGAACAGAGGAATTGCTTTTGCAAGGGGAAGGCTCCTATGTCCCGTGTAAAGGACTTGTATGCCCTTGAAAATCAACCCTGACTTCTTTATTTGTTCATATTATTGTTTGTTTGTTTCATTTAGCAAATTTTTTGAGCAAGTATTAAATGTTGGGCACTATGACAGGCACTGGGGAAACAAGAATGAATGAGACAGTGCCTGTCCTTGGGGTGCTCCCAGCCTAGAGGAAGACAGAGAGAAACCACAAACCAAAACGTGACCTTATAAGTACACTGAAAAAGTGTTTATGCATTGGAACACAGAGGAGGGAACAGGTAAGGGAAAGGAGGTAGAGAAGCGATAGTGGATAAGATGTCACCCTGAGCAGGGACTTGAAAGCTAGCTTCATTACAGATGGAAAAGTGTATAAAGCAGAGGGAAAGCATGCGCAATGACCCTGAAGTGTGACAATGCATGGATCTCTGACACCTGTCCTAAACCATTAGCTCATCCAAGAGAGGGAAGAAGCAGAGTCGTGAGAATATACTCATGTTTAAATTTCTTTCCCCAAACGTTCATGTTTTCAAAATGATTTTCATTATCACATTGAAATTTCAGAAAAGTAATTGTAGTAATTCCATTTAAGGTCCTGCTTTAGAAACAATTATTAAGTGGCTAGGTAATCAAATCATCAATAATTTGTTACAACTCTCCACCTTTCGTGAAGTATTTGTTATTTTGTTGGCTATTCCTTAAGCTTTCCTTCGAGGCTAGTAATATCATTAGTATCTTGTAGATGAGGAAACAGGCATGAAAAGTTTTAGAGACTTTTCTAAGTTTACAAAACAAGTATTGTATAAGAATCAAGCTAGAATTAGCTGACAATATATCCCGTTTAAGTTTACAGAAATCCGTCTGAGTAAGCAGTAAATTAAGAAATAGAAAGTCAGATTTTTGTTTTATGACTACCATAATCTTACTGAAGATAATCCCTTAACCTTCGTAAACCTTATTTTTGTCCTTTGTAAAATGAGGTTAATAATACCTGCCCTTGTTCCTCTTTTCACAGAACTTGAAAAGATAAACAAAATAGTATCAATGTGATACTTTGCATGCAGAAACAAAGCGCAAAATAAATGCAAGATACTTTGTTAACCCTAGCAATGTGATGATACATCTGGTCAGAGCCTCAAAAGAATACCATGGCTGCCTTAAGAGAAAATAGAGGAAGATATGGCTTCAAATGTAAATAACAAGATGTGGGAAATAATTTTAATTTAATTTTAGTTTAAAAGAACAGCTGACTTTGTCTATTAAAAAAAGGAGAAATAAAAAAATTAAGCACAGAATCATCATATGATCCAGCAATTCCACATCTGGGTATGTAACCAAACGAAGTGAAAGAAAGGGCTCAAACCATATTTGTACACTAACATTCGTAGCATCACTAGCCACACAACAGCCAAAACATGGAAACAACCCAATTGTCCAGCAACAGAGCATTGGGTGAACAAAATGAACATACACACTACAGAATATTAGTTGGCATTAAAAATGGAAATTCTGGGGGTGCCTGGGTGGCTCAATCGGTTAAGGGTCTGACTTCGGTTCAGGTCATGATCTTGCGGTTTGTGACTTCAAGCCCCGCCCACATTGGGTTCTGTGCTGACAGCTCAGAGCCTGGAGCCTGCTTCTGATACCGTGTCTCCCTATCTCTCTGCTCCTCCCCTGTTCACACTCTGTCTCTGTCTCTCTCTGTCTCTCTTTCAAAAATAAATAAACATTAAAAGAAATTAAAAAAAAAAACCCCAGAAATTCTGACACCTGCTACAACATGGATGAATCTTGAAAACATTATGCTAAGTGAAACAAGCCAGTCATGAGAGGACAAATATTGTGTAATTCCACTAATATAACATACCTAGAATAGTCCCAATTTATAGGCACAGAAGACAGGTCGGTGCTTGCCAAGGGTTCAGGGAGGGAGAGATGAGAAGTCAGTGTTTAATAGGTTACAAAATTTCAATCAGGGGTGATGAAAAAGTCCTGGAGATATTTGCAGAACAATGTGGATATGCTATATGTCATATCACTGCACACTGAAAAATTATTAAAGGATACATCTTATGTTTTGCATATTTTACCACAATAAAACCCACAACTATCCACCCCCCTCCAAAAAACAGAAAGAAAAAAAAAAAGGAGGAAGAAAAGCTTGCAGTGAATTTGGAGCCCAGGGATCTACATTGGGTTCCAGTACAATTTCTATGAGCTTTACCAACACGGGCCAACTTCTCTTCAATTTCATTCCTATTACATAAAGATAGTAACACCTTCTCTACACATAGCAAGGCTTAAATGTAAACATTTTATAAACTCCAAATTATACAAAATGTAACACACTGCATACTTCCTCACCATAAGTTTTGGAAGTGAGCAATTTTGGAGGCAAAGAACCCAAGGCCCAAAGAAGGCTGGGAGGGCAGAGGCAGAGCCCACACTCAGGGTGCCTCTGTTGCTTCCAGCACGGCCTGTTGCCTGACCTTGTCTGCTACTCAGGTTCTCAAGAAAGCAAAACAAAGTAAAGCCATCCCCAAGCAGGGTAATGGCGCTCACTCACTCACTGGTCCTTATTACACACGTTCTTCTGTTTGGTGTGCCAGGAATTTAATGATAGAAAACCGAGAAGAACAAACATTTAGTGGGGACACTTGGAAATGACTGGATCTTCTTTTATTTCATAAATTACATCTTTCATCCATCCTAGTGCACCTACCTCGGTTCACTTAATTTCTCATCCTGAAGAATGTTCTTACTGTCTTGGCTCCTAAGGGAAAAAGGTTTCCTCTGGGAAAAGATGTGAAGCCGTCTCAGTGCCGAGGCTGGGAGGAGAGCGGGGGGTACGTGTGACCTATCTCCTCTCGCTCTGTGGCTAGGACGGTCTCCTGTCAGCCAGCCAAGGGGCTGAGAGACTTCTGTGCAGCTCCACACCTGCGCGGACCTTCTTATCCCCCAGGCAACCAAGCCAAGTCATGTTTAATGTTCCGACTCCAGGAGCAGCTTTTAATTTCGAGGGAGCGGGTGTGGGGCAGGGAGACGCTTGGCGGAGCTGAAAGACACCATTGTGTGTGTGTGATGTTCTGCTCGTGAACAACTGTAACGGGAGCTGCTAAAAATCTTACAGATCGAGAGTCACTTTTTTAAAAAAAGTGTTTTCAACCCGAGCCTGAGTCCATTATGTAAGATCTCTGACTGGACCCACAGTAAGGATTTAACTCGTTTTTCCTAGGGTCGAGTTTGCATGGGTGAGGGCCCCCGTCCGTCTGCTCAGAGACCTTGGTGATAGAAGGCCCAGCCGGGAGAGCCAGCCAAACCCACTGGAAGCTGGGCCTGCCACAAATGGAGCCACGGGCTGGATTATTCCTGTTGGAATTTTCTTTTTCTGAAAGACTGGCATGTAGTAGAGATAAGAAGTCCTGGAGGAGATACATCACCCAGGACTATGTCACTGCTAAACATGAATCATTGTTTTCGTCATCTTGGTGGCAAAATTGTCACTGGACACTTACCAGCCGATACTGCCAACCAAAAACCAGTTCAACAACAATAGCTTGCTCTTTTATTGAAATAGCAGCAGCCCTGGATGTTTATTTTTGCTTGTAGTCTGTGTGGGGTGGGCATGTGGAGCTCAGGAGTAAACGTGGCATTAAACTTTCATCCCTGTGGGCCTAATAAATGCATTGTGCAGTATTAAGGGCAGCCTGCACAGTGCTATACCGGGATTTAACCAAAGAATTCAAGACTTTAAAAAGTGCAGTTTCTCCTTCTTTTAACATCTCTGACTCAGACACCTCACCTAAAGGAATCTGAGTAAGTAACATTTCAAAAGACCGTTTACATAGTTGGATAGACAGCGATGTGGTAAGTCAAAGTTTGAAAATGTATTCTATCAATGTAGTCAACTAAAATACTACCATCCTGAAACCTATTAATCCTTACCTAGTCTGGTTTCAACTTCCATTTTACCTCATCAATGTTGTAAATTCACTTTGAATCAGATTTAATTTTCTATTAAAATTTTTATTAAAATCAAAATTTTATTAAATTGTTAAAAATTAATTGTATTAAAATTTTTATTAAAATTGCTTGATGTGGCTCACATTGAATTCACCAGCATAGACCACATATTTTGTACTACATGAAAATAAAAACTACAAGTTTTCAAAATTTGTGGGATGCAACGAAGGCAACGATTAGAGGGACATTTATGGTGTTGAATGAATATGTTTAGAAGAGCAATCTAAAACTGATAATCTAAGCTTCCAACTTAGGCAACTAGTGAAAGAAGAACAATTTAAGCTTAAAGCAAGCAGAAGAAAAATAATGGAAATTAAAGAGGGAATCAACGAAATACAAAACAAACAAACAGGAAATTAATAGAGAAACCAAAAGCTATTTCTTTGAAAAGATAAATAAAACACAAAATTCTAGCAAGGCTAACTGAAAACAAAACAGAAAAGACAGGTTAATAATAGCAGAATGAAAGAAGAGTCATCACTACTGATCCTATGGATATTAAGATGATAAGGAATATTATCAACAACTCTATGTTTATAAATTTGATCACTTAGATGAAATGTACTAATTCCTTGAAAGAGATCAACTACCAAAATCAACACAAGGAGAAATAGATAATCTGAATGGCTTATCAGTCAATGTTGTCCAGAGCAAAAGAACCAATAGGATGAGTATATGTATATAATTTATGTATGTATATAATATGTGCATATCTATCATTTCTATATCTGCACGTAAAGAAATTTGTTATAAGGCATTGACTTACATGATTATGAAGACTAACAAGTCCAAAATCTATAGAATGGGCCACCAGGCTGGGGACCAAGGAGAGTTAATGCTGTAGTTCCTGTCCTAAGGCCTTCTGCTGTAGAAGCAGGAAAAGCCAGTGTTGCAGATAAGGCCTAAGGGCATTCTACTGGAGAATTCTTCTCCTCTGGGGGAGGTTGGTCTTTTTGTTGTATTTAAACCCTTCGACTGATTGGATAAAGCCTACTCACATTATGGAAGGCAATCTGCTTTACTCAAAGCACGTAGATTTATTTATTATTTTTAATTACAATTTTAGTTATTATCTATTATTTTAATAATTTACTGTCAAGCTGGCTAACATACAAGCACACAGATTTAAATGTTAATTTCATTTAGAAATGCCAGAATAATGTTTGACTAAAATATCTGAGCACCCCATTGCCCAGTTAAACTGACACACAAAATTAGCCATCGGAGTCTATAATTGCTGCAGAAATTGAAATAACTAAAAATCTTGAAAAATAAGAAAGCATCAGTCCCAGAGAGTTTCAGTAGTGAATTCTTCTAAACATTTAGGAAAGAATTAATACCAATTCTCTACAATCATTCCAAAAAAACATAAATGAAGGGAACATTTCCTAAGTCAGTCTATGAAGCCAGCCTCATCCTAATACCAAAGCAGTAAACACCTTACAAGAAGGGAAATCAGAGACCAGTATCTCTCATGAACATAACCTCTGAAGCTATAAAGAATTACAACAGGTTTATCCAGTAAGTTTGCAGGATACCAAATTAATATACAAAAGTCAATTGCTTTCCTATATACCAGCAACAAAATTCAAAACAAATTGGAATTTAAAATTAAAAAATACAAGGGCTAATGGGTAGCTCAGTCGGGTAAGCGTCTGACTTCAGCTCAGGTCATGATCTCAAGGTTCATAAGTTCAAGCCCTGCATCAGCTGTGCTGACAGCTCAGAGCCTGGAAACTGCTTCGGATTCTGTGTCTCCCTCTTTCTCTGCCCCTCTCCAACTCATACTCTGTCTCTGTCTCTGTCTCTGTCTCTCTAAAAAAAACACATTAAAAAAATTAAAAATAAATAAAGTTTAAAAAGACACTACCATTTATATTAGCACACCAAAAACGAAACATGCAGATATAAATCTAACAACAAAATATGGCTAGAATCTATATGAAGAAAACTACAAAGCTTTTGTGAGACAAATTAAAGATCTAAACAAATGGAGAGATATTCCATACTTGCCGACAGGAAGACTCAATATTGTTGAGATGTCTGTTCTTCCCAACTTCATCCATACATTTAATGCAATCCAATCAAAATATAAGCAGATTATTTTGTGGCTATTGACAGATTGATTATCCAACTTTAAGACTTACTAAAGCTAAGGTAGTCAGGGAAGTATGGCAAAAGCAAAAGAATGAGCACATCCATCGATGGAACGTGACAGAGAACCTAGAAATATATGCACACAGATGTAGTCAACTGCCAAAGCAAAGGAGGAAAGGCAATTCCGTGGAGAAAGGATAGTCTTTTCAACAAATGGGGATGAAATAACTGGACATTCACATTCAAAAATAAATAATCTTGCCATTTGCAATGAAGTGGTTGGAGCTAGAATATATTTTGCTAAGCTAAATAAGGCAGCCAGAGAAAGACAAATACCACATGCTTTCACTCTGGAACTTAAGAAACAAAACATGTGGACATATGGGAAAGAGGAAAAAAGAGAGAGGGAAATAAGCCATAAGACTCTTAATGATAGAAAGCAAACTGAGGGGTGATGGAGGGAGGTGGGTGGGGGATGGGCTAGATGGGTGATGGGTATTAAGGAGGGCCCTTATTGTGACGAGCACTGGGTGTTGTAGGTTAGTGATGAATCACTGAATTCTGCTCCTGAAACCAATAATGCACTGTATGTTAACTAACTAGAATTTAAATAAAAACTTGGAAAATAAAGAAATAAATAATCTAAATAGAGAAGTTATACCTTCCACAAAAAACAATTTAAAATGGAGCATACACATAAAGGTAAATCACAAAACATACAAAGCTTCTGAAGGATAAAACAGAAGAAAATCTTGGTGAACTTGGGTTTAGCAATGTGCTTTTAAATTAAAAAAATTTTTTTAATGTTTATTTATTTTTCAGACAGAGAGAAACAGAGCATGAACGGGGGAGGGGCAGAGAGAGAGGGAGACATAGAATCGGAAGCAGGCTCCAGGCTCTGAGCCATCAGCCCACAGCCCTACACGCGGGGCTCAAACTCACGGACCGCGAGATCGTGACCTGAGCTGAAGTCGGAAGCTTAACCGACTGAGCCACCCAGGCACCCCAGCAATGTGCTTTTAGATATAACACTGAAAGCCCAAAACACGAAAGAGAAAATTAACAAGCTGGACTTCATTAAAATTAGAATCTTCTGCTCTATGATGAATGCTGTTATGAGAATGAAGACACAGGCCACAGACTGGGAGAAAATATTTGCAAAAGGCATATCTGATAAAGGACGGATACCCAAAATATACAAAGAAGTCTAAAAACCCAACAGTAAGGAAGCAAACAACGTGATTTAAAAATATGAACAGACACCTCACCAAAAAGAATATACAAAAAACAAACAAGCCTGTGAAAAGATACTCAACATCATGTCATTAGGGAGCTGGAAATTCAAACAACAATGGTATACCATTACACACCTATTAGAATGACTAAAATCCCCCAAACTGGCCATACAGAAACTCTCACTCGTTGCCAGCGGCAGTACAAAATATTGCAGCCACTTTGGAAGGCAGTTTGGCAACTTCTTATGAAACTAAACACAGTTTTGCCATCCGACCCAGCAAGTGCACCCTAGGTATTTACCCAGGTGAGTTGAAAACTTATGTCCACCCAAAAACCTGCACACAGATAGATCTTTATAAGCAGCTTTACTCATAAATACCCAAAGTAAAGACACGGAGGAATCTCAAATCCATAGCGTTTAGTGAAAGAAGCCAAACTAAAAAGGTTGCCTGCTGTATGACTCCAGCTATATGACGTTCCGGAAAAGGCAAAACTTTAGAGACAGTAAAAAGATCATGGCTGCCAGAGGTTTGAGGGGAGGGGGGGAGGGATGAATAAGTGAAATAGGGTGGTAAAACAATTCTGTATGATACTATAATGGATATATGACAGGATGCATCTGTCAAAACCTATAGAACTGTCCAAATAAAGCTTAACTTTATGTTAAACCCTACTGTGGGCTTACTTCAAAAATCACTTAGGAGGTTGGGGTGGCCAGCAAAGAATGCAGACTGAGACTCAAGCAGTATCACAAATGTATGAAACAGCCTCACTGCAGAGGGGTTGAGGAAAAGGTGCTGACCCAGGTAACTTAGAAATGAACGGAGTCTATTAAGTAAAGTCAAAAGACACTGCACAGAAACACTGTACTCTGGCTGACAAAGTAGCTTTCTGTGGGGTATAGGTTAACAATGTTGATACTGCTATCCATATACACTGAAATTGAACAATTAAATAACTTGATGGCAAATGGTGGTAACCAGGTTTCTCACGGTTGAGTGGGAGTTTACAGATATGCAAGAGAGATTATAATGATCCATATGGTGATGAATTAAAGTTAGAGACATCAATAAGAACATAAGTTTAGGGGTGCCTGGGTGGCTCAGTGGGTTAAGCATCTGACTTTGGCTCAGGTCTTGATCTCGCGGTTTATGAGTTCAAGCCCCATATCAGGCTCTGCTATTAGCGCGGAGCCCCCTTTGGACCCTCTGTCCCCCTCTCTCTTTGCCCCCTCTTACTCATTCTCTCTCTCTTTCTCAAAATACATAAGTAAACTTAAAAAAAAAGAACTTGCTTAACGTAATATAGATTCAGATGGTTGCACATAGAAATATTTATAGACAGGTTTATACACATGGATTAACACACACAGATATATTCCTTTGCTCTGTCAGCTGAGAAGACCTAAAAGAAACAACACCCCAGTAACAGTGAACACACATAGCACCCAGATCTTGGTTTCTAATACCATTCTCCAATAAAAGGAGCCAGGACTAATTGGTGAAATGGCTAACTCTAGGCCTGTGGCAAGAGATAGATGAGCCTGGAGGGTCTTGTCGTTAGAGAAAGAAAGGAAGTGCTCAAAAACAAACAAATACCAATGATGGACATATGTCAGAGTGACACGGTCACCAACTGAAAGGGCTCCCAACAGCTAAAGCTAGAACAAGTTAAGCAACCAGATAAATAAAGTAGTAATTGGATTATAACTCAAAGCATAAAACTGATACGCGTAAGTCCGTGGTGATAGAAAAATGATTGAATAAATTAATAATTGGGGGAGAAGAGACAAATCTCTACAAAAGAATTCCAAATAAATTTGGTAAATACTCCACCCTAAGAGAGGGACAGCATGACTCCCCACTTCTTTGAATTGTTTTTTTTAACGTTTATTTATTATGGAGAGACAGAGAGCGTGAGCATGGGAAGGGCAGAGAGAGAGGGAGACAGAGAATCCGAAGCAGGCTCCAGGCTCCAAGCTGCCAGCACAGAGCTGGACGCAGGGTTGGAACTCACAAACCGTGAGATTATGACCTGAGCCGAAGTCGGACGCTTAACTGACTGAGCCACCCAGGTACCCCGACTCCCCACTTCTGTAGTGTGGGATGCCCATACTGACTCCTTTCCGAGAGTGTAGCACAGAGTGGAGAATAAAAAAGGGAACTTTAAAGTGGAGAAATTTTACTTATTATTACTTACTTACTTACTTACTTATTAAGTAAGCTAGGTGATCAAGGTCGATGTTAACAGTTATAAACCATGTAGATAGTATGATGTGATAAAAAGGCATTTTACTTTTGTGATCTTCCTCTCCAAAACCTATAACCTGTCTAATTCTGAGAAAAACATTAGATAAATTCCAGTAGAAGGGCATCCTGCAATATTCCTGACCAGTACGCTTCAAAGCTGTCAAGGCCATAAGAAATAAGGAAAGGCTGAGAAAGTCATAGCAAAAGGAACCTTAGGAGACATGACAACTAAATGTAATGTGGAATCCTGGATGGGCTCCTAGAACAGGAAAAGGACAGTAGGTCAAAGACTAAGGAAATCTGAGTAAACTACAGACTTCAGTTAATAACAATGTATTGATATTGCTTCATTAATGGCAATAAACATTCCAAGCAAACGTCAGATGATAATAATAAAGGAAACTGGGTGCAGGTGGTGGGGTAATATGGGAACTCTGTCCTATCTCCTCAATTTTCCTATACATCTAAAACTGTTCTGAAAAAGAAAATCTATTAATTAAAAGAAAGTTGAAAATTAAACTGTTGTTTTTTAGTGTCAGTTCCTATCTCTTTCTTTCTCTCTTTTTTTTTTTTTTTTTTTTTTTTTTTGAGAGAAAGAGGGAGAGAGAGAGAGAGACGGTGCAAGTGCTCAAGGGGCAGAGAGAGAGAGAATCCCAGGAGGGGCAGAGGGAGAGGAAGAGAGAGAGAGAGAGAGAGAGAAGCAGGGCTCACCTGAAGTGGGGCTCGGGTTTTACCCAAAGCGGTGCTCCATGCTCAACCTCTGTGGGGCTCCAACTCACGGACTGTGAGATCAGGACCTGAGCCAAAGTCAGATCCTTAACGACTGAGCCACCCAGGTGCCCTCCCTTTCTTTAATAGCAGAATTTACTCGATATCACTAAAGGCAGGAGAATTACCCCTCAATGCCCTACATGCTGGCCTTCATTAAATATGAGAGATCAGCTGATGCCATCTCTAATAATAGTAAGGGGAAGTCAGAACCTATGGCCACAAATGAAAAATTCTACATTTGGGCTTAGGAGAAGGGAATATGGGATTTCTAATATCCCAGGACTCTAAGATTTATAACAACTATAACTAAGAAAGTTACAACCCCATTACACAAACTTCAATTGTGACATTCCCAAGATGCTCAGTCTTCATTATTGTGCAGAAATGAAGACAATGAAAAATACTTTCAGTTCAGTTTCCAAGTGTACAAAGAATACTGCATTTGAATAAGCTCCATCAAATACACTAAATTTTGCCTTGTTTAACCAGTATCTATTTTCCAGACTTTTTAATTTGATGTGATTTTGTATAACTTGGAATCCTCTGGGATTTCTAGGAATACATTGTTCCTTTGTGCAAAGGTGGCAACGAAGTCCATGAGATTTGTAAATTTGTTTCAGGCTGTTGCCTCTGGTCTTTGTAAGATGGAACACTAAAAGAGAAAAAACAAAACCAAACAAAAAACCTGGAATCCTTCCACTCTTTGCAAAACTTCTGCATTTGTTAGTGAAGGGACGCTAGCAGTCAGTTTCATGCCTACATTTTACAGATGTACAAACAAAGTTTTACGAAGCACACCATTTAGCCCCATCTCAGAGCTAAGTAGGAGTGTAATCATAATCCTTGATGCAGGGTCACTATTTCGGACCCCCAATCCACGGGTTCTTTTCCATTATCATACTGTCTCCTCAGCCTGCATTTAGGATAGGTATTTAATTAACTTACGCTGCTTTCCCTGTGCTGACACTCACAAGCCAGAATCCACATGGCACCACTGATAGTGGAAAAATGTCCTCATGGTTTCAACTCATTCAGTGCAAGCTGCCTTTGAGATAATTCCATTTCCAAAGGGAACAATTAAACAAGGTAGTCATTATCAGGAGTAATGACACCCTACTTCTTAGAGAAATGTTATTATTAAGCAGAAGATGGAAATTTACCCATGATTCAATCTCTCAACATGCCACCAATGTTAGAAAGACTCTAACTACAGCAGAGATGCAATAAGATAGAGAAATAAGTCTCCACTCCTTTCAAAGAGAAAAGCTTTATGGCTGTAAAATCTGTGGAAGAATGTTTTTTCAGCAAAACTCAAAAAGATTCTGCATTCAAGATTCTGTATGGCCTATAGCATGAAGTCAAAAATCCTAATGTGGTGTGTTGGATAATCCTTGTTTGCCCTCCAGAACCACTTTGCATCCTTTTTCACTCTGCTCTGTACCCTGGCAGTCTGATTTCCACAATTCACCTCGCTTAGGTTTCCTTATTTTCCAGCTTCCAGTTGGGTTCGGCCAATGGGAGGCATAAATAAGAGATGGGAGGGTAAGAGAAGAGAAATGGTATTTGTTTCCCAACGATCGTGTCCCTGTGTTTGAATTCATAGTTCTTGTTAGCGCCTCTCCATGCTGGATTCCCATACATCAATGAATGATTTAGCTTCCCCGCAGACACTTGGCAAACTCTGGAAATATTTTTGACTATTGTCACAATGAAAGAGGGAAGTTGCTACTGGTATCTAGCGAGTCCAGAGTCCAGGGTTGCTGCAAAACATCCTACAATGCACAGCTTAGCCTCTCGCAGCACAAAATTATCCAGTTTAAAATGTCAATAGTATCATTGTTGAGACATTCTGCAACACTCGGTTCTTCGCTTTGTCCTTTTAGTCTTTGATGCAGCATGGTTGCCATTATAGCTAGACCCAGGATGTTTTACCATCCCTTTTTGGTTTCCTTAGCATGTCCACCCTTTTGTAAATATACCCCTCATTAAACTCTTCAATTATTCCCCTTGGGTGCACTATGTCTGGCAGGGCCTCTGAATAATTATACATAACAAACAGAACCCAACAGAAGACCTGCCTCTGGCCTGTCTTTCCTAAATCCCCCAGCATCTTATGCTTCAGCCATGCCAAACCACTTATAATTGTCAGGACACGCCAGGATTTTTTTTTTTTTTTTTCCAAGGTTTTATGCCTTTGTTCACACTGAATTCTCTATTCGGAATGCCTTTTCCCAGCTTCCATCCCAACTTGATCGACTCAGCCCAAGCCTATCCACAAAGCCCCAGGACAATCCCCAGCCTGTGTTATTGTAGGTCAAACTGACCTTTATATTCTTGGGCTTCCATCATACCCTAGGTGAATATGTATTCATAGTACTGTTGACTCTCTGTTGCATGTGCTTAATTGCATGTGTGTTTACATTTCTATATCACTACTATATTCCTAGCACTTAGCACCACATCTGGAACATGACAGACACTCAGTAAATTGTGGCTGTATAAAATCATTCAATCTATTAATTCAACACATAGTTTTTTAAGTGCTTGCTCTGTGCCAAACTCTTCTCAGAAATGAGAATACAGCAATGAGCAAAACAGACAAAACTCCCTGCCCTCAGGGCTTACATTCTAAAGGAAGAGACATGATAAACTGTTTTTTTTTTTTTAGTTTATTTTTATTTATTTATTTAAGTAATTTCTACACTCAACATGGAGCTTGAACTCACAACCCCAAGATCGAGTCACATACTCTTCTAACTGAGCCAGCCAGGTGACCCCAGACACAGTAAACTAGATAAACAAGTAAAATGCATAGTAGAAGGATACGGGTTGTAGGAAGAGTTTGGTTGTGGTAGGGTGAAACTTTAGGTAGGGGAGCCTGGTAAGGGCTTGCAGAGAAAGTGACATTCACAGGGAACATACCAATATACTGAGTACGGGCCAGAAGAGGTAAAGCAACATCTTTGAGGATTTTTCCATGTTATAAGGATAGAGATTGAGGAAGAGGGTGGACTGGCTCAAGGTCACAGAGCTAATAAGTACTACAGCTAAGGGGTGTGGATCCGACTTCGCGCCAAAGCCCTTACCATAGCACCACAACTGCCTCCGACAAGAGCCCAAGAACAGTCACAGTGAGCCTCTCATTTTGCCAATTCCTCAAGTGGGCTTTCTCACTACCATTGAATGAAGTTTTTCAAACGCCAATTATGAGTCCAAAAAATGTCAGAGGAGAGTAGAAAAATCTATCTTCTCTGAACAGGAAAGGACAGGTAGATATATTCTCCTGAATTGAAAGAGAAGAAACAACTAGATTATTACCACTTACCTTTATGCATGTTCTATATTTATGATAGTAAGGCCTGGAAAAGGGTTAAATTCTTCTTCCTTTTATATTCAGGAAAACCTACCTAACTAGGGTTTTTCTCTAGTAAACAAAAAGATCAGAAACCAAAGTGTGTGAAGTGCTCTGATTTCACCAAAGAAAAGTACTAAATTATCACACCAGAGCACTAACATTTTGTTTTCTCTCTCCAAGAAGTTGGACTGATCTTGTTCTGTCTCCCAAGTTTCAGATCCATCAGCCTCGACTACAGGATGGACAATAATAGGTATATTTGCTTGCCATTTTCCTTAAATGTAGTCCAAGTATCTAAAGAAAGTTTGGAGTTTCTAATGTCTTTTTCAGCTTGCTTGATTGTGGATGAGTTGGAATTGTAGCTCTAGGTTCCAGTCCAGAACCTGAAAGAAAATTAGGCCAAATAAAATGAATTTAGGCAGTAGTGGAGAAAATATATTAACAAAGACCAGGACTCTTGAGATGCTGTTTTTCACTGGCTTTAACCATGAGGATCAAACTGTGTCAATGAGCATAACTGCTTTGTACCTTTAACATGTGGGCTTGGTTGGTGGGAATTGCATAGGCCAGGGATTTATTCATAGGAATTTGGATTATTTTAGTATATCAACAAACTTTATGTTATTTTGAAGCAATAAACATATTAATACTTCACACTTCTATTCAATGTTTCATCAGAGACCTTTCCAATACTTTAAAAATAAGTTTTCCAGGGGTACCTGCGTGGCTCAGTTGGTTAAGCATCTGACTCTTGGCTTCAGCTCAGGTCATGGTCTCATGGTTTGTAGGTTTGAGCCCCGCATCAGGCTTCGAGCTGACAGTACAGAGCCCACTTGGGAATATCTCTCTCCCTCTTTCTCTGCTCCTCCCGATTGCTCTCTCTCAAAATAAACTTTAAAAATTTAAAAAAAAAAAAAAAAAAAAAAAACCACTAAGTTTTCTGGACCATGAATATTCTAAGATGCAATTTTCACTGCTGGCTTCATATGTATATAATGACAGGGAAGCAAAAAAGATGGGCCAGGGTCAAAAAGAGAAATGTGTGTCGGCACTGAAATTGAATTCCTGGACCCACATCCGGGTGTCACGTTACCAAACAGGAGGAGATAAAGATGGATATTCTATCCAGGCTGAGCTAGAAGGTGCCATTCCAATGATTTGGGCAGAAATTGAGTTTGCAAAAATGAAAGTAACATTAGAGGCAAGAAACAAGATAGAGGAAATTCAATTTTCATCATGCAGAGATGAGAACACTTGGAGGGCATTTGAATGTGTTCTTTTCATATATCCAAGGAAACAAAAATCTCATAAGGTGGCTGAAACTCCTTAAAGGTACATCTCTATTTGAAGAAGTCAGTATGTGAAGCAAGGATAAGCCAAATGCTTATTTAGAAACCGAAGATCTATCTTTCTTTGTCAGACAGACTGGGTTTAGATTCTAATTTGCCATTGGCTAGCTGAGTGACCATGGGCGTCTTTCTTAACCTCTCTAAAATTCAGTTGTTAGGAGGACCAAATGATGTAATACATGGAAAGCACTTGTCATTCTCCTTGGCACGTAGTCTACATTCAATAAACAGTAGCTGCTGCTGCTTCTACTACGATTCCCCTTCATTTCACCACGTCCCACTTACATTTTCATCCTTTGCATTTTATTCAACTACATTATTATCTAGACTGGGAATAAGGAGTCAGAAAGCTGACACACCCAATTAATCCTCAGATCAGAGGGTTCAATTGCCTCAAAACCTGGCGCCCACGTTTTTCATGTGTTTCTTGTGAAAGAATGGTTTCACTGGAAATGACCTCACCTACCTTTCTAAAATGATGGAGCTCATCTGAACATCTGGTGTGAAACCATAACTACCCCTTAACATGGATTTATTTTTTAAATCTCTACAATTATCTTTTTATCCTTTTATCTCAGTGAGAAGCTATTCTTCCTCTTCCTCTGAAGTTACCTTCCCCTAAGGTTCCAGTATCCTTGGGAAAATCACTCCCACATTTTCCTTATTCTCTCTATTTACCTTTAACAAAATCACAAGATGTCTTAAAAATCTTTGTAAAAAGTGATACGTACAAATATCCAAGTAGAAAAAAAGAAAGTAAAAAGTACTGAAAATTCTAACCACCTAGATTCACTATCATTAACATATGTGACCATTATTTCGGACATCTTTCTATTTTTACACATAAAAGAACAATAAATAGATATAATTGCTAGAAGAATCAAACTATATTTTTAAAAATTTTTTGATGTTTATTTATTTGAGAGAGAGAAAGTATGTGTGTGTGTGAGCAGGGAAGGGGCAGAGAGAGGAGACACAGAAATCTGAAGCAGGTTCCAGGCTCTGAGCTGTCAGCACAAAGCCTGACCCAGGGCTTGAACTCATGGACTGAGAGATCATGACCTGAGCTGAAGCCGGATGCTTAACTGACTGAGCCACCTAGGCACCCCCAAAATCAAACTACTTTAAAATATAAAATATTAAGTTTATTTTTATTTGAGAGTCACAGACAATATAATATTTTGCCATTACTCAAAGTGGCTTCAGGCTAACTTTCTAAGAGTCATTCAACAAACTGGCCTTTACATTAAATTAACTTTTGGTAATTGGATCAATGAATTAGCTTTTAGTGAATTGGCCTGTTTCTTTTTGAGTAGGAAGTCAGTAGTACTGCCTAAAGAATCAGAGGATTAAATATTTATATAATACTTTATATATGTATATTATATAACATTATAGTAATTATAGTAAGACTACTATAGTAATCATAGTAAAATTATAGTAAGACTAAGACAAAGACATAAACCTTCCAAGTAATCAGAAGTATTGCACACACATATAGACACAGGAAAGGAAAAAAAAAATATATATATATATATATATTTATAAAACTTTAAAGCACTAAACCAGCGAAAAAGTGGCAAAAGCAAACCCAAATGTATCTGTGATAGCAATAAGTACAAATGGGCTAACATCACCCCTTTAAAAAGATCTGATTGAAAACAGGAAAAATGACTATAAATGTTTAAAAAGAAAGCTAAACTTCTGTATCCCTTCCCTATCCCAAATAGCCATGAGGTCTCTAATGAGCCTCAGCAAAAGGCTGGAGATTACTTGCCCGAGAACTTGAACCAGGCAGACTGACTCTGGACTTGGAGATACCTGGAACACCATAAGGGTGAGTGTGACACAAGTCCTACTGAGAGGTGGGAACCACCAACTTCCTTGTTCAGGTCCTGGAATTCAAGCAATCATGCTTAACCCTGGCCCAATCCTGCTTGCAACTGGAGAATTTCTTTCAGATGAAAGTCACTGGTTACAAGAGACAACCAAGTCTCTCTGATTACTCCTCAATGAAGCTCACCAATATCCAAGCTCCATCACTGCATATTGAGTCCCAATCCACTTTCCACCTCCTCACTATTAAATATGAACTGACAACAAAAGATTGTCACACATTCGAAGAAAGTTTCTAACACAAAAGGCAGAGAGGAAAAAAACAAACTGAAATAATTGTAAAAATAAAAAAGGAAAGAAGAAAACTTTAAAAAAATTAATAATTCAAAGGCTCCTGGGTGGCTCAGTTGATTAAGCATCTGACTTCAGATCATGCAAAGTCATGGTCTTATGGTTTGAGTTTGAGCCCCACATTGGACTCTCTACTGTCAGCATGGAGCTGGCTTTGGATCCTCTGTCCCCCTTTCTGTATCCCCCCATCCCCCACTTGCATTCTCCCTCTCTCTCTCTCAAAAACAAAAATAAAAATAAATAAACATTAAAAAAATTAAAAAAGAAAATTAATAATTCAGAGACATAAGAGAATACATTACATGAATGAAACAAGAACATATATATTTATACATGGAACATTCAGAGAACAAAAAAATAACTCCTTTCATATTACTCATCAGATACCAGAAACTAACATTTCCTAAAGGATAAATAAAATAATAAGAAACATTTCCCAGATAGAATGGGGGTAAAAGAAATAAAACATGGGGAAGAAAATTAATACATTATTAGGGGTTCATGAACAAATATATAGATTTCTAGAAAATAACAAAAGAAAAAATGGAAGGGAGGAAATTATGAAATAACTAATAATTTTTTAAATTTTTATTTATTTTTGAGAAAGAGAGAGCGTGAGCAGGGGAGGGGCACGGTGGGGGGGGGGGGGGCGGGTGGCAGGCAGAGGATCCGAAGTGGGCTCCATGCTGACAGCAGCAAGCCTGATGTGGGGCTCGAACTCACAAACCATGAGATCATGACCTGAGCAGAAATGGGATGCTCAACCAACTGAGCCACCCAGGTGCCCCACTAATAAAAAATGTCTATCGAAGAACAGGATTTTCCAGATTGAAAGGGCACAATGAGTGCAGCAGACTAATGGAAAAATTACTTCCCCTGAGATAGATTGTTGCAAATTTCCAAAACATCAGGGATAAAGATAAGTTTCTAAAAGTGTGCAGAGAGAGCACACAAATGTTTGAGGATCAAATTGGCAAAAGACTTAACACCATTAGCAGTAGAGGACAACAAAGCAATTTTTAAAAATTTTTGATGTAATTATATCCCACTTATAATTCCATTTCCAGCCAAAGGATAAACTGTAGGGTTTGAACAAAGATAACTTGAGAATGTAAGGGCTCAAGGATTTTCTTTCCATGCACACTTGCCCAGAAGGCTAATATGAGATGTGACCTGACACAATGCGGACATAACCAAGAATAAAGAAGATGTGCAGGTAAAAAGGACTCCAGACAGGAAAGGAATTCCCAGGATAATGATGAAAGTAAGGTCTAGGCTGAAAGCTGGCCAGGACCCAGAATGCCACACAGTCCAGACAGGAGCAGGACACAGGAACACAGAAGACACATTTTCAAGAGGAAAGTGAAGTGTATAGAATGCTTGATATGCTTGATCATATTTAACAGAAGTTTTCAGTTCTGGTAAGGGTTTTGTATGAAAAACCATACAAAAAGGAGGCAATTTTTAACTCCAGTAAACAAAACAGAATAAAACAAATAAAAGTCATCAAAGAAAGGAAATTCAACCATTGTATAACTACATATCATGTCTGGGAATAGTAGTTACGATCTTATAATATGATCACTGAATATTGATTGAACTTCAAAGTAAGAGGAAAGAGGAAAGGAAGGGAAATGTATAGTTCTATGTATATGTATGCACATAGATGATGTGGGTTGGGGGCCAGTGGTAAAAGAGCTAAACCCTCTGCTATAGGAAATCCATATGTGATATCTATATTGAAAAATTATAAAATAGCACCACTTATTAGTACAGAGATACATACTAAAAGAAATATCTAAGAAAGTTGAAAATTGATGCCTCAGGGTGATGGAAATTGGGACTGGGGATGGATGGGGCAGGGAAAACTGAACATTTGAAGAAGAGTGAACAGTTTGAGTATACAGTCAAAATATGCACATGAGATGACTTCAAACCTCAATATGCAGTACTAGAAGGAAGCGGAGCAGTGCTTACCAAAAATTTTAAGAAAGAAACCCAAAAATTTTATTCCCAGTTAAACTTCAAGTGTAAAGGCAACAGAAAAAATTTTGAATGTATAAAAACTCAAAGAATAAAGATCCTGTGACCTCTTTGAAGAAGTCAAACTTCAGCCAATCAAATGATAAGTGAAAACACTACAGTCAAATAATTGACAGAGAGCATTCAATCCATTTAATTGGTAAAACTAAAGCAAATTGTGAGCATAATGGTCCAGAAGAGACTATAAATACTATAAATCATGAAAAAACATAAATGAAATAACTGAAAATGTTGAGGAAAGGGGGAGATAAGATGAAAGACAAATATACAGATTCCCCAAACTTTTATGACCAGGGGTAAAAATGTAAAGATAAATCAGGTAATGCAGGTATAATATTACTTTAGGTTGTAACAATGAACAGTAAGAAAAATAACAACCAAAATAGGTGGTTGAGGGGTAGTGCGGAGATTCTTTCCTTTGACCAAACCTGAATCAGGCTCCTCCAAGTTCTCTAACTGGTCCCTGACCTTGAATTCTGTCCATGGCCCATTTAGTCTAGTTTCAGCAAGAATCCCGATGGTGCAGTTTTGAGAGAATCCTCCACTCTTGACATCTGATCAACTTCCTCATCCTCCAAACTTGTATCTTCATGATCCTGGCCTGCCTTCAGCAAGAATCCTGTTGATCCTGGTCTAGCAAGAATCTTCCTAGCCTTGATGTTTTATCTTAGGACTTGTCCATCCACTGACTACCTCCCTGTTCCTTGGCTATGAGTTCTCACTTTTCCTTATTGTGTTTGGAGTTGAGCCTGATCTGTCTCCCCTACGACAAAACCTATTGTAGCAGTTCCCCTGAATAAAATTGGCCTTATTGTCTTTAACAAGTGCCAAAAATAATTTTTTCGTTAACAGTAGAATGTAAGGAAGAAGAGAGAGAAATATACTATAGCTACAGACCAATGTCCTAAAAGTCATTCAACAAACTGGCCTTACAGCAAATAAACTCTTGGTAATTGATCAACGAATCAGCTTTGGGAAAACTTCCTTTTAATGAATTGGCTTGTGTCTGCTTGAACAGGAAGCCAGTGAATACTGCCTAAAGAAACAGAGGAGCGAATATTTTATATAATACTTTATATGTGTATATTATGTAAAATTATAGCATAAAAAGAAAACCACTAAAACAAAGACATACACCTTCCAAGTAATCGAAAGTGTTACACACACATCCACACTCAAGGAAATAATATTAAAAAACTTTAAAGCAATAAAACAGCACCAAAAATGGTAGATGTAAACCCAAATATATCCATCATAGCAGTAAGTACAAATGGGCTAAAATCACTCATTAAAAAAATCTGATTGGATTTTTTTTTTTTAAACCTCAACCACTCTCAGGATACAAGGCTCTATACAAGAGAGTTTATTGACAGTTGTGGTGTCCAGCTGCCTAGATTTAAATCTGTGTTATTCGGAGTAACTTACTTAATTTCTCAGTGCCTCAGTTTCCTCCTTAAAAAATATGTGGGATATTAAGTAAAGTTAACTCACAGAATTATTGGGAAGATTTAGGAAGTTAATATATGTAAATGTTAATATAGGGATATTAAGTAAAGTTAACTCACAGAATTATTGGGAAGATTTAGGAAGTTAATATATGTAAAAAAAATATATGTATGGTTCCTGTGACATAGTAAAAGCTCAATAAATATTGTCTCGTTGCTATGACATGAGTCATATAAAATCAAATGATTCAAAAACGTTGAAAATAAGAGGATGGCCAAAGTCATATCCATCAAATGCCAACACAAAGAAAGCAGGGGTTTGATCTTAGTACAAGGAAAGACTGGATTAAAGGCAGGGTATTTAAATAAGACAAATAAGGGCAAAATATAATGATAAGTGCAACATTAACATTCATAAGGTAAAAATACAGGAAATATAAAGATAAATTGGCAGGAATCAACACAGCTAAGAACACCAAGTCAAGATGGTTTCATTGGGGAATTCTACAAATTAAAAAAAAAAAAAAAAGAATAGGTGATTCCAAAGCCATTTGAGCTGTTCCAGAACAAGAAGAAAAAGAAAACCAAAATAAGTTCCTGATGAATCAAAGACCTCAGTGTTATAGAAAAAAAACATTTGGGGAAAATTTAAAGATATAGCCTCACATAAAAAAAAAAATGTTTTTTTCAAAAAAGTTCACCAGGGGCGCCTGGGTGGCTCAGTTGGTTAAGCATCTAACTTCAGCTCAGGTCATGATCTCACGGTTTGTGAGTTTGAGCCCCGCTTCAGATTCTGTGCTGACAGCTCAGAGCTTGGAGTCTGCTTCAGATTCTGTGTCTCCCTTTCTCTCTGCCCCTCCCAAGTTTGCACTCTGTGTCTCTCTCTCTCAAAAATAAATAAACATTAAAAAAAATTGTTTTTTAAAGATATAACCTCAAAGTGAGGAAATAGGACAAATTCCAGAAGCCCTAAAACAAGATTAATAAATTCAACTTCAAAAATATATTTTTAAACTTCTACATACCAAGAAGTCAATAAAACATGTCAAAAGAGAAATAATTTATTAGAAGAAATATTTCCAATACTCATTATAGGTAAAGAAACCATTTCTTTAACATATAAAGCACTCCTACCAGTCAGAAGGAAAATGAATTTCCCCTTCTGAAGATACATATTTTAAAAACAGACAATAGTACAAAGAATATGAATGATCAGTCACAGGAAAGGAAATAGAAATAGCTTTAACATACAAAATGGTGCCTGATAATAGTTGCCTTTGACCCAGAACTTCTATGTAAATATGATATATTTGTAAGACTATATTTATTCTGTTGCTGTTTTTAAAATTTAAAAAATTGGAAATAACATAAATGCAGGGCCTATGGTAGACAGAATAATGCCCCCCCGCCCCCAATGATGCCCATGTCCTAATGCCCAGAATCTTTGAATATAGCAAGAGGGAATTAAGTTTGCAGATGGAATTAAGGTTGTTAACTGGCTGACCTGGAGATGAAGAGAGTAGCTTGGATTATCCAGGTGGGCCCAAGGTAATCAGAAGTGTCCTTAGAAGAGGAAGAGAGCTGCAGGAGAGTCTGTGTTAGACTGATGTAGTGTAAGAAGGACTCTGGACCACTGCTATGAAGATGGCTGTGGGCCCACGGATGCAGGCAGCACTTAGAAGGTAAAAAAGGTAAGAAAACTGATTTCTTCTCTTGAGCCTCCAGAAAAGAACAAAGTCCTTATGACACCTCAATTTGAGCCCAGTGAGACCCATTTCAGATTTCTGATTTCCAGAATTCTGCTATAATAAATCTGCGTTAGTTTAAGCCCCTAAATTTGTGGCAACTTGCGACAGCAGCAATAGGAAACTAATACCAGGGTGAATTAAAGAAGTTATGGTAACCCATACACTGGCATGCCATGCAGGCTTCACAGAAGAGTGGGAAACTCTATCATGGAATGATCATGGAAAACTCTCTGGAATATATATTAGTTGAAAAAAAAAAAACAAACAAAAAAGAAATGGAACAGTATATATGGTACCACCACCTGTTGTAAGGAAGGGTTTTTTTTATAATTTTTTTTAACATTTCTGTTTATTTTTGAGAGGCAGAGAGAGACAGAGCACAAGTTGGGATGGGGCAGAGAGAGAGAGGGAGACACAGAATCCAAAGTAGTTTCCAGGCCTGAGCTGTCAGCACAGAGCCCGATGCAGGGCTCAAACCCACCAACTGTGAGATCATGACCTGAGCCACAGTCGGATGCTTAACCAACTGAGCCACGCAGGCACCCCAAGAAGTGTTAAAATAAAGACATGCAAGAAACTAGAAACCAGTTACTTCCGGGTAGAGAAAGTAGGAGGCTGGGACAGAGGAGGCAGGCAGGAAAACACTTCGACTACATATCCTTAGGTAACTTTTAAATAAATAACAGATATTTTATTTAAAAATAAAGAAATGTGATTTTACCAAGGAAGCTGTCTTGATTCCTCAAAAGGGATCAGACTTTTGTATAATATACTCTGAAACTCTCAAAACTTTCTGTACTTCTTCAGAACTAGATACAAATGGTCCTCAACTCCTGATGGTTCAACTTAATATCTTTTGACTTTACGATGGCTGTGGAAGTGATATGCATTTAGTAGAAACTGTACTTCACATTTTTAATTTTGATCTTTCCCTGGGCTAGTGCTATGCTGTATGATACTCTCTCCTGATGCTGGGCCGTGTGATCACAGGCATACCCAACCGATACACTGACATCACTTCTGCACCCACACAACCATTCTGGTTTTCACTTTCAGTATTGTATTCAATGAGTTACAGGAGGGACTTAATACTGTATTATAAAATAGACTTTATGGTCGGTGGTTTTATTCAACTGTAACCGGTCTGTTAGGAACACGTTTAAGGTAGAATAGGTGAAGCTATGATGTTTGATAAGTTAGGTGTATTCAATGTATTTTGACTTAGTATATTTTCAATTTACAATGGTTATATCAAGATGTAACCCCATTGTAAGTTGAGAAAGATCTGTAGCATTATAAACTTAACCTCATACTTTGTAACAATATCACATTAAAACAATTAATTGTTGACCTCAGAGTATTTATTCAATATCTGTCTTACCCATTAGACTATATAAGTTTCGTGAGGGTAGGGACCAGCTTGTGTTTTAATAGTACCTACTACAGTGTCTAGCACTTACTAAGTATTTGTTGAATAAATAGATGAATTAGGTAATGAATGCAGCCAAGTACAAAGAGTAAGAAAGATTCATACTCCAATCAATTATGATTTTCAAAACCAGATAATGAATCCTCAAATGCAACATTAAGAAATAAGAGCATACAATGAAGACTATTATTGAAAGATCTATAAATGTCTAGCTATAAATAACTATCCTTCTCATATGGAACTGTATTAAATCACAGTTAAATCTGGTTCTCAAGCTTTCTTTATCTACAGAAAAAAGTTTCAACTATTTTTCAACTCCTGGTGTTAAGATCCCTGGACTGTGTTCACAGATTGAAGCCATTTAACACAGGGGTTGCCTTTTTACAGCTGTTTGCAGTTTCAGCTGTCAGTTGAGAGGCCTCTAATTCATAGGCTTTCTCTGTTTGCTCTCTCTACCTCACTGTGTCTGTTTCTTGCTGCTGCTGCTGCTGCTGCTGCTTCTCACTCCAACTCTTAGCTTCTTTCTTTTCTTTTTTCTTCATCGGAACATAGAGGCTGAAAGGCAGGGAGAAAGGGATCACTTTTCTATAGGCCTGGTAACCCCATGACTGCCTACAGTCAGGAATAGTGTACCACAGGACAATTCTTCAGAGAGAATGCTGTTCATTCGCCAACATCATTGTTTTCCTTCTGGGCATTCGCCTAGGCTATATTTTCCAGGCTCCTTTGCTGTTAGGTGGAACCATATATATGGGTTTTGGCCAATGGAACATGGGTCAATCATGGGTCTAGTGGCTGGATACAGAAACCTCGTGAACTCTCAAACCTTGGAGGATGCTTCCACTAAATTGGAAGCAGCCTGGGTTTCTGAGTTGCCATTTGAAAGAAAGTTACTCGGGAGATCCATCCAACCATGGACACCCGTGTTGGACTGTTTCAGGTGAAAAATAACTTATTTTAAACCATAAAAATGTTGGTAGCATTGTTACAATTCAGAAACTGGTACCTTGAAATGGGGTGCTGCATAGCATAAACCTAAAATATGGGAGTGATGTAGTGATTGGTGAGAAAACCAATGGTAGTAGCTAGAATGATGGAAACTATGCTATAAAGTGGCAAGACACTTCGAAAAGTTGTCACTTGCAGTAACTTGAAGGAAGACCATGTGTTTACTGAACCGAGCTCTAGGGGAAGTGGTTGGAAATAATTTGAGCGCAGTGTGTGTTGGTCACTATTAGCTGTCTTTGGTAATGTTTAATAGAAAAGAGGGGCGCCTGGGTGGCTCAGTCAGTTAGGCGTCCGACTTCAGCTCGGGTCACGATCTCGCGGTCCGTGAGTTTGAGCCCCGCGTCGGGCTCTGGGCTGATGGCTCCGAGCCTGGAGCCTGCTTCCGATTCTGTGTCTCCCTCTCTCTCTGCCCCTCCCCCGTTCATGCTCTGTCTCTCTCTGTCTCAAAAATAAATAAACGTAAAAAAAAAAAAGAAAAGAAAAGACATAAGTTCAGGAAAGAATTGGCTGGTTTGTAAGCTGAAATGAAAAGGAATAAAGAGTCAAGAAATACAGGACGTTGAAATGTTAGGGTAGCCAATACCTTTTAGATTCCCAAACAGTAAGAGATAAGGCTTTGAGTACGAAAAATAATGATACTCTTCAGTATTCAGTATTATCAAAAGACTCAGCTCCGGGGCAAAGATCAGATTAGGAATGTGGCCTTCCCAGATATTCTTTTAAATGGACATAGGGTAGCAGGCATTACCGGGGGAGAATGGCTTGTGGTGAGGAAACAAAGAAATAAAGTAATTTTGAGAATTATATGTATGCAAGAATTTTGGGTGTCTTTGGCGGTACAAGGACCTGGCTAAAGTTTATTAAGTTTGTAAAGGAATTTTATTGTCAAAGGTACGACCATTTAAAAAATTCTTTGAAATGTTAAACAACTTTTGAGATTAAAAGTCAATCCAACACAAAGCAATCTATAAAACTGTAAAAGCCCTAAGGAGAGCATCCCTCAGATGTGGCTAAAGAAGATGATGGACAAGATGTTACCTCCAAGAGGATAGGTATAGAGGCTGGGGAGAACTTTGGATCATGGAGCTCCCAACAGAGAGCTGAGTCAGGGCCTAACTGAACAGAGTAGAGAGATTTCAAAAGGTCTATACAGTGGGATTTTACAATCTAGCACCTGCTTTGTGTCTTCTTATCCTTTCTAAATAAGAGTTTTTATTGTGGATGTACATCCCTGTCCCATAATTTTTCATTGAGGGCAGAAAGAAAGGGACACATAATCTGCCTTTTTACAACCATAAGGAACTCTCTCTTAGGCCAGATGGAGAGGACTTACATCACCAGGAGATCCTGGACCTGGATCTGGATGCAAGGACTGGTTGGAATTTTAAAATGTTCCTTTGGGAGAAGGTTGGGTGTGTTCTTTGTGTGGGAAGAAGTTAACAGAACCTTGGTGAGTCGAAGGACAGCCTGAGGCAAAGAGAGTGTTACAGGCTCACCAAAACTAGTTCTCTCTTCTTCTTAGACACAGAACTAGATGACGTTTCCCAGCCTCCTTCACCCCAAAGTTTGGTGAGGCCAGGTAACTGAGTTATGACCAGTGACATGTAGGCACAAATTGCCACTTCTAGGCCTGGTTCATAATAATTTTCCATACAGTCATTCATACTCTCCCTTTGTCAGCCAGAAGCAGAGTCCCAAGGAAAGTTTCTGAAGTCCTAGGGCACAGGTCCATAAAGAGGATATGAGTTTATGGTCCATGGCTGCTATCATGCTACATGCGTGCCCTCCAGAGCCTAGAATACTAACTAGCTGATCCTCTACAAAGAAAGGTTATGAATCGCTGCTCTAGAGAATGACAGAACCATTGGATGGAAGGAGCCTGTCTTCTCAGTCACAACCACCACTTGGAGAGCCTACAGGCCAGGAATACTCACGTTGAACTATTGCCTAAGCTAGTGATAAGTTTTTGTTGTAATCTGCCACTGTGATATGGAAGTAATAACATTTCACTCACTCTACATACAGTTATGAAGGCATATGTTTACCTTGCATTGTATAGCTAAAAGCTTCTCATTCACTCCAGTACTTTGGAACATGGCTTCTGCCATGATTCAATTATACATCCTGGCATTCACCCATTCATCCATCTCCAAGTACTTATTGAGTATTTATTATGTGGCAGGCACTTTGCTGAGGATACTAGGATGAGTAAAAACACACTTGAACTCTGCCCTCAGAGAGCTGAGGGTTTAATAGAGAAGGCAATGGGAAGAAGAAGGGTAGCTGCTACCCCTCTAGATTTGACATAAGCTTTTGCAGTTCATCACAGCCCATAATGAGCCTGCTTTGTTCATTTACCTGCCTGGCTCCTGTACCACTCATGGTTTTCAGTCACCACACCAGAGTAGGTGAAAGGATAGTTTGGCTGGAGTATGGAGAGTGAAGGAGAGCATGTGGTGAGCATGTTGAAGACATATAGTTGTCCCTAGTTAAGGGACAAATTCAGAAATAGTAACAATAAGTAATTCACTCAATTAATATTTCATAAGCCCAGCAGTAAGTTCAGTTCTGAACAGAGTTGTGTCCACAGATCTTAAATCGGTGTTTGCTTTTCACTCAACTGTTTTATTCCTTGATTTGTACTCAAGAAAGAACCAATGGAGAGGAAGTGTGACAGTCCTGCTTCAAATCTTGGCTTTGTTTAATAGCTGTATTGTTTTGAAAAAGCTACTTTTCTATCCATTGATTAAAGATATATTATTTTTTAATTTCCCCAAGCCTTTGCCCATCACAATTGAACCATTTGTTTCTTTTTTTTTAATTTTTTTTCTTAATGTTTTTATTTTATTTTTGAGACAGAGAGAGACAGAGCATGAGCAGGGAAGGGGCAGAGAGAGAGGGAGACACAGAATCGGAAGCAGGCTCCAGGCTCTGAGCCATCAGCACAGAGCTCGATATGGGGCTCGAACTCACAGACTGTGAGATCATGACCTGAGCTGAAGTTGGACGCTCAACTGACTGAGCCACCCAGGCGCCCCTGAACCATTTGTTTCTTGCTCTCCCATCCGTATTGACTACCCAGATCTTGGATTTAACTTACCTTCCAAGACCCATGGGTGGTCTTAGTAATTAAACTTCCCTAAGTTTTATCTTGTAAGTCTTCACAGATATCCTGGATTCTGCCTACTAACCTAAATCTGTGGCATTTAAGCCAAAGTCTGAATGTTTGGTTTTGACATTTTTCTTCTTAGACCTTCAGATCTCCTATGCATGTGTATATATATATATATATATATATATATATATATATATATATACTTTTTTTTTTTTTTTTACTCTTCTCCCCTCTACTACTAGCCACCATTATCTTTCCTTTGACCTCCCAGGAACCTCTCTCTCCTGCCTTCAATATTTGTTGTACATCTCAGTATTGTTATGACTTCCCTCGCCTCTTACAATAAAGTCCACACCTTACGTGGCATTAGGGCTCTGAAGGTGCTAGCATTTCAATTGTATACATGGTGGATATTAGATATTCTAGTATATTAAAATTTTTCTTGGAAATTTTAAATACATGAAAAAGGCTGATTTTTAAAGTTGTTTTTTTTTTTTTTTGAGAGAAATTGAGAGAGAGAGAGAGAACCCATAGGGGAGGGGTAAAGGGAGAGGAAGAATCTTAAGCAGGCTTCCCACTCAACACAGCCCAACGCCAAGAGCCCAATGTAGAGCTCAATCCTACCATCTTGAGATCATGACCTGAACTGAAATCAAGAGTCAGATACTTAACCAACTGAGCCACCCAGGTGCTCCTGAGAAAGATTGATTTTTAAAGTGTATTTCCTGAGGAGACTGTGAAGCTTCTTAGCCTCCATAATCACATGAGCCAATTCTTCACAATATATACACATTATCTCACATATATTATTAAATTTATGATATTATATATCTATATTACATATAGGATATATATATATACACGTATATACCTATATATGTGTGTGTGTGTATATATATATATATATACACACGTATATACCTATATATGTGTGTGTGTGTATATATATATATCTTATATTATCTTATATCCTATTGTTCTATTGGTTCTGTTTCTCTGGAGAAAAAAATCTAACTAACAAAATTGCCACTGATGCTGTTGATATTACTGTTTTAAACAGATAAATTGTCTAGTATATATATATTTTCAAGTTATCTGCTTGTCTTGTTTAGATGAATTCCTAGGTCCTAGGATTTCTTGGTTAAGGGGCATGAATGTTTTCAAGTCTTTGCTACATATCACCTAATTGAACTCCAAGACAGTTACAAAAAATGAAACAGCCGTCGTTAAGTAGAGATACATAGCAGTGACATCTAAACTTCTGGCCAATGTTTCTCAAACTGAGTGCCTTATTCAATCGTTAGGTTTTCTCCAAAATGTGATTTCTTAAGATTGGCATCTTGCCTGGCCAGGTGGAAAGCTCAGAGACTGATTGGAGGGAAAGTCCTCCTCTTGCTATCCTTCCTGCTTACAAAGTGCCCAGTGTCTCATGAATATCTCCAGGACTTTTGCAATACTCCCAGCTCCATTTTGATTAGTCAGCTATTTCCTTGAAATGGTTATGAAGTCAAAGCAGGGCTATGAGGCTGCCAGCAGGGTGACATTAAGAAGTGGAATCACCAACGCTTAGACCGTAGAGCTGAGGGAGAATCCAAGAAA